>NC_135540.1:135046983-135679112 GCF_045843805.1 Urocitellus parryii
GTTAATAATTCTAGTGCATGCATATGGTGTATACAGGTAAGTAAACATGCATTTTTTTTCACATTCTAAAACTATGGCAGTCTAGGCCACATTGTGCTGCCTGCATTTTATCTGCAATGCAGTGTGTCTCTAACGCTTTCAATCCCGTATTAATAGGTGGCATTTACACATAACACCTATATAGCAGCAAAGCTAATACAGCTTGTGATTAAAAATGTTTAAAAATAGCTAATAAATCAGATTATCTTGAGGTATTATTTCTTGCAAGTCAAAATGGAGAGCAAAAAAATCAACCCTAATTTTTAGTTTATGTATACACTGAAAATAGCAACAATAAAAATAAGCATTTGTAGCAGACATATTCCATCTTCACTATTATTTTGCTACCTTTGGTAAAGTTACTGGGGCAGATCTTGAAGTTAAAAACCCATGTTTAGAAATAAGTGCACGCTTCACCCACTATATAGCAGCAGACTGTGTTGCCCCTACGCAAAACATTCTCATATCTAATTTTAACTTTACATATAAAAATAACTTGGAGAAAATACAAAAAAACATTTTATTTTAACATGAAAATATCACAAAAATTAGTAAGCCTGAGATGTAGGGTTTTGGTGAAAAACAAGAGGCTTGTAGTGTTTTGGCTGCTGATAAAGATGCATGTATTGATAGCTGGGGTGAAAAGCAGAAGAATGCACTTATTTCTTCTGCATGTCAGTATCTTCAGACACAGTAAGCCACATGCACCCTTTCTTTCCTTGTTGAAACAGAGGCCAGTTTGCTATTCTTAGTTCCAGCGGAAGTGAATCTGTCGTGGACGATCAGCACCTTCCTTCACCAATGGCTTATGGAACTCACGTCCTGCACGAGAGTGGATATTTGCCCAACAAAACTCACAGTAATACTGCAGGCAAGTGACATTGGCACAAAAAAAGGGAGCAAATTTTCCACCACAGCGTGCACCCTGGCATTCATCGCACATCTGGTCATCTAGCACGTATGGCTTCACCTCCACCTAGAGAAAGAGAAGGTAGAAAAGTGTCTCATTAAGGTTGGCTTCATGTTTATACAGTGTTCTAGAGAAAAGGACCAGCATGAAAAGTTGAGAATGTAGAAAGTTTCACAAGGAATTAGTTTTTAACCTATATAGTAGGTAAAAAAAAGACATCTGTTCTTATACTAATTATATTTTGTTTATAATTGGCTGTGTGGTTAAGTGACAAGCAGTTAATTCTATTTTATTTTATTATGTTTTCTTCAGAGGACTATAAATGGTGTTTACTGTATTTTCCCAAAATGAAATACTTTCTAAAAACCTTAAAAATCTAATTGATTTGGAAGACATTCTATCTTCTCTTTTCTCGAACTAATATCTCTGAAACACCTTGTATTGATATTTTGAGAGTTGGGGGTGACTGTGAGTGAAAAGCAGGCATGGAAGACAAATGGTTTCCACTTGTCTTTTCCCTTATTCTTATACCAAAAAGATGGCAACACTAACAGACACTGGTTAAAGCAGAGCTTCTCTACTGCAGGTGAGAGCTACACCTTTCTTGTGAATAATTGGTACAGACAAACTAGAACCATGCCTCACTTGTCAAGAGCATGTCTAGACTTCTGTGGATTTATAAGATATAAATCAAAAGGCTCACTGTGAAGCTCTGACTCAGCAGAGGATGTAAAGATGGCAGTCAGGCTGAACGATAAGATCTCTCAACCTCAGTTTCCACATTGTAAAGTGAAAATAGTACTATCTGTCTCTGAGTTGTGAGGATTTAATTATACAAGAAAAAGCATGGCAGGGCTTGGGCAATGGCAAACACTATTTAAATCAGTATTAACTACAATTTGCTGCTATACCCTTGCTTCCTGTTCAGAAGAGTTTTATAAATGGAAGGTTATTATCTTGTCTGACTGAACAGTGCCAAAGAGCCGAAAGTTCTTAGCTATTCCTTAGGAGAGGACAGAAAACTGAGAGGACAGAAAACTTGAGAGGACAGAAAACTGAGTGTTTTGAAGGGCAAAGTTTGAGATATTGTAGAATTTGCTATGGTAAAAAAATAACCCAACCAACAAATTCTATTGAATTCATAACTATTTATGAAAGTATCCTTTAAAATACTTCCATGTTTTAAAAAATGAACATAGAAAAGTAACAAATTGGAAACACATAAAAGCTGATGAAAAGGAGATTTCTACCCCAAATATTTGATAGGAAGGTAATGGAATTACACCATTACTTATATTTATTATTTCACTGATTAGGATTAGTATAAGCATATTTAATGTAGGCTAGACATTCTATTTTTCTGAATTGCCTGTTTATATCTATTTTGGGGTGGGAGGGTACTGGGGATTGAACTCAGAGGCACTCCACCACTGAGCCACATCCCCAGGCCTTTCCTGTATTTTATTTAGAGACAGGTTCTCACAGAGTTGCTTAGTACCTTGCCATTGCAGAGGCCTCCTGAGCTGCTGGGATTACAGGTGTGCGCCACTGCGCCCGACTGTTTATATCTTTTTAAAAAATTGACTTATAAGTTATTTTTGCAAGTTAAGAATTTTTACCATTTTCCTATTGATCTATAATTTTTACAACAAAATTTTTATGCCCAAATTTTACCAACTTTTTCCTTTATGAATTCTCTCTGACCTCTGCCATGCTACTGTTTTTGATTCATCATATTCATTACAAATAAAATTAACAAAGTGCATTACCGTGATCAAAGAATAAATGCAGGTAATGTGAGAGTTACAAGTTCATCTCATTAGTTTATAAATCCCATGAGCATAGGAATGGCAACCATGGGCTCAACATTCAGTTCTTAGTATCTAGCAGAATGTATGGCATGAAGCAGAAACTCTGCAAACATCATAGAAATAAATGTGGTACATTTACATGCTTTCTGGGTTACTTTCTTGTGATTGACATTTTTCTTAACAATTTCAAGCACAATGAAGCCAGGGTCTGTGCTCTTTACTTCCCTTTTATAATATTCCCCCAAATGCGAGGTGCTCAAGAGCTACTGAATGTAAACTGTTGATCGACTAAAATGGAATGATTTAAATTTTCTAGATATTATTTAATGAAGCTAATCTACTTATATAAAAATCACAGAATTCAAAGAGAGAAATGTGTGAAAGGGTGTTTCATCAATGTTTGACCTAGTTTTATTTTCTGCCTTTTCTTTTTTCACTTCAGAGAACCTACAAAGTAATATTCTGTCACCCTGACTCATAACTAGTGAAAAATGAACAATTAATAATTATACAACTTGAAATATAACACAACTAAATCCAGTATCTACCAGAAATTAGTGAATTAATTGTATTAGTAATGAAAACAGGCAAAACATACAATTAAATACAGCTCTGTTGTGACTGTGCTTCCCAGCTATCAGAGAGATAAGAACTAAGCCTCAAAATGTACATAAGTTTAATTCCTTCAAAATAAGTAGGCAATGAATCTTTGGGATAGTATACATTTCAGTTTATACAGTCATTCAAGCTATTTTATGATTTAATAATTATATTTACAGTGAAGAGATGATGGTATCAAAGTTAATGACATCACATTTCCATGTATAAAAAATACTGGTTACTTCTAAAATAGTGACGAATCAAATAAGATTTTATATTATTTCAAATAAGATTTGAAATATACCTTTGTAGCATATAGCTTAGAAAATAAACTTTTCTCTCGGTTATTTCAATACTTTAAGAAGGCCCATGTTTTTAATTCATCTGCTCTGCATCTGAGTTGCTGTTTAGGAATCAATACTCTGCTCCAAATAACTGGTCCTTCCTACCATTTTGGAAACAAAGAGGTGTGAGGTATGACACAGCAACCATCTTTTCCTTCTGCTTGCACATATTGAACAATTATACACATATAAATACCTTCTTCAGTGATCCATCACCTCTTTCTAAAAGTAGGGGATAAGACTAGATCTGTGGTCTTCAGGATGGCTATACATTAATGTCACCAGGGGGAGCTTTATAAACTCCTGCTGCCCTGGTGTATCCCAGACCAAGGACAGCAGAAGCCTGAGGGTAGGACCCAGAACTCAAGATTTTTTTAAGTTCTCAAGTGATTAATGTGTAGCTGAGGTTGAGGACGACATGACTGAGAAATCTAAGGTTCAAATCAGTTCAAAAAGTTTTTATATGCATGTTTGAATAAAAGCATAGCCCTCCTCTTATTTTTTCTTTTGGTAATATTTTATGTGGCAATGCAAACAAAAAAAGCCATTCTGCATTTATTGACCAAACCTTTGCTGTACTTCTTTTGTAAATAGGATGATCTCATAATTATATTGATGGCTACTTCTGCAATCCATAGTCTAGTCAATTTGAATTGAGTCATCTAATTTCCCTGTCCTCAAAATATCTTTCAATGTGCAAAGCGGCCTCAGAAAAGGCTTCATGACACTGTTACACTGGAAACAAAAAGTGCTCACTCAAGTTATAACTACCAATTTGGATTTTAAAAAATTCCTCTACCCCATATTCTTAGTATATTTCAGGTGTACTGTAAATGTAAACAATGTTATTTTAGAAATTGGTTAGTTATGTAAAAGAACTCTTCCTAGATTTTTATGATATGGATCTATAAATAAATAATTGAGTTATGTTCACTTCTTTGCCCCATTTTAGATGGTAATCAGTGCTTAGAATTATTTAATAGGACAGGTTTTAATTATCATTCACAGAACTTGGTGACAGTGTAAGTAATGCTACCAAATTGCTAATGTTTTAAATTTAGATCAATCAATTTAGAGAAATTACACAATGTATTTTAATTTTAAATTTTATTATTAAGAATTAACATTTAGCTGGGTGTGGTGGTTCATGCCTATAATCCTAGCAGTATGGGAGGATAAGGCATGGAAGATCGAAAATTCAAAGCCAGCCTCAGCAACTTACTGAGACCCTGTCTCAAAATAGAAAAAGGTCTGGCGATGTGGCTAAATGGTTAAGCACCCTGGGACACAAAACAAGAACACAAAACCCACATTGAAATAGTAATCACTCTGCACTAAGTCCTATTAACTAAGACAAACACTAGTACTGTTTTCCATTTTATAAGTGAGGAAATAGTAGGCATGGATTAGATTAATTTGCCCAGGATTACAAAGCAAATGGTGGAAACAGGAATCAATCCCAGGCAGCCAATATCTTTCTGTGGTTGGAAAGATAGCTGCCACCCACTGGCTGATAAAATGGTAAACATAGCTTTAAAATGATATCTATATTCATGATTTATACAGTATACTTACTTTAAATTATAAGAATTGTGCATTTCAAGGATACTTTGATATAACTCTAAGAGATAAAGGAGTATAAAAAGTGTTTGAATATGTTATTAACTCTGTAGAGTAACAAGCTTTGGATTAGCAACTTCTTATGGGACATAAATGACTTCCCAGTATGCAACTTACTCGTTTATCAATATCACCGTGCTGAAGCTGAACAAATCGAGCACTAATGGCAGCAATATAGCTCTGCTGATTGGAAAAAGCAACCCGTCCAGCACCTTTTGGGTATTTTAGCTCTGGATCTGTGTCAATTCCTGCGTAACAAACTCCACCATATAGCCGGTCCATGATCATAGCAAGTTCCACTTCAAAAAAGAAAGATGTTCATATTAAATATGAGAAAACAAAGCAAATAATAAGAATTTTTAAGTACTTTTAAAAAAATCAGTGGAAGACAATAGAACATTAACAAAACTCAGTTGCTAAAGGAGGGCCTGGAATTAAGAAGCCTTTTTTCTTTAGTTTTTAAAATATAAAGTTAGACTCACTACCACATTTACCACACTAACTCAACATATACTATATGCTATCTTCTTTTCTAGTGTAAATAGTCTCATGCTTTCTTTTCTCAATCTGATCCTGTCACCTATATACTAGGTCCCATCTGCCCTCACTGTGGAAGGATATGCTTTGGCAATTCTCCACTCCCTCATCCTTACCATCAGCTTTTCTCTCATACTGGTCATTTCCAATACATTTTTGTTTTGGATTGTTTTTTAAATCTCTTTTAAAAGATTCTCACAACCATATTTCTCCTTCTCTGGTACTACTTCATTTTTGTGTTCTCCTTTTACAGACAAATTCTTTAAAAATTTTTAAGGTACTTCTGAATCCCTGCCTTCCTATTTTCAGTTCAACCTTTAATAATCAGACTGCAATCATTCCATGACTCTGCTTTAATTGCTCATGTCAAGGTCAACTTTCCCTAGTAACAAGTCCAATGGTCCATCTACCTATAAGCAGCACTGACCATGATTAATTCTTTCCATCTTCTTGAAATATTTCCTCCATCTGGCTTCCAAGATATGTTGTTCTACTAATTTGCACTTCACTGATAATTTTCTCTTCTTTGGTAGTTCCTACTCAACTCTTTTGACTTTTCAATGTCAGAATGCCTCAAGTTTAAATCCTCTATCTATACTCCTGGCTTTGGTGACTCCTGAATTATGACTTTAAATACCATTAGGAGATTTCAAGCTCCTGAATTTGTATCTTTAGTAAGAACCTCTCCTGTGGACTCCAGATTCATAAATACAACTGTCTACTGGACAACTCATATTGCAGATATGATATAGATATTGCAGTATCTGTTAAATATCAATATCTACTGAGTTAAAAATGGAATACATGTAAAATTGATCTTCCTCCATCTCACTAAACACATTCCAGTGAGTTTTTGCTGACCCAGTTCATAAGCAAAAAAAGGATAACATTGCCAAGTAAAGATCCTTGGCTACCATGTTTTCTTTTCCTCCACTACACACATGAAGTTGATTTTCAAAATATACCTGGGATCTAATCTCCTCACTTTCATTTCTAACATCCTGTTTCAAGTTATCATCATTTTCACCTGCTTTATAACAATCTTATCTCTCTGATTCTGACCACCCCCCCTTAGTTACTTCCAAAACAGTAACAAGAATGATTATTAAAAAAACTACACCAGATATCATATGGTTTAACTGAAATTTCTATTTACAACCTCTGAATGGTGCTGTGAACTTGTGTTCAAAACCAAGATCACAATCTTCCCTTCCAACTTGCTCCTTTCTCCTGTGTTGCTCATACCTCAGTGGAAGGAACCACAATCCAATATTGGCTCAAGATTTAAAGCTAAGATTCAACTTTTGCATTTACTTCATGAGTATTTGTGATATCTGTTTGCTTGACTCTTTGTCCACTGTGACTACTCATCCTAGCCACCACTGTCTCTTGGACTCCTAACTTGGCCTACCCATATTTACTTGCAACATTAGCTCAAACTGCAAATATGATGTCCTTCCTCTGCTTAAAAACTCAAATTGTCTCCCCTTGCTCTGAGAATAAATATCAAATCAGCCTATTAAAGACTTGTATGATATAACTGGCATTAACTTTTCAGTGTCTTTTTGTGTCTCTCACCTCACTCCTTGCATCCTCAATCAGCCATTCTGGGCTTCCTCCAGTTCCTCCATTGCACCCAGCCTCCCTGTACTGAAGACTTCTAAACATGCTATTTCTTTTTTCTAAACTGCACCCCTCACAGAACTCCTATTGCCCCACTCCTATTCTTTCTGTTCACCTTTATATCAGAGCTCAAATACAAGTATCTTTAAAATATCAGTTTACATCACATTTCCTTGCTATATATGCTCATTTACTTTCCACATTATATTTTTCATTATAGAATTCATCATGTTTAAGTGTGTGTCAACAGTTCTTTAACACACATGTCCCAGACTGGAAGAGGATGTTCTCAATGATGGAATTCAGAGGATGTGTGGTATCACGTAACTTGCTGACATGGTGGGCATTTGCATCTCCAATTCTATCCTATATGACATTTTTCAGGAGATTTCTGGTTTTGGCTATGATAAACAGAAGTTTATCACTCATATAAAATGATAATTTAGTTAATGGATAAAATATAGGAAAAACTAAAAAAAATTCCATATTTATTCAGATATCAAAATAAACCCACATAACATATGCAGTATATTTAGAGAGTTGTACTTAGGAGTCTGAAGTAGTCAAGTGGGTTCTTCTCAGAGTTTGTTTGATGTTAGCTATTGATATTGATAGATGAGTATCCAATTATCCAATTCCTTCGAAATTTCAATAAAGGTTTTCAAAATTCTTTAGAGCTATTACTGGTATAATTAAGAATCTGCCCCTGCCCTGCCAAATGATGTCAGGTCCATAATAACTGCCAATGTTTACTGAATTCACTAACACACATTTAAATGATGTTTTAAAAAGCAAAATTTGTTAAAATTTGACTTACCAGCCCTTAACGGCCTAGGAACACCTCCAACAAAAATTGTTTTTCGGGGATCCAAAGGTTGAGAACCATCCATAACAAAATCACTATCACTTAAATTCCAAGGACGAATTTGAACCTATAAAAAAATTACATTTGAGCCTTACTGCTTTCATTGTTTACAAATTTTATAATTGGATTCAGAGACAAATTATGAGTATAATTTTCTATCTATTTCTATCTAGATACTATAACTCTCCTGGATGTTTTAAAAACTGAAATTTTAACATGGTAGTTTTTTCTTTTTTTTTTTGTTCTGGGGAGTGAACCCCAGGGGCTCTCGATCACTGAGCCACATCTCCATCCCACCCATTGTCCCTGCTTTTTAAAAATATATTTTTATATTTTATTTAGATTCAGGGTCTTACTGAGTTACTAGGGCCTTGCTAAATTGATTGAGGCTGACTTTGAACTTGCAATCCTCCTGCCTTAGCTTCCCAAGCTGCTGGGATTATGATAATTTGTAGCATGCAGTTCATATGGTATTTACTTACTGGTTTGTCCTTGATAGTAGGGCTGGAAACACACAAATAGAGCTTTCCCTCTTCTTCAATACAAGCATCAATTAGTGCTTGAACTGAGCTCTCTTCTTGAAAGAGAAGGAATGCATAGCCTGGAATAACCATTAGAAATGAGGCAATGTGTCAAGTAAGAGACTTCACCTCAAATTTCAGTACTGTTTAGGAAATACATGATTTTTTTTTTTTTTGGTGGGGGAAGCCTTATCAAATAGGACTTGAGTCATTATGTCTTCTAAAAGAACACAATATCTTTTATAATATATACAAACACAGATAGTTAAACAATTAGCAGCTTTCTGTAGAGCACTTACCATCAGGTATTGTATGTACTAAGAACTTTACCTAAATTATTTCATTTGATTCTCACAAGTCTATTAAATATTGTCCCCATTTATAAAAAAAAAAAAGGACTTAACAAGAGGTTGAATTACTTGCTCAAAGACAATGTCAGAGCAAGTAGTTAGCTGAGTAATTTCAAACTCAAGTTTGCCCCGGGGTCTCCCATGTCTAATAGTGAGAGATACCACATTCTTATAAAGAACCTGGCAGAATTAGCCTGTTTAATGTATTAAAAGCTAGAGTTTCCTTCAAATATCCTCAGAATAATACAAGTTCTAGAGCATACTTTTGGTCAACAGCACACATGGAAAGGCCCAGGAAATTCTGTAAGTACTGAGAAAATTCTAGTGTCCTAAAAACTTTCAGATGATACTAAGAAAGTTACCCTACAGAGGTTGGAATGAAACATGTTATTTAAGGATGGGTCAAGGACTTTTAAATCAAATCGCAGTTTAGCTCCTATTTAGATACCTATATTATTGGGAAACAGTCCTTCCCTTCTTTCCTGTGAACCAACTGCCAATATTTTTGGAAAAAACATGCATTCAGTTGGGTGTAGTGTCTCCTTTCTATAACTCCAACTATTCAAGAGGGTGATGCAGGAATGTGAAAAGATCAGTCTAACCTCTATGACTTAGAAAGACCCTGTCTCAAAATAATAAGGTGCGTAGCTTAGTGGTACAGTGACCCTGAATTTAGTCCTCAGTACCCCTTCAAAAAAAAAAAAAAAGCAAAATATAAGTTATATAAAAGCTAGTGTCAATTTTTTATGGCAAGTTTTCTATTATGAGATTATTCTCAGCAGCTGAAAACAGCAACTGACCTAAAAAATGTCTTGCCTTGACAACATGTCTATCCAAATAAATGAACAACATTGTAATCTAGTCCCAATACGAAGCTGCCATCAAGTAGACTATGCACATCCGGTTCTGTGATACAATGGGAAGTGCAAGGTCACGTACTCAGAACTCAAAAACACAGCTATTGTCAACAATGGATTCTATGTCACAAAGGTAGCAATAAAGTATTTCCTTTTATTTTTTATTTTTTGATACTGGATATTGAATCCAGGGTTGCCTAACCACTGAACCACATCCCCAACCCTTTTGTGTGTGTGTGTGTGTGAGAGAGAGAGAGACAGGGTCTTGCTAAGTTGTTTTGCTGAGGCTGGCTTCAAACTTGCAATCTTCTACCTTGGCCTTCTGGGTTCCTGGATTACAGGTGTGTGCCACTAGACTATGCATGATCAAAAACACTTCTTGGATTTTTGTAATTGCTTGAAGAAATTTAAATATGCATGAAAAAATGAAAACTAGTCTTCTTTAAGGCTTTAATTTTGACACAAAAGACCAGAGAACTATAGCCAATCTAGGCACAGTAAGAAACTATCAGACTAATTTACTGAAATAATACTTTAAATTCAATATTTTTGCTTAATTTTGTGATAATTTTGATATTAATATTTTAATATTACTCAATTAAAAGCATCCACATTTTTAATATTGCTTAAAATTTTTTTGTTACCATTTGGAAAGAAATATTCGTATTATAAAAATTAAGCAATATGGCAAGTAAATTATAACCTAATGCAAGCCATTAGATATTAAAATATCTGTATGTTTTCTTTAAACCATATAATGATTTCTTCAAAATTTATTATAGTAAGCTAATGTGATTGTTGGTCACTGCAAAGTAGAAGGTGTATGTGTGGCTCAGCTTCTATAGGCTCAAGTCCCTGCTTTATTACAAGGTAGCTGTATCAACTAAATGGTTCTACATCAGTGTTTTCCAAGCCATGAAAGAATACTGAATTACAGAAACAGGAAAATACTTGAAAGAACAAGGCTTGGAAACACTAGTCTTTGGCAATAGCTATAATTAACTATAATTGTATCAAAAAACCTATGATTTGCTAGTACTAATTTTTTCCCTTTAGTTTGAGAAAATAAACACTGAAAAAAAAAACAACAATAACAATGGCAAAAACAGCAATGAAGACAACTGTTGTGTTTTACTAATTGTTACAACCCATCCTTCTAGGCTTGAAATGCCATTTCCCCTATATAAGCAAGTAGTTCATGTAAAAATTTGTATCTGTCTCCACCCCAAAAATTCAAAATTCTTTCTAAAATTATAGTCAGCCCTTAGCATCCTTAGGGGTTTAGGTCCATAATTCCCCACAGAAATAAAGGTTCAGGGATGCTCAAGTCCTGTATATAAAATGTGCATGCAAATATACATTATAACTCCCATATACTCTAAATCAGCTATTACTTATAATAACTAGTACGATATAAATGTTAAATAAGCAGTTGTATAACAACGATAAGGAGAATAATTTTTACATGTTTGGTGATGATGCAAATATTTTTTTTCACTCAATAATTTTGATATGTAGTTGAATTTATCAAAGACAGGAGCGTAAAGATACAGAGGGTTAACTGTACATTTCAATTCCTGCCTAAAACCCTGTTCAACTCCTTTTTATCTATCTAAATTACAGAATAGCTTTTAGAATTCAAAATTTCTCAGTGAAGATTTCTCCTACCTACTTTAGATCAAAGTAATTTTTCTATCCTGTAGCTTTTTTTGTTACTTGTATCAATTATTGGGCAATTATCAGATCACGAATTACTAATAATACAAGAATACAAATATTTACAAAGTTTAAAGACATATAAAGACAGTCTTACAGAGGGGAGAAAGAAACTGACACTAACAATCACATATCTGTGAAGTTGTAAAAAGGTAAGAATGCGATTGTGATGACTGTTGTGAAAGAGGCAGTACTCCTAGCAAGGGCAACAAGGGGAAGCTGACTTACTAGGAAGGGCCCTCTCCTAGTAAGTAACCAATGCATAAGCTGAGATAGAAAAGGTAATTAGGGAATATACATACAAAGAATTATGGAAAGAACCTTCAGGCCAGGAGACACACAGAGAAGCCCTGAGGCAGGAGAGAGCAGAACCAGTTCTGGGACTGGAGGAAGACAAGAAGTAATAGTAGAAGAAGATAGAAAGAAGGGAGACCAGACAAGGTAAAAGCATTTTTGCCTTTATCTTAACAACAAGAGGGTTTAGAGAAGGGGAATAAGTAATGGGATCATCAGTTGAGTTTTAAGAGTTGGCTGTAGCTGGACTGTGGTGGGAGGGGAAGAAAGCAAGAGATGTGGACAGAGAACAGCTAGGGTAGACCCAGTGAGGGACGATGACAGCTTAAGCAAGAACATTAGAAACAGAAATTTTTACTGAACACTCAACCTTTATAAAAGAACAAGACGATAAAACTATAACAGCAATAGCTGAAAACTAAGCTAACAAAAATTATCTATATGGAGCCAATTTTCTCTTTAAACTTAAGGCTTGAAGCTGGGCATGGTGGCACACACCTGTATTCCCAGGGATTTGGGAGCCTGAGGCAGGGCCAAGTTCAGGCCAGCCTTAGCAACTTAGTAAGTCCTAGGTAACTTAGTGAGACTGTCTCAAAATAAAGAAATCAATAGATAAAAAATAAAAGGGGCTAAGTGGGGCTAGTGATGTGGCTCAGTGGTTAAGATGGGTTCAATTCCTGGTACCAATAATAAGCAAACAAAGGCTGGAGACCTCCAAGTTCAGTAAACTCCAAAATCATGTAAAAACTTGGCATACAAGAAGAGAGGTCTATACATTTGAATAGATTCCCACATAGATCAAGGATCCAGAATCCCTATAAAAGATGTTTGATAATATAAGATCTAAGATCTTATAGTATAAAAAAAATCAGAGCATTATTCTATTACTGTAAAAGAAGTAAGTAATGGAGGTTCTATAATTCTCAAAGACAACAAGTGGAGAAGGGCCATCTAATTCCTCACTAGGAACACGCAGGTAAGTGTTTGTGTGCCAATAATTCTCTATCATGTTTCTTTTCCCACAGTCAACAATCAGATCATTTAACAGATCCGCTGGAGTCTTTTTCTCTAGGCTTGACAATTCACTCAGCCACAAGTCTCTAGAACTATGATTTTATGATGTTCAAAGAAAAGTTTAGTCTTTTAATTTCTCCTTTTTTTTTTATTCACTTCAGAAGATCTGCAATTTGCCATTCTGACTGACTTAATAACATCCAGCTCTTCCTTCCTACTGTCCCCTTATCATCATGGGATTTGCAAGGTTAACATCAGTATGATTTCTTCTCTATCTAAATTACTTCTTTACAAACAGATTGCATATTACTCTGCTGTGATCTGGAACATTTATGTAAATCTTACAATATTTAAACTATAAAATATAAATAAATCACTTCATATGATCTTCATTTCAGAGGGATACTTTATTACGTTGTTCATACAAAAGTTACTTAGAATGATGCTATAGACAGAGTAGTCAAACATTATTAATTTGAGATTATGAAATCATTATTAAATTATAATAAAATATATTAAGTCTTATGATACTTATGTCAAGTCTCCTCCATCAAGCCTGACTGGTTTAAAGTAAAACTGGAATAGTTTTCAGGATCATTCTGACTCATTCAACCTAAGTTATCACTCTATAAATGATTAGTTTTTATATAAATATAAATGTACATATATGCAATTCTAAAAGAAAACACAAAGTAATTGACAGTATTTCTTTTGCTCTTATATACAATGATTCCTTAGCAACTATTAACAGTAAAAACCCTTACCTTTTGGTGGAAAATAGGACTTGCTTTCTGCTTTATGAGGCCAATCTACTACCAAAGGCCCAAATCTTCTGAAGCTAGCAGTGATTTCATCTTAAGAAAATACAAATAATATGTATTAGAAATTAGTTAAAATAATTCATTCTAAGGAATTCCACACTTTTAATTACTCTAAAAACTTAATATTTAAAAGTACCAAAGTACCAAATATAAAGTAGAATAATCTGTTTGGTACTAATTTTAAAAATTTTATATAATATCACATGAATACTATAATCCTAGAGTACACCAAACCATAAATAGCACTGGCTTTTTAAAAAAATCAACATTACATCAAGTTAAATAAAAAGAGCTATTGCTGTTTCATAAGTAAAGTCATATTCTTGTAGGGGAAAAAATGATCTCCTGAACCAGTATGAAAAAATATACCAAGGTCTGACATATGTCACGTATTTTCACTGATAAATGTGTGTGTATGTATGGCAAAATCCAACATCAACGCTATGTTCTAAGACATGGAAATCTTATTAACATTTACACATTTACAGTAAGTGGGAGCATCTGAATCATAACTGAAAAATTTCCCAAAATGTAGCATTATCTTCTCTATTAATTATTAGTGAATGGAAGATTTCCCATAATATGACAAATAAATTTTATAATTTGCAATCTTTTTCTTATTTTTTTGGTATTATTATAAAATATCATTTCCACATATTTATTAGCCTTTGTATAACTTAAAATTCCTATTTTATGTTTTTCTCTTTTGGATTTTATAGCCACTTTCTTACCTGTTTCTAAGAGTACATTAATACTTGAAGAGATTTAACTTTTGATTGTTATGCATATAATATAGTTTCATAGTTAGTTTCATTTATTTTATTGTATATGTGTATTTGTGTTTTTATGATTATATAAAAATATGTTCTATAATAAATTTAAAAAATAAGTGGGATATTATCTAGGAAATCTTATTTACAAAAAAATTGCTCACTATATCAACATATAATATAATATATAAATAAAAGCTTAAAAATATTTGTTGGATTACCTTCATATTTCAACAGGTGACAAACTATTTTAATAAAGATGGGTATCCCTTCTAACTACATAAATCTCTAGGAGGTTAAAAATAGTTTCATACCCTATTTGTACTATACTTCAGTATTTTTAAATTTTTTTTAAGGTCAAATTGCCTTACCTTCATCAATATCTGGAGGAAGCCCACCAACAAAAACTTTTCGAGAGAAGCGTTCTATTCGTTCTCCATTTTGATGAGCTGAATAACATGTGGGTGAATTTAAAACACCAACTTGATCACTGTGACCATCATCCAGCAAACCATCATCTATTGGAAAAAGGGAAGAACGACCTACAATATAAAAACAAAGATAAACTGAATCTCAGGTCTAAGAAAATGATAAAGTCAAGCATAAAAATATTAAAAACAAACTCAAAATAAAGGTGACACAAGTGTAAAGAAAAATTAGTGGAAATTTAGATAGTATAAGGTTTTAATTACCAAGAATTGAGAGACATAATCTAGAAGAATGACTTAGGGGTACAGTCATATGACAATTATTATATATACTGCAAAAAGAAAAACAAAACACTATATCATTTTTTAAATTGTTTTTATGCACAGCAACAAGAACCTGAAGTTTGGGGAAAAGACTGTTTGAATAACAGAAGAATCCTATAGAAACTGGTGGCAGAAAGGAAATAGAACAAACTACAATAAGGAAGAACACATGCAAAGAGTCAATATTTGTATGTAAGACAATGAGATAATCCACTATACATGTGCCAATTATCCAAAGCTTACTCGGGTTTTTTTGCATATGCAAAATTTTTAAAAAGGCATTCATTAGTCCCCATGTGAGACCCCTTCAAGAATGCACCCTTGTATATAGGGCACATGCTTGTTGTACAATGCTCTGAAATAATTCTGAGGCTAGACACTGTAAGGATCACAAAATGTAAAATAAACCTAATAAGATATAGTTCTCTGACCTCAAGAAATATAAATTTAGAAGAGGTAAAATATAATCATGGGACTACGGCACATGTCCATAAGAAAGCTACAAAATACTTCCAATGAAGTGTAATAATGCAAAGGAGCAGTCTGTCTAATCAAGGGTAATTTCTTAATATTATAATACATCTGTGGTAAAAAGGGAAAGGTAGCCCAGAGCACATTACAAAGTATAGAATACTTACAGGTAGAAATATTTATAGAACATTTGAGTAAATTTTCTATGTGGAAGGAGAAACATATGAAAAAGCAGAAAAAATAAACTTATTTATGAAATAAGCAGAATTCAAAGTTGGCTAAAGCATGTCAGAAACAAGGAGAGTAAAAGAAAATTCATTTGAAGCTAGCAGGAGTACTTAGCTTAAAAACCAGACTAAGGTGGGTGCGGTGGTGCATCCCTATAATCCCAGCAGCTTGGGAGGCTGAGGCAGGAGGATCTCAAATTCAAAGCTAGCTTTAGCAACGTGAGACACTAAGCAGCTCAGTGAGACCCTGCCTCTAAATTAAAAAAAAAAAAAAAAAAAGACTGGGGATATGGCTTAGTGGTTGAGTTCCCCTGAGTTCAATTCCTGGTATCTACCAACATCCCTGCTCCCCCCCCCCCCAAAAAAAAAACAGACTAAGAAGATATTTAGTAGGTGGTAGTACAGTGGTTCAAGCAAGATTATAATTTTCTTTTCTTTAGGAAAACTTAGCACATCTGGACAAAGAAGTTAGAAATGAGTAGATAAGAAGTTATACAAAAACTCCACAAAGGATGGCAGGCAATAAACAGTAGATGAGAAGCAAAATAGGGTAAAAGAATGGAAAAAAAGAATCAAAGAAACACTGCAGAAAATAAATGAACTATTAACTGATCATAGGGCAGTAAGGATCAGAAAGAGGGGTACAGGAAAGGGAAATGAGTTAAGCTTTAAACATGTAAAGTTTCATATGGTGCAGATGTATGGAACACGAGTGAAGAAAATAAATAAATTGCTGGGCACCGCGGTACATGCATGTAATCCCAACAGATCCAGAGGCTGAGGAAGGAAGATCTCAAGTTCAAAGCCAGCCTGAGCAACTTACTTAGGGAGACTCTGAGCAATTTAGCAAGACCCTGTCTCTAAACAGAATATTTACAAAAGAGCTGGGGATGCAGTTTGGTGATTAAGTGCCCCTAGGTTCAATCTCCCTATTAAAAAATACAAAGCAGATAATTTAGCATCAACTCCACAAGGGTGATAGTTTAAAGTTATTTGTAATGTCAGTAATTAAAAAACAAAAACAAAACAAACCCCTCCAGAAGAATGAGGAGGAAAAGTTCCTTTGGAAACAAGATAGTAGAACATTCAAGCAGTTACAGAAAGAAGTGGTAAACAAAAGGGGAGGGGGCACATATTACAAAGACAAAAGTCCTAACAAAAAGATAAAGCAGCAAAAGGAAGAAGAGAAAATGTGAGATGTTAAGAAGATGATGTTTAAAAAATGAGAACTATGTTTGAGGATATGCAAGATATTTGAAGGTACCAGTTTTAGTAAAATTGGATGGGAGTCACTCTTCAGGAGTTAGTTTTGTGAAGTATAAACATCAAATGAAGACTAGTCCTTGGAAATGTATTTGAGAAGGAAAAAGAAGAATGCAGAAAAGTTGTTTTTATTTCAAGATTAAGTATTTTTTTGATAAAGAAACAAGCATATGACTTACAGTACATGCCTTAATCTATAAAGTAAGAAATATTCAAAATAGGTCTTTAATATGCTATCATCTTGAACAGGATGACAATGATATGATACAAAGACAATTAGAAATGTCACACCCTGCATAGAACTGACTGGGGACAAGGAGGGAAGAGTGGGCTAAGGAGATGTTGGTTATAAGAAGTTTACAGTACACAAAAATAGGAGAAAACCATATTTGATATAGTAAACAGAAATTATTCTACAGATTTGATTTCAATTTAAATACTGTAAGATGTTCTGAAAAATACCCATGTTCATTGAGTGACTCTATAATTTAATAAATGTAACTGTCCAAAACTTTTGTTTTCAGAAACAAGAGCCAATGAAAAACAAAAGTCAATATTCTTTGTCATCAATGGAAAGAAATCTCTTCAACATGAAACTATAGGTATCCTTTATTTGAATCCTTAATAGTAGATGTGATTCATATTTTGGAGTTTTTCATATTTTTGCATTTTCAGATCAGGGATGCTCAATCTGTATTTTTACTTAATAAAATGAACATCAATATCTACTAAATTATGTGTGTTTTAATGAATAAGACTGAAACAAAACTAACTAGTTTTTAGGGAGTAAAAATGCCAAATTTAATTTTACTTATTTCAACCATGCAAATACTTTGGAAACTATTTCATTTAAAAGTGTCCTAACACACATTCAAACTTAGCATTACATAAATCTAACAGATAAAGTTTAAAAGACTTTTAACTTGAGAAAAAAAATACATAACATAAATATTTAGGGTCTGAATAGAAAGACTGAATACAGTGACAAAATAAATCACTGTAAGCAATGCCAGAAGGAGAAGTAACCACAAAAACGTTTTGGTAACTATAATATTATAAGTATATTTATATTCTGTAATCTAATTACATTTTATTACATTGTTATTATTATAATAGTTGCTATAATATTCAATCTAAAATAAAATATATTAGTTAGTATTATAAAAATATTACACAGTTAGTATATCTGTAAAGAAATCTACAATCTATTAGCCAAAGTTCAGCTGAGCAAAATATATAGCTGAAAGGTTAAGAACATTTCAAACATGAGCAACACTGGCAAGAATTTTCAATGCTGGAAAATAACTACAGCTCTCAAGAAGCAAAAAAGTTACGGATTTTTCATATTAATTTAAAAAGAGAAATTAAATAAATATAGATCTTCAACAAAACTACTACTTTTTATCTTGCCAATTATCCTTCCCTATAGCCCAAATTAATATGGCTGTAAAAGAAAAAAACAATAAGGTATGTCTACCATGTACAATATACTTCAAACACTCATTCTATGAATGATATACACATTTTTGCTGATACTTTGAAGAAATGACAATTAACTATAATGTAAATACAACAAAAATCCTGTGGGATGCAGCCAACGCCACACTTAAAAGGAATATTTGTAGTTTTAAATATATAGTGAAAAACTAGAAATGATTAAAACCAATAACAAGTTTCTGCCATGAAAAGCTGAAAAAATAGGAAATTCAACACAAAAATAAAGTAGTAAAAAACAAAACAAAGTCGATGACACAGAAAAAAGAGACTAACATTAAGAAAATAAAGATGAGTTAAATTGAAAGCTTATAAAATTGATAAGCCCCTGGGCAAGTTTATCAAGAAAAAAGGAAACTCAAGTTATAAATTCTACATATGAAAGAGGAAACATGAATCAATATAGAAATTACAGACATTAAAAGGCTAGAATCAGAAATATTATGAACAACTTTATATTAAGGAATTCAACAATTAAGAGGAAATGAACAAATTCCTTTTAAAAACAACACTTATCTTTTAACACCGACCCAAGAAAAACAGAAAAATCTAAAGAGTTTGATATCTTAAAAAAAAAATCTTTAACTTAAAATGCAAATAAAAACAAGGTAATAAACCTTCCAACAAAGAACATTCCAGGCCTAGATGGCTATACTGTGAAAGAAAGACTTTTGAAAACAAAATAACAGCAATTGTATACAAATTCTTTTAGAGCATAAAGAGGAAACACTTCCTAACATTAAAATATCACAAGAATATAATAAGAAAACTCATATATAATATCAATATCTCTTATAAACACAGATCAAAAATCCTACATGACATTGGCAGAGTGTAGAAAGCAGGCTGTGCCCTTCTGAGTTGCTGCTCCATGATATATAAAACAGTAGTTTATAAGCTGTGCCTAACCCTTCGTTACTCCATCTTATAAAGCATTAGTTTGCCATGAATTATTCCATTTGAGTATGTGTTGAAATAGAACAACTCTATACCTTGTTTGTACAAGTAAAAAACCACTATCTGCCTAGGACAACCATAAGACAAACTGAAAAATTAACTGTGCTAACAAAAATGACCACCTGTGAACTTGCTGAATTAAATCAGAAGCACATGGATACATGGACATATCAACTCTAATATCAGAAAAACCAAGTTCATGAGCTTATCAGCTTATTAACTCCATCATATTACAAGATAAAGCAACTCCCTTAACTTGAGACCTATAAAAGGTAGAACAAGGCAGCACACTGACCCCATCATCTGGTCACTCACCATGAGCCTTTTCCAGGAAAACTACCACAGCAATGAACCTCTATTTTTGTCCCCAGGCTTTAGCTCAGCACAGTTTCTCCTGCGCCTGACAATAATGCATAGCTCACTCCAAACTGACATCTCAAGTTGACACTATGAAACTGCTATCTGTATGGATACTGAACTAGAACAAGTTCCATATTGAACTTGTTCTAGTTAATCTTATCTGACCACCTTCAAGGACTCTGCATTCATTCCTATGTGCTCTCTGCCTTTGCTCAGTTCAGCCTCCTGAACCTGTGTGGCCACCTTAAGCAGGCGCGCGCAGGCGCTCTCTCTCTCTCTCTCTCTCTCTCTCTCTCACACACACACACACACACACACACACAATTATATTAGTGTGATGCGTGACTTGTGTTACTGTTGAAAGTGGTATAGCTTGATAACTTAGTGTTATTCAATAAATTCTGACATTGTGGAATGACACAAATTTGTTTGGTCTATATTAATGGCATAGCTCACTCAGAACAAAGGTAAATCCAAAAATATATGAAAATGAAAATACATCATGATTAAGTGGAATGTATTATAAGCCTTTAGAAACCCTGCTTCACCATCATGCCTTGCCATCAGGAAAATGCAAATTACAAGCATAATGAGTCACTACACATGTCTTTGCAGATTTCATCTCTAGACATATTTACTTTAAAATTAAGTTCATTAAAATTCTGTTCCCTTTAAAAATTGGTATGACTGGGTAAGCAGTCTCATCAAAGTGGGGGGCAAGTTGGGTCAGCAAATATTTTTTTTCTATGAAGGCTCGAACAGTAAATATTTTAAGCTTTGCAAGTAACACATTCTTTGCTGCAACTGCTCAACTCTGCCATCATTCTAACTCCAAAGCAGTCAGAAAATAAGTAAATAAATGGGTAAATAATTGCTGTGTTTCATAAACTCTGTTTAAAAAAATGGGAAGCTTGGCCTATGTGCCATAGTTTGTTGACTGCTGTGTTGAAGTATTATTCTGGCATTTTAAAAAAATGCCTCAGATGCCTTCTGCATTCTCTGATAGCTATTGAAATTATCTAAGATGAGAATTTCAGCCTAGGTTGAATCATAATAAAAAGGATTTGATAGTGGAGATAGTAGGAACTATACACTTATTCTGGCTACTTCACAAAACTGTTTCAAATCAGAAAGTCCTGGGTCAGCTTTAAAGAAATGCATGGATATACTTCATTATTAATAATTCCTTATTTATGATAGCACATAAATCTGAATGGCTATGTGCTATAAATAAGTCAAACCTCAGTAACTCAAGCTCTGTAGTTTGTATCCCTTTAAAATTATTTTTCTTATCTTCCCATTCCACATGTAAGTTACTAACTCAAGCTTTGAGTTTCCTTGCTGGAAAAGACTACTCCCTGAGGCTTGTATCAACTAAAATAGGCTCTTTATTTCTATTATTCTAAATATTCTATATATTCTTATTTTAGAGCATAGCAGCCCTTTAATCTTCTACTAATGGGGCAGAGGTTGTGATATAGAAATATTTTAAGTTGAATGACAGGCTTAAATTACTCTTTATACCCCCCTATATAACTTCCACTTTACTCTAACCCAGACCACTCTACTTCACCCTCAGAATGGAATGAAACAATAATACCAAAGAGAGGTAGTTTTCTTCATGTGAAAGTCACCTCCCCATGTGTGTATTCCTTTCTTAATCCTGTTTCCCAGAAAGCTCTGAAGCAGAATTCTTTATAGTTCCCAAGAACAGGGATACATAAAAGAAGTAGTAGGTTCCAATAAAATACAGGGAAAGAAAGTTAAAAATTGGTAAGTATGTAACAAGAAAACTGAATTGCTCTGTAGTTTCAAAAATACTTAAAGATCAGAATAAATTGGTTGTTTTCAAGAGAACTGAGACTCTATATTGCATTGTGCAATAAGCCAGTCCACAAATGTGAAAATGGCTACTAAAATTCTAAAGTCTCCTGCTCTCTTCTCAGCTTACTAACAGCAGTCTTTAGTAAGTCATTCAGCTTCAGTTTTCTAAATTTTGAGTTTCTATCCTAATTGTTTTAGTGAGAAAACTGAAGAACCAAAAAGATCCAATTAAGTATCTAAAGAAACCAGATTCCAGTAATGAAATTAAACCAGACAATCTGAAATATGAAACTAAACTACAACTTAAGAATATAAAATACGTGGGTTTTGGTTGTTAGTGGGGGTGGATGGCTTCACCTGTTTATTTTCAAAGTACACACACTCATCACTAGGTGAAAAGAAGTTGAAGCACTGGCACACATTTACAAAATGTATCAAAGGGCAATATTATTACTTATTACTGTTCACCCTCCATGGCTTAAGGGAGATCCTAGAGGTGGGGGAAAGCACTTTGTAGTCAGTGTGGCACTCAGAACAAGCAGAACTGCACCAACAACATGTGGGTACTGCTCACTTAGAGAGCAGCCCAGTAGTGTTGTCACTTTTGGTTACTCTCATGCTATCAACTCTTCTCCCTCTCAGTTTCTTTTTTCTTCTTTTTTTTTTTAAGAGAGAGAGAGAGAGAGAGAGAGAGAGGGAGGGAGGGAGGGAGGGAGGGAGGGAGGGGGAGGGAGGGAGGGAGGGAGGGGGAGAGGGAGAGGGGAGGGGGGAGGGAGGAGGGGGGAGGGGAGGGGAGGGGGGAGGGAGGAGGGGGGAGGGGAGGGGAGGGGAGGGGAGGGGAGGGGAGGGGAGGGGAGAGGAGAGGAGAGGAGAGGAGAGATAATTTTTTAATATTTATTTTTCAGTTTTTGGTGGACACAACATCTTTATTTTTATGTAGCTGAGGATTGAACCCAGCGCCCTGTGCATGCCAGGCGAGTGCATTACCACTTGAGCCACATCCCCAGCCCCTCCCTCTCAATTTCTGCACTTGGAAAAGGGAGAGGGGCAAAGTTTTAAAGAGAGAAAATGTCAACAGCTTTCCTAGACTCATTCTTAGGACACCACACAAGAATGTTGAGGGAAACCCTGTCATGAGGGAAGGAGAGAGAAACCTAGAGGCAGTGCAGGTGGGCAGGGATGAGCAAGAGGAAAAGGACTATGGTTTTAGAAGACAGAGTAATATTAGCAACACAATTTCTACCAGTCAGTGCTAATTATCTACTTAGTACACGTACTATTTTCAACTGAGTCAAAGATAAAAATAATCTGGAACTGTAAATTATATACAATGGATAAAACAATGGGGATAGTTTAGAGAGAGGAAAAAAAACACATGGTGTGTCAACTTTACTAAATTTATTAAACATGTTTCTTAAACAGACCCACTATAAGCAGAAACCTTATTTTAAGATACAGAAATAACTTTTTAAAAAGTTTACAAAGGAATACTTCATTAATAACTGTAATTAGTATGAAAATACACCTTAAAGTTTGAGAGAGTCAGAATTAAAAACTTGTACAAGTGCTTACATAAAAATTTAATTCTTCTGTGAGTTTTAGATATTGCATGGAAATTCTGGAATAATTAATTACAACACTGATCAGTAAAATCCAATTAGCAACAATTATACCATAGCAAACAGAAAGGAATTACCTCGTCTTCGCCCATAACTCCTTGCTGCATGTAAACAAAGGACAAATTGTAAAATGTCAGAACTAAAAATAAGCCCACATATACAAATATCTGTGATATGAAAAAGCCATGTGGGCATCTGAAAATTAGTGCTATTTTGTTTTAAGAGCTGTGATAATGTCACTACAGTACTTGCCTGATGTTTTACCATTTACAAAGCATTTTCAGATGTGTGTGTATATACATACATACATACATAAACTCTTTTAGAAGCTAAAATATGGACAGTTTAAAAGGAATAATTTTATTAAATAACCATTATTAAAATCACCTAAACCGTATAAAACTATAAAATTAGGCAGGGAATACATAATTTACCCTCATTCCCATTTAAAGTTCAGAAATATTTATTTCATTTGATCATGATAGGAATATACAACAATTTATAGTTAAATAGTATCCCAAATAATTTTCTCAATGAATAAAAACAACTTGTATTAAATTCTTATTTCCTATTTTTATAAAGAGTAGTGATGGTATGCAATTTCCAACAAATTATTGCTATTTAGATCTAATCTACATTATAGGAAGAAGTAGTTGACCAAGAAAATATACTACCACTAAGCTGATACTATGAGGCCTGTACAGCTGAGATAGAATATAAAATCTGTATTCACACTTGCTTGGTTAGAGAAATCGTTAATGATGTACTATAGCTAATAATACTTTCTATTCTTTTGATATATTTTTTAACACATATCTACTAAATGTTTATGTATCTCCCTCTGGGAAAGGAAAGATTCAGATACAAATTATTATTAATATAATCATAGAAAAACATTTCAATTTGCTACTATCTGTTTACATAATTTCTAAAAGGAAAACAATACTAAAATTTCTTCTTAAGAACCTATCAGTTTGATAAAACCCCCATCTTGGTTTTAAATAACTCTTCCTATCAAATCTGAGCACATAATAATGAGTATTTTTACCCTAGAATTAATGTATAAAGTCAAAGCAATAAACCAAAAAATGACTATTAAAAAATTAATATCTTAATTCATAATTAATTCATGTTCATAGACATTTTTGGGTCTGGGAAAAATTCAAAACTGTTTAAATATCAAATCAAAATATGTAGCAAAAGCTGTCATTTGTGTCAACCCCCCCAAAAAAGTATAAAATTTAAAAATCAAAAGAAAACATTTGACTTCATTAAATATATTCTCTTTTAGAAATTTAAAAAATATATTTTCAGTTTTATAATATTAAGGCTTTAAATAATGTGACTATAAGTTAGAATGCTACATTTATTCTTCTATAATAAAAAAGTAGGAATACAAACTTATCAACTCTTGTTAATTTACATTTGCAAGAAAAAAAGTCAATAAACATAGGGCTCATATCAGAGCCTTTTAAATAAAATAACTTTATTTGCATCTCTATCATTACAATGTCTTTACTAAACTATATGATTTACACTTAACCTCTCCTTAAGCTCCTATGACCTCAAAGCCTCGCAGATTTATTTCATAGCTCACCTGTTCTACATATTAGTTTAGGGTGAGAGTGAAAGTGCACGTAGCATTAAGAATTTTGTTTTCTAGGTCTTTTAAGACTTTTAGAGACCTTAAAAATAAGAGTTTCACAGCAATGGGAGATTAACTATGCAAAATCAGATTCTTAAAGGTAATATTCAGAGCTATCAAGAGTAGACTGTCCAAGAGTGAATTCTCTAAAAGTCTTAGTATCTGTATTAAGCCTGGAAATAGTCAATAGTTCCCAAACCTTTCACAGTATCTGTCAGGAGTTGGGCTTCCTGCTTATCCCTAGGTACAGTATAATGATGTTAATCCAGTATACATGTGCTTTAGAAAATTTCATTCATAGCTATAGAGGGCCAAAAATTTAAAAAGGCATATGGAACTATTTTCATTAAATTTCAAGTCAAATGATGAATTATACTGAAGCCATAACACAGCATATAATTTTTGACCTACTAAAAAAATTAATGACATCATAACACTTTATGTTCTTAAGTATTGTGTTCCTAGCTGAGGCTACTCAATACTAAAATAGTCAAAATATGTATAAATATTCACAGCATCTTATGTTTCATCACATTCCTAGGCTTGAACATAATTATTTAGACATTTTCTCAAACTAGCTCATACCTGAGAAATTTTAGAATCCTGTAAAAAAGCCACTCTATATCCCCACCACCACCCTGGATAACTCTAAGAAGTAAAACTGACTTCATATAAAGCTAACCCATGTGAAATATTTCCTATTTCCTGTCATGGAAATAACCAATTTGCCACAATCACACTAAATAATTGTTTTTATACTCACTTTTCTACCAATATTTCTAAGTGAATTTTGGAGGTATATTTCAGTATAACATCAAATCAGAATTATAAGAAACCCACCAGTAAGAAAAGAAAATTATGTGACTATTTTAAAAAAATATTTCTTTAAAAGTCTGCTTCTCTAATTCAGAAAATAATTTAGGGGAAAAAAGAGGAAACATTTTTTGCATAAAAACTGTATTTACAACATCAAATTTCATGAACATATATATTTGATAAAATATTTATAAAAAGGAACTTTACACAAAAAGTTAGGACTGGCTATTTGATACACATATATGTACATTTAATATATACATATATTATTGATGGGTGAACTTCTTCATGTATTTAAAGATAGTAAGAAGGCTCTGAGAATAGCTTGAAGACCTTGCCTATAAGAAGTGACTTTACAATTTGATCCTGGTTTCTCAGTAATCTTATTCAGGGTTTTATCCACAGCTATAAAAAAGAAATAGAATGATTTTAACATTCTGTTTAGGGACTTTGAGCCTTAAAATACTGGCTGTCAGCTAAAGCTGTGAAAGCTGAATTATTGCAGCTGGAAAAAGGAACATACAAGACATAGCAAATTAGCTGGAAAAAGGTGAAAACTCTCTCAATGAGAAACTATTTTTATTTCCTTAACTTGAAAAAGCAAAAGTAGGAAAAGAAATCTACTGACCCCCAAATTATAATAATACTTTTCAAGATCCAAATAAAATCTGCTGTTATCTACTCTATTCATTCCCTGCAGCATGACAAAGAACTCAAGATTCCTATTTTCATGACTTAATATAGTGTATTCAGAACATCTGCCTTCAGAAATGCAGCTTCACTTATACGTAAATTTTCTTTAGTAAAAGGTATGCAGAATTTCTCCCTCCCCACAAAAGTACAGCAAGCTTTTGATCACACAGATGGCAATACCTGGGTAATCAATGCAAATTTAAATTTCAAACTAGCTTGCTGATACCATCCAATCCAATCGCTATACTTCTGCTCTTCTTGTTCCCCTTTTGTAAAAGGTGGTAATAAAAATATATGTAATTTTACTTGGGAGAGGTGGGGAGAGTACAATGCAATCCAAATAGAGACAAATACTTGAATGATACACCATCTTGAATTCCTCCTTACTACTGTGGAAAAAGGAATTTTGTTGTTTATTGTTTTACTATAATATATAAGATTTATATAGTTATAAATATAAACAATATTTAACCTCAGATTTTTAGACAATTTATATATTCTTATGTAATGTGATTTCCTTAAAGTGCTGAATGGTAAATGAGGACTTATATTCTAATAATATTTTAGTTTTTCAATGGTGGCAGTCTCTAATAGTCAATTCATCTTGATTTCAACTTGATTTGAGGAACACATTCTACTCAGAAGTAGTGGCCTTCTTGCAGTTTTATTTATTAATGGTGTTTGCACTCTCTCTTCTACCAATGTTTCTTTGTAAATTTTTTATTGTTTAATTTTTAATAATCATGTTATATATGTGGAAAATATATCTGAGTTAACAAAATCTCAGATTTAAGAATTTGCATAGTTTTTGCTAGTGTGACCAAATTCATGACTTTTAGCCTATTCCCTGAGAATTGCTTAACAGACTATTGAAAAGTTTAACAATAAGCTGTGCAGTGTTGTGACTCAGGAACCTGAAGCAGGAGAATCACAAATTGAAGACCAATCTCAGCAACTTAGTGAGGCCCTAAACAAATTAGTGAGACTCTGTCTCTAAGAAAAATTAAAAATAAAAAAAGGGCAGGGGATGTGGCTTACTGGTTAAGCACCCTGGGTTCAACCCTCAGTACCAAAAAAAAAAAAAAATAAAAAAAAGTCTAACCAGAACTATGAATTAGCTAGTAAGGTAGAATCATAAAACCTGTATAATGTTTGCCATGTCTGACTAACAACCAACTGTACTATTATTTAGATGGTATTATTTTTTATTAAAGGTATTCAAACTTAACATTATTGGGACATCACAGGTGATCTGTCTTCCAAATTTTCTAAGAAATATTAATTTATTAAAACAATTATGAATTTATTTTAATCTGTGCATCATGAAAATTAACCTTGCATGTTTCAAGAAGCAAAAGTATCAACATTATTTTGCACTGATCCAAACTTTGTCCCTATAAATCTTCTACAAATGGCTCCAGTTTGGCTTTTTAGAATAACATAAAACAAAGTTTTGTTTATTATATATGACATCCTTCAAATAGTTGAAAGTATCAGTATGTCTTCTCTTAATTTTATTTTCTCCAAAGTAGACATACTCAGCTCTTTCATCTATTCAAAGGACACCATTTTCCCTCTTGCAAAATCATTGTTTCTCACTGTTCTACATCATTCATTACTTCCAGCTAACATTTACTTTCAGAAACTGTTATAAATACTTTAAATGAGTTAATTCATTCACTCTTCTAAACAGTCCCTCTGAGGCAAGGTAGTATGCTATTTTCATTTTAAATATGCAGGAACTAAGTCAAAGTAAAATAAGGTAAACTGTTCAAGGTTACGTAGTTAGAAAAAGCAAACTGGCTTCATTCAGAGTCTGTGATATCAACCACAGTGAACTATTGCTAAACAACTACAAATACGTTCAGACAAAATGTATTACTAAATATTGATTTTTTTGAAAGTCAACAGTATTAACTATGCTTGTTGGGTAAGGGATACAACTTACTTAATCAACTGTCCAAAAGTGAGTTATATATATTTGGCATACTTTTTATTTTAAGAAAAAGGCTTTTAATAATTAAAAAGTCATCCTTCTCTACTAGACACTACACTTTCTTTAATGGGTCAATGATATTTAATAAATAGTTTAAGCAGAGCCTTGAAGTAACAGTATTTACTTTTCATATTTCTCAGGGAGACAATATGCTAATACAATTGAATTTCATGTAGTTAAAAGTAGCTCAAGAAAAAATTCCCTTTACCTTTTAGTGTACTACACTTTGCTAGTTCTCTCTTCGATAACCTTAATGTCTAAAATTTAAATTATTACTATTTAATACTTCTTTATCCCATGAATATACCCAATTATGTGATTTCTTGCTTCACCTCTTTACCAGTGATCCAAAATAAGTAAAAGAAAATTTTTTCCTCTTTGGATCAAATTGTCTCTTCCCTGACCTATATACATCTTGATGTCCTAGTTTCATTCTCCTTTATTTTCCCCTTGGTCTCTTGGCAAAAGATTCCAGAATTTCTAGGTTGACTTCCTATATCAAGTAAATATTGTAGCTCCAAATGATAGACTACTGAGTGCTTACATAATTTAAAAAAAGTGATTTGTCTACAAGATGTAATTGTTGCTTGAAATAAAACATTCTTATGTATTGTATGTGATCTCTTTTCCACTTAACATAATGGCTTTTGACAACAAAATCAACAATTAGTTTAATAAAGTTTAGTGCAACAAAAATGTAAGTCGTAAAAACAGTGTGTCTACAAAGCTCTTCACTCACACAAAATTTGAATATTTTATTGTGACCATCCTAGCTTACACTATTTCATTTAACAATTTAGGAGTATCTGTGAATAATCTATAAAATTATCTCAAAGTATTTCTCTTTCAAATGGAATTTAACAGAATGTGTGAAATATATACAAATTCAAACTTTTAAACAGAATTGCTTTATCACAAGTTAAAACAGAAATGTGAGGAATCTTTATTTACCACACTGAATATTTAAGGAAGGAAGATCAATATTTACAATTTATTGTTTCCTGAACTTATCATTATTTTATAAATCAAGCAAAGGGAATAATAAAAACAAGCTATTTTCTGGTTTGTACACTCAGTTACAGAACTATCCTTTTTAGTTACAGATTTAGAATCAGAAACCAGCTGTCCAATAGGAAAAAAAAAAGTTGAATACAGAAGTGGAATTTCTAGAACATGTCTTGTCAGAGTCCTCATGCTCAGAGTAAATAAGATTAGGCTACTGTATGGCAGACCACTCAACACACAAGTTAAATGTTGAACAGGCCAACCAATCAGCTCTCTTAATGCTCTGCTTCAATTTTTTTTCATTCCAAATCCTATCTACTCTGACAATCTCCCTAGTAGCATGAACTTTATTTTTACTTTTCTGTCACTGTTGTTGTCTTTCCTTAATATTAGTTTACATGGCCTAGTTTTACATTGGCCTCATTTTCAGTGTTTGTTCCTCAACTTTATTGCCAAAACTTTAGTTGAAATATAAGAGCCAAGTCCTTCTACTGTTCTCCCTTTCCTTCCCCCACTCACCTATTGTGAAGAATATTTTAATTTTCAATCCCTATTCCTATAATCATGGCTGTGCTAAGTGTTATGATTCTGTCATACATTAATATTTGTTCAACAGAAGGAAAACAACTCAAAACTTATTTTCATCCTAACTGAACTTCATTAAGTAAAATTTCTAGTTAGAATCAATTAAGTTAGCATTGACTATAAAATTTACAGAATCATTGGTATATTCCTTCAACATAAACATAAGTACTTACACTAAGAAACAAGTTACTTACACTAAGAAACAAATTCTACATACTTTACAAACTTTATCTTACTTAATTCGTGTAATAAACCAACTGTTTCCATTTTACAACTGGGGAAATGAAGGTGATAATTACTTGCCAAAGGTCATAACTTAAAATAAGAAATCCAGTTTATACCAGTTCAAACAAGGATTGCCCCTATGTCTGTGACCACTGAATTAAATTACAATGTCACAAATACACTTCAATGACTACTGCAGCCTGAATATACTCTTGATTTCTAATTCTTTCTATATAGGAATATCCATAGTTTTGTTGTTGTTCTTTATTATTTTTGATATAGGGTCTTGCTAGTCAAGTCTCAAACTGATCTGGCCTAAAATTCCTACTGCCTAAACCTCCTGAGTAGCTGTGATTACAGGTATGCACCACTGTGCCTACATCTACAGCTTTATTTCATACTTATAAAATTATTAAATCATGTGTATGGGTAACTTTCAGAGAAACATGTATTTATATTCCTCTTCATTTATATAAACCAAATAGAAACAAAATTTTTTATAAAACTTACCATTTAACATCAACAGATTGTCAGTTCCTGGATGTGGATAACTCAATCGACCTATAAAATGAGAGGAAAAAAGTAAATTGAATACTATGGAGCTATTTGAAAAACCAAAAAGGGAAGGGTAGTATAGAGGAAATAATACTGAGCACAGTGTATTTCTTAAAAATTAAAAAGCTAATCTTTAACTCAAATTTATATTAACTAAATTATCTTTGAAAATTGAAAACAAAATGAAAAAGTTATCCTTAGTTCCTAGATTGTAAGATCACAATGTGATGTGCGAACAATGACATCAAAGTTTGTTTTCTGAAATGTAAAAACAATATAGATGTCCTAGTTGTAAAACTTAATATGGAATATGAATTTATTAAATTTTTTCAAAGCTGTCTGTAATTTTCTACACAGATTTCTTGTGCCACAAATGAAACTTGAAGGAATTTATATTTCTAAGTCAAAAATGACTAAATTGTTAAAATAAAAAATAAGCAGAAAAATTCATCACAACTTTCTATTTAATTCAATGTGGTTTTATAATATTTAAATAAAGAAGCATAATAAAAACATCAATTTTGTTATTACAAATGTTATTGGAAATGTAGCTTGTTTAGCTTTACAAATGGTTTAAAAATAAAAAGTGAAAAATGTTAGAGTTTATGAGCATAGCAGCAAAGTATTTCCTTTGAGTCATTCTTCATTTAAGAACTTTGTGTTGCATAGCGATAAGAGTACTACATAATGCTAAAAATAAATGCTATGCAGAAAACATACTGTGGTTTATACGGTGTTTACATAAGACCATAAGACTTTCTTGACTAAATACCCACAGCAAGGATGACCATCATTTTCAGCCCATTAAAATACAGTACTTTTGTCAGGTGCAGTGGCGCATGCCTGTAATCCCACCCAGCAGCTCCAGGAGGCTGAAACAGTAGGATTTTTGAGTTCGAAGCCAGCCTCAGCAGTTTAGTGAGGCTGTAAGGAACTCAGCAAGACCCTCTCTCTAAATAAAATATTTTTAAAAGGGCTAGGGATGTGGCTCAGTGGTTAAGCACCCCTAGGTTCAATCCCTGATACAAAGAAAAAAAATACAGTTCTTTTCCCTAATGTTTGAATCTGATAGACTATTTAAAAAGGTATGTTTAAAATATCTTCAGAAAATGGTTGAAAATTAACTGTCTAGGACTGTGTTCGAGCCACTTTCAGCACTGTTTTAAAAAGATACTATGATAGCATAATTCAGTGCCACCAGAAGGATGACCAATATGTACCTGAATGTGACATAAGACAAGCTGTATCCACCTTCACCACCTCTGCAAGTACTATAAGGAGCCTTTAGTGTATCCAAACTTCCCATACAAGTCAGAGATTGTCTGCTGGATTTTTTCTAATTATGAAGTTAATTTAACCATCTACGAATGCAAGAACGAGTAGCAGAAAATCCAATTTTGGCATTAAAGTCTACATACATGTATGAAAGATTATGTTGCAGAGGAGACCTGTGGGGGTCCCACAGTGACCAACCTGTTTTGGGGATCTTGAAGTAAAGATTTCAAGCTTGTCTCACAGAGCAACAAGCAGGAATTGATTAGAGGAAAGCAAGATAAACACACAACAGTACCTTCTTAGGAGAGAAATCTCATGGCTCTTATAAAGAGTTGGGGTTTTGTAAAGGATTTAGGGCATTTTGTTTTTGACTTAGTTTCTCATATTCCCTTAAGTGGTTATTACTCTTTGTATAGTCCTCAGCAAATTTTCTTAGTGAGGATGGTTATGACCTGGTCATGAGAGGAGAGTTGTGACTACCTGACCACAAGAGATAGTTGTGACATATTCTTGAAACAATAGTTCCCTGAAGGGGTTATTTACTATGGGGGTAGGGGAATGTTTTGACATACCAATGCCCATTTTCCAGATACCTGTCAGCTTTAATCAAGCTTTCTGTTATCCTCAGTTCTTTGTCTTATGGACCCTCCTTGATGGATATATCTGATGTCCTCCCCCTACTCACCTGCTCATGGCTATTTACCTAACATACAGATCCACACACATATATACATATACACAGACATGATTTCATCTGAACTCTAATTTTAACTATGGCTCATTTTAATTTCAGACTTAGTACAGTTAAGCAAAGTGTTATTGTTCCCTAAAAGAACAATTTACCACCTCTTATTTACTCCTAAGTTTCATGCAGCAAGATAACTAAATGTTATAATAACTAAATGTTAACTAAATGTCCTAAATAAGGTTGTCATCCTCCAAAAACATAATTAAGTTTATTGTTCTGATACTTTAAAATGAAGTGAGAATTTATTCAGGAGATACAAAAAACAAAACAGTTTTTCTAAATTGGATTTCAATAACATTATACATTACTCTGAAGTATCACAGCTTATTTTGGAAATATGACTATTTCTAAACATCCTGTGCATGGCCAAATTTAGAGAACAATTTAAGGTTTAAAATATTTCTGACTTGAGGTTTAAAATAAAAAAGCTCCTACACAAGTGGCAACACATGTTTTGCTATTCAGTATAACATGTTAATTAACTATTCTGTGCTGACAGTATGTAGGATGTGGAGGAAACAAAAATGAATAAAACAGAGACCCTGCTGCTACAGATGCCGATGCCACAGATGCTGCTGCCCCAGATGCCACAGCCATGCCTGGAGGTCTCTTCTCTGAGCACGGCCTCGGTTAACTGGATACCTCTGTGGTTGCTGCCACTGAACCAGAAGTCTCCTGTCAATCAAGTGCTGCCTGCTCTGCTACCACCATTGCTGCTGTCTCTGATTCCACTGTGCCAGCCTGAGGTCCTCTGGAGGTCTTCTTTCTGGGTGCTGTTGTCTCAGAAGAAACTGCTGCCCGGATGCAACTGAAGCCAACACTGCTGCTGATGACCAGAGTTATCCTGGTGATGCTGCCCACACAGATGCACTTGCAGCTGCCGTAGCAGCCACCGCTACTGCTGACCCGCTGCCTGCTGCCTGCTGCCAACAACCACCCCCCACGACCACTGCCACCATGGCCTAGAGGACTGCTGTGGGGGAGACTCCAGGTTTGATTGCACGTGGCTGCACCCATCTGGGGACACCAGCCAGGGCCTGGGGCCAGGGTGCCAGCAGGTTTACCACCACAAGAGTCTCGTGGGGTGCCTATGGGTTTGGAGGAGCGAGCATGGGGTCTTACTGTTGAGAGCACTGGTGGCCCTTGCTTGCTGCTGTATTTCAGGGTTGTTTCTTTGCATGAGTGGATCCCTGGTGGTCTCTCTGCAAGTAGGAGCAGCACTGAGGCCTTGGGACTGCAGTGTGACTGAGCCTGAGGTATCTGAAGCCCAAATCAGTGGGATAGAGACTGGGTTTATGAAGGTTGATCTGAGTCAGGGCTGAAAAACTGTTGAACACTGACAGAGACAGTTCAACTTTCCAGCAAGATTTATTTTATTTTTTGATTCACTCATCTCTCTACCATATTTGGAACAGGATGTTTTTTATGTATCAGTGTGTAGAGAACAATGGTATATGAATGGTGTTTTGCATTTTTATTGTATTCTTATGCCTTTAATTTTTTTCTTTGTTCGTATTCTTCTTCTTTCTTGTCTATTTTCCAACTTTGCTCCAACCAACAGCCAATCTCTGTCCGATCTTCTTCCACTCTTCCGGTGAATTTTTACTTCTCTCTTCCTCTCTCACAGATATTAAATAATACACTACCTCTGTTCTCTCATCTGTTACTTGAAATTGTAAATTGTTTTAACAAATATTCTGTTTGAATTATAGATACTTACTGAACTTATCATTTTGGTTGAATGTGAGAAAGCAGTAGATGCCTAGGTGGGAGCTATTAGGTTTAAGGCTATATATTGTGTACACTGGGTGCTGCTGATATTGGTCTCACCATTAAAGATAAAGTGCTAGAAACCTCAGGGACACTATAGGTCTACAGAGTAGAATTTATCCTGCCTTAGATCCATACTTTTAAATGGGAAAACACACTAGCAACATGAAAAAACAAGGGAATAAAGTGCCTCCCCCAAACCCAAGATGCTTCAACAACAGAAGCCACTGTTAACACAATTAAAGAAGAAATTTCCAAGAAAGAGTTCAGATTGTATATAGTTAAACTGATGTGAAGTAAAGGATAGTATAAAGAGTTAAATCAAAGAAAAAATACAGGAAGTAAAAGACCACTAAAGAGTTAGAGATTGTGAAAAACAAACAAACAAAAAAACAAGCAGAAATCCTTGAAATGAAGGGATAAGAAAACTACATTATAAATTCAATAGAAAGCATCACCAACAGACTAGACCACTTGGAAGACAGAACCTCAGATAATGAAGACAAAATATATAATCTTGAGAATAGAGTTGAACATGCAGAGAAGATGGTAAGAAACCATGACTGACTAGAACATCCAAGAATTATGGGATAACATGGAAAGACCAAATTTAAGAGTTATCAGAACAGATGAAGAAGCAGAGATATAAACCAAAGGAATGTACAATCTTTTCAATGATATAATAGCAAAAAATTTCCCAAACCTAAAGAATGGAATGGAAAATCAAATACAAGAGGCTTATAGGACCTGAATATACAAAATTACAGCAGACTAACACAGAGAATAAAGATAAAATTTGAAAGGCTGTAAGGAAAAAAAATCAAATTATGTATAGGGGGAAACCAAATCAGATCTCAACTGATTTCTCAACCCAGACTCTCAAAGCCAGGAGGTCCTGGAATAATATATTTCAAGTTCTGAAAGAAACACATGCTAACCAAGAATTTTATATGCAGAAAAATTAAATTTCAGATTTGAAGATGAAATTAAAACCTTCCATGATTAAGAAAAAATAAAAGATTTCACAACTAGATGCTAGGAGCCACAGCAAAAGTATTATGATACATGGCACCTTTGGTTTAGGTGACTGCCAGCTAGCCATTGAGATGATATGATTATGTTAAGATTTACATTCATATGGAAATTGGACTCCTGCTGTTCACCTCGGCCTGTTATGGGACTCATGTTACGGGACTCCTGGAGAGTTCCCATTGGTTGGGGAAGGATAGTAGGAGGGAATTTCCGGGGGAGGTCCGGGCCCCCAGTTCCGGTAGAGACACACACGTGTGTGGACCAGCTTGTTAGCAGGGCGCACACGGGGGCACTGGCGGCTTTTTTAAAAATAAAGCTTTGTTCCTGCTTGAGTGGCTTGTGTTTCTGTGCCCAGCCGGGTTGCGGCAACTAGAAAGCCTACACTACAGGGCATTCAACATAATATTCCATGAGGATGAAGCAAAAAAAAAAAAAAAAAAAGCGAAAACCAGAAAAGGGAGAATCTATACTAAAGGGACATTCAACCAAATGAGATACTAAGACAAAACAAAACAAACAAACAAAAAAAACCAGAAATAAATCAAAATGACAGGGAATACAAATCATATCTCAATAATAGCCTTAAATATTAACGGCCTAAACTCATCAATCAAAAGACATATGATGGCAGATTGTATTAATAAAAAGCAAGATCCAACAATATGCTGTCTTCAAGAGTCTCACCTCATGGGCAAAGACATCCATAGGCTGAAGGTAAAAGATTGGGGAAAAATTTTGTCACTCATATGGATTTCGTAAACAAGCAGAGGTTTCCATTCTCATCTCCAAAAAAGTAGACTTTAAACCAAAGTTAATCAGAAAAAAAAAAGAAGGACATTTCATACTTCTTAAGGGAAGTATGAATATAACAATGATAAATATTTATGCCCCAAACAATGAAGCATCTTATGTATATCAAACAAACCCATCTAAATTGCAAGAGTCAAATAGACCACAAAACAAAAATACTGGGTAACTTTAACATCTCTCTCTCACTACTGGACAGATCTTACCCCACAAAAAAACAAAAAAACCAAATAAGGAAACTTCAGAACTAAATAATACAATCAATTATTTAGTCTTAACAGACATATATAGAGTATTTCATCCATCAATGAGCAAATATACTTTCTTCTCAGGAGCACATGATTCCTTCTCTAATATAGACCATATCTCATGCCACAAAGCAATTCTTAGTTAAAAAAAAAAAAGAAAAGAAAAAGAAAAACAGAGATAATACCCTGCATTCTATCAGACCACAATGGAATGGAATTAGAAATCAACCATAAAATAAAAATAGAAGCTGCTGTAACACATGGAGACTAAATAATACACAATTTAATAATGAATGGATAGTAGAAGGATGAAATAAAAAATTATTAGAGGTAAATGAGAACACTGATACAACATATTAAAATTTCTGGAACACTGTGAAGGCAGTACTAAGAGGAAAGTTTATTGCATTGAGTGCATTCATGAAAAGAATAAAAAGTCAACAAATAAATGACCTAACACTGTATCTCAAAGCCCTAGAAAAAGAACAAATCAACACCCAAAGCAGTAGAAGACAGGAAATAATTACAGAGCTGAAATCAGCAAAATTAAAAGAAACAACTGAAAAAATTTGATAAAAAAGCTGGTTCTTTGAAAAAATAAATAAAATAGATAAACTCCTGGCTATGCTAAGAAAGAGAAAGAGAAAAATCAAATTATTAAAATACAAGATGAAGAAGGAAATATCACAACTGACACATCTGAAATACAGAAGATAATTAAAAACTATTTTGAAAATTTATACTCTAATAAAATAGAAAATATCGAAGACATCAAAAAATTGCTAGAGACATATGACATACCCAAACTGAATGAGAGGTCATACATAATTTAAACACATCAATTTCAAGTAATGAAATAGAAATAACCATCAAAAACCTACCAACCAAGAAAAACCCAGGACCAGATGGATTCTCAGTGGAGATCTACAAGACTTTCAAAGAAGAATTAACACCAATATTCCTCAAAGTATTCCATGAAGTGTAAAAGGAGGGAACTCTTGCAAACTCATTCTATGAGGCTAATATCACACTGATAGATACCCAAACCAGACAAAGACACATCAAGGAAAGAAAACTTTAGACTAATATCCCTGATGAATGTTAAGTGCAGTCTCAATAAAATTCTGGCAAACTGCATACAAAAACATATTAAAAAGATAATGCACCACGATCAAGTGTGATTCATCCCAGGGATACAGGTTGGTTCAACATATGGAAATCAATAAATGTAATTCATCATATTAATATACTTAAAAACAAGAATTATATCATCATCTCAATAGACGCAGAAAAAGCATGTGACAAAATACAGCACACCTTTATGTTTAAAACACTAGAAAAACTAGGGATAGTAGGAAATACCTCAACATTGTAAAAGCTACATATACTAACCCCAAGGCCAGCATCATTCTAAATGGAGAAAAATTAAAAGCATTCCTGTTAAAAACTGGAACAAGATAAGGATGTCCTCTTTCACCACTTCTATTCCACATCATTCTTGAAATGTTAGCCAGAGAAATTAGATTAAAAAGAGATATAAATAGATAAAGAAGAACTCAAATTATCACTATTTGCTGATGACATGATTCTATATCTAGAAGATCCAAAAAATTCCACCAGAAAACTTCTAGAATGAATAAATGAATTTAGCAAAGTAGCAGGATATAAAATCAACACCCATAAATCAAATGCATTCCTATACATCACGATGAATCCACTGAAAGAAAAATTAGGAAAACTACCCCATTCACAATAGCCTCAAAAAAAAAAAAAACTGGGAATCAATCTAACAAGAGGTGAAATACCTCTACAGAACACTAAAAAAGAAACTGAAGGAAACCTCAGAAGATGGAAAGATCTCCCATGCTCCTGAATAGGCAGAATTAGTATTGTCAAAATCGCTGTACTACCAAAGGGTTAATAGCAATTCCTATTACAATCTCAATGACATTCTTCATATAAATAGAAAAAGCAATCATGAAATTTATTTGGAAAAATAAGAGACCCAAAATAGCTAAAGCAATCCTTAGCAAGAAAAGTGAAGCAGGAGCCATCACAATACCATACCTTAAACTATACTACAGAGCTACAGTAACCAAAATGGCATTGTATTGGCACCAAAACAGACTTGTAGACCAATGGTACAGAACAGAGGACACAGAGACAAACACACATAAATATGGTTATCTCATCCTAGACAAGGGAGCCAGAAATATTCACTGGAGAAAAAGATAGCCTAGTGCTGGTAAAACTGAAAATCCATATGTACCAAAATGAAATTAAACCTCTTTCTCTCACCCTGCACAAAAATCAACTCAAAGTGGATCAAAGACTTAGGCACTAAAAAAATAGGTCCAAATCTTCACCACAGTGGCCTAGGATCTGACTTCCTTAACAAGACTCTTAAAGCATAAGAAGTAAAATCAAGAATCAATAAATGGGATCAATTCAAATTAAAAAGCTTCTTCTCAGCAAAGGAAACAAAGAGAACAGTGTTCAACATCTCTAGCAAATGTAAATCAAAATTACTCTAAGATTTAGACTCACTCCTGTCAGAATGGCAATCATCAAGAACACAGGCAACAATAAATGTTGGTGAGGATGCGGTGAAAAAGGTACACTCATACATTGCTAGTGGGACTGCAAATTGGTGCAACCACTATGGAAAGCAGTATGGAGATTTCCTCAGAAAATTGGGAATGGAACCACCATTTGACCCAGCAATCCCACTCCTCGGTTTAAACCCAAAGGACTTAAAATCAGCTTACTATAGTGACACAGCCACATCAATGCTTATAGCAGCTCAATTCACAATAGCTAGACTATGGAACCAACGTAGGTGTACCTCAATAGATGAATGGATAAAAGAGAAAATGTGGTATGTATACTCAATGGAATACTACTCAGCTTTAAAGAGTGAGATTATGGCATTTGCCAGTAAATGGTTGGAGTTGGAGAATATTGTGCTAAGTGAAATAAGCCAATCCCATAAAACCAAATTTCCAAATGTTTTCTCTAATATGTGGATGCTAATTCACAATAAGGCTGGGGACACTAGTGAAAAGTAGCTTAACCTTAGATTAGGTGGAGGGGAGAGGGGATATGGGGTTAGGAAAGATAGTACAACGAAACAGACATTATTTCTTTATGTATATGTGACTGCATGACCAATATGATTCTGCAACATGTACATCCAGAAAAATAAGAAATTATATCCCATCTATGAATATCAAAGTGCATAAATGCATTCTATTGTCATATTGTCATGTAGAACTAATTAGTACAAATTAAAAAATTTTTAAAAACAGTCTCTTGTATATCGTAAAAAAGAGAGATACAAATATATAATTTCAATCAAATTTGCCAGGTGCTAAAAGAGTACAGGATGTTACAAAAGAAAACAAAACACAAAGATGCATTTAACCAAACCCAGCAAGGCAAAACTTCCTGGAAAAATAAAGTAAGCAGAGCCTTTTCCCTGGGTTTCATTCTGAAAGACAAACATTTCCAACTGTTACATAATAATTTTCTAACAGGTTGACTGTTCACTTTACTTATCCCAAGAGAGAGGTAACAACAAGATAGTTGTACTACTAATAGTCTTTTGACACCTTGGCATTGAGTAGACTTAAAAAGTATACCAAATTAAGAAAGTTTAAAAGAAAATTACCTATTTGGAAGTGAATGTATATTTGTATGTATGTTCTAAAAGATTATAGCTACCCACACAGAAAAATCTCTCAACATAATAAAATACTTCAAAATTAAATAAACAAATTTAGACTCATTGTTAATTATCTAATCATTTTACGTCTACCACAGTGAAAATATTAATATACATTTACAAGTTAGCTCTTACAGTTTTGTTTTACTTAGGATATTATTATTACTACTTTCAGTAAGATCCTACACCAACTGAAAACACTTGAGAATTTATTAAGTTCCAAGGGCTTTTTTTTCCCCTAAAATTCTTTACAACCACTTAATCCTGACAATACTTTCATGGGCTTGCTACTTTGTCTTCCTATTTCAATATGAAGACACTGTGTCACAAAAGGTTAAGTAATTTGCCCGAGGTTATAGGGCACTGGAGCAAGTAGCATTGGAAGAATTTGAACCTCTACAGCTTGGCTTGATACTATTTAATCACTATTTTATTACTGACTTCCTACTGCTAACATTTAATAACAGAAAGGCACAGATACTGTGTCACAGGACAAATTTATCTATTAAAAATTCAGAGTGGTTATATAGTATATTATATAACAAATTTTAATATAGAAAACTTGGCAAAAAACATATGTAATAGAACTAATTTGTCCTCATTATAAAGTCCTGTGATGCCGTGACTGATAGTCTTACACTATACCCACCTGTTCATGTCAATAATAGAACCCTCAATGTTGGACAGGCACAAAGCTGCCTAGAGTAAAATGCTACATTTCTCAGTCTTCCTTGTAATTAAGTGTGAATATATGTATAATATATGGTCAATGAGATATAATGTTAAGGTGGTTGTTCAATTTCTGGAAAACTACCCTTAAAAAGGAAGGCCTTCCTTTCTTTTTTACCTGCTGGATGAAATGTAGATATGATGGCTAAACATATTTAGACCAGGAGACAAAAACTCAACCTGACCTAGGTTGAACCACCTGTGATATGAATCATCCCCTGCTCTGGCCTATTCACACTACATATGCTACCCATGTGTTTGTCCCTTAGTAGTTGTATCAATCATAGACTGACTGTCATGACATTGCAGTACTCATATGTAGGGTGTGATACTATCTAAGGTTTCAGTGATCCTCTGGGTGTTCTAAAACATAATCTCTGTGAATAAGGGGGAACTATGAAAACTGTACTCCAAAGCCTTAATAGTCATGAACAAGGTTGCCAACCAATTCCTCACAGTGATGAGAAAAATGCTAAAAACCATTGCCTTACACTCTGCCAAGACTTTTAAGAAAAAAGTAAACATTTAAGTCATATTATAACTATGCAGTTCCTGGGTTACCAATTAGAAAGAGAGGCAGTCTAACATAGTGGTTAAAAAAAGCACGAGCTGGTGACTGGGCATGGTGGTGCACACCTGTAATCCCAGAGGCTCAGGAGGCTGAGGCAAGAGAATCACCAATTTGAGGTCAGCTTCAGCAATTTAGCAAGGCTCTGAGCAACTTAACAAGAACCTGTCTCAAACTAAAAAAATAAAAAGGGCTGGGTATGTGGCTCAGTGAATTAAGTGCCTCTGGTTTTAATTCTCCCAAACCCAAAACAGAAAGAGAAAGAAAGCACAAGCTGGAGAGTTACAAAGTTTCATCACTTAATAGCAGTTGAAATTTGGCAAAAATCTTTAAGAATACATTAGCTGCTCAAGGGCAAAATAAGGGTAAATACCTACATGTTAGTTGTGGAAATAAACAATATGTATATATGTGACAAACTGTTTAGGTATAGTAAACATAAAACACACACACACACCTTAATTGAAAACAGCTCATCTTTCTTATGTGCTTTAAATGAAGTGTTGTTCCCAATGGTTTGGTATACTCTTTCAACATTTTTTTCATCATCTATATTTCACCTTTACTTCTAAATCCAATTAGGAACAAAAAGGTTCATACAAAGTCTGGTAAAATCCACTTAGAATGTGGTCATTACCAACCTTGATTAACTCCAATCTCTGCTCAGATCCAAGGGGCAGGACAGTCATTCCTGACCTCACTCCCAAATCTCAATGCATGCCTCATAAAAGCCTAAGAATAAGATCATACAAATGTAGAAAAGACCCTTAGATCCAAAGTACCAGATGCCAAGAGAGCAACAGAATCATTCCTTACCTACCTCTATGGCCATTAATCTGCTTTAGATTCAATGAAGTTAATCTATTTAACAAACACTTAAATCAGGATCTTGTCATAATTTTCTTCATCCAAACAATATTTACAAATTTTCAAATTTTATTCAATCAATACTATAAAATATACTAAGAAACAACAAGAAAAATACCAAAATGTTTTGTTTCAAGTAAAGTACAATCACAAAAGAAACACAATAAAAAGAATAAACTTAAGCCATTAATCATATAGTAAGATAATGTATTATCTTATAGTTACTACAATAAAACTAACATGAAACTGATATTAAAACCAAGTTGAACTAATGGTTGCAGAACTTTTCACTGCAAAAGCATTTTAAATGAAAATAATGCTAATTGCTATTAAGAATGACAATGGGCAATCACACATTGCCAGTGGCCACTTAAAAACAGGATGGCAATATGGACAGTCCCCAATTTACAAGGCTGCCAAAGGGTGTACACATATAGTCACCATTTTTCTCTTCCAGTAGTCAATAATTACATGAAATATTTAACACTATTATAAAATATAGTTTTCAATGATTTTGCCCAGCTGTTGGCTAAAGTAAGCATTCTGAGAACATTTAAGGTAGATTAGGCTAAAATGTTATTTTGGGTAGGTTTTGTGTCTTAAATGCATTTCTCACTTATAACATTTTCATTTATCATAAACCAAGGAGCATCTATACATATTAAGAGCTACAAAAACAAATGTATTAAGTTTATCCTATGGAAATGAACATAAAATTCACTGAATTTTATTTTATATTAAAAATACTAAGCATCCAAGGAAAGGTTATACAAATTATATTACAGGAATGGATAATATATATGATCTATTTTAAATGCTCTAAACATGCATTTATGAAGAAAAATGAATTATTAAGAAAAATGATTACTCATTTAACCAATAATTTATTGAGCTGTTCCTATTTGCCTTGCATTATGATATATGCTAGTTCAAGGCAAAGTAAAAACAGGTATTATCATTGTTTCAATCAGAGTGTCATCTGAAAGATATTAATAATCTTTTAAATAATATTAACCTATAACAAATTAATGTACCTAAAATAAATGATAAAGAACTCTGATTAAAAAGGAATGATCCCCTAAAAATTTTTAACAAAATATAATCTACTCATGTTAGGTGTGTAAGGGAGTTCTCACTGACAAAGTACATACTGATTAGGGATTACAGAGATTTCCTACTGATGATGAAAGAACAAACACATGTGCTTACTACTGTTGCTTTCTGAAATCTCTAAAAATACAGTTAAGAAAATTAACTTAAATATAACTTAAGAATAACTCCATCAGGACAAGCAATCGTACAGGATTTCAGAAGAACCAGGTAACACATTTTGGGAAGCTGTAAATATGAATCGTTAAGTAGTAACTGACATTGTAGACCAGAAATCATTGAAGCCACAAACCTAAACCAGTGTGTATATAGGAAAAGCCATCAAGAAATAAGCCATTTACCATAGCAGATACCTGGAGAGGCTCAAGCATAAGATGCTCAGGTTACCATTGATGATAGATACAGGGTGGAAACAGGAAAGCAGTAAAGTTGGTAACTGCTTGTTAATTTTTAAAAGAGTCAGAGAAACACACAGTCGACTTTTTGGTTCTTCTAAGAGGGCCAGTAACTAGCCTGTAATTCCCAGTCAGAAGACAGAAGAAACACATCCAGATCACTACCCTGACCACATAGACAGGCTCAGAGACAGACTATTTGAGGGTCTCACCTACAAATGCAAATGTTTACCCAAGTAAACACACAGAGCTTTCAATCCTAAGTTTGTATTTTACTTTTAAATAATATGAATGGACAGTAAAGAATTATGAGATATTTGATGAAAATCTCCAACATGAGGGGGGAAAAAAAACAGAAAAGAGGAAATCAGAGGAAGCACAGACAACACAATAAAATGGAAAGATAATACTTAAATACAATATACGCCAGAGAAAAAGCACAAATTTAAGATATAAAAATAAGGACATGGTAGGAAAGTCACAAGAATTATTTTAAGACAGAATCTTAAAAATTAGCAAAAAGTTTTAAATTAAAAACTCAAAAGTTGAAATATGAGCGATAAGGATACTTCTTCAAAATCAAAAGGTAAAACAATAAAAGTAAATGGTGGTATAGAGATTCAACATTTGAAAAAAGGAATTCCAAAAAGAAATAATATTTCAAAAAGGGGAGATATTATCAAAGTAATATGAGTATCTTCATTAAAAGCATCCAAATTATTGTGCAGCTCAATAACAAATGAAATGAAGGAGGCATGCAGGCACATATGCACTATGCACCTCAAGACCCACATTTCATTATTTTAAAATTCAGGCATGAAAAGATCCTAAAAGCTCTCAGAAGAAAAAAAAAGAAAATTAAAAACAAGACAATCATATAAACAAACAGGTTTCAGAGTAGCATCATATGGCTAGCAACCCTGAAGTTAAAAGAAAATGAATTAGTGCCTTTAAAATTCTAAATTGCTAATATACAATTCCATGCTAGTCTAACATCTTACATAGGTATAATAAATATGTTTTTATTCATATAAAGGCTCAAATTTTTTGTCCCATCAGCAGAAGATACTGGAAGACAAGCCCCCCCACAAAAAAAAAAAAAAAAAGAGATAAGCCTTTAAGAAAAGAATATGGAGATCAGGATCTGGATTCCACAGGAAGGAAAAAGGGATTCCTAGGAATATGGAAGTTCCCAAATGACAGCTAAAGAGGGGACTATGAGAAGGATGCCTCTAGAAGCTGGGAAAAAAGTCAATCTGAAAGATGATTTGCTGTATTTGCATGAACTGAAAGAGTTTTACAGATAAATTTTGGAATAAAATTAGAGCTAAGTATTTAGAAAACTAAGCAAACCAACCAGAAAAGCATATGATTAATTTCTGAAAAAGCCATGTTATATGAAAAAGAAGATGACATACCATAGTACAATATATACGAGGTTCATTTATGAATATTATTTGCATTATTCTCAGTAATGTAACAAAATACTTTTATAATAATTTTTAGAGAACAGAATAAGAGGAAGAATTGGGGGATGTGTTATTATCAACACGTAATATTTGAAATACAAGAATACAGATTATTCAAAATTACATGAAGAATGAATTAAAAAAACAAAACAAAACAAAAAGTTTCAAAGTGGCTACCTCTAAGAAACAGGAGTCATAAGAGGGTTAGAAAAATGAGAACATTTATATATACATTTTTTAAAATTATAAGCCTGTGGAACTATTTGACTTTTAAATCTACATACATGTACTTTTAAACTGATTTTTGAAAAAAGTTAACCAGGCTTGGGGGAGGGTAAAGAAAATTGCAAATATTTCAAATTACATATAGAAAAAGATTGGAAAAATTATACGTCAAAATACTGACTGTGGGACTGGGGTTGTGGCTCAGCTGTAGAGCCCTTGCTTAGCACGCTTGAGACCCTGGGTTTATCTTCAACACCATATATAAATAAAGTAAAATAAAAGTATGTGTTCACCTAGAAGTAAAATAATATTTTAAAAATTCCTTTGTGTATATATACCACATTTTTTTTTTACCCATTCATCTACTAAAAGGCATCTAGGTTGGCTCCACAATTTAGCTATTGTGAATTGTGCTGGTATAAACATTGATGTGACTGTGTCCCTTGGGTATAGTCTGAGGAGAGTGATAGCTGGGTCAAATGGTGGTTCCATTCTCAGATTTCCAAGGAATCTCATACTGTTTTCCATATTGGCTGCACCAATTTGCAGTCCCACTAGCAATATATGAGTGTACTTTCCCCCCACATCCTTGCCAACACTTATTGTTTGTCTTCATAATAGCTGCCATATATACCCCATGGAATTTTACTCAACAATAAAAGAGAATAAAATCATGGCATTTGCAGGCAAATGGATGGCGTTGGAGAAGATAATGCTAAGTGAAGTTAGCCAATCTCCCAAAAAACAAATGCCAAATGTTTTCTCTGATATCAGGAGGCTAACTTATAGTGGGATAGGGGGCGGGAACATGGGAGGAATAGATGAATTCTAGATAGGGAAGAGGAGTGGGAGGGAAAGGAAGGAGCCAGGGGATTAGCAAGGATGGTAGAATGTGATGGACATCATTATCCAAAGTTCATGTAAGAAGACACGAATTGGGTGTCAACCTACTTTATATACAGAGATATGAAAAAATTGTGGCATATATGTGTAATAAGAATTATAATACATTCTGCTGTCATGTATTTTTAAAAATCAATTAAATTAAAAAATATTGATTGTGGCTATTTTAGTTTGCAGAATTACTGATGATTTTAAAATTCATTTTTTTCTGGTGTTTACAAATTTTCTTTAATGTATAAATACCACTTTTGGTAACAAGAAGACAAAACAAATGTTGAAAAAAGGATTAAATGCTACCCTTTAAAGGAAAGATTCTCGGGTACTCTTTTAAATACTTTAAGCAGCTAGAATTCATAGGCCTAATCATCCGAAGAACTTGATTTTATCACTGAAAATTGTATATGAGGAAGATTCTTCTTGTTATTTTCCATTTAAAGATAAGATACATAAACTTTACATGTCTAAAATCATAAGATGATGCATTGTGGGGAAGAAGCAACTTGCAGTAAGCACATATGTATTCTGAATTAATGTGATTTTAAGAAAATTCACCATAGTTTTTGTCTGGTAGGTTTTAATTTTGAAAAATTAAATTGTAATCTGTCATAACTCAAATGAACATTTATCTAAATATTCAAAGATGCCTGAAGATATAATGGCTTCACTATGTTCTCAAATTTAATAATATTATTGTTAATAAGGATAGCTACCCTAAAAAGAAATAAAACTTAAAAATTTCTACTCATGATACCAATATTTCAAATAAGTTTTCTAAAATGAGAACTTCTACAACCACATTTTCATAATTTCCTTTTTAGTCTGTAGATATTCTGATAAAAAGAGTTAAATTCATGCAAATGTACTTTAAGATGAACTTAATTCTAAACAGCTAGAAGGTAAGTAACAAGATTCTATGTATATTGTAAGAACATTCATCGCAATATCAAAATACATAGTAAAATGTATATAGCTCCTATATAAATCTAATTTATTTTAAAATTACTGAATTTTTTCTTATTTTGATAAAGCCAGGAAAAACAAAAATTATAAGAGAAAAGAATATGTAAATTTTACTACTTTTTTGTAAAACTATCTTTTTTGAAGGAACACTCAAGTACAGGTTAAAATGGTTGGGACCAGAAGTGTTTAGGTTTTGGATTTTTTCTTTGTTGGATTTTAGAATATTTGCATTTATAAAATGAGTTCTCTTGGGAATGGGATTCAAGTCTAAATATGAAATTCATTTGTGTTTCATATATACTTTATACACATAGCCTGAAGGCAATTTTACACAATATTTTTAGTGTGTCTGCATTGTGATTGCAACATGTCACGGGGTCAGATATGAAATTTTCCATTTGGCTCTCAAAAAGTTTATGAGATTTTGGAGCACTCTGAATTCTGGATTTTTGGATTAAGGATGCTCAACCTGTATTTGTGATTTTGTTCTATACCTTTTTTTTTTTTTTTCCTGGCAATTGTGAAAATTTTGACTCCAAGAAACAAGTACCTGAAGAAAATAAAACTCAGTTTGGAAAAATCATCTGTCAGAGGGAATAAGGCAAGGCCTTGTAAGAGGAAGTCAACATAACTGCTTTACATCATTGGTATTTGTTCTATTTTGCACTTTGCTGTCTTTTAATTGATATATTAAAACTTTTCAAAATACTTCATAGATTTCTTTGCCCTTGCTCTTCTTTATACCAGCTTCTCTAAATGTGCTCTTTACAAAACATGCCATACACAGTGTCTAGGACAGAGTTTAAGAACGACTGTCCAGCTCAAAAGTTTTTAAGTTCTAAAACGCAAGTTTTCATACAGGAGACTTAGAAATTCATGCAAGTTATTTTGTGACCTGTACTTCCATCTTACATAGCCAACTGAGAGAAACAGCAGGAAATTGAAAGAAAAGTAGCAAGAATTTGGTACTACCACAACCACATGGAACCTTGAAGCAACAATTCCTCACTTTCTCAGGAGTTAATATATGTCCCTAAAACAGGCAGAGGTTCTTACTTAAAGAGTCTTAAAAATAGGATTTATCAATCAGTACTTAATGAAAATGATACTAGACATATAAAGACTCATGGTAAGTGGAATTTTAGAAGCACCCACTTCTAAACATTTGTTGACATAAAAAAATCACATTCTAAATCCCTTTTCCTGAATTTCCTTTAATTGTTTAGGGAACATTGGTAAAGACATTATGATCTGCTGAGACAGATCTTCTCAAGAACTGTTATATAAATTGTATTTCCTCCTACAGTTTTCAAATCAACTTTCATGGGCTGAAATTAAAATTTTTGTCCTTATAATTTTGGGGAGAGCATAAGCAAGTTTGGTAAAAATGCTCACAGTAAGACCTTTGAACAAAGTGCTGGGGGCAGGAGAGAAGAGAGCTTAACAATGATCTGTTTTGTTCTTTTGTTTAAAGGGGAATGAACTAACTCACACATAAAAAGATCACAAATTATTTAAAATAAGTATTTATTAAATATTAAACTACAAAATTACTTAACTGTACTTGGCAAAACATGACTTTTTAACTATTAAAAGACCCCATGCTTATTTTTCCTTTGAAAAGAAAAAATATTTCGCCTAGAATCAGGCCAGTTCAACAGAAAACAGTTAATAGAGAGAAACTGCAGAATAAACAAAGCAGATCAGTGCCATTAGTTCAATCCAGAGCAAAAGACAGCAGCATGTGAAGTGCTAACTGAGCAGGTTATACCTAATCAGCATCAGGCAGCCCTAAACATTAAGCTAAACCAGGACTAGCTAGCTGCCTTTCAGTTCCTCAAATGTGGCAATCTCAGCCGTGCTTTTGCACATGCTGGATCCTTTGTGTAGTTAACATTTCCCAATATTTTTCCATCATTGTGATGCTCAGGCTTCAAGGTTTCAGCTTCCTTTAACCTTACATCTAAATCAGGTGCTCCCACTTATTGCCTTCTAAGCACTTTATTGCCTCCTTCCACAGTTATTTCCAACATTCTCTTCTGTGTTTGTGTAAGATCTGTGTTTCTTTCCCCAGTAGGCTATACATTCCCCAAAGGCAGACACCATGTCTGCTTTACACAATGGATAGCCAGCAACTGGTGCAAAAGTAGGTACATTTAGTAGAATAAAGTTCATTCAGAGTTCAATCTTTGGCTTCACATTTGCACATGGCCAAAAAATTAGAACCTTTCCACCTGCTATACTAGACCATACAAACCTTACTAATAAACCAGTGAGGTTAACTACTGACCTGCAAAAACCATCAAAGTATAGGAAAATGAAAATAAACTGCAGAGAAGCATTTTAGCCTTTAAGTGGGGATGAGAAGGTGTTTCCATTAGTACAATCACTCAGTTCTCAGGTCAATAACCTGCTATTTTCTTTGCATTCTATAGATCTCCTTAACTGTTTTCCTTCCTGTTGACACCAATTCTCACCTTGACCAGAATGCAATTTTACAGTTCTTTAACTCAGTAGTAAGCAGCTTCCATGATGGTACCCACTGCTCTTGCCTTCTAGCATTCACAATCTCTTGAGCTACCAAATACTCACAAAATGATGTTGTAAGACTTTGAGGCCATTACTTTGTGCTCTATCACTCACTCAGAAGGAGCGTTATAAGGAAACTTCAGCAGTCCTGTGGAAACATCTACCTGGCAGTGAACTGAGTTCTTCTACCAACATTGTATACTAAAATTTGCCAGCTACATGAATGTATTGTCTTAGCTGGAATCCTCCAGAGCTCAGTGAAGCCTGCAGTCAAAGCTCAGGTGATTTCTTGATTTCTACCTCAAAAGAGATCGTTATCAAGAACTAATCAGTCAAACTCCTCCCAAATTCTAACCTACAGAAATTGTGTGAGATGTTGCTTTAGATGCTAATTTTGGGGGTGATTTATTTTGCAGCAATAGATAACTAATATAATATCTCATTACTCAAGTCCACAATTTTCTAGAAATATCCACCATTAATACAAAGAAAAAGAAGAAACTCATTTTAAAAATTAACCTATTTTCTTCTTTTCCATTAGATCCCAGAAGAAAGTTGAAGAAAATAGTGGTTTGGTTTTGTTTTTATGGTACTGAGGATTGAACCCAGAGGCACTCTACCACTGAGCTACATCTCTAACTAACCTAATATTTTAAGGTCTTGGAAAACTGCTGAGATTGGTCACAAATTTATAATCCTCCTGTCTCAGTCTTATGTGTAGCTGAGATTATAGATGTGCACCCCCAAGCCTAGCAAAAATGACTAACTTTAAAAAAAGCACTTTAAAAGGATAAAATACTAATTTTGTTCCTGGGGGTAAATAATTATTTTGTATTAAATGAAGGTCAAGATTTTCTGAAGAGATGGGATAAAGGTGAACATTATTCTAAAGATCAGGAATGGGGAAAAAAATAAGAAAAACAAATTTATGGGTTAACCCTGGCTGGTTTCTTCCATTTGACATCATCTTGCTTTTCAGATTCTACTGAGGTCCAATTAAAAAACTGTAGTGACACAAGTGTTTGTGTGTGTGTGTAAATATACAATATGATCATTGCAGGAAGCAGCGAAGTTGTACTAGAAAGAAAGGGAAGAAAAAACATTTTTAGAGCAGCACTCAGGGAGTAAAGTAATTTTAAGTATGTATATGATGGCAACTGTGAAGTACTAGTCTTATTTCTCTATGTAGGGAAGGTTTCTTAATTATTTTCTTTTTTTGTTGCCATAATACATGTGGAACATAATGTACTCCAATCAGAAACAAATTTATCACCATGATGACTCCAGACTCCTAAAGGTGGTGGTGGGCATATTTTTATTCTTACAAAGACAATTTTTTTAACAAAAAATTTGGAAATCGCTTCAGATTTTTATAAAATTATTATTGTTCACCTTTTGCTGCTTCCATTTCCTTTCTCAAGTTCCTCTCTAGATCTGACCTCCACTTTTATAATTACCCAGGCTAGAAAAAAGAAAAAAACTGAAATAATTAATAGTGAAGCAATGACTATTTTCTCTAACATCTTCAAAACCCTTTTAAAAGATGGGAAGAAATAACAATGAAAACCTTTCATCATCCAGTAACAATAATCTTTGATTTGTCTAGAAATTCTTAACAGTTTTCTTTCTAAAGAAGACAAGGAAAAAAACGGGGCTTTTTAAATCATGAGTTGTTAGATTCTATTCAAATAGCAGACCCAAGACAAACACCACTGAACTGTCAGCCTATCAGTGAGGAGAACGAGATTCCATATAGACACTCAAAAAACTACACTGAATTTTGATGAGAAAGAAAACAAACAAAAATCCAAAGTGTAACTATATCAGTTTGTATAGAGAACTACATCATCAGCAACCACTAATGACCCCTCAGCTTTCCAAGCTCCTTAAAAAGAATCAGAAAGACAAAAAAAAAAAAAAGAATCCTCTACAAGCAAAATCCAGTTAGCAGAGCAAAATGATTAGATAGTTGACCAGTATTATCTGCTTAGTAGCTAACAACCTCGATGCCAACACTGAAGTTCTGGAGTTTGAGACTAAATCTTTTAAGTGAATTCTTAATTAGCTTTAAAGAATTAAAATGATTTTGATTCGATGAGAAATTCTGAGCCAGAACTAATCAATTAAGCTGCTGCTGTACTCCTGACCCACTGAAAATGTGTAAGGTAATAAACACTTATTGTTGTTTTAAGCTGTTAAATTTTAGGATAATTTGTTATGTAGCAATACACAACTAACCTGCCTCTCTCTTCACTCAAGTTGACATGATTTGCAAGATTTTCATCATTAAGATAAAGTGCAATGAGAACTGTTATATAAAGAAATGTAAGATACATTTTCATTATACAAATAGTTATAAAACAATGCTTTTTTTCAGACACTATTAACAATTAGTTGACAGATGAGCTTAGTGCTTATTTTCCTATAAAATGGTAAAATAAACATAAAAATTGATACGTAATATAAAATTTTTGTTTCAAAAAGTCACCTACCCTTAAGGGGATCATGCTCTGCTCTCATAATATCAATGAGGGAATTTTCCAAAGAGTGCATATTTAAACTGTCATACATTCTACTTCGATCCTAGAAGAGAAGAAAAAAAATACTTACTATGTATGCAATTTTTTCAAATAACTGTTAAAAATACTATGTAAATTCTCTTATATATAATAGGACATCTGAATATTATTACTAAGCAACTGTATCTCAAGAAAATATCAGTAACTAAGAATATCAAGAACTACAATATCCCTTACTGAAGGACAACTATTTTCAACTTATTAATCTCCAAAGTATCATATCAAAAATAATATAATTATATTGGCAATATTAATGCAATATAGTAAAATAATTTCTTTTGTCATTCTCTATAAAGATTCTTGAAATACTATACACACAAAGAACATTTTTAGTAGTTTAACTTCTAAACTTTTCTCACATATCTAAGACGACAGACACTAGAATTAGAAAATAAATATCTGAGAGAAAAGGATTTAATTCCATAATTGCACCGTACTTTAAACATCTATCAGACATTTTATATTATTTAAGACATCTGAATTTCATAACAATAAATGCATAAGCATTATATACATTAACAATCATAAGCATGAGATACTAATATCAGAACAAAGTCTAATGTTTAGAATATTCAAATTGTGCCCTCCATTGTGCTCCCTCCCATATTAGTCTCTCCGTGTGGCAATCCTACCTTTCCCAACTACCTTGCAAAGGTGGCAGGTCTGAAGAGTAAAAGAACTTTCAGCTAAGTTTTCCACTTCACCAAATCTCAGAACAAAATTTTCTGCATTGTCAGAAGCCTTGTTTGCTAAATACCTTTACCCTTTGCTTATTAGAAGGAATTTGATTTTTTTTTACTACCCATGAATTTATACTGTACTCTGCTTAACACGTACTCAATGTCCATGAAAAAATATATTTCAGAAAATACCACAGCAAGTTGTAGCCCATGCCCTCCAAATAGCCTGGGAGTCTTTTCCTAAAATATGTCAGTGCCATCCCCCACCCACTCCTGTGTTTGTGTGTGTGTGTGTGTATATAAATATGGAGGAGACATGATAGGCCATTTTAAATTCTCAACAAATGATTCCCACAGAAAACAGGGAAGAATCAAAAAATTAAGTTAGGGAAAAAGAAACCTCTTTCTCCAGAAATCAAAGTTAGGTATTTCTCAACTTGGATCCATGCAGTTTGAGACTAGTACAGAATTCTCTGGTATTATATTCAATGTACATACATGTGTGTATAATTTTTTTCTCAAGACAAGTTTTATACTTTTTCAAAGGGGTTTGCAATCCAGAGAAGATTCAGAACCAGCTGTTCAGAAGCAAAGAAAAACATAAAAAGCTTTCTTAAGAATATGTTCATTTATTTACTCTACTTTTATGTTTAAATTAAGGTTGTAAACTTTTTAAAACTAGGGGGCCAGAGTCAGTATTGTAGACTAAACAAGGTTCTGTCAAGGAATTAGAAAGGGAAAAAAGTAACACTGAATGATGACAAGAAAGTTGGACAGCAAGGGTTATTCCACTTTATCACCAGAGTGAATGAACTCTATCAGTCCCCATTACTGATTTTTACTGAAAGACCCCCTAAGGAATAGCACTGGCAGTGTGACAGGTGTTCACTGGAACAGTGACCTTGTTGGTGAAACAGGTACAGAGAATCAATGAGCTATAACATTGCTTCCAAAACTTGAATTATCTGGAAGGCTGGTTAACACAATTTGCTGAGACACATCAATGGAGTGTGGATCAGTATATTTGGAGTAGCACCTGAGAATTTATATTTCTAACAAGTTTTCAGGTGTACCCATGCTGCTGGCTTATAGCTATAAATGAGAAAGAGTTCTGTACTCTCTTCTAAATTATTAAGCCTCTGGTTCTTGTAGAAAATAATCATGTCAGACTAGATGATACCTAAAAGTCTATTTTAAAAATTAAAGAAAAGACTCAATCATATAACAATAAATGAAATACAACTGGAATAGACAGGATTGCCTTTGGGCAAAAAATGACCTACAATTTTAGGAATATCTCCAAATATTTCCAACTTTTGTGCTTCTACTATACTGTAAGTTAATTCAACTTCTAAGTTAATTAAGTCTAGAGACATTCTAAATACAGAACACTGTTAGCTCTCAAATGTCTATTAAATAAATACTACTTTCTTTTACCATAAAAAAACTTTATAAAAATGTATAAGTAGATTTCTATGAGGGCAAAGATTATACTTTTTAAATTATAATCACACAGGACTATGAAACTTCTTAGAATCCTTAATGGAATAGGTAGTCAGATGTTAACTGGCTAAGTTGAAACAAGTATCATATTAATGTAGCTTTGCCATCCAACCCAAATTTATAATTACCCACTGGAAGATTAAGTGCTATCAATATATTTGATGTTTTAAGATATATTTAAAATAGTTATAAAATATAAACTATCATGATAAAAAATAATGTTAATATAATTAAGGAAAAACACATTGAATGATGTATCATATAGGTTCTAAGAGTACATTATAAATACTTTAAAATATCATATATTCGACTTACTCTAAATTTTTGGAAAGAAAATGTAGAGTTCAAAGCTATCTTTTCAGGTTGAAAATTTTGAACAAATTCAACTTATCCCCATTTTCAGTCAATCTATGACCTTAATTAATGGTAATTATTAATATCACCCAAACAATATTGATTTCTCTTTTTCTGTTTGAGAGTGGGAGGTGCCTCCTCCTTCTATTGCAAGGTGTGTGGTCTTAATTTAGAGCACTGTAAAATTACTGAAATAATTCCACATACATTGTCACTGGGACATTAACAAAATTTAAGGCAACAAAGTGAAAATGCTTAAGCAAACTATTTAATTAATATCAGTAACCACTATGTGATCAACTCTAATAGTTGTCACTAAAAAAGTTGATATATTAATAACTTTAGCTTGACACATATCCAAACAAAATAGTGAAGTGCCCACTTATTACATGATCCCTTATTTCCATTTTTATCTGAAGTCTTTGAATATGAACCAAATGCCCACTTTAGGAAAATAAACAGCAAAGCTGTTTTAAAATTATTAGCTTAGTTATACTTTATTAAGCACCAGCTACATCCCATATGATTTTTATAGCCTAGAGTAAGCAAATAAGTCATGGCATCTCAAAATCACCTTTTAAATTTAATGAAGTTTAGAGGTTCCTATGCAAAAGATAGAGAAAATCCCATTTAGTAAACTGAGGATTAAAATCTGACTTCTGGAAAACCAGGAAGAAATCTGGCTATAAAATAAATATGTTTAAAAATAAAATAAAATTTAAAAATAAATATATTATTCTAAAATAAAGCTATTAAAATATTTGTATTCATGCAAACACCATTAGTTAAAATAAAAAGCTCTGATGTAGGTTTAAAGGAACCATGAATATATCAATACTTATATTTAATAATAAATATGGACAATTATAGCAATGGGACTTCCATTTATTATGATTATTTAAAAACTGCCAAAATACTTAATAAAAATAAAAATCTTCAAGGAAAAGTTTATACCCAACCTATTTTAAAATATGCAAATTATCTGTCAAGGAATCAATTAAATGGGGTTTTAGAAACTGATTGTAAACTCAATCCTACAATAACAAACAGCAAAAATACTAGAACATACTGATGAAAAAGTACCTCTTGTAGTCTAATAGTTATTTTTATCATTTTTAATATTTTTATTTAGGTATTAGCCATAGCACTTATTGGACCATCAATGAATTCCTAGGCTGAAAAACACAGAAAAGAACTAAGTAATCCTGATGTTGAAGATGATCCAAGAAAGAACTACAAATACTAAAATTAAGGCGGTCCAAGTGTGACATTAGATTGGCATGACAAAGGAACTCAAACTTAATTCAAAGGGAACTTTTGATGTAATATTTTCTTTTGCTTTGATATATTCAAAACTCTATTATATTTCAAAAAAAAGTAGTCAAGTAGAAACTTTTCCTCTTGAAAATGAAGTATTCTCCCAAAGAAAAAGGAGATGAACATAGAAAAACCCTACATCCTTTTATCTACTGATATGACAGATATCTAAATATGCATTATTCTGTACAAGCAGAAAGATGAGCTATTATTATATTTTCAATATTTGTGTTTCTATATATTTTAATTCGAAAAACAAAGTTGTGTTAATGCTTTCCCCAATTTTAAGTATACATTTATTATACATTCCTAATTACACAATGCTAGTGAACCATACAGAATTAGTGGTAGATGACCTCCTACACTGCTTTACCACACCATGTAGCATGCAGTCTCATAAACTCTCATCATTTTCAGTTGTTCCACACAGATACTTTATTCATCCAACTAGGCTCTTATTTCCTCAAAGGCAAGAATAGTTATTTTTCCTCCATCTATCCCAAGTGTAATTAAGACACTAGTACAAGCACAATGAACATAATATTTTTTGAACTAACTTTATTTACTCTGTACCTCACTCAACAAAGTGAATTTCAATAAAGTACTGTGGTAGTCACTCTGAAAAATAAAAATATTTTTTGAAAACTTTAAAAGGCCAAACTCTACTGAACTTATTCTAGTACCAACAAGGATTAAAAAAATTAGTAAAACAAATGTACAATCAATCAAAATACATTCTGCACTCATATATACCTAATTAGAATAAATAAATTTTAAAAAAAGAAACAACCCAACTTTGGATATTAGAAAAAAATAATTTTAAAAGAATGCTGAACATAATGGAAAGTGTTTTAATATAATAGTAAGTGGAAAACTAGATTTACTAATGTGTGTCAACTCATAAAACTGCTAAATCACATAAAAAGCACAAAGGAAATTAAAAATATTAATATTAAAAATTAGTAAAACAAGAAAATATTGCAAGCACAATAAAAGATTAAACACAGGAGAAGAAACATTAAAAAGCAAGCATCCACTACCCAAGCACATATATAAGAGCCCATTCTCTTTCATATTCAATCAATATGTGAGTATGAACACCTGTGCCCTAATTACAACTTTATTTTTAATTAATTTTTTAATTTATATATGACAACAGGATGCATTACAATTCTTATTTACACATATAGAGCACAATTTTTCATATCTCTGGTTGTACACATAGTATATTCACACCAATTCGTGTCTTCATACGTGTATTTTGGATAATAATGACCATCACATTCCACCATCATTTCTAACCTCATGCCCTCTCCCTTCCCTTCCCACCCCTCTGCCCTATCTAGAGCTCAGTGGTTCCTTCGACAGAGAATCTACAACCAAATTACAACTTAAAGAATGCTTTCTTAGATGAAATACTAAACTTAGTGTGCAGTTACATACTGATTTTCATAAAGGTGAAGAACAAAGAGTCACATAATTTATTTTTCTAAGAAAAAACTCCAAATTGTGACATCACAACATTATTATATCTTCAGTATTAAATATTGGTCAAAAATTCCAATTAATTCAAGTTAATTTATGTGACATAGAGGAAAAATGCAGAATTGATAATCTCCAGAGTTAAGAAACAGGCTAGGGAACAGGCCAACATGCCTTTATAGGCTTCATAGAATTACAGTTGCAAGATAGTGCTTTGTTTACCGTGATATGCCATATATAAACTTGTAAGTAATAAAAACCTCAGTTAAAAGGATATTTACTTTGTGGCTTAAAATATCCAAGTATTATTGAATAAATATAGTATAACATTAACTTCTACTTGGAAATTCCATTTTAAAATAATTTAGAAATGTGATTTATAATTCTAAATTATAATTTAGAAATGTGATTTCCTGTAAGAGTAACTATAGTTAAGAAATTCTTAGCCCAAAAGAATTCACAGAAATAAGTAGTAAACATTTTAAAATTAATGTGTGTAACTATTTACATTTGCTTTCTAAAAATTTTAAATCTGAAGCTTTTTCATTAAAAAATCTTAAGACCAACCTACAAAATTTTACTTACTAATAAGTAAAATCAACTTATGAAACTTTTTTTTTTCATTTATTGAATTTAATATGTTCAGATCTTGATGGTAAGTAAGGTCTGAAGTGTTCAACTACAAGAATTAAGACTTAAGTTCTATATTTTAATATATTCACTTTATCAGGTTAAGTATGAAGAAATTAAAAGTTGTTTTATAATAATGTACTTTTAACAATAAACGTTATATTAAAACATATATGACAAAAAGTCATAAATGAAAATACTCTCCCCAGATATTTAAGTGATGAAGCATATTCTATGATTTTAATTTTGAAAAACATATAAAAACCACTCAATATTTTAAAATGCCAATTCCAGTTTGTAGCTGCAGCAGTTTTTTTCCTAAATATTTTTTTTGTTGTAGACACAATACCTTTATTTTATTTATTTATTTTTATGTGGTGCTGAGGATCGAACCCAGCGCCTCACACATGCTAAGCAAATGCTCTACCAACTGAGCTACAGCCCCAGTCCATGCAAAAGTATTTTTAAGAACCTCAACTTCAAATACCTCAACCTTTTATGGAAAGATGGAAACACAGAACAAATTAAGTATAAAACGGACCCTTAGAGTACTGAAATGAGACAACATTGCTTTTAAGACTCACAGAAAGGTCATATGCTACCACCGCTGCCATAGACAAATGCCTTAGACTCTTCCCAGCAAGAACCTAAGACTCTCATTCTAAAAATAAAGGCCAGGGTTTGGGGTGAGGAAGCAAGGAGAAAAAGAAATGGCAAAACAGATCAAAGAATGTATAAGAGCTGGCTGAAAAGGCTTCATATGGCCTAGTTCAAGGTCCTCCTTTTATAGATAAGGCATCTATGACCCAGAGACATGAAAACCCATAAATTGTTATATTTAATGTCGTAACGATTTTGAGGAAGAGGAAGACAACCCAGGTTTCAGACCTCCTTTCCTTCCAGTTGAGTTTAATTTCCACTATCTTCTTTTTTTCCCACGGTCTTCAGCTTCATCATATCACACTTCTGAGTCCATGTGGAATACTAATATCTCTGCAGTTTGCCAAAAGAATATATATATGTAATACTAAATTCCTGTCTCCTAAAATGAACTTACCTAAAGCCCCAGGTTATAAAACTGGTAAAAGCAGAGTGGCTTAGACTGAAGTCTAAGTGGAGGGACACAGCCTTTGTCCTGTGGCAGTCCCAGAGTCCAGTTTAAAGAATATCCTTTTGTTATCACCTCTATCTACTGTCTAGCCCCATTCCATCAAAGAAAACCATTCCAATAAACTAATTTCTCAACCTTTGCCTCTGCCTGCAAGGACCCTTTCTACCATATGCATATTCTATTGCTTCTGCACATACACTTGGAATAATTGTGTCTATTCCTAAGAATATTTCCAAAATGATATTTTTAATTTTCCTAATATACCATCGCATAAGCATTTAGTATTCCATTTGAACAATAGAAAAGTGCTACCATAAAAATGTCACTAATATAGATTAGCTAGGCCATAGTGAAGAAGAAATAGGAATAGATGGATAGCTAATATTAATAAGTAAATTAATTGTAAATTTCATCGGATAACTATTTTGGAGCACAGATCCTTACAGAACAACTTTTATATATAGGCAGGACCTGTCTTAAACAACTGCTAATGATTGATTATTGAAGTTAGTGCTAATCCTTAGATTAAAATGCTATTTACAAATATATTATTAATCTGCTTATACAGTCCTTACTCAAAGTCATCTCTTGATAAATTAACTGAGGAAAAGCCTTAGCTAAGGATAAAATAGCTCCATTCACTTAACTCACATAATGTCATGTCTAAGCTCAATCAAACTTGGGCTTTGTGAAAAGGAATCCTCATATGTAAGGAGGGAGCTTTCTATGTCTTGTAATAATCCTCATCACCTGCTACCCAGTATACATACAAATTCACTCTGCAGGAGGAAAGACAGCATTCTGTAACCACTTGAAGGATATGAGAACAGTAATAAAATTTAGAATAAATAATTATACCATAAAGTTTATTTTTATGAAAGTAAAAACCTGAATTAAGACAGGGCCTTTTCAGAAATATATCTCAATAATATATTTCAAATATGAAATCTCTATATCAGGTTTCAGAACAAAAAATTACTGGAAAGTTTTGTAAAACATAAAATATAAAGCTGGATGTTAAGTAAATATGAGATTTTGTACCTAGCTGCAAATAATTCTGAAAGGACATAAAATCTGTTTAGTTTGACTGATGTTTAAAGTCAGGTGCTCTTGAGTATATAATTAACTTCTTTCATTCAGAAACAAATTTTATTACGCCTTAGAAATATAAAATGATTACAAATCTTTTATATATAAAGATGAATATTCTATATTAAATAGTAAATCAAGGTGATCTTTAAAAGTAAATTGCTTTAATGCCCTGTAACATATGCTTAAATAGGCATATCTGAAAAGTAATGATAAATCCTACTCATAATGTAAATACTAAACTCGACTCAAAATCCTGAAAAATATACACTGTGCAGCCTACCTGGTCTATTCTGGATGTTCCGGCTGCAGTGCACCAACTATCTTGGAGTGAATCTGAGCCCCAAGCTGGCAACTGCAAACTAGATCTCACCTTCAATAGCATAGAAGTTTTCATCAGAAATGAGCAATTTTCTTCCCCATATCCGCCCCCTCCCCAAAAAAAAGAAAAAAAAAAAACAATCAAAAGTTCTTTCTCTTAAATCTTTGTTCAATCCTCTAAAGATTTTAGGGAAAATAAAATCTTATTTAAAATAGCCATAATGAACTTCAACAAAATATTCAACAAAAAAATGATCAACAAAAAAATTTTAGCTTGGAAAAAAAAACTGTTTATCACCCTAACTATTAGGCCATACTTTGGAAAATGCAGTCACTGGATAAGTGAAGACAAATTTGAATTAGATGTAATATTCTTGATATTATTTTGCCATAATTAAAGCTGTATTCAATGTATTCTAAGACAGCTCATTATAGACAAATCTATGAATCACTACAGTTCCAGAACTTTTTAGGTTCACTATGTTATAGGAGAAACAAAATTTGATTACACAATAATAAATTTACTTATTTTAAAAGAACTGCCAATTAAAAGCTTCAATCAATATTTAAGAAAAAGGAGATTTTTCTACATTTTAAGCAGCTTATTTTCCATTGTGTGCTTAGAGAATGTTTTACATTCTCAATTTTCTCTATGTATCTCACTATCTAACTATATGCTTAAAAACTAGGACTTTATTTTTTTTCCATTTACCAATTTTACTATACATTACAACTGCTGGTGCCACCCAACTTCCTATTTTGAAAGATTAACATTAGAAATAATAAGACCAATTACATACCATTCTTACCTGTAAGGGTAAGAGTGTATTACTATTGTTGTCTGTTCTGAACACATTATCTTCAATCCAAGATTTTGGAGTCAGTGATGGAGTAGAGCGAGTAAATTTCGGTGGTGCTATGACATTACCAGAGAATGGTTTCTTCAATGGAGATATCTGATTCATGGTTCCTGGAATTCCCATGTTTCCAGTTCTACGATGATCTCTGCCATGCACTGCTCCCCAGGACATGCTTCCAGTGCCCCAGCCACTGCTCTGGTGGTTGCTCCAAGGCGATTGTTTCAGAAGAGGCTAGGGAAGACACATCTCTATTTAAATTATAGGCTTTAAAAAGCTTGTAATTCAAGTTTAAATTTTAGACCTTAGCCAGGAATTTATGATCATAAAAAATGAAATATATAAAACTGAAAAATATAGTTTAAATAGCTTACAAAAAGCAGTAAATTTGAAATCTTACTATATAAAATCATACTTATTACACGGTGGGCAAGTTTTTGCCATTTTACCTATTATAAATATTTCAAAACAATTACTCAAATAGAACCATGAACTTATTTTTTTCCTTTTAGAGAACTGTATGCATGACAAAGATGAAGAAAAAAATTTTTACTTTTAAATTAACTTTGAATTTGAATATTCTTAAAGATAGAGCCTACATCGTAATCCTAAAGGAACCATATTCTGCTAGGTCTTTCTTAATTAAGTGGTCTTTCTTAATTAAAATATCCCAGTTATGAGTGAAATTTGAGCTTCCAAAATAAGGTATATCACTACAAAAGTAGCTAATGATAAAGTTTAGAATTATTACACTGTTCTATGAATTAAAAATCTTTGAGGATAGTGCAGTATAGGAAATGTGTGTTTTGTTGTTGTTGTTGATTTTTTGCATTGTGTACTCAATTTTTATATTATCTAGCTCCAGTTGTTGCAGTTTCTTTTAAAGTGTTATTTCACTTAAATATCCATAAATTGTTAAGCAATTATCTGATGTTACCCATAGGTGGATCCACTGAGATACGTTGCCATAAGCAATGATAGACTTTAATTATTCTTAATAATCTTAACACAAGTCTCCATTAAGTTCATTCATTTTCAAGAGTAAATTATTCTAGTTTAGAACCTACGACAAGAAAAGTTAAGTCATCAGATAGAAAATTCACTGCAAGTGTAAAAGCAGTTTGTGCGTGTGTATGAGTTGCTAGCAACTCTACTATAAAAATAAGCTAATATTCTTACAATTTTGTGCTAACATTCAGCCAATGGAAATGTGGACCGTGCAGTTACTAAAAATCAGTAAATATGGTGGTACCCTTACTGCTTCTCACAAGACAATTTTAAACACCGCTGACCTACAGTACCTTTAAAAATATCTTAAATGCTAATGTAATCATGAACATATACCACTCTCCCTCCACAGTTCAGAAAGGGGCTGTGGACAAATCACTCCATGTATGAGGCCTTCCTTCGCTTACTAAATGATTCAAAGTTCTCTTCAATGGTCTAAAATTCCACAGGAAAGCTGTGTGACCTCTTACACTCCGTGGCGAGCCTGTGTTTTGGTCTAAGAGCAGATTACAGTTAAGTATGGATCATGGTTTAAGTTCTGCTAATGTTCCACACCACGACTTTAAGAACACAATTACACATGGCTGTGGCAACCTTTCAGTTAAAAAATGAAGAACCCGAGGCACAAAAGATAGCTGCTCAAAATTAGGTAAATCATGGAAAAGTATAATATTCCGAAATTCCATATTTTCAATCCCAAAGGCCACATTCTTTCTCTGCGAGGAACCAGAGATTCAACAAGAACTGTTAACTGTTACTTGGGTCAATTTAGATAAACTGTCAACTGTTACTTTGGTTAATTTAGATAGTATTCACCCTTGAAAACTTTGGCAATGAAGAAAGTTAGGTCAGCGCCGCTTAAGGTCACGCTCTGCTTCTGTCAGTCCCTGACCGCGAAACCGACTGGGACGACGGTAACAAACGCTGCCCAGACTCAAAGCCGAACCGCTCCTCCGTGACGCGGCACCCGGCGCCGCCCGGCAGTGCTGCGGGGACCACGGCGGGGCGTGCGGTCGGGGTCGCCACGCGGAGCGCGGTCCCCGCGGCGCCTCGGCGGGCGCACCCGACTGCCCCGCAGGCGGCCCGCCCGAGCCCGCAACCCGCCGCCAGGAAGGGCTGTCCGCCCCGCGTTCGCCGACGGCCGGGAGCCGGGCGGCGCGCCCGGTGCGGGGCACCTTCCTCCGCCCGCCGCCATCCCGCCCGGGCCCTGGCCTCGCCGCCCGGGCGTTCGAGGGGGCGTCCGCCGGCCGCCGCCCCGGCGCGAACCCGGCCCGCAGCCCGCCGCCGCCCGCCGGCGCTGTCACCGCGGCGCGGCCTCCCCCCATTCCCGCTCCCGCTCGGCGACCGAGCGGCCTCTCCGCCGCCGCCCGCCGTACCTGGTGGTGGTTGTACGAGTTCCTCTGCTGCAGGAAGGCGGCGGCCGCCGCCTGGTGCTGCTGCTGGAGCTGCGGGCTGACGGGCGACCTCCGGCTCTGCGGCTGCTGCGGCGCCGCGGGCGGCGGGGGCTGCTGCTGAGGTAAATTCATGGCGGGCGGCGGCGGGGGCACGGCGGTCGCCGAGAAGGGGCCGCCGAAACCGCCGCCGCCGCCGCCGCCGCTCGCCGGCACGCTGAGCCCCGCGCAGCCGTGCGGCGACACGGGCGAGAAGCTTGGGAAGAAGGCCGGGTTCATGGACGACGGGAGCCCGGGGTAGAAGCCGTTCTCCGAGTCGGGGCTGGGCGGCGGCATGGCGCTGAGCGAGCCGCCGCCGCCGCCGCCGCCCGGGGTGGTGGCCGAGGAGCCGGGCGCCTGCGGCTGCTGCTGGGGCGGCTGCTGGGGCGGCGGCGGCGGCGGCGGCTGGGGCGCCGGAGGCTGCTGGGGCTGGGGCGGCGGCGACGCGGTCTGCACCGACCAGGGGGTGCCGAAGCCGGGCAGCGGCGGCGGCGACGCGGAGCCGCCTCCCCCTCCGCCACCGGGGGGGCCCCCGCCCCCGCCGCCGCCCGGGTGCGGAAGGTCCGGGCTCTGCAGGCTGCTGAAGGCGCCCGCGCCGAGCGCCCCGCCGGGCAGGAGGTTACTGGGACTGTTGAGCAGAGGGTGGTTGGGGGACTCCATGGAGCCCGGCGCGGGGTTCACCGGCGGCGTCGAGGAGGCCAAGCCCGCATTGGGGGGCTCGGCGGCGCTGCCCTCGCCCGCGGCCGGGGTCTTGCGAGGGCTGCCCGCGCCTCCGTGGCGGCGCCGCTGGGCTGAGGGCGGCGAGGGCTGGAGCTGCGGGAGCGGGGGCAGGTCGGCCGGGCGCTGCCGCGGAGTGAAGTCGTGCGGCGGGAGGTGCTGCGGATGCGGGAGGCTGAACTGCTGTGGCTGCTGCGGCTGCTGGCGCTGGGCGAGCTTCGCCGGCTGGAGGAGCGTGCCGGGCGGCGGCGGCGGCGGCGGGCTGAACTGGCCCGGGCAGTGGAGCGGCGGCGGCTTCGAGTCCGGAGGGTGGGGATGATGGGGAGGGCTGAACTCTTTCCTCTTCTGGCTGCTCAGCTGCTGCTGCTGCCGCTTACTGAAGTCCTGCGGGGAGGAGGTGCGGCAGCAGCAGCAGGAGGAGGCGGAGGAGGAGGAGGGGTGGTGCAGACTCGGTTTGAAGTCCTGGGAGGGGAGGAGGTGGGTCACACCCGCGTTCGTGCCGCCGCCGGGGAGGTGGTTGGGGAGTTTCTCCGCGGCCGCCGCCCCCGAGAGTGGCCGCGCCGGCTGCTGTGTCAGCCCCAGTAGCAGCTCATCCTGCATGGTCTGCTGATGCGCCAGGAACGGGGAGGAAGAGGAAGCGGCGGCGGCCGAGCTGCCCGCGCCGCCGCCTAGGGGGCTGGAGAAGGGGGAGGCGGCTTCGGAGAAGCCGGTGACAGGCAACGGCGGCGGCGAGAGCGGGCCAAAGGGTGTGGCGGAGGGCAGCGGGGAGGTGGCCGCTGCAGGACCCGCGGCGTGGGGACGGTACGCCCCGCCGCCAAACGGGGACCCCGGGCTGCTGCTGCGGAGCGGGACGGTCTGCAACACCCCAAACCCGAAGTCCCTCATCTATCAGGCGGGCGACAGCGGGAGGAGAGGCTCCCCGTCCCCTGCCCCGCCTAGGAAGCCGCCGGCGGTGGGGCGGCGCGGCCGTGGTGGAAGGAGGGGAGTCAGTGAGAGAGGGACACTGTGACTGAGCCGGGGCTCCGACTTGGGCCCCGCCGCCCCTCGCGGCGGTCACCGCCGCCTCCCGAGACCCGCTCGGGCGCCGCCGCCGCCGCCGCCACCGCCCTCTCCGCTTAAGAACCCCGGAACGTGCGTCAGCGCCACCTCACAATCGCGCCGCCCCCCGCGGTGCGTCCTGGCACGCGCGGGCGCGAGGCCGCCGCGCCTCCGCCGCCCCGCCCCCGCCCCGCCCATCATTAACATGCGGCTCGGCTAGCCGGCGCGCGCTCGCGCTCCCCGGAGGGCGAGCGGCGCGGGAGCGAGCGGCGCGACCCCTCGCTCAGCGGAAGAAGCAGAGGCCGGTTGGGGCGGAGGCGGTCGGCCAACAGGGGTCTCGAGTACTGGGCGCGCGCTGGCATGCGAGCACGCGCGGGCCGCCTGGACGGTTCCTGGGCAACCGCCCCTCCAGGCGCGGGGTCCGCGCAAAGCCCATCAAGGTCTCACGCGCCTCCTCCCCGCGCGGCCCTGCCTTCTTCCTGTCACCCTTGTCCAGCCCTTGGTCACGTGAGGACCGGCTTTTCTAGGAGGGGCCGGCGGGCGGGGGAAACTGAGGCCGGGCGCCCGACCTGCGCGACCCCGCGTGGGAGCGGCGCCCGGTGCCCGCGCGCAACGCAGGCCAGGTGCGGTCGCAGATTCGCGGGCCCGAACTCTGCCCGCAGAAGGGCCGTCTAGCTGTTCGGCCGCCCCGCCGCCCCACGGCATCCCGACTGGGAGCGGTCCGCGTCGCCCTAGAAAGCGCCTTTTGGGTTTGTTTCCGTTTTTAGCCGGGCGTGTGGCGTGCTGTCACCGACCTTCCTGCAGCTGCGCGAAGGTGTTTTCTGAAGGCGAAACCTAAAGCGCTGGAGCCCCGTTCTGTGCACCGAACATTTTCACTTCACTAACGAGAAACAGAGTCTCTGGACCCTGACACAGCTCCGTGTGGTTATTTGCACTCTTACAAGCTTGGAGCGGGTTACGAAGCGAGCTCCCATAGTAACCCTGGGCCCGCTCCAAGTCCTCCTGTTTCATAAAAGCATTCAGTGTGCTGTCATCGGGACCTTGGCGTGTGGGACTCCTCCCCAACACATCCATTCTGGCATTCCCGCCCAATCCCCCAGGGAGACTAATTTAAACATTTCCTAGGCTTTATTAATTTTCAAGGGAGAAAGATTTCTCACATCAGGGTAAGAAGGAGATTTTGACTCAGCAGCAGGCTTGTTGAGGCTTGCAAAATGGAAGGGGAGAGAGAGCTTTCCACTTCAGTGCTCTCTCAGGAGCACTGAAAGGATCGGATCCTGTGTATTTCCCTTCCTATGGAAACATTTTACATAGGGAAAAGTGGTTGAAGGTGTCCATAAAGAACGCAGTGATCCATACTACATAAGATATGCAGTTCATATTCCTGTTTCACAATTTTAACTTTTTTGTTGGAGCTTGGAAGTGAAAGTACAGAAAAATTCTAGAAATAAAGACTAATCTCAAAAGCTGTAGAAGATTGATTCGGACTACTTGATTTTGGTTTACAAGTAGACTGAAATTAAATATTTAATGTTGTAATTAGCATACCCTTATTGATGTAGGCGGATTACAGTTATATGAATCCTCATTCTCTACTAAATTTGATTTCCACTTCTGTTCAGCAATGCAAATATCTATAAATCAGAATAAACAGTAAAAAGAAAAACATCGCAAGACGATATGTTTCACGTATAATCTGTATGATATCCTGTATAATGAACTAAGCTTCATATTGTCTTTACAATAGGGAAAAAGTAACTTTTTAAAAAAAATTGTAAATGGTTCATAAATTGATCAGGTAAAAAGAAAATTGGTTCCAGTTAATCTTAAAATCATTTTTAACAATTGGACAAAGTATAAACTGGAGAAGTATTTTTATTATTCTAAATTATAATATCTAGACAATAACCTGAGCCCATTAAAATTAAAAATATAAATGTCCATTTTTACAACAACTATTGGCATAATCCTAAATATTATTCATTGCTGAATTATACAGGGGAACACGAAGCACTTAGGGCAAGTAAAATCTTAAAAATTGATGCATTTTTTTCAAGTAATGTTGTATTTGGAATCATTGCAGATAGAACAACAAATCTCAAAAGATGAGGACAACATAGACATAAATCTTAGCTCAATCACCTAAGTTAATGCAATGCAAAGAAGAGAGAGAATGTACATTTAAAAGCTAAATGGTGCATTTCTGGGCTATCATTTGAACAAAACAAGATTTCTTAGTGTTCTGTTACTGGTTTTGTTTTAGGAAATTTAGAACTATCCTAAATGGGAAAGGGCCATCAAAGTTGGTATTAAATAGTAAGGTCAAATTTCATAGTAAGTACACCAAATTCCTAATCCTAACTGCTATATACTATGCTCACTAATACATCAAGAGAGTCTTGTGAGGACCCTATTTTTCATAAAGGGAAAAGTTACTTTCTGATATCTAAAGCTTTTAAGCCAGTGAGCCTGCTGTCTGAAATAATAAAAGAGAAAGGTTTGCTCTGGTGGGAGTGGGGTAGGAGGAGGGCAGCATAAGGTTGGTCCGTGATAGGTCTGATCCTTGAGCAGGGTCTGTCCTAAGACCTTATGAGTCTGTTAGGATTTTTTTATGTGAAAATATGTTAACTTTATGACTTAACTAAGGACCCTTAGTTTATCCCACAGCCCCTTATTCATTTATTCCCACTGTACTGGACAAGCATTTAAAAAAAAAAAAAAACTTTTGCTTTTCACACAAATCCACATAGGCTCATATAACTGAATAAAGCTTTTTTTTTTTTTTTTTTTTAAATGCAGTTCTTATCCTTTATACATGCAGTGGACTCCAGTTTTAAATTTCAGATTTACTAAGTTGACCTCAAATCACAAAGTTGATTATAGGGACTGTGATTAGGTCATGAGCTGGAAGTAAAAACCATCTCACACATTTTGCTCTATCTTGAAACCTCTTGTCACACCTCTCCTGTCCTCACTCTCAGCTGCTGACCTTGCTTTTTATTTCCCAGAATTTCCACAGTTACTCTGTATCTGTCTCTGGACATCTCGCCTTCCCTCCTGCTACAAAGGGTGGCCTGTTCACCCTCCTATCTAAGGTCAGAATCTTCACTGCTGCCCTGGATCTTATCTGCACCTACTCAGAACCAGGCTCCAACAGTTCCCCCTCTCTCTCCTTCAACTTCACCTCTTGGGAAAATACACAAAAGCATGTTTTAGCAGTTCCCATCTTTGAAAAGCAAAACCAAATCTTTTGGACCTCCTTTCCCTCTTTGGTCCCCTCTTCTGCTTTCATCTCACCCTGTTTGAATACCTACATAAACGTCTCATAGACACCTCAAGTTTCACATGTCCAAAACTGAACCCCCCACTTCACTAATCCTCATCCCTCTAGTTTTCCTTGGTCTTTGTCCTCATTCACCACTTCATTATTCTAATTGCTAAGGCCCAAGACCTGAGCAATTGGACTCATCTGTGATTTCTAATCTTGAATCATATCTGAGCCATCAGAGTGTACTTCTTATTCCACTTCTAAAATATACCAGAATCCAAACACTTACCACTCCCACCATGAGCAGTCTGCTCCAGGCTGTTGTCTCTCTTTGGATGGCTACTCTTACCTCCCAACCAGTCTCTACCTCCAATTTTATCCCTCTTCCATCTAATCTGAACATAGCAGCTACAATGGTCCTTTCGAAATGGAGTACAGTTCACATCAGTTCCACTGATAAAATTTTCTCAGAATGAAAGAATGTTTTCATTAACCAAAGCTTCTTTCAATATCCCTGCCTCCTCCTATCCCACCATAGAAGGATTACTCACACACCAGGCCAAGTCAGCCTCAGGGGTTTCTGTCTTTACATTTCCTACTTCCTGGGATATTTGTCCCCCAGATACCAGCAGGCTCACTTCATCACCTTTTTCAAATTTTTCTCTGTCACTTATTTTAGGTCTCTGCTCCAGGTCATTTTCTTAGTGATAGTTTACCTGACTGACAATTTCCCCATTCCAGCCTCCCTAGCCTTGCTGCTTGATAATGTGACACTTATTAAAATTATTTACCTGTTCTCCTCATTAGACCAAGCCCCATAATGGAAGATACATTGTCTGTATCGCTCATTGCTGTATCCTCAGTGCCTAGAACAATGCCTGGCACACAGAGGCATTAGAATTGTCAAATAATTCACTGAATGAAGGAATCATTGAATTAATGAATAGCAGTTTAGGAAATAATAGCTGTAAGAATGCAGTGGTAATGTAAGTTTCTGTTTACCAATTGCTCATTTGCTGGCAGGAGCTACGCAAACACCACACCAATGCTCCTAGAACTCATAATAAGCAAGCCAAGGTTATTCCAGGAATCTATAGGATGAGTGAGTAAAGACAGATTGTAAGAGTGGAGAAGTGATAAGGCTCAACTCCCTGGGGGCAAGACTCCTGTCTCAGGAGCCTAGTGCTGGGATTCCAATCTCCAGAAACTGGTATATTAAGGAAAGAGATGGAGACACATGGGTTTATTCCAGGGGGTTGAGCCAAAAAAAGGAGTCAAGACAGGCTCATGGACACAGACTGGCCAGGAAACATAGCAAAAAGGCTGACTATATGCTTTGCTGTTTTCATATTGTGGCAGACACTGTAAAGGTGACTGACCCAACAGAGAGACAGGGTTGAGTCTTTATTTTACTTATTTACTTAGCTTTTCAGTACAGGAGATGGAACTCAAGGCCTCCTGCATGCTAGGCAAGCACTCTACCACTGGCCTATATCTTCAGTCTTTTTTTTTTTTTTCTATTTTTGTTGTTGTTTGAGATGGTTTAATTAAGTTGCCCAGGCTGACCTAGAACTTGTCCTTCTGTCTCAACCTTCCAAGTAGCTTGGATTACTAGCATGACTATGTTGGGTCTTCAGATAGGTGGCACTTAATCCTGATTTTGGGATTTGGGAGGAAGAGAATAGAAATTGAGATTCATACTAACAGCCGCACAGCGGGAGTTGTGTCAGCACAGCACCCCAGAATAACACTCTTCCCAGTTACTTCTGGTTTCCACTTTTCTAAACCTTCCTTCAGCATCTCTGCATCACAGTCCTCCTTCTAACATACTCTGACACTGTGGAGTCCCTTGGCTTACATTCTTGGTCTCCTCTATCCCCGCATGTTCTTCCTAGGTGACCTTCACTACTATAATGTTTTCAAATATCGTCCAAACCCATCTGTCTAACCCTGAGGTCCAAATCATATTTCCACCTGTCTCTTAAACTGTGTGACCTGGTGTCTCTCAGACACACCATAGGTGTCCATACCTGCAGTAACATCCTTCCCCAAATCTCCTTCTGTGTTGCTCCTGTCCTGAGCGGACGTCATCATCACATAACCAGTTTCTCAGCCTAGAAACATGAATCACCCTGCTCCTCCCTGTCTCTCAGCCTTCAAAAACACTTGGCCATCACACTCTGTCAATTTGACTGCAGCAATGCTGCCCAAATGTGGCCCCTTCAGTCCATCTCCACCGCTGTGTCATAGCTCTGCATCTTTTCTCTGTCCTGCTCCATTCCCAGCTCTTAGCTAGCCTCCTGCCAATTACCCTTCTCAGTCTCTTCCCTTTTACAGTCTCCCAAAACAACTATGTTGCTGCCACACTCTCCTTGTCAGTGTCCACCTACCTGGCTCCCCTAGCATCAAGTAGCTAGGACCCTTCAGAACATATTCGTGACAGGCCTCTTCAGTTTATCACAGGTCACTGTCCATACTCCCTGATCTGCTGAATCAGTCCTGTCGCTTCATAGATCTACCTTTGCACTTGATGGTTCTGCTTCCTGGGACACTTTCTTTCAACCTGCTGAAGCTTCCTTATCTTTTATCTTTTAGGACCCAGCCCAAATGTCTTAGTCTTTCTCGACTCCCCTAGACAGTGCTATGCTTTCACAACACTGTGGTAATGGTTATGTTTTATTATAACAGGTGTCACAGGGACAATAGCTATCTCTGCAGTCCCCTTGACTGCCACAGTACCCAAATTACAAGTGCCTGATAAGTACTTGTCCATCAGTAATTCCCAGCGAATGCTGTGCAAAGGAAAGATGAAGAAAACAAGGTGGGGATAGGAAGGAGAAAGAAGGAAGAGCAGGGAGAAGTTTCCAAAACACACAGAGATATACCATCTTATGGAAGACTGTAGTGTCACTGACATGTTTGCTGGAGAAAAAAAATTAACAGGCCATTAAAACAATTTTCCTTGACAATATCAAATTAAATGGTCCATTCTGGCTATTACAAACTCCATTCTGGTTGTTATCTCATTGATGATGGAAATTATCTAGAATTTCCTTGATGGCAAAATTTAGCCCTCAACAACAATAAAGATCTTTGCAGGTGGTATTACCCTTTTTTGCAGCCTGGGAGATTTGTCATCCGACTCTGACAGCCCAGCCTAGAAGGGAGGCCTTCAACCTGTGCGGTAACTCATTTGCAGAGTTCACTGGACTCTCAGGGACTCTGACCTGCTGCCCTGTTGCTTTTAAGTCCTGGTCAACTATTTTTGGAGGCAGTGCCTCTGCCTCTGTATTTCTTTATTTTACCAATCCTTCTGAAATCATTTATGTGTCCAGAAACTATTTGTTCAGGATGTTCTTTGCATCAGACACAGAGGGCATCATTGTGAACAAAACTGAAAACACATGTTCATAGTCACAGAGGCTGTGAGTGAGTGTTGACACTAGTTGACACTAGTTATGATAATTCCTAGCCCTAATTGTCTAGATGGAGTCATAAACAGATTCTAGGCTGAAACTGACCTACTAAGTTGGCATTGTGCTTGCTGTAACATAGTCTTGCTGGGCTGGTCATGGGTGGAGCCCGTGAGGATGGAATATTGAGGTAAGGCACATTCAGCAAGAAGGCAGAAGAAATCGCTCACCAAAATGCACTGTAATCCTAGTTTGAAAGGGAATTTCTATTATCTTCACATACATATGAAGTGGAATGCTACTCAACCTCAAAAAAGAGGGAAATTCTGTCATTTGTGACAGATGATATAGATGAAACCAGAGGACACTACGTTAAGTGAAATAGGTTGGCCACAGGAAAACCAAAGCTGCATGGCCTCACTTATATGTAGACTGTAAAACAGTTGAACTCAGAAGAAGCAGAGTGTGGAGTGGTGGTTGCCAGAAGCTGGGGGTTGGGAGAATGGGGAGATGATTTTGGAAGGGTAACAGACTTTAAGTAAGGTGATGGCTATGTTAACTGGCATGGATCAGTCATTCCACTGTGTCTATTTATCACAAAGTCACTGAATTACCCACAGTTACTATATGATTTTAATTGTCAAAAATAAAATTTAAAAACCTTAGGGCTATGGATGTAGCTCAATGGTAGAGTGTTTGCCTAACACGTATGAGGCCCTGTTTAATTTTAGGCACTGAAACATTTTTCAAAAAATTTTAAAGAAAACAAAACAATGGTTACTACCTCCATTGAAAAGTAAAGGGTGGAAATTATAATCCTTCAAGCCTCTTCAGTAGCACCTAACAAATGAATAGCAACTGGCAGTGATGACTTTAGAGAGAAACCATCTTATTTTCAAAATACATATTCCACAACAATTCAGAGATATTCCTCAATTGTCCTTACACATTTTTCTTCTGTCTTATTAGAAGAATGAGACCAGGCAGTACATATTGGATATTGGATATATGACATTTAATTCTTTCTTTTTTTTCATCTGCATTCAGAAAAGCTACTTCTTTCAACTGGTAAATTATTCCATGCAGAGAAAAATGAAGATGCATTTCGACTAAAGACTAAATATTCAGGCTTTATGGGGATAGAAGGAATTGGAGCTATCAAATTTCATCTTAATATTTTTAGACTCTCAAAAAGATTAAAACTTTATATTGGAAATCATGAATGTTCAGTTAAAAAGAACAAAAAAAAAATCATGGAAGCTTATTTGGCAGCAGGCATCACCACCAGGGGTTTGTATAAACAAAGGTTGATTAAAAGCAATGGAGAAAGCCACACTGAGCAAAGGGGGTATTTGTTTTTTAACCCCGGGTCAGTGTGCCATCCTCCTCACTATGTACTTATGTGTACAGACTACTCTTGTAAGGGCATCCTAGAAAGGACTGCAGGAATTTCTGCAGCTATGCAACATCTAAAATTCATTTAGAAGCATAAACTATTGTAGTAAATTTGGAGAATACAATTCATAATTATAAGAAGAAACACAAAACTTGATTTTCAATAGGAAAAAAATATTGTCAACTTGTATGGCGAAAGAAGCTTTAGATTTTTGTGATGATATGAATATGTGAATCATATAGAGGGAAATACTATTTTTTTCTAAAATGCTGGAGATTGAACCCAGGGCTCATATACATTAAGCAAGTGCTGTACCACTGAGCTATAATGCCTGCCCAATCCTGATGTTTTTAGGGCCGTGGTTGAGGCATATTTATCTCGTATCAGGAGGAGTGATGAGGTGGATACACCAGGGCTGTGGAGTCAGAGGAGACTTGGTTCTTGGTTTGACTCCCTCTGTTACTGAGTACCTGGGGTAATCAGACCTCAGGAACCTCAGTATTACCATCTGTGAAGGTAAGAGCACCCATAATCTGTGAGGATGATTAGTGGAATCTTCTATGGTGTTTGACATTATAAATGTTTAAACAAACAAATAAAAAGCGTTAGCTGTCATCTACCATGCAGCTTAAGGTAAGGAGCTGATTAGAAGGCCAGCTTGGAGGAACAAAGTGATGGTCAAAATAAAACAAATCACCAAACAGCTTGCAATTAGATGGTGGTCGTGGTAGTAAAACCCCTAATTACAAGTAATGGAAGGATAATCAGAATGGAAAAAATGAAGAAGGAAACTGAATTCTTTTTACATCTGAAAAGAAAAAAAATCGAAGTTAACATATTGATAAACATATTGATAAACATATTCAATGACTACTTAATCCCTCTAAGGAAGATCACTGATATACGTAGGACAAACCCCAACTTCAAGGACAGAGATGAATTCCAATACCAGTTCTGTCACCTAAGAGGTCAGGCATGTTAACCTGGGCAGGTTAACCATTCTCAGTCTATTTTCTCCCTGATAAAAAATCACAGGGAAATATGTATGAAAGCCACATAGTGCTGTTAGGGCACTGGTCTACAAACTAGGACACATCACAGACCAGTAGAAATATAATACAAGCCCCAAGTGAGAGCTACATATGTAATGTTAAATTTCCTAGTAGTCACATTTTTAAAAATAAAAAGAAACAAAACTAACATGGCTAATGTGTTTTATTTAACTCAGTAAATACAAAATAATAGTTGATATAAAAATTATTATTACCTTACTGTTTTTTTCTACATATATTGAACTGATTATAAGTTTTGTGGTTTATTCTAGTGATGTACTCTATTATATTGATTGATGTTCAGATTCTAAACCAACCTTGCATTCCTAGCATATAAATGCCACTTCGCCATGGTGTATAACATTTGATATGTCAATGGATTTGGATCACTAATGTTTGGTTGAGGACATTTGCATCTATCATCATGTATCACTTAATCAAGGGATACTTCTGAGAAATGCATTGTGAGGAAATTATATCACTAGGCAATGTTATAGTTGTGTAAACATCATGGCATGTACTTACACAAACTAAAGGAAGCTATAGTACCACTATATGATGGAATCTTGTGGGATCACGGTCATATATGTGACCTATAATTGACTAAAAACATCATTATCTGGCACATGAATATGTTCACAGATATTTATCTATAGCCTTTTTTTTTCTTGTGATGTTTTTTTCTGGTTTTGGCATCAGAGTAAATAATATGAGAGATTGGGTTAAGTGGTATTCCTTCCTCTTGTGATTTTCCTGAGAGTTTGTGAAGGATTAATATTGATTCCTCTTTAAGTGAGTGGTAAAATACATCAGTAAAGTCACCTGGACCAGTGCTCTTCTCTGCAAAATTTTGACTTCTTATTTCAATTTTGACATGTTCTAAGTCTGTGATATTTAATTTCTTTTTCTTTTTTAGTTTCAGTTTCTTGTGTTTCCATGGGAATTTGTCCATTTCTCTAGGTTATCTGCTTTGTTGCCAAACAATTGCTCAAAGTATTCTTTGGTTATCTTCAATTTCTGTGAGGTTGGTGCTGAGGTCCCGCTTTTGAGTGTAGATTTGAGGAATTTGAGTCTCCTCTTATTCAGCCTATCTACAAGTCCATCAATTTTGTTGATTTTTTTCCCCAAGAACTAATATTTGACAGCATTAAAGTTTGTTATAGTATTTCAATTCTCTACTCCTTTTATTTTTGGTCTACTTCTTGTTATTGGTTTTAGTTTATTCTTCTTTCGCTATTTTTCATAGGGTAGAAATTTAGGTTATTATTTTGAGATCTTTCTTTTATAAACAAGCACTACAGCTATAAATTCTCCTCCAATCACTGCTTTAGCTGCACAGCATAACTTGGTATGTTGTGTTTTTGTTTTAATTTGTACAAAAATATTTTGTAATTTGCCTTATGATTTCTTTTTTGAACCATTTGTTTTTTAGAAATTTTTTCACATACTTATGAATTTCTTAAATTTTTTCTTGTTACTGTAATTTAATTTCATTCTGCTATAGTGAAAGAATGAATTTGTGTGATTAAAAAGACTTTAACTTTATTATTAAGGAGAATTTTCCCTGTGTACTTAAGAATAATGTGTGGTTTGATCTTGTTGATTATGGTATTCTATAGATATGTTAAATATAGTGTTGTTCAAGTCTCCTATTTTCTTGTTGATCTTTTCTGAGTTTGTTTTATCCATTATTGAAAGTAAGTTATTGCTATTTTCAAATATTAATGAATGCTTATTTTTGCCTTTAACTTATGCACTTTGCTTAACATTTTTGAAGCCTCTCTTATTAGGTCCATTAATATTTGTAATTGTCTTAGCTTCCCAATGGATTGATCCTTTTGTTTTTATATACTCTTTTGTTTCCAGTAACAAATTTTATCTTAAAATCTATTTTGTCTGATATTCGTAGAGTCCCTCCAGATTTCTTTTAGGTATTGCTTATATGGCACAAAACTTTCCTTTTATTTCAACTTACTTGCATCTTCAAATCTAGTGTGTCCCTTGGTTGATGTCTATTTGGATCACATTTGCTCCATTCTGCCGTTCTTTGCCCTTTTTTTAACTGGAGAGAGGTACACATTCTTATTAGAGGAATGAGACAGTCTCATTTCATGGACTGTACATTCATTGCTTTATTTCAAATTAGTTAACAAAACCTAACAGATTAGTATATTAATGTGTCTTCTTTTTAATTGGTTAAATGGATTGATTAATTATATTACATCTATTTTTTATTTTTATTTTGACCTTTTTTCATAATCTTTCTGGGTGCATTTTATAAACTATTGCTTGATGTTTTTATAATACTTCTTTCAATATATATAAACACATTTATTTGAATTGGAAAATGAAAGTAGAAGTTTTCTGGTAGGAAGTGCAATTTGGCTTACTGGTTTGCCAATCAGATGTATGTTGTGCATTTTCTATAAATTGTACTAAATATGAATCCCCACAGTTTTATTTCATGTATATGTATGAAATCCAATGTGAAAGTACAAAGCAGATGTGAATTCAAAGAGAAAAAGGAAAGATCTAAGATTTCCAAATTTCCAAAAAGAGGTTTTCATGTTCTTTAAAAAATAGTCATAACTTCAAATTGTGATAATGGATGAGATTCCATTGGTTAGATTTAAAATAATATAATCATTATATAAAAGTAATATTATTAAATTTATCCTGAATATTGCATTTTTTGTAAAAAAATAATTATTGAGAGTAAAAACTGGAAGACTAGATTAGAGAACAAAGGCACTCCAACTTTATGACATCTAGTTGCTTTATTTACTGCTATATTCCCAGTGCCAAACACCTTGTATTGTTGAGTGTATGAAATAATAGATTACATGCCCTGATTTACATCATTACAAATTACTTATTTTCCTCCTAAAGAAAGGACAACCTTGGAAACAGATTTTTTCCTACCTAGAATAAGTAATTTTCAGTTGATAGTAGAGAACTGGGTCCTGATGAAAATGGAGGAATTAAAGAGGGTTAATACCTAGTACCCTGGCTTGAGAAGGCAATTCTGGGTGGTTAGTTTTATAATCATAAGACCTTGGAAAATGAGAAAAAGATCAGAATATGACTTAAGAGGGTTCAACAAGTATTTAGATCCATGCATAGAAACCATCTTGAGTTCTACTAGCAGTTCTCGAGCAACTACTTGTTCTCTAGGCACTGGGCATGTCAAGGTGAGAAGACAGGGTGCATGAGCCATGTATGTCCACAGGGAAGTCTGGTGAAGCAGGATAAATACTCCAAGGGGAATATGTTATAGCACAGGTTGAACTCTTTGAAATTGCTGCTGTTTGACCATGTTTCCCTACCAAAAATTTAATTTATATGGTTCAATCTACAGGTATATGTAAACCTAAGTGAGAAAACAGTAAGTTCTGAGGGATTTACTAGTCAGAAAAAATGGCATGTAGTCAGGAGCACTTGAGCTGGGCATTGAAGGATGAGGATGAGGGTGAGAGGATGGACAGGTCTTAGAGAGCAGGACCAACAGCAATGAGTAGAGAGGAACCGAAGGTACAGGTGTGTTCTGGAGGGTACCTGGAGTTAGTTTTGTATTGGTATCTGGAAAGTGTGGATAAGAGTAGGAAGGAGCTTGAGGCTTATATTAAAATTCTGCATACCCAAGAAGACACTATTGAGTAGGCAAGGGTAAGCCACCAAAGGCTTCCCAACAGAATATTGTAAACAGTCACAAACTTCAGAAGAAGAATTCAGGCAGCTTATTGGGGAACTGGTGGTGGGAATACACTTGAGCTTGCAGGCACAGAGTTGCTTAGAAAACCCCTGCAGTTGTCAGGATTAATGCAGTAGCAATGTGTGTGCAAGGGCTGAGAAGTAGAGCATAATGTTTCTCTAATAGAATTGCCATGTTTTTGTAGGTTAGTCTTTGTGTCCTCTATTCTGTACCATTGGTTTACCAGTCAGTTTTGGTGTCAATACCATTCTGTTTTTGTTGCTATTGCTCTGCACTATTGTTTAAGGTCTGGTATAGTGATGCCACCGGCTTCACTCTTCCAGCTAAGGATTGCTTTAGCTATTCTGGGTCTCTTATTTTTCCAGATGAATTTCACAACTGCTTTTTCTATTTCTATGAGGGATTTTGATTAGAATTGACTTAAATCTGTATAGTGTTTTTGGTAGTATGGTAATTTTGATAACAATTATCTTATATTAGACAAAGGTGCCAAAAATATGCATTGGAGAAAAGATAGCCTCTTCAATAACTGGTGCTGGGAAAACTGGAAATCCATATGCAACAAAACGAAATTTAACCCCTATCTCTCACCATGCACAAAACTCAACTCAAAACGAATCAAGGACCTAGGAATAGAACCAAAGACTCTGTGTCTAATAGAAGAAAAAGTAAGCCCTAAATCTTCATCATGTGGGATTAGGCCCCAACTTCCTTAATAAGACTCCTATAGCACAAGAATTAAAACCTAGAATCAATAAATTGGATGGACTCAAACTAAAAACTTTTTTCTTAGCAAAAGAAACAATCTGTGAGGTGAATAGAGTGCCTACATCTTGGGAGCAAATTTTTACCCCTCACACATCAGATAGAGCACTAATCTCTAGGGTATATAAAGAAATCAACAAGCTAAGTGCCAAAAGAACAATAAATGGGCCAAGGTCATAAACAGACACTTCTCAGAAGATGATATACAATCAATCAACAAATATATGAATAAATGTTCATCATTCATCTCTAGTAAATAGAGAAATGCAAATCAAAACTACTCCAAGATTTCATCTCACTCCATCCAGAATGGTAGCTATTATGAATACAAACAACAATAAGTGTTGGTGAGGATGTGGGGGTAAAGGTACACACATATACTGCTGGTGGGACTGCAAATTGGTGCAGCCAATATGGAAAGCAGTGTCGAGATTTCTTGGAAAATTGGGAATGGAACCACCATTTGACCCAGTTATTCCTCTCCTCAGTCTATACCCAAAGGACTTAAAAACAGCATACTACAGGGACACAGCCACATCAATGTTTATAGCAGCACAATTCATAATAGCTAAACTATGGAACCAACCTAGATGCCCTTCAGTAGATGAATGAATAAAAAAATGTGGCATATATACACAATGGAGTATTACTCAGCAATAAAAGAGAATAAAATCATGGCATTTACAGGTAAATGGACAGAGTTAGAGAAGATAATGCTAAATGAAGTTAACCAATCCCCCAAAACCAAGTGCCAAATGTTTTCTTTGATATAAGGAGGCTGATCCATAGTGGGATAGAGAGAGGGAGCATGAGAGGAATAGACAAACTCTAGATAGGGCAGAGGGATTGGAGGGGAAAGGAGGGAGCATGGGGTTAGAAATGATGGTGGAATGTGATGATCATTATTCTCCAAAGTACATGTATGAAGACACAAATTGGTTTGAATATACTCTGTATACAACCAGAGATATGAAAAATTGTGCTCTATATGTGTAATAAGAATTATAATGCACTTTGCTGTCATATATAAATAAAAAATAATTTAAAAAAGAATTCCCATGTTTTGGCCAATGATTAGAGTTGAGTATTAGTTGAAAGACATTCATGTTGAGGAGCAGAGGAAGAGAGTAACCTGTGCAGAGATATCCTCGAGTAAGAGTAGGCTTCTGGAATGGTGTGTGGGTCCTAGCTGTGTTGGTATGTGTTGGTATGCAGTGGACCTGTGAAAGTGGACGTCATCACCAGGGAAATTTGCCTAGGGACAGAAAGGCAACAGAGTAAAGACAAAAGGACAGATGGGGGGTCAGGAATGAAGCTGTGCTCTGCACTTTACAGTGTTTTAACTGCATCATAGTCAGAGCACTGCTTATCTGTCCATACTTCACGCTTCTGCAAGACTGCCCAAGGCCAAATTAGATCTTATCCATTATTGGCATCATCAAAGCCCAAAGGGACTCAAGAGTAACCATTTAGTGCTTTCTGGATCACATTCTAACTTTCATGGAATGTTTTCTAGGTTCTTGGCATCATTCTAAGCACCATACAGATGCTGTTTTATTTCATCCTTCACAATAGCTCTAGGAGTAGATATTATTATTAGCTTCACTTTACATGTGAGGAAACTGAGGCATGAATTTGTTCAAGGTCAGGATTGAGTCTAAACTCAGAAAGTCTAACACCAGATGATATGGAGCACCTAGGTGTTATGTAATGGAGTGAATGGAATTCAAGTGACTTTCCTTTAGCACTTTGCAGTTTAGAATTGTTTCATAACAATTATAATCCTTAAAGTAACTCTATAAGATTGAGTAAAAGGGCAATATTATTATCCACATTTGATTGAGAGCTAAAGTTAAGTCAATTCATGAAGATACCTGGCTTTTAAGTGACAAAACGAAGCCAGGTCACCATGCTGAGTTCAGCCCTGTAAGGTAACTCTGTTCAGTCTTGTATCCTCAGTTTTATAACTGCTGTTCAGTCTTATTCCCTGTGAGTCCAGTTTCTGTGACCATGTGGCTGAACAAGATGGAGTGCCTGGGCTGGTGGCTAGAGGAAGCATCTGGAGAAAGTGGCTGTGGACAAGGCAGGGAGACTTTTTGATGAGCAGGATATTTTTCTTTGAGGGACTTAGAAATTGCATTCTGGTGAGACTACAAGGTGTCTGGTCAAACTTACTTGTGAAATCTAACATAGTCTCTTTTATTAATAATCAATAATCCTCAAATTCAGGCACAAGCCATGTGTAAAAAATGATTGGCTTGCTGATTTTAAGTGTAAACAGAAGATAATCTATTAATGTGCTATTTATTCATCCTTGCTGGGGACATTAACCTGTAATGATCCCAATACAACCTAAAGAAGAAGCCCTTTTAGAGCCCTCTGTAGTTTATTTATTGAGAAGGATAAGATTTGCCCTCTTCATAGGAGAATAGAAATGAGAATGATGGATTCTGCATTTCTATAGGCATTTGTTTAACCTAATCCCCCACCACACATAGGCTTTTCTTTGATGGCTGGTCTCCTTAGATAGGAGAGACTCACAAAAGATTTCAAAGGAACTGAAAATGAGATTTGATAATAAGCTTTTTACTTGTGTTCAGCTCATTCTAGTTTAGGGGGAAAAATGTCCCAGTACATATGAAAGATACTGTCTTATTTGAAATTTATGAAACTTAGGCAAAGTAGTCTTGCCAGTTCTCTGACATTACACAGGATTGGTTATTTTGCCAGCTTTTACCATTGCTAACACAGATTCTGAGGCAACAAATACCATAGAGGATTCATAGAAGAGAAATCTCATGTTTGTAAATTAAGAGTAGACTTTTTTTAATACAGAAAGTGAAAGTATATTCTCCATGTAGCCAATAAATTTAGTCTCTTCTAAAATAAGCAATGTAATGGAAATTAAAATAGAGGCACCTATATTCTTAATGTAGAGGAAACAAGGAAAGATGGAAGGAGAGTCAGCAATTCCTTTCTATATCATTAATCATTAATATTAACTACATTAACTATCAACAATGCATACTATAAAATACCAGCATTTGTTTAGTTTTTTTTCATGTAAGACATTATTCTGAACATTAATCCACTTTAAACTCTATGATAAACACTATTTTTGTCTTCATTTCACAGATAGGTGAACTGAGGCACAGAGATATTAGGCAGCTTGCCTAAAATATAGAGCAGAGAGTTGAGTTGAGATCCCAAAGCTCTACTCTTAACCCATTGTGCTAAACTGCCATGGGCCTTATGATTTCATCTCCACTAAACTGGAAAAGACTTCCAAGAAGTGGTGACAATTAAGGTTTTTGAAGGAAGGAAGTCTATTTAAAAATCTGGAAAGAGAGAGAATTTACAATGTTTGAAAAGGACCTGTGTGTGTAGATTTGAGGAGTTCTTCAGACTTTTGAGTCTGAAGAAGTGTTTCAGACTTTTGAGTTTCCCTGAGATCTGGAGTGATCTCTCTCTGTGCAGTGGAGATGTAAGGTATAGTAGGTTTATGAGGAGCTGACCACGGAGAGCCAGGATGGTTTCCTATTGATGTTACTGAAACCAGAAGCCATAGATTCCTGCTGGTGCCTTCATGACCATCGATGGTGCCCGACCTCAGAGTCAGACACCATGAGATGGAACTCATGTCTTCTTTCTCCCCCACTCCCTTCCTTCCATTCTTCAAGACAATGAAAATAGTTAAACTAGCTAGGATCTGATCCAAATGCTGATAATGAAATAAATGTATAAGTAAATAAATAAGACAAGCATCCCTGGCATTATGGAGACTCAACAATGGTTTTTTAAATGGCCATCTGTTCATGAGATAAGCAGATAAAAACAAGGAGGGATTACTTCAGCCTGGGGTCTTAGAGGATGGTTTCATGGAAGAGGCTAGTGTGTGAATTGAGTCTTAAAATACATGAAGATCAGGGGAGAGATGTTCAGAGCCAAATGAGAAGAGCATTCTAGGAGAGGGGTCAGAAAAAGCAGCAAAGGCTTGGAGGAGGTGAACGGGAGGACATGTGGAGGGAAGTGAAGGGAGGGCGGCCTGGATGGAGCAGAGCTTCGAGATGAAGCCATTCACCCAGGCTGGAGAAGCAGGCAAGGGCCAGACCAGGTGAGACAAAGGGAGCAATTCATCACTGAGCTTCTCTTGGGGTAATCGTGTTTAAAATCTCCCTGCAGTTACTGCTATAGTATCTGAGCTTCAGGGCTTCAGGGATACTGGGCACTTTAACTAACATAATCCAAACTGGATTATACAGATCCTAGCAAGATTAGCACATTGTCTTCCATGATGAGAGAGAGCTAATACAAACTGCAGGTATTTGATACTTGATATCAGAACTAAAGAATGCTTCTTCACAATCATTCATATCTATTTGCAGATCCATTCTTCAGTTCTAATTTAATGCAAAGTATGTTACTTCAATAGTAATAGCTAGCAATATTTTTTCATGCTTTAATTTTTATTAGTGCTTTATAGTTATACATAATATGAGGGTTCATTTTGACATCATCTTTCCTACAAATATTTTCATTAAATTTTTAAAATGAATATATATTGCTTGCTACATGCTGCATGTTGCTCTTTAAACCTCTTACAAATATTAAATCATCTGATGCCATAATGATATGATGAAAGGTAGATGTTCTTTTAACTCCTTTTTTCAAAGAGGAATAAGCAGTGAGTAACTTGCCCAAAATTATAGAACTACTGGATTGCAGAGTTGAGAACTGAGAGAAGACCACTACTCCAGAGATATTAGGTCATCATTTATCGACTGTTCCAATGTTCTTATTGTTTCCAAATTAAATTACTAGTCATATTTTGAATTTATTGATTGTTTAATCAACATCACACTATATTATGCGAATATAATTTGCACACAGATATCATGTATATATAGATATATACACATGTATATATTATATATACACATGTACATTATATATATAATATATATTTTATCTACTATAAACTCTCTCTCTCTCTCTCTCTCTCTCTATATATATATATATATATATATAGTATAATAGATGGCATATCTACTATACTATATAGTATAGTAGATGGCATTTATTGTAGATCTCAACCCTGGATACATACTGGAATCACCTAGGGTGCTTTTAAAAAAGTTGTCATCAATTTGAGCCCTACCTTAAGAAATTCTGATTTATTTGATTTGGGTGGAACCTGGACATTACTATTGCAGAAACTCCCCTGGTGAGTCTAATATTCATCAAGCCTGAGAACCACTGATATAAATCAAGCATTTATTGATTACTTAAGGCACTTAGCTACATATTGCACACATTGTGATTTTGCACAACAACTTCACTAGATAGGTTATAATTACTTATGTTTTATAGAGGAGGGAATTGAAGAACCAAGAGATTATATGATCTGCCCAAGTTCACACAGTGGTAAATAGTTCAGAGAGGAAGTATGGGGTGAAACTACATTTTTTAACCATAACCACCATGCATACCACAGCATAAAATTCATTTATGGTATCATAAATTAATTTATCAGCAGTTGGAAATATATTTATTTCACAGATAAGTGGTAAGCCTCTTAAAATCTGATTAATTTAACCAATCTTCTATTCAGTTTCTTTAAAAATATCTTGTGACCAGTCAAGGTGGCATGCATCTGTAACCCTAGCTACTCAAGAGGCTGAGTAGGATCTCAAATTGGTGGCCAGTTTGGACAACAACATGAGACCCTGTCTCAAAAACAAAATCAAAAATACCTTCTAAACTAAATTGTATATATGTACATGTACTTTTATTATGTAAATATATCTTTTATATCACATGATATATTCTGTATGCCATAATAGACTTTTCATGTTTGTTGTATTAGAGTTTTTATCTTTTGTGTTTCTACATATGAATGCATAAAACATTAGAAATAAGTCTTTATATAGGGTAGCTTTTAAATATATGGTAGCTTTTAAAGAACTACTGGCTGTATTCTATTTTGGTTGAAAAGAAATCAAAAAGAAATGATAGAAAAGCAATTTATTGGTAGCAGAAAGATTTGGGTCACACAGTAAAGGATGTCCTAACCCTACTGTGTCTCAGCCTGTCTGCTTCATGCTGAGGGGCGTGTTTTCTCCTTTCCATGTGTGACGACTTCATTTAATACACTCAATGTGTCGCCTCCTCTCACCTCATCTCTGTGTTGAGAACACCAACACTAGCATATCTAGCTTAAGACTTCTTTCTGGGGTAGGTACTTCCTTATTCAACTGCCTACTTGACACCTCCACTTGAACACTTCTTTAGGTACCTCAAAAGTAACATATCTGAACTAAAGCTCCCCAGGGTTTCCCCCATTTGTTATTCCTTCAGTCTTCTCCATGTCAGCATGTGGCTCTATCATCTATCTAGTGCTTCAGGTCAGAAGACAGAATGGGCTTGTAGGCTTCATCTCCAAAGCGTTTCTCAATGCCCCCTGTTTCTCTCCATTTCTACTGCCAGCACTCTCGTCCCCTCCATGAACATCTCTTGGAAGGCCCCTTATGATGGATGACCTACTTGTCTCCTTATTTCCACTCCTACCTCCTTAAAGTCCTTTTTCCACCCAGCAGCCAGTGTCACTGCCAGGGACACCTTTCATCAGTCACTTATTTAAAATCTTTCAGTGGTTTCCTTGCCCTGGCCTACATGTCATCTAGCATCAACTCATACCACTCCAACCCTTGCTCCTCACTCCCTATGTTCACACTCACTGGTCTTCCAGTTGTGCAGATACCCCAGGTTTTCCATGATTGAGCCTGTGGTGATGCTTCCTTAACCCAGAGGACTTTACTCCAACTGCATGGATCTTCATCTCTGAAGTCTCATCTAAGACATGACTTCCTCATGAAGACCTTCATGGACCATCTTTTACAAAGTGCACCCCCTTCTTAGACTGTCCTCTGTTTCTTTAATAGCATTTATCACCAACCTGCCACATTTATGCTTATGTTATTGTCTATTTGTTTCATTTGAATATGAGCCCCACAATAGACTACACTCTGCCCTTTTTATCCCCATCTAGTTCCTTAGCACACAGTACAGGAAATGCTCACAATAGAATACATTTCAGTTCTTTGTTAAATGATTATACTTATGAGTCTTTGATACATAATTTTAAAATAGTGATCTCTTCCTGAGATTTTAAGAGCGAGAGAGAGAAAAAAAACCAGAATCATGGTTCCCAAACTGTTTTTTATGGAGCAGTAAAATAAAAGATAAATAAAGAAATTATTAAAACAAGAGCTTGTTTAAATTAATAGCACACTAAGATTTGCTGAATGAATGCATATATGAATACAATGCAGATAAATATAAATAAAGTTACATAAAATTGTTACTAAGGTTCTGCTATTATTGTTAAGTAAAGTAAATATATTTGTAATACCACACTTTCTGTGTTCAACATCATTTTACCAGAGTAGTATAGAACTAAAACCATTCTAGGCCAAAAACTCACTCACAAAGGCACAGAATGGAAAATATTATAGTGACTTTGAGCAAAATCAGTAAGTATAATTGGAAGAAAATAAACTGAAGACATTTTTATATTTAAATGACAGCGAGCCTTATATACTATAGGTGATGGCAAATCTCATGTTTACAAAAACATTTGGGTTTCAGCCTACAGTGGGTGGGATGCTTTATAAAATTAAAAAAAAAAAAACTTTTAGCAGGAAGATGATGTGGTTTAATTTGCATTGAAAACTTGCATTTTGTGACGAATGTGGCAATCGATTCGGAAGGAGACCAGGTACAAATCAGGAGTCCAGCTGGAAAGTCATAGGGATAACCTAAGAGCAGGGTGGCAGGTCCTTGTTGAAGTAAGGAAATAGCATTGAGTATGCTGGGCAGGAATGGGTGGTACCTCGTAGGTCTTCCTGGAATGACTTCTGAGAGGTCCCAATAAAATATCGTTTCCAAATTTGACTTGCATTCTCTACCTGTGATCTTGAGAAGGAATTTCCATAGTATTCATCAATTGGTCTCATACATACTTTTTTGATGAATACATTTTAAAGAAAAAAATCACTAAACTAATGTAGTAGTCATTGTGAGGAGTAAAGAAGATGTGGATATGAAAGTACTTTGCAAAGTACTAGACAAATGGAAGCTATTTTTATTAAAGGTAAGTCAATTTCATTTACCAAAAGAAAAATCACTTTGTAGCATGTAAGCTCCCATAAGCAGACTTCCCAGGGAAAAAATTATTTACTCTTATAATCACAGCACTTTTTTATACTTTTATCATAATACCTCCATTAATTATAAATTGTTTATTCATTGGATTTTCCTCATAGCATATAAATCCTTTGGAGACTGAGGCTGAGACTTATGAATCTTTGCAACCTGCATTTTGGTAGACAGTGAGTGTTCAGTAAATGTTAATTATAGGCAGGAATGAATTATTAGTTAAGAGGAAAGAATAAAGCCAGAAGCAGGGAGCTAGTATGGACTTCAAAACTAAATACTATAGCAAACATGATAAAATTAAAAGATTCAGTGTTATTCATGATCACATATTTTATTTTAATCTAGAAGATATGTATAAACTTACTATACTGCCCAAAGGCTGTATCAACCTGCTCATAGTAAAGTTAAATATTTTATAACACTGATACTTAAAAATAATTTTTCTACATTGTGTTCATATATCCAGTCATTCAGCAAATCTCTTTCCAATGCCTAAGTACAAAGAACTGTGCTGTGGGTTTAAATGAACTCCTGTTCTCATGAAGTTTGCTATCTAGCAGAAGTAGGAAGGACTGCTCTATGCCAAACTCCATCCTGGGATCTTGTCACAGTTTATGGAGTATTTTCTTTATCCATAACAACACTGTGAAGTAAGCACTATATTGACCATTTTACCTAAAAGAAACTCAAGGTAAAAGAATTGTTTTAATGTCATTGAGACCACAGAGCTAGGAAGGGGTGGCTGATGTAGAAAGATTGGTAATAAGGAAGAACAGCAAAGGTTATTTTTATTGCAGAATATGGGACCTCATATATTGATTCAAAGTGACAAATATTAAGTGAAAGTCACTTGCAGATGTATAAAATCATAGTGTTGTAAGGAAGTGTCCCTACCTGCGTGGAGTGTTCCATCTGGCTGAAGGAGTAAGAAAAATCATGCAGTCATAGGTGGGCTTTTCACCAAGGATGGCTCCCAGGAATAGAGCAGCAACCAGGTCTGGAATGAGAAATGTCCTGGGGTGGGGTCAGGAGACCCGCCTCCAGCTCTCCCCTCTGTGACAGTGGGAAAGACACTGACATCTCTGAACCTCACTGCACTAACTTCTTCAATATCAGCAATAGCAGCCAATGTTTCTACCTTACTCTAAAAAATAATGGGTTGAGCTTATGAGAAAGCAGTTTCTAAAATGTACAGATTTTTGATTACATGCCAATTTCATAGAAGCATCTTTTGGGTGTAAGAACCATCAAATAAGAGAAAGCATTGAAAAATGATTTATAAATTCTTACTTTTAAGAACATGGCATGGTGCCTGCTAGCTATGGAATAAGTGCCTAATAAATACTGCCCAAGTTCCTGAGGAATTCAAATCTTCCCTCATCCAGCCAGTGGGGAAGCTATGTTATACACACTTCCTGTTACCCTTACAATACATTGGGCAGTTGTCAATAAATATTACTGAGTGCCATTAAAATTGGATCTTTTCATTTGTTCATTTGGTTAAGTTGTATGTGTGCTCGTGTTGCAGAGAGCTATGTGGTTGACTGTGTGTGTACATGGGTAAAGGAATACATTTGTGGGTCATGAGCTATGTGGTTGACTGTGTGTGTACATGGGTAAAGGAATACATTTGTGGGTCATGAGCTGTCCTCATGTTCTGCTAAGGGTATGTTTGCTTCTCTTTACTGGTGAGCATTTGCAGCAGGAATCACAACTGGGGTCGAGAGTAATACCATACATTCCCCCTGGATATATGCATTTCAATAGATGTTATAGATATAAGCTAAAACTACAGCTTAAATATAGTAATGCTACACACAAGCCTGAGAGAGGATTTATCTGAGGTAGTCAATACCATGACATGACATACCCATAGGCTTTGTTTATCTGCCTACCAAGAGGAGTCTTTAACTCAGGTAATAGGCCTGACATGTTCATGTGTTTGTTAGGGATATGACCAATTCCTCCTACAATCCTCAATCTTGTATGTTACTATTATAATATTAATCTTATAACTTTCATCAATGCCTTCCTAGGTCTGTGATTTCAGTTAAATTAATAAAATTCTCCTAGCTTAGGTTCTTATTTGTAAAAATTTTTCAATGTATATGTTAGTAAACATTATAAGAAGTTTTTTTTCCTATTTTTACATTTCAGTTAATGCCACTTAAAAGTGTTTTTATAATAAAATGTTACTAAGCTTAATTGTTCAAAACTTTTCTTCCATGGAGTAGATGATTTTTCCCTGTTCCTCCCACTAAGTACAACTTACACCCCTGGACATTATATATAAAGTTAACATTAACAAAGTCTAAAAGGCAGAGAGAACAAGGAAAACTGTATTGGCACCTTTGGAACCGAGGAACAATAAGGAGGTGGAGACCTTAGGTTTTCTTTCTGCCTTGTTTATCCCAGAACTGTAGCTGGAGAAACTAGAACCTGTAATTGCTAACAAGTACAGACACTGAAAGCCCCAGTGAAGGTTCACTTTCTGTGGTGGAGGGACAAGGGAAACAGCAGCCCAGAGTCACAGAAAGTGTTGGCTAATTACCTTCTATTTCAAACACTACAGATACACCATGGCCTGACCTCTGCCTTTGTCATCAGAGACTGAATGGTCAGCCTAGCATTCTACCCTGGCAAGCCGTAATGGGTAGTCCCCCATGACACCCAACCTCTGCATGGTGCCAGAAAGAAGGCTGAGTAGGGACGTGGGGCTTTTATTCCCACAAAACAGTAATGAAGCCCACCATTCTATCCAGTATCAGTGTGGAGACAGGTCTGAACCCTGAACTTCCCCCTTGTACCTGCCACAATCAGGTTTCTGTTCTTTTCTGTGCACTGGTCAGAGGATACCCACTGGAGAATCCAGACTTCTACTAGTGTTCAGTGGTACTGAGGCAATGCGACTGCTGTGGCCACTCTGGATGGAGGACATGTGGGGAGCGGTAATAATTCACTCTTTTACCTCTCATTCAGGTGTATCAGGGCAGGTCTAGTGGAGAAGTGGGACTTTCACTTCCTCTCAGCAGTGATGTGGAGCCCTCTGCCCTCCGCAGGTATCAACAAGGCACAAAGGGACTTGGAATTCTGTCTCCACCTGGCAGTAATGAGACAATATTGCCTCTCCTTTGCAGCCAGAGCGTTATCAAAGAAGTCAGCCAAAGAAGAAGAGGATGTGAAATACAACCTAAAGGTTCTTAGCAAAATGCTCAACATGTCCAGGTTCCTGTAAAAAATAATTTATTATATCAGGCCTCAGGAAAATCTCACTTGAATGAATAAACACAAAGAATGCAAACATTAAGAAGACAGAGACGCTAAAATTTGGGAAGGTTTCAGTCATTATCTGTTAGCTTTGCCCTGTTTCTTCCTTCTGTGTTCTGGTGACACAAATGTTATGGCTTCTATTTTAGTCATTCAGGTCCCTGAGTCGATTTGCTTTCAGTTCATTTTCTTCTCATTATTCACATTGGGTAATTTTTATTGTTCTTTCTTTCAGTGTACTGATTTTTTTCTGTCCCCTCCATTCAGCTGAAAAAACATTTAAAGCAGCTATTACTATAAAAAAAAGGCTTCAATGAATGATTACAACATGCTTTAAATAAATGGAAAAAGTAGAAATTCTCAGCAAAGAAACAGAAGCTATGGAAAAGCACAAACTTTAGAACAGAAGAAAATACAGTAACTAAAACCAAAAGAAAGACACAATGGATGGATTTAACAGCTGAATATAAGGATCAGAAGAAAGAATAAATCAGCCAAAAGAAAGATCAATACAAATTATCCAATTTGAGCAATGGAGAGAAAATGGACTTAAAAAATGAACAGAGACCCTGGGCCTGTAGGACTATACAGAAGATCTAATATTCATATCACTAGAGAACTGGAAGGAGAGGAGAAAGAGGCTGAAGTTGAAAACATACCTGTAAAAAGTAGTACTGGAGTCTTACCCAATTCATAAAAGACATAAACCCATAGACTCAAGAAGCTGAGTGAACTTCAAACAGGATGAACTCAAAGAAGTCCATGTCTACGTTATGACACTTTTTTAAGTGTTAAAAAAGCAAAAAGAACTATCAACCTAGAATTCTGTGTCCTTTGAAAACATCCTTCAGGACTTAAAGGAGAAACAAAGATTTTTCTAGATGAAAGAGAACTAAGTAAATTTGTCTGCAGCAGAACTGACATAAAAGAATGAGGAAGTTCTCTAAACAAAAAGGAAATGATGAAATAAAGAATATCGAATATTTGGGAAGGAATAAGGAACATGGAATGCAAAAATATGGGTAAATAGGATAATTTTACTTTGGTCTTTGAGTTTATAAATTTTATTTGAAGTAAAAACTATACTTAATAGATTATAAAAGTATGTGAATGAAATATTTAAGACAATGTAATATAAATTAGGAGGATGAAAAATGGAGTAAGTTTATTATTTTTTACTGAAAATGGCAAAATGTCATCATCTGTAAATTTGTGATCGATTCTATATATATCTCAAGGAGAAGCCACATTAAAAAAATCTATATGCACAAAATTATACTCAAAACACCATAAGTGAATCAAAGGAATTCTAAGAAAGTTTCCAGTAACCCACAGAAAGTCAAGAAAAGAAAACATTGAAACAAACAAACCAAACAGAAGACACAGAATTAAATGGAAAACTTAAGTACTAATATCTAAATAATTACATTATGTATAAATGGTCTAAATACACCAAATAAAAGATATATATTGGAGATTAAAAGGTATAGATTGGAAAATGGATGAAAAACATGACTCAAATATGGGTGCTCTCCAAGAACCTTGGTTTGACTATAACAATATAGGTAGGTTTGAAAGTAAAAGCATAGAAAAGGATTCCATCCATTTTTCACAAGAAGTTAATAGTCACTATCTTAATATAATACCAAGTAAACTAGAAAGCAAAGAACATCACTAAAAACAGAGATTGGTATTATATAATGATAAAATGGTAAAAATACCTTAAAACATATCAATACACAATGTGTATACAATAAACAGTAAAACAGTTTTTTTTTCAAGCAAAAACTCACAGAAATGAAAAGCAGAAACTGATAAATTCATAATTATATTTGAGACCCTCAATACCTCTCACTCAACAGTTGATAGAATAAACAGAAGATTATCCAAGATATAGAATTCAACGATACTATCAACCAACCGGTTCTAAGCAACATTTATTGAACACTTTGTCCTGCAGTGACCGAATATACATTCCGCTCAAGCACCCATTCAATGAATATATGCCAAGTTAAACCATCATATATTATGTGTCATAAAACAAACAACAAATTTATAAGCATTAAAATGTTCTTTGCACTAAAATCAAACTAGAAACCATTAACAGTAATTACAGAAAAGTTTCCAAACATTTAAAAACTAGAGAATCTACTTCTAAATAATCTAGAAGTCAATGAAGAACTCTCAGGGAAACAAACAAACCAACAAACAAAAAGTTGAACTGAATTAAAATAAAAACAAACAGAGCTGGGAGTGTAGCTCAGTGGTAGAACACTTGCCTTGCATATGTGAAGCCCTGGGTTCAATTCCTAGTGTAGGAAAAGAAAAGAAAACATTAACATTGACAGGATATAGCAGTGCTGAAAGGAAATTTTATAGCACTAAGTGCTTATACTAGAACACAAGACAGGTATCTAATTAACTAATTTATGACCTTCCAGTTCAGGAAATTAAGAGAACCAATGTAAATGCAAAGCAAGCAGAAGAAAGAAAATAATGAAGATAAGAGTTTAAATGAATACAATTGAAAACAGAAAGACAACAGAGAAAGAGAAACAAAGAACTGCTTCTTAGGAAAGATTGATATAATTGGCAAGCCTCTCTCAAGAGTGGCATAAAAAGAGAGGAGACACATTTTACCACTGTAAAGACCATAAGTGCATACTATGAAAAACCCCACAAATTTTTGACAAGTGAGGTGAAATGGACCAACTCCAAATAAATGCACAACTCATTCAGTAAGAAATAAACAGTTTAAATAGCCCAGGAATTGTCAACTACATTGAATTCATAATTTAGATTTTCTGCAAAAGAAATATCCAAACCCAGATGGTTTCACTGGAGAATGCTACCAATGCTCAAAAAAGAATTAACATCAACTCCATGGAAACTTTCCAGGAAGTAATAATTCCCAATTCATTTTATGAAACTGCTAAAATTCTGAATTCGAAACCCCAAAAATACAGTATAGAAAAAGAAAGCCATGAGTGAATATATCCTATGAATATAGACAAAAATTCTTAAACAAAATAATAGAAAATAGAATTCAATAATTAATATGTGAAAAGAATTGCATTTCATAAACAAATGAGATTTATTTCAAGGATGCAAGGTTGGTTTGATAATTGAAAAGTGAGTCAGTATAGCCCACCAGATTAACAAAGTAAAGAAAAAAAAAATCACAGGAACAAATCAATTGACACAGAAGAGGGCATTTGACAAAATTAAATACTCATTAGTGATAAAAAAGAAAATACCCAGAAAAATAAGCATACAGAAGAGTTTCTTCAACCTGATACACAAATCTATATCATACCTGTAGTTAGCCTTATACTTAATGGTGACTGACTGGTGCTTTCCCTGTAAACAAAGAGAGCCATGATGGTATTGAGAATATCAGCTCTTATCATTCTTACTCAATACATTGATGAAATTCTTTAAACAATTAAAATTCAGTCAAGAAAAGGAAATAAAAGACACACAGATCAGGAAGGAATAAATAAAACTGTTACTATTTGTAAATAACATTATAGTCTATGTAGAAAATCTCAAAGAATCCATTTTTTAAAAAAAACTTTGGGCTGAGGATATAACTCACTTGGTAGAGTGCTTGCCTCACATGCACAAGGCCCTGGATTCAATCCCCAGCAACACACACACACACACACACACACACAATAAAAATAAAAACCTTTCAAGAACTCATCAATAAGTTCAGAAAGATCACAAGGATATGAGAAAAACCTACATAAATCACTTGTCTTTCTATATGCTAACAAAGAACACAAGAACATCAAAATTAAAAGTATAATACCATTTATAATTGCTCCAAAAATTATAACAAATAAGCATGGGACTTGCATACTGAAAACTAAAAAACACCAATGAAAGAAAAGAAAGATCTAAAAAAATGAAGAGGCATCCTTTGTTCATGGATTAGGAGACTCAGCATAGAAAAAATACCAATTCTCCCCAAACTGATAGACTGGTTCAATGATATTCCTGCCAAATCCAGCAATAGTTTTGTAGACATGGACACGACAATTCTAACATTAATATGGGAAGGTGAGGGAATTAGAATAGCTGAAACAGTTACGAAAAACACAAGAACATGGGAGGAGTTACTCTGCCCAAATTCAAGATTTGCATTATATGTGAGTGCCATATAATCCTGTATTTATCTGGGACATTTATTTCAAAGAAATGAAAACCATGATCTCAGAAAATATGCTATGTGAATATTTGAAGGTCTATTTGTAATAGACAAAATTGTAAACATCCCAGCTGTCTTTCAGTAGGTGAATGATGATTAAACAAACTACGGTACATCGAGGTAATTTATTCACATCTATTTTGTTTCGGGACTCTACCAGGTGCTTGAATACTTTTGTGACTCAAATCTTGATAGGTAAATATTTTGTAGATTAGAACCTTGAGGGTTAGAGAGTTTAAATGGCTTACTCAAGGTCATTCAGATAAAGGGGGAGAATTTTCAACCACGATTTATGATATTTCAAAGCACATTTTTATTCCACTTTAGGAGGTTGCTATGAATATCAGGTGAGGGCCTATGTGTTTATTATTCTTTGTAATCCAGAAGGACATAACTAATGATGTTATATCCTAAGGACTGCTTCTTCTCAGCAGATCTTCAGCACAAAGGAATTTCCTAAGAACAGACTTCTCTTTTCCAAAATCCACATTGATTGCCATTACTTAGACATTGGCAAAGTCATGTCATGGCATTTGGTGAATCTTCTCCAAGAAAGAGAACAGGCTCAGAGATACGCCCTGCTTGTGACTCATTTCATCAGGTATCAGAACTAAGGCTTGTTTATCTTAAGTATATTTGCAGTCTAGTTTATGGAGCTTAAAACACTCAATTGCTCACAGAGCTGCCTGAAATGGCTTTGTTTTGCAATGTGTATCCCTGCCTTCAAACACAAGTAAAAGGAAGCTGACGGTGTCCATAATTATTGAACAGGTGTGGCTGAAAAAGTTGACCCATCATCACATTTTGGAGCCAGAAGGAATTATTCACTTAGCATAATCACCTCATTTGGTAGAGAGGCAAAGTAACTTGTTGAAGTCTCAGGTATGTAGTTAAAATTAAAACATGAATCTCAGATTACTCCTGAGACTCAAATCTGGGTATTACTAGCACTTCTTTTTATATTACATACTTTAAGCTCTTGTTGCTATTTGCTCCAGGTTTTAATAAGAGCAGTTCCTGTTTTGTGAATGTAGCATCAGCAAAATATCTAATTACTGTATTTATTTTGGAAACCAAGCAAACTCCAAGGTTCTAAACATTGAAGAAATGGCAGCTACAAAGTAAAATAAAGGTACTTATGATGAAAGAATTACAGAAATTGCTAACATGGTGCAGTTGGAAAAGCCTAAGAACTGGAGCTTCCAATTGTGGGTCAGATGACCTGCTGTGCTTAGCCACACTGTATCATTAGCCATGCCTCCAAATCTTGATTTCTTTAGCAAAATCATAGTTGGTTCTCACTTTATACCTTGTAGCTGGCTTGGTTCAGGAGATTCAAAAGGTGATCAAAATAATAATAATCTTGCTTTCACCTAACCCACAGTGTAGCTCATGAGAAAAATTAGATACTAGATGTGAAAGCTCTTCATAAAGTGCACAGTTCCATAAAAAGTGGATATAACCTCACGCTGTTTTGGATTGCAAGTGTATATAATATCACAAATAGAGCTTTGAAGATATTGAAAACTCCTGAGCATGAAACAGAAAATGCATTGATATTGTGAGATTGTGACATCTAGAAATTGAAATTGAACAAAATGCTTTATAATAAGCACTTGCTACATGCCAGTCACTTTCTTATCATATGATTTCCTCTCAAATATAAATGCAGAAAAATTTTCTCACTTTTACTACTATTATTTCAGCTCTTAGATCAACACAGAGCACACACAGAATGTACCAGATTTTGATGAATAAATAAATTAATGCCTCTTTTGTGTGTGTGTATATGTATATATATACACACACACATATATAACATACACATATATATGTAATATATATTGATATATATGTTAATTTTTAGAATAAATGACTAAAGTGGCATTAATGGGCATAATATTATATATACATTTAAAGACTCGAAGTATATTGCCAAATACTTCTTCTAATTAATGCCAGTTTATCTTTTATTTGTCTAATGGATAAAAAGATACATTGAGCGTCTGTATTTTAGCCCCTTTTGAATTTATCCTGCAATTTTTTTTCCTGCAAATATCATTGTTAGGCCATTTCATTGTGTGAGCATTAAATGTACTTACACAAGCTTAGAAGGGATAACCTACTACACATATAGGTTGTTTTATGAGCTTATGGGACTAGTGTCATATGTGATCCATCATTGACTGGAGCTTTGTTATGTGGCACATACTGTATTTGTCTATCCAGGATATTGTCAATATTTAAACTGTTTTGTCCATGAGGTGGGTAAAAATCATGCAATTACCTTATTATTTTAAGTTGTACTTCTAAGCTGACCTTTATTGGCTATTTGTAATTTTTCTGTAAATTACTGATATATAACATTTGGTCATTTTTGTGGGTTGTATTCTTCTTATTAATATGTAGGAAACCATATGGCTTTTAATCTTTTAAACCATGTGGCTTTTAATCTTTATTAATTATATTACTTGCAACTATTTTTTTCTGGTCCACTTATGCTTTTTAAGACTTTTTATCTTGTATTTTACCATATAAACCTTAAAATTTATAGCAAGGTGTGGTGATACATGCTTCTAATTCCAGCAACTCTGCAGACTGAGGCAGAAGGATCCTAAATTCAAAGCCAGCTTCAACAACTTAGTGAGGCCCTTCGAAACTTAATGAGAACTTGTCTCAAAATAAATAATAAAAAAGACTGGGAATGTTGCTCAGTGGTTAAGCACCCTTCAGTTCAATCCCTGGTATAAAAAAAAGATTAAAATTTTTATGTATTCCAATTTTTCCTTTATGATTTCTGGATTTTTTTTTTTACACTTCTTTTGGGGATCTTGTCCTCTCTCCAAATTGTTTGTAAAATTTTTAAATTTTCTTTTTATTCTTGTCTATTTTTTCTATATTTCATTTTATGTTATTCCAATCACTATACTTTGTCCTTTGCATATATTATTCAACACATACTTTGCAAGATAAGTAGTGTTATCTTTGTTTTCCAGATTATGACAAGGACAATAGAGTTTGGAAAGTCATCTAGGTCAAACATATGGCGGGTGTTCAGATTCTGACTCTGAAGTTCACTCTCTTTCAAACATTTAATGCCAGCTTTGCAAAATATAGATGAGGAGCAGGGTAATTTGTAAATAAAGACTTTACCTTCTTTGTCCTTTAATTCATTCCCAAAGTGTTTTGTGTTGCATAAATCTTCATTTTAGTCCATAAAATTTCATAGCAATATATATACGTACATGTTGTCCCTGTACTGACTTTCGTGTGAAAGGAGGCAGTTGAGCACTGGGTTCTGTGCCTAACAAATGCCTCATCTAGAAAGGGTTCAGTGTGTCAGTTCCCAGACACATTCAACCAGCAGGGCACCAACCTTCCCTGTGGGTGGTTCTCACCAGGAGGCCACCAGTGGCCACTAGCTTTCTCCTGGCCACCAACCCCCAACACTAAGAAATGCAGTAATGCCTGCTAGGTGCCCAGCTCAGTGTCCACCTCCTAGCAATGGCCTTTATATGATGGCCTAAAGAAAGTGTTCAGTGGACATCACATTTTGTGTGCCTCTCACCCACATAAATGGCAATAATGGGGCAGGGGCAGCCACAGGAGTAGGCTTCCCAGATCTCCTTCCAAGAAAGCCTGCTGTGGGGAGCTCAGTGGATGGCAGTTTCTGTGCCTTCTCATCTGAAAGTACCAAGTCTGTCCCCTCCTGGCTCCTTCTATCAACATCTGAGTACAGCACAGGTCCTGCAGCCAGGCATTTTCTGCCCTACGTGGAAGCCCTCTAACTGTGTTTTGTCTCCTTGTCCACTCATCAATGATGTGACTGAGACTTCCTTAGAGCTGCAGTGTGGTCAGAGGCTGTTCCTGGCTGGTCCTCCTTCTTTCCTGTTCCCCTTGCACAGGTGTCTGGTCAGCATCTTGGTTTAAAAGCTTTTTTGATCAACTCTTGCTCCCTTCTTGATCCTTCATGAGGATATACCCCAATATACCTCTTATCTCTTCTTGGTGTGTCCCTCACAGAGAATCTAAATTGATAGAGCAGCTCATTAAAATAAACCAAAGGCCAAATGTTTTCTCTGATAAGTGGATGCTGATCCATAATGGGGGTGGAGTGGGGGAGCAGGAGAGGAATGGAGGAACTTTGGATAGGGCAAAGGGGAGGGAGGGGAAGGGAGGAGGCACAGGCGTAGGAAAGATGGTGGAATGAGATGGACATCGTTACCCTAAGTTCATGTATGAAGACACGAATAGTGTGACTCTGTGTACAATCCAAGACATGAAAAACTGTGTTCTATTTGTGTACTATGAATTGAGATGCATTCTGCTGTCATGTATAACAAATTAGAACAAATAAATAAAATTAATTAAAAAAATAAATATGTGTGATGTTGTCATGGTAGCAGAGGAAGAGGAGAATTTCCAGGGATGCCATCTATGATGGTGGAGCAGAGAGGACTGGGGGTAGGAAAGATGGTGGAATGAGATGGACATCGTTACCCTAAGTACATGTATGAAGACAAGAATGGTGTGACTCTACTTTGTGTATAACCAGAGACATGAAAAATTGTGCTCTATATATGTACTGTGAATTGAATCACATTCTGCTGTCATATATAACAAATTAGAATCAATAAAATTAAAAAGAGAATAAGTGTAGAATGCAGGGCCGCAGCAAGGTTCCATTTTTTTTAAGTCCTTGTTTTAGCCCATAAAATTTTATAGCATTTGCTACATACCAGACATTGTTCTAAACATTTGTTTTACTTAAACTGAATCATTTGGTTCTTGCATCAGCCCCGTGATGAATCAGTGTTCCTATTTTGTAGATGAGAATGCAGTGGCACAGAGAGATTATATAAACTTGTCCAATGCCACAGGGCTAGTAAGTGACAGCTGGAATTAATTCCCACTGAATTCCGTTGCCTTCTATGTTAGGAATCATTTGCTGCGTTGACATTACAGTATGTGAGGATATGGTGTTTTGAATAAAATGTGTCCACTAAAATTCAGTCAGTTCCCCTGCACAGCATTCACTGAAGAAATTAGATTATTTTTTCCAATTCTGGGAGGAAAACTGTTGTACTGAATTTTCCAAAAGACAAAATTGTCAGTCTAAGAGATTTGTAAGAAGAATATTGATCATTCCTTTTTGGATTAATTTCCAACGTGAGAACATACGTCTGCTCCTCTCACTCTTCCCCTGAAACTCCACTCAAAAACCTTGCCTGGATGAAGCACACCTGGGAATTGTCAGTCTAATTAACTAACTTCTCCAGAGTGGTGGAGATAGCTACAATATTCTGGATGATGTATTAGATAATGGACATGCAGATAAAAACTGGAGTTCAAAACCACCTGAGAAATGCTTGCTGGTATAGTTTGGACACGAGAAGTCCCCTGAAAGCTCACGTGTAAGGCAATGAAGGAAAGTTCAAGAGGTGAAATGATTCGATTATGAGAGATGTAACCTAATCAGTGGATTAATCCACCTGAATGGATTAACTGGTTGGTAACAAGGAAGGTAGAGTGTGATTAGAGGGAGTAGGTAATTGGCAGCCTGTCCTTGGGGTTTATATTTTGTCCCTGGTGAGCAGAGTTCTCTCCTGCTTCCTGGTTGCTATGACTTGAGCTACTTTCCTCTGCCATAATGTTCTGCCTCACCTTGAGTCCAGAGCAGTGGAGTTGGTAGTCTGTAGACAGAAAGTCTGAAACCATGCCCAAATAAACTTCTCCTCCTCTGAGTTGTTCTTGTCAGGTCTTTTGGGCATAGCAACAAAAAGGTGGCTAATACAGTTGCCCATTTTAGAAAGAAGAAACCTAAACTAAATATATTAAATAAGTTACTCAAAGTCAGAGCTACTCTGCTGTTAAATCAAATGAAAACTAAGCCTTACCAATTAGCCTGTGTTGTTGTGATTATTATTTTAAACTACCTTCACCAATTAAATACGGTTTATTTTTCTGGGCCCCAAAACTTGAAAAAAATGGTCTTGCTTTGATGACATGTCTTCTCAAACTTAGTAAATCCTACCACTTTAACCTTTTCATTATGTCACAGGATAACTTTATGCATTGTAACTACTTTAATTCTAACATTTCTGAAGTTATTTATGGTTTTATGTGACCACATTTTTTTCCACTTTTTCATTCAACAAGTTAAATACCCTCTGTGGGTATGTCTCTGATAAAGTAGGTCATCCTACAACCAGCCCTAAGATTTCCTGCTCTCTGGTTTGTTTTGCTATGATGGATTTTGTTCCTGTGATTGGGTTATGTTATACGACACAATTGAGATTATAGAGGTGAGCCAGATTGAATTACATAGTCCTTTGAAAATAGAATTTTCCAGCAGTTTACAGAAGAAAAAGTCAGATTTGAAACACAAGAAGGATTTGTCACACTTTTGCTAGCCTGAAAATGGAGTGGCTGTATGCCGAAGGAATCCGGGTACCCTCTAGGCGTCCCTGGCTGACAGGCAGCAAGGACACTGGAGACCTCACTCTCTTAATTTTGTCAACAGTCTGAACAAATTTGGAAACAGTCTTCTCCAGAGCCTCCTGACAGAACTCAGCCTGACCAGCATCTTGATTTTAGCCTTAAATGTCGTGATCAGATCACAGAACCCGGACAAACTGTGCCTGAACTTCTGACCTATAGGACTGTGAGCTAATAAGTGGATGTTGCTCTAAGTTTCTAAGGTTATGGTCATTTGTTACATAGTAATAGAAATGAATACACTATGTGCCAGGCACAGTTCTTGGTGATGGGGATTACCATCCACTCTGCACTCAGAATCTATATTCTTGGAGGAAAATGAGGGATGAAGGCAATGAGGAAAAGCCCATCAATAAACACAATGGGACCTTAAGTTGCATTCAGTGCTGTGATGAGAGGGTCTGATAGTCAGTTGGAGACCAAGAGACATCTCCTTGAGTCAGTCATATTTAGAAAAGTTTGCCTGACAAGAAGATTCCAGCCAACTTCAATTCTGGGGAAAAGCAATACTGGCAGATGGGACACCACTGCAAAAGGTTGCATGTGGAAAGAACTTGTGATTTACACCAGAAGTGTAGTGTGACTGCGACCTAGATCATGATCTTGGAGTCAAAGGAAGTTGGAAAGGTGGTTACTGACCAGATCTGTAGGGCCTTGTATGGCATGCTAAGAAATTTTAATTTTGGTTCTAATGTGTTGGAAAGGTCATTGAAGGACATTAAGCAGGTTGTTTGATCTGCTTTACATTTGCAAGGTTTTATACAGTGTGGAAGCAAATAGAAATGCTCCAATTAAAATCAAGAATTGAGGAAGACCTTGTTTTTTATTTTCCATATGTTAAATGTTTAATGAATAAACAGGTGGTAAAATGTTATGCATTGAACATGTAAAATGTTATGCATTGAACATTTTACATTTAAAGTTTCAGTGCATTTTGTTCAGCTCAGGGATATTGACTTTTTGCTTATTTTATTGCTCTTGTCTTTTCTTCTCTGCCTTCATCATTTTCTGCTATGGTTTGAATCTCTCCCCAAAGTTCATGTGTTGAGAACTTAATCCCCAATGCAACAGTATTGGAAGGTGGAGCCTAATGAGAGGTGAGAGGTCATAAGGGCAGAGTGAACAAATCAATGGGTTGGTCACTATCTCAGAACTGGGTTAGCTATTGAGAAAGTGGATTTGTTATAAAAGCAAGTCGACCCTCTCTTGACCTTCCACCTTCTGCCATGTCTCTCTCAGTTGCCAGCACCATATTCTCAGACTTCCTGGCATCCAGAACTGTGAACCAAGCAAATCTCTGTTCATTGTCAATTGCCCAGTCTCAGTTATTCTATAATAACAGCATAAATCAGACTGAGACATATTCCTTTTATTATGAAGAAATTAGAAGAAATTTCTATAGAACAATGCCAAAATGTTCAACTGAGAATTGACATTTTTAACATACTGATATGTTCACTTCAGTTTCTTATATTTTTTAATAAAAGAGAATATTATGTGTAAAAGAGTTTGTGTAAAAAATAAAGTCCATTTTGTCCTTCATCCTTATCCTTCATCCTTATTTTTCTTTGAAAAAGTTAAATCATAGATTTCTGTATGTATCCTTCTAGTCTTTGTTGATTTTTAAATTTCTTACATACACAAGTATGTTTTTATTGCTCATTGAATTTTTAAATTAAAAATACAGCCTTTTTATATCTATAATATATATCACATGCGCTTATATTTAAATTTGTATGACAGGTGTAATAAATGTAAAATAAAAAGTTTGCATGGGTCAATAAGAAAGCAGTAGACTGGTTGGGAACTCAGAATGGACCTTCAGATGAGCACAGATGGTTGCTCAGACAAGGACAGTGACAGCTGGGGTGCAGAGAAGTGGACAGATTTAGATGTTTCAAAGGTAGTGTTGAAAGGTCTTGCTGAAAAATTGAACTTGCAAGATGTGGGAAAGAGAAGAATCAAGATAAATCTTAGATTTTTTTTTTTTTTTTTTTTTTTGTCTTCAGCAACTGGGAGGATAAGATTGACTGAAATAGAGAGGCCCAGGGAAGGAAGAGACTGGATAATGGAAATCAAGAGGCTTATTCTAGTTAGACATGAAGTTTGAGAAGCCTATCAGACATCACTTGGCGACATCCAGTTTGCATTTGGATGTATAAGCTTGGAGTTCAGAAGCGAGGTTAGGATGGAAAATTCAAATGTGGGGATAATGAGTAAAATAATCCTACTTGAAACCTAGCGGTTACCTGGAGAGCAACTGTAGATGAAAAAAGAAAAATCACAAACAGTAGGATATCCCAGGATTTGAGATCTGCACAGATGGCTGAGCAGGAATATTCAAGGCCTCAGAAAGAAGAGGGACAGCATGTGCTTATGACCAGTTTTATGGTCTTCCTCTGGCCTTGCTTATTGTTAGATGTCAATTGATTTTCCCTTTCCTTGGGGCCCCTCCATGGTGCCATCTAGCTTGCCTTCTTTTATTTTAAATGTGTTCCACCCTTTATGATTTACCCCTGAATTCTGAATGTGTGGCAGGCACCTTCATTCTTGGTAGGTGAGGCCAAGTGCATGTCAGTAGAGTTTCTGGCTTTCACGGCGTGCTTGGCCCTGTTGAACTTCAACACTGGGTGGTATTAAGTGAAACAATGTTCACCTAGCTTTGGTATTCTTGCACACGTGTTTAGGGACCTGAGTAAGTTATAATCCTGGATTTTCTCCATTCTTTCACAGAAAATGAACTTGTACCCAAATTCTCTCTCTTAGCAAGTCCTCAAAAAGGACTCTGGTTTAGGTGGTATCTTTACTCTTCCCAAAGGAATCATCACTGGAATCTAATGGTCTTGAACCTACGGTGAACCTAGTATCAGTTTTTGTTGTTGTTTTGTTGATTTTTTTCCTTCCCTGCTTGGTTTTAGAGCACTCAGTTACTGAGAAGCAATAAAGAAAACCGAAATTAAACAATGAAAATGAAAGGGAGGCTCTAGGAAAAAAATAAACCCCATATTTGAAAGATATGGAGGTTGAGTTTACACTAACAATGATTTGGCTGATTTGGTAGTGTACCAGGAAATTAAAAACATTTGTTTTAAGTATAAACCTCAGCCAAAGTTTATAAGTAAACTCAATGGACCAAGATTGTTTTTTAATGAGAAATTTTAAGATACGAGTTTGGAGGTATAGTTCACAAAAATGTAATTATCCTCCTAAACTAAAATGGCCTTTATTTGTCATCTCTCTTCTTAAAGTATCCCCCGTTTTTCTGTCTGGTATGTAGTTTCCAGGTTATAATATTAAAGGGGAAAATGCCTTAAGATTGTGTAAGTTTAGGGGCCTATGTATACTTTCTTTTGGGAAGGTACATATTCCATTACCAGGAGAGGAGGAGCAAGGAAGGACACTCACCTATTTGGCATCCATAACATGTTATCAGCTGTATTAATCAACATTTTATTACTGTGCCAGAGGTTAGGTCCATGGTCAACTGACTCCATTGCTCTGGATCCAAGATGAGGCAGAACATCATGGTGGAAGGACACCATGGACAAAGCTGCTCTACTCATGGTAGCCATGAAGCAGAGAGAAAGAGCAAGGGGAAGGGGCTGCAGGCAAGATACCCCCAGTGACCCACCTCTTCTAGCCACACCTCACCTACCTACAGTTACCATTCAGTTAGTTGTTCATACCAGGATGAACTGGTTAGGTTAGTGCTCTCATAACTGAATCATTTCATCTCTGAATATTTCTGAATTAACACAGGAGTTCGGAAGGACACCTTACTTCCAAACCATAACAATTACCTTGGCTTTTGATTTAGATATTTTGATGGATTATACCATTTTGACTTAAGAGGAGAAAATAGAGCTCATCCAGCCATTGACATCGGCTGTCTCCATGCACATGGTGATCTGGGTGACTCTGTCTCACACAGGACTTAGGAATGGGGGAGGAGGAAGCTGCTTTACTGGAACACACTTCAGTCTCCTCACATGGGCCTGGGAATGGCCTCTCTACAACAGTGTGGCCAAGGAAGGCAGTGTCACCTTCACTGTTATCCCAAAGCTCTTGATTGTATCTCATGCCCAGTTGAAAAACACATATTCATGAGAGGTAGGACATCTGAGATATCCGAAGATCAAGGCAGTGTTTTGCTAGGACTGTGTAACAGAGTACCACACACTGAGCATCTGGAACATCTCCTCTCACAGACTACAGGTTGGAAGTCCCAGATCAAGCTGTGGCCCTTCTGAGGGCTGTGAGAGAATCTGTCTGCTCCAGGACTGTCTTCTTGGCTATGCCCTCACCTCATCTTCCCTCCATGCAGGACTTTTTGTCAAAATCTCTTCCCACAAGGACACAAGGACACATAGTTCTTAATCCTCATAGAACACAGGGTCCACTCATATGCCCTCAGCTTAGATGGACTACTATTTTTCTGGGGGGAAGGGATAATGGGGATTAAACTCAGGGGTGCTCTATCTCTGAGTTGCTTCCCCAGTCATTTTTATTTTTGTTTATTTTTTTTTATTTTGAGACATTTGCTGAGGCTAGACTTTAACTTACTAATTTTCCTTATTCCAGACCAAATATAGTACCAAGAATTGAAGAGTGGAGGCAACCAATTCTTTACTGTTCTATCACGGAAGACAGAGGGTAGACAGGCGGCCACAGTGGAGTGTGCAGAGTGATTGATTGCAGTTCTAGGAGCTGGAGGACATGGTCAGAACTTGGTCTCATGAGGAAATGCTGAGGGAAGCGTTTTCAAACCTTTCCCTTCAAAACACCCGAATGGCAGAAGAGCCAAAGGCTGTATGTCCTTCCTTAAGGTCTTGTGCTCCCCTCCCAAACTGTATGCATCTCATATCCTGTTCTCTTTTATACTCATGCTGGTTTCAATATAAAGATAATGTCTTAAATTCCCTCTGGCCAAGAGAAAGGCCAAGCAAAAGTGGTTTTCTGCTTCCTCCAGAAGATGAACATTTTTACCTCCTGCTTGTATCTAAGGGATCCTCATTGTACCCCCTCTTGAGAGACACAGATCTGCTCACTCCATATTTTCTCCTTGTATTGATTGAGAGTGTTTGAGAATTGCTTAGGTTCAAATATGTCAGAGCAGCTTAAATTAAATTTGTGTTTTCAAACTTGATGTTACATGCACTATTGTATACGCACATTTGGCATTGATGGTGAAACTTTTGGGAAAAATATTTTGTCTGAGGACCCTGGGCCAGAAAAAATGTTTGCTCTTCCGAGTTACATTGTCATCCTTTTAACTGGTCGTTTTTCTTCTTTCATCCCTAGCTGCCAGGAAGCTCAAAATTAAATTACCATTTCATCTTTAATTAATTCACTTGAGACCTTTGCTGTTTGCAATCAATCTCATAATCTTCCCATTGTTCTTAGCTCACCATTTCACCTTTTTTTCTTTTCTCTTATTTCTTATAATAATATTCTATATTATTATGTGATATATATAATTATATATACTATAAAATAATGAGACTGTTCTATTGCATCAGGGTGTCTATCATTTGTATTGCACTATAGGTGTGATGGGTATTTAGATATCCATCATTCTCTGCACTTGTCATACACTATCCCAGCATTCACTGTTGCAGATCATCATGGCCCTTGCTTTCAGGAAGGCTGGCTCCACCTTCAGCTCCATTGGTGGATTCGAGGGATCTAGAATATTCCCTCCAGTACTAGCCAGGTGGTTCAGGAACCCAGGCTTGAGACAGTCAGCACTTGGTAGGTCCCTGGACTCAAAGATTAATTCATGAATGGCCATGTGACCCAGCTCAGGCCAGAGAGACAAATGAGGACATTTCCTGGGACTCCGGGTCAGACATTTCCTATATCTGGAGAGGAAGCCCCTGAATGTTGGAGGTAAGAAATATCCTGAGGAAGGGGTGACCATAACAGTATAGTGACCCTACGCTGTGATTTCTGGCTTAACACATCCTGGAGTCTAACTGATCTCTGCCTTTCTCTATTCCAGAGCAAAATGTATTTTTTTTTTTTTATCACTTAAGCCAGCCTGAATTCTTATTGTTTTGTTGATGTTGTTATGGTTCTCACTTTAAAAACCTCATACATTTTTGGGATCAAGGCAGAATAGAAATGAAATGAAGCTAAAACTTTATGGCACATGTAACAACAGTAGCTGTTGATGGTTGGATCCCGGCCTCTTTCCCCAGCCTTCTCCCCAGCTGTAGGCACATCTGCTCCCACCAGCCTGGTCGCAGCTCCAGAAGGATTAGAATTTTACCTTTGAATTTTCCAAATAAGGAAGCTAAGACCTGAGCAATAGTATGACTTGCCCTAGTGATGATGATGATGATGATGATGATGATGATGATTGCATATTTAGACTCAGGGCAGGAAGAGAACCCAGGTCCCCTTCCCCCCAGATGGCCACGTGTCTGCTACTTTTCTGCTCCCTTGCGTGCTTGCTCTCCAAACCCTTGTGTGACCTCCATTTGAGTTACCTAGCCCTTGCTGAGCCCGAGCTTCTCCATCACAATGATGGAATTATTTTCACTGGATCATTAGTGGCTGGAACCAAATGATACCAACATGTGAAAGCATGTTAAAATATGATGTTTCAGCTTAGGCTACTTTTCAAGCCTGGGTACTGCGTAGAAAAAGCTACTCAGTCTCACCAGTGACAGGAAAACATTGTAGAATCCCACAATCTGGCAAGCCTACAAAGGTAAAAACTCAAGACATTGCAGAGAGCATCTTTTTTCCATTTGTTTTAACAAGCATTGTTTCATTTTAATAATCTGTGACAAGATGTCTAGCTAATAAGAAAAGCCTGGTGAGTACATTGGGTAAAAAGAAATAGTGAGCACTAGCCGGCTTTCCTGACCCCTCACTATCAACCCTTGTGTCAAAGGGTGGGGAGGTAAGCACCACCAGGTAGGCATGTGGGGCTTTTCCAGCCTTGCACAGTCATGAAAATAACTGGTCGTTTACTTTAATAAACAATATGCCTAGTTTATCTTAGTTTATGCATAAGAAATTTTTTTTCTTAAAGGTCGGAATATGGATTGTTTTGAGCATGAAATGAAAAGCATAGGGAACCAGCTCTGTTCTGTCCTATCATTTTAAACTTACTCTTAAAATTAAGAGAGTTAATCAGGTTTTATTTATTACCCCAAACTGTGCTAGGCACAGTGGTAGGTGCTTGGGATAGAGACTCAGACCCCAGGGCTTCTCCCTACCAGGGCTGTAGCCTCCCGAGGAAGTGAGATGCACAGGTGCTGGGATGTGCTGAGTTGCACAGGTACTGAGATGTGCTGAGTTGGGTGCAAGGTGTTCTATGAGAACAGGAGTTGGGGACCTCCTTTACTCCCTGCATGTGGCTGAACATCAGCCTGGCCTCTGGGCTAGTTTTAAGCCTGACCATCGATCTGCTTTGCAATTTAATTCCAGCTTTCTACCCTAAACTTTCAAAGTGCCCTCATTGTCCTGGCCCTATCATACTTCATAACAATGATAACTAAGTTGCTACCACTTAGTAAGTACCATGTGGTAAGTTCCTTACACAGATACCCAGGCTTAGTTTAATCCTTCAAGTTACTCTACTTTTTGTCAGGAAAAATAATCTAATTTAAGGTTTTCATAACTCTTTTGCTGCTACTTCAGACAGTATTATTTTCTGTTTATCTAAGCTATTGTTGCCAGTTCCTTAAGTCAAAATTTTCCTATTAATATGGATTGTGTGGTTAGATGATGGTGATGATGATGATGATGATGATGATGATGATTGCATATTCTTTTATTTGTTTGGAGGTTACTATTTTGCATGGTGCTAAACTCCTCACAAAGCATCATATGATTTCTCTAGTTGTAGAAAGTTATATGAGTCATGTACGATTGTTCTCCATATGTTACAGATGAGGAAGTGAAGGTGTACAGAGAGTCTGGGTCTTGATTGGACACAGATGGTGGTCTACTGGGAGGCCTTCAGTAGAACTCTGCCTGGATTGTCCTTTCGATTCTCCCTCCTTGTTTAACTCCATTGTTCGTTTAGAATTGACGTTCAGCTCCTGGTAATCACAGCACATTGTCCATAAAAGACTGATTTCTTCTCCTTCCCAGACCCTGGAAATTGTGTCAGAAGAGTAAAGATTTTGACTTGCAAGGACCAAAAGAATAGCAGGGGAGTGAAGAGTGAATGGAAGGTTCCCAACCTTACCGATAGGAACCACGCAGGCGGGGCAGACGGAAGCAGAGGGGAGAAAGTGCCCTGGTAAATGCTCACAGCAATTTGCCCAAGGAACCTCTGAAGGCTCTTCAAGAATGCCAGGCGTGGTGGAAGGCCAGAGGCCAAGCCAGCACAGGGCGACCACAGAGTTCCAGCTCAGGTCTCTGCTAACCAGTGGTGCCTTTCACTCCTACATAGGAAACCAAGAATCACTCTGTGGAGAATTAAACTAGAGAGATTCTGATCACCAAGATCTGGGGAGGGCAAGGTGGCGTGGCAGGAGATGACAACAGGCAATTAAGGAATATCTACATCACAAACTCTGAGACCCCAGCACCCCTCCTCACTGGTAAGCTGGCCCACAGCCAGGCACACAGCCCAGCTCTGACTCTGGCAGCAGCAGACTGGAAGATGGTCTCATGCAGGAATTAAGCAGGTCCTGAAGAAAGATTCCTAGAGACAGACATATGGAGCTCTTCGGCAACAAGAAAGGCATGCCCTCTCATTATCCCAAGTAAAAGCCAGCAATTAAGTTTCTGCTCATGCTCATGGTGCTTCTAGTAAAATATCTGATGCTTCACTCTTAAAAGGTGGACCATCCGGGATAACTGGGTATTTGAGGAAGGCCTTACACATAAAAAAGATGAAAGCACATACAAAAAAATCAACCAACCAATGAAATAAACCAATAAAAACAGCTAAAAGGATGAAGAGGAAAATTTTTAAAATCTGCTACTGATACTTTTGGAAAGATAGTGTTTCATGTATAGAATCCCAACAGGGTCATGTATAGGATCTTGGGAGAGGGAACATTAAAACAATTAAAAAATTATTGGGAGGGCAAAGATAATATTTTTTATGTTTTATCCCTCCAAATGAAATTTAAAAACCTGTAAAAGATTTGGGAAATCTTGTCACAGAAGGAATGGAATACTTATGAACAAGAAAAGAGGAAGGATAAGAAAATTAGAAGTGTAGGCCAGGAACTTCTACCTCTAAACATCAGGAATTTCAAAAGGGAAGACAGAGGAAACAGGAAAAATAAAATAGTCAAGAAATTATGTAGGAATATATTCTCTGTTGGGGTATGGGAGCTGGTATACCCATAGGCTCCCTGGTTGCTCAACATGCTACACACCATGAGACCCTACATCAAGGCACATTATTGTGAAATTTTATAACACCGAGTATATAAGATGAAAGAGAGAAGTTTCAGAATTTAGAATGGTTTCCAACTTAATGACAGCCACAGCAACATTGAACGTTAAAACAGAAGACCGACATTTTCCAAATGTAGAGGGATGATCATTTTTCACCTAGTACTTTTGTACTCATCCAAATTATTGATTAAGGGTTTAAGGTACTGTGTAAGAATTTTCTGATATGAAAGGCTGAAACATTCTGACCCTCTGCAAATCTTTTCCTGGCAAGTTATTTAGCCAAGGATCTGTTTTATAAAAGAAAGGAGTCAATCAAGGACTAGGAAGATATGGGATTTTAAAACCAGAGCATTTAATGCCTGGGATGGAGAGGGGTAGAGAAAAAGAAAGCTTATCATAAAAGCTGAGTAGCAAACCTGGAGATCAAAGAGTCCAGATAGGAGCAGGAGGGCCGGACTATGAGAGAGAAGGGGCCGGCTGGTGGGGGTGGGCAGGGAGGGGAAGAGGAGAGGTCAGCAGGACAAATTGGATAGAATGTTTAAAACTGTGGTTGAACATTTGTAAACACTACTTATAGATCTTAAAAGATCTATTAGGGGTGTCTCAGAAAAAAATGGTCATAGATGCATTGAAAAAGTGAACAAATAAAATCCATTCTATTAATAACTCTTGGAAAAACAGTAAGTTCTATGAGAAAGAAAATACAATCGTAATGCACTACTTGACTTAGTGTAAACAATATTTATACAGTCATAAAGTCACAAACACTTATTAATCCAATATTTGACATATAATTAAGCTAAGAGAATGGGTGTGTCCAGGAGCGATGACACACACTTGTAATCCCAACAACCTGAGAGGATCTCAAGTTCAAGGCCAGCCTCAGCAATTAGTGAGACCCTGTCTCAAATAAAAAATAAAAAGGATGTGGTTCAGAGGTTAAGCACCCCTGGCTTCAATCCTTGGTACAAAAAAAAAAAAAAAAAAGGAGAGAGAGAATGAGGGTTGAGGATGGTATAAAAAAGCTAATTCCTTATATAACAAGAAGTCAAAGCCTTATCTAAGCAGTATGCTATTGTAATGTACACTAATGTAATTATGCAATAGTGTAATATTTAAGTATATACATGTATTAGTACATCACATGGTACCCAATTATTATATACATTTTTATGTTTTATGTTTGACTGTGTGTCCTTCTCCCTTCTCCCCTGTCTCCTTGTCTCCTCTGGATTCTGATTCATTGTGCCAACTTCAGTTATTAGTTTGTTCAAGTTTTTGACACTGGATACTGAGCTCTTGAATACAGAGACTACATCAGAGATTCCCCCAAATCTCTGAACTCGTGAATATCTTGTTGAATTGGCTTTTTGCATGGGTCCCTACTTAAAAAGAAATGCCCAACAGGTCTATTTTTTAAGTAGCTGGGGCCAAACAACTGAGGATTTTTTATTCAAACTGGAAGAGAAGTTGCTTTATCAAATCTCAACCTCTAGGCAGTAACACCCACCTCTTCCTGACTCCTGCCCACAGCCTGGCTAATTCCAATTTCTGAATTCCTGGTTTTGAACCCCAAAGAGTACTGTTTACTTCACTTTTTGGCCCCCATTCTGCCCTGAGGACCTTTATAAAACAAGTGCCTTCTCCCTTCCACATGGCAGCCCCTTGAATATTTGAGAATGATGATCGAAGACAAGCTGACCTTTGTACAATCTCTCAACTAAAATATTCCAAGTCCCTGGCTGCAAATCCTCCTGTACTTCACCTTTGCCATTTTCTGCCCCAGTTACCCACCTCTCTTCTATCCCTGCCCGTCGTCCACAGTTCCTTCCTCTTCCATGGGCTGCCCCTCCAGATCCACCCTGCTGTATTATGTTCTATCAAAGATGCCATCAATTATAAGATGCACCATTATTTTCTATGTATCATTAACAGACAAACAAAACCCACTAACAAGATATCAATTACAAGGTTCAGAGATGTTAAAATAGGAAAAGATGTGTCTCAGAATCAATGAAATACAGGAAGGCAGTTGTTTCTAGATCATTTCCGATGGTCAAGATGTCCCTTATGGTGTGACACCTGGGGCCGGCAATAGTATTCCCAGGGAGTTTTGACCTTTCCTGACAATGGTTGCTGCTGCCAAGAACTTTCCCAGTTTGTGTCTCTGAGTTGGTCCCCTTGGGGGTTTCTGGTACTTGTGTGTGTGTGTGTGTGTACATGCAAGGGGTGTGGTTTACAAAGACACATCTCTCCATCCTGAAGATAATGATACAATTATCTTCTACAACCTTAATAATCACTGATAATAAAAGATAGAAAAAAAAGAAGAATAGAATTAATAATTCCCAGCCCGTTCATTGCAAAGGTATAATTTAGGGATAGAGAAACAAGTCAAAGTACTGATGATGGGTATGTATGTATTCAATAAGTTTAAAAGCAGAGCAAGTCTAAAACACAGTTTTCTTCAGAGTCACATCCCCAGAAGCAAATGAAAACTCTGACATTGTCACAGTAATTATTTAGCAATCTCAAGGTGAGAGGTGGAGGAAGACGTGTATGTCTGGAAATATGGGTGTTCCCGTAACCTACCTAGTATGCCAGAAGTCCATGACCATATTTAAATTTAAAGCATAGTTCAAAAACATCACGAACACAGCCTCCTAGTAAATGCACAGCCATTTCCACCCCTTTAAATTTAGTGATCTAGTGGGATTATCTAAGAACTGAAACTCCTGATACTCCTGAACTAAGTGATTTTTAGCAGTTCTTTTAATTCTGCATGATTTATTCTTTTACTGTTAATTCAAGTACAAATAAATTTAATATTTACTAATAGTAGCATTTACAATATGATCCTTTAAATCTTTTTCCCCCCCAAATTTCCTAAAGTGCAGTCAATTCTAAGAATTCCTGGTAGTTACATTCTATGAATTTGTGAGGACGATTGAATCACCAGTTGAACCATTGGGTCTAGCAAAAGTGGTTCCTAGGGTTGGGTTCCTGTGAGTTTCTGGTCATGGATGTTTCATCAACCAATTAAAATATAATCTTATTTGATGTGTATTTCTTTTTAAAGACACCTTGTCATATAGTGCTGATTTACTGGCATGAGCACTGAGACTCATGCCTGAAGGAAGCTTATCTGACATGTACTTTTTCACGTTGTCATTTCTAGTGCTTGTGAAAATGAGGCAGAACTTCAGCACTGAGCTCAGGGGTCACTGTAAATAGTGAGAGTTCCAACAGAAAGCACACACATGTGAATTATATTGCACTAGGTGGAGTGCACAAAGTGCACTTATTTAGAGTATAAGCAGATGACACTGGAAGGCAGAATATTGCCTTGTTAGACTTCAGCTGGGCATGTGTAGGAGTGGGGACTCAAATTTTCTGCTGGTCTCTGTATACCTATGAATGACCACAAAAGCTCCATGAGTATTGATTTTGGTCTTATGAATAGCTTTAGTGTGTAGAAAAATACACAAATATGGAATTCATGGATAATGAAGATCTACCATATTTTTAAATAAAAACTTACTTCTCTCTTCTTCCATCCCTACCTCTCAAACTACTTACCTGTACTTATGTCTTTGTATCCATAGAGAGATGTCTAAAATTATACTTAGAGTGGGTCTTCAAGATTGCTTAGTGGTGAGAATTTTTATCTTAATTTGAAAACAAAAGTATGGTTAGTTGCATTCATTTTTTAGACACAGTAAAATAAATATGGGTGAAATTGATATGAAACTATAGCATCAAAGATTACAAAGGTAAAATTATAGAAAGACTTTCTGTTTGCTTACCACAATGGAATTTGTGCTTTTGTTTCCCGATTGCAATTCATCTTTCATGAGGACATAAGGAAGTCATCACACACTGCTGGTTTTAGTATAAATTAGTATAAATTTGTGGGAGGAAAATTTGGTAAAATGCATCAAAAGTTTCAATGATTCTTGTTCAGTATTGCCAATTAGAAATTTGACCGATGGAATAATTATAAAATATTGCAGTGCTATTATGGTTGTAAATGTGTAAATTAAACCAATAAATAACAATAAAAGCTCAGAAAAGAAAACAGGCTTTTAAAGTCATGTTCTTTAAGAATTTGGATGATATCATTAATACAAGGACAAGGTAAAATGCCATTCAGGCAGATTTGTGGATAAAAAAGATTTGAACAAGCCGGGCATGGTGGCGCACACCTGTATACCCAGCAGTCTGGGAGGCTGAAGTAGCAGGATCGTGAGTTCGAAGCCAGCCTCAACAAAAGTGAGTTGCTAAGCAACCCAATGAGACTCTGTCTCTAAATAAAATACAGAAAAGGGCTAGGGATGTGGCTCAGTGGTCCAATGCTCCTGAGTTCAATCCTCAGTACCAAAAGAAAAAAAAAAGTGAACAGTGTGTAATTAAAACATTGGCAATCCTTGTGTCTAAAAAGTGAGATTCTAGGTAACTTTCATTTGAAAAGTATTTCTAGGTGCAACTCACAATTTTTACAGCAGATATGTATCACTTTACAATGTACAAAAAATGGATAATAAATATTATTTTTAAAAGATACATGGTGCATAAAGAAAACATAACAATGAATGGTATCATTTACACAAATGTAGATACCTTTTGTTGTTCTTATCATTGTTCTCATCATAAATGTTGGCTCATTCAGAATAACTTGCAATACAACCTTGTGAGTTAGATTTAATTATATTCACATTACGTATGAGAGTAGCTAGATTCAGAGAGATTAAAGGTCTAACCTAAGGTCCTCCAGTTAATAAATAGGGGCAGAGTCACAATTCAAACGTAAATCTTTTCATTTTCATCCTGAAATGCCAATGTCAGTCTCCGGAGGCCCTTGTTCTGCAAAGACCAATAGAACAATCTATCATTTAACTGCATTAAAAAAAAAAGGCAATTTCTGTACCGTTTCTCATTTAATCCTCACAACAACTCATTGAGTAAATGATAGTACTACTGAAGATGGTCCTTTATGTTATTATAAGAAATAATTTCAATTAAACACATACGATTTTCAATAAATCACTCAGTCATATTACCAATGTACTGTGTTCCTAGAACCTGTAGGACTTTGGTCTAGGTACCGATAGTACAGCAATTCACAAAACAAATTTTCTACCCTCATAAAGCTTTCATAGCCAGGCACCATGGCACATGCTTATAATCCTAGTGGCTCCAGAGGCTGAGGCAGGAGAATCACAAGTTCAAACCAGCCTCAGCAACTTAGTGAGGCCCTACACAATTTAGTGAGACCCGTCTTAAAATAAAATGTATACATGAAAAATGGGGCCTGGATATTGTTTAGTGGTTAATCCCTTCTGGGTTCAATCTTTGGTGGAAAGAAAGAAAGAAAGAAAGAAAGAAAGAAAGAGAGAGAGAGAGAGAGAGAGAGAGAGAGAGAGAGAAAGCTTTTCTTCTTGTTTATAGAGACAGTAAGTAGAGCATATGTAACACAGAACATGATAATAAATGCTTTGAGTAAAATCAAAAGTGTGAAAGAGCTTTCCCAGTTTTATGATCTTTCCCTATTTCTGCGTTTTGGGTTTTAAGCAGCGTGATTAACTTTGTCCTGAGATAGATAGATAGATATATATATATATATATATATATATATATATATATATATATATATATATGCTTGAAGAGTAGTTTTGGGGAGTAGAATGTAAATGGAAAATCAAAACCATAAATTAGAGAGGCCTATTAAATAGCTGAAGGGGATGTCAAGCAGTTACATTTATGAATCTGAAGATTATGTGAGAGGTCAGGTCTGAAGCTGTAAATTTGGGAAGCACTGGCTTATAGATGGTACTTAAGTCATGAAATTGTATGCAGTTATCTAGGGAGATGGTCCCCTTCTGCATGCCAATGTTTACAGGAAAAGCAAAAGATTGAGAGGCACCAAAGGAGACTGAAAAGAAAGAAAGAAATAGAAAGGAACCCAAGGATTCATGCTCTTATGGAAATCATTTATTGTAGGACCGGAATTAGAATGCAGCTCTGATTCCTAGCATTTGTGCCATTCCTGTTATTGAAGATTTTTATGATGCTTCTTTTCTTTTTAGGCTTATCTTTTCGTCTCCAAAAGAGTTACTTAAATAATAATCGAAATGGTGGGTTTGCCAGATGGTAATTACTAAGATGACTTCCTTTACTCTAAGTCTTCAGGGCACCGTTCCAGTTTTCTGTAACCTTCAAGCATATGTGTAAATAGTTCTGTGAGTTCATTATCTAACTCCCGAACAGAAAAGCATGATATCACCCCAAGCCAGCTCCCACTCTCATAAAATGGAGCAATGAACCGTTTACCTTAAAGGACCTTTGCAAGAATCTCCAGTGACATATGGGGTCCTTCAAAATGCATGCTTTGATATTTTTAATTTTTATAATTTTTACTTTTCCTTAGATGTATAACCTTTGTATGATAAATTTAACTACTTTTAAATGCGATGCATTTTTACATTTGTATATGCCCATCTGCTGAAGTCAAAATAGAGAAGTTTTCCAAGATCCAGAAGCCATTTCCGTGTCCTTTCCCAGTGGATACCAACACCTGTCTCTTCCCCCGCCATCCCTGGTCTGACTTCAGTTTTCATTGATTAGACTTAACTATCCTTGAACACCATGTAAATGAAATTAGATGGTATTTTATATTTTGTACCTGGCTTTTTACATGGAATGTAATGTCTGGGAAATGTAACCATGTTGTTTCTGTAGCATTTCATTTTCTGGATATACCACAGTTTATGTAGAGACTTTGCTGATGGTGGACACGTGGCTGTTTCTAGTGTTTGAGTCTTATCAATAAAACAACTCTAATGACTTTGGACTTATTTATCTTGGATATATACCTGGAGTGAATTGGTGATCATACATATGCATGTAGGATTGAAATTACTAGGTCATAGTAGAGGCCTGTTTGTGTTTTAAAAAGTCTAGCTTGTAAGAAATACAAATTATAGCTGTGTGATGTCATTGATGGCCTATGAAATTGCTAAATATTTTAGTATATAGAATACCATATTCCATTCTCACTTTTGCAAATTGCTTATGGGGTTATAAATTGGTATATTCCTTTAGGAAAGCACTTTGTCAGCACAAAGTAATTAAGTCCCTTAAAATTTTTATACTGCTTGACCCAGGGTCATTTTTCTTTTTCTTTTTTTGGAATCTATCCTAATGATTTATTGTTAAAAATTTTCAAACCAAGGTATTCCCGGAGAACTATTTGTAGTAGTATAAACAGTGGAAATGACCTATGTCCACCAATCAGGAATACTTGGCATGGGTCACATAAGTAAAACCTTCTCAATGGAATATTTACCATATTTATCTCTGTAGATATTAATAAAATATGATTTATCAATTTGTAAATCATTTATCAATAAATATGGCATTTTACCTATGAAGAGTTTATAACAATATAGAAATATGATTTGTTATCCTGTTAAATTTTGAAAGCAGAAAATGTGGTCACAACTTTGAAAATCACAGCATACGGTAAAAAGTCCCAGGAGAACATATCGATAAAATTACTAACGTTAACTAACAGAGGGGTGGGTTACTGAGTGATTCGTTCCTTTTATCTCTTTCAAAGTGTTTCTGAAATGGCTAACCTAGTTTTATTCTAAAATCTAGCTTACTTAAATATTTCAATATTTGAGTTTCCACTTTCATTGTTAGCTGAGGATGGAGCACAGGGTAAAGCAGACTCCTGAAGCGAGATCACCTGACCTCTAACCCCAGAGCTCTGGTTTTGTTGCTCCTTAGATGTGTCACCTTGGGAGAGACCCAGTTCCATTTCATTCTTTTAATATTCCTTGAGCGCCTAGTTGGAGCTGGTCACTGTTGGTGAAGAAAGGAAAGTTCTCTGTGCTCAGGGAGTTTTCATTCCAGCGTGAGCTATTTTTAAGACGGGTCCCAGTGCACTGTGTGACTCTTGGCTTGGTGAGGCGCTGGCATGGTTGGAAACATGGCAGGCCTCAGGAAGTGCTGCCTAATATTGTTATTGTTATTATTATTAGAGTTCTATTATTCCACAGTTCCTAACTTCTTCCAGTTAAATAAAATGTCTCCTTGTGATTTTATCTCATCAGTAGAAGTATTTCTTATTCTTGTGTTTTGCAGTAGGCATGATATTTTTTACCATTTTCAACCAGTGATGCAATGATTAGTTTTGATGTTTTCAAAGCGGAGTACTACAAACTGGTGGTTTAAAACAGAAGCAGAACAGAAATTTATTCTCTCACAGTTTGGGATGCTAGAGTTTGGAAAGGTATCAGCAGGGCCCAGTCCCCTGTAAAGACCCTAGACAATGATCCTTCCCTGCCTCTTCTAACTTCTTACTGACTCCTGGAGTATGTGGTCCTGTGGCAGCACAATTTCAATCTCCACCGCCATATTTTCACATGGCCTGCTCCCTGCCTGTCTCTCTGTGTCTTCTCTTCTTCTAAGGATGCCAGTTATTGGCCTGAAAGCCACCCTGATTCTAGGATGATTTCATCTTAAAATCCTTAACTACTTACATCTTCAAAGCCCTTTCTTATAAACAAGGTCACATTCTGACATTCTGGGTGGACATGAATTTTCAGGGGATACTATTTAATCTGCGACAATGAATAACAACAATATCATCAACAGTACTGGTCTTGTGATTTCTAAGTCCTTAAACTTGATATACCCCATAAATATAGAAATCATTTCCTTAACTGTACATATTGCATTGCCTCCTGTGTGAAATGTTGGTAAAACTGTAAATTATTAATAGTGGTAATTTTGAGGTGTATGAACCTGAAAAAGTTAAGGAACTATATATATCCTAAGAGGCTTCAGGCCCTGATTTTGTAAAGTTTTGGGAAGACTCATATATCTTCTCAGGAACTGAGATCTGAAAAGGTTAAGGGTTATGTCTGATGTGAATTTACAGGAAAAACAGGAAATGAATGAGGCGCCTCAACATTGGACAGGATTTTGTTATTAATCTCATTGCTCTTGGTGATGTAGGAATTCTGGCAGTACATTATTCACAGTAAATCCCTCCATAGGCCACCGTTGATTATTGTGTCTTGCAACTTTGCTGTTGGTAGGAGAAATTGTTTTCCCGGCAATGGAGATCTCTAAATTCTGATATGTCTGTTGAGGGAAATTCCAGATACACTTACTGTAAAATAAACACAGAGGGGCTAGTATCTGGAGATTGGACTTTCTACTGTGCTTTAAAGTTGGGTACACCAGAAGTAATAAGGAAAGCCTTTGGATCCTAAGGGTCTTCATTTCGTCCTGACCAGGCACCAACACCAGGGTTTAGGACACAGAGAAAGAAGAATGACATTCCAGTTACTCATTTACTTAAAAGAAAGATCACTGAACATCTACTGTGTCCCACGTGCTGTGTGACATGTTAGGAATTCTGCTGGGATATGGACAGTGCTCCTGACCTCAGTCCTGAGGCAGGTGGACTAGTCAACAGGCATTCAGAATATGGGGAGGGTGGTGGGGTGAGGGTGGTGTGGGAGGAGATGAGGCATTTAATGTAATCTCCACTTGGTGATGATGGAATAGCATAAAATTATTCTGGGTGGAAATGTCAACCAAGCAGAGATTTATGGGTTTGGTAGGGGGCTCAGTTGTCGTCTCTCAATATATAGATCTTTGTTAAAAAAAAAAAAAAGAGTCCAAGAATCTGTACATAGCCTTCCATGCATATGAGAAAAGTATCATCTTCAAATTTTTCCACATGATCACATAGTTTGAATCAATAGGGGAATGCATCATTGTTTGTACAGGAAAAAAAGGAATTTAGGGAATCTTCCAGAATTTATAGGCCAAAACACCACCATCAGAGAATTTGCACCCAGAACACATTCTATAATGTACTGTTTGAAAGAAGCCCTGAGGTCAGTGATTTCCGTGTAGTAGGTGTTTACCTAATCCTAGTTAATTCCATCAACAAAAAATTTACTAAAGATGGTGACAACTTCTGTTATTTGATGAATCTTGAGTTTTATCCTAAAAATTCAAATAATTTGAATGAATTTATGTCTTCTAAGTTGCTTGCATATGTATGTGAGCTTAGATTACTTTTACTTTTAAATAGAAAACAGTGGTGTGGAAATTGACCTTTGGAAAATTAATTTGGTTTGTGAATTATGTGAAATATTAAAAATGCAGAAAGCAAAAATGAATGATGTGACAAATATCCATGGTCTGCCTCCCTAGCTTTGTCAAGTCTTAACATTCTTGACATATAATCATATGGTGTATAAGGATGTTTTAGTCAACACCAGATGGTACTTGTAATGGCATATACCATGTAACATAGGTGTGCAATAGGCTTTGTCGTCTAGATTTGTAAGCATCCCTCGATGTTTGTGCAATGACAAAGTGGCCTAAACAACTCATTTCTCAACATGCATTCCTATTGTTAAGGGACACATAACTGTATTTGTTTCAAATAATTGCTTCTTTAGGAATAAACCATTATAGATTTTACTAAAACCTCTTACAAAGTGAGAGCCTAAATCATATGTGTCTTTCTTTCATGGATGCAATATCTTTTATCTCTGAGAATTTAAAAAAGAATTTCTTCTGCTTCCCTGCATGTTCTCTATTTTTTCCCCTTTAAAAATAATTCTTTGGGTCTGTTAATTATACTAGGAAACATTATTTTTTGAGAAACTGGTAATTATTAATTATTTATGTTGAAGAATAAGTCATTTAAAAACCCATTGAAATGCCCAACAGGTGGGCCGGTCTTGCTAAGGGCTGGACTTCAGTATTGAGTCAACAGCTGTTGCTTTGCAGAGATGTGCCCAGTCCAGTAGCTCTGTGTTCTGCACTGGGCTCCTTAGTCTCCTACAGAGTTCCAGAATCTCTGGTCTCTTTCCTGGGCACATTAGATTGGCTGACAGCTTCTGGGAGTGTGTGAACAAAGGGCTCTTCCTTCTAGCACTTTGGTTCTTCCTTTGTCCCTCAGATGTGCCTGGTGTCCCTGAATCTAGTCTTTTGGTTCAATGGTTCCAATGATGAAGCTGTAGCCTCTGTGGCCCTGGGCATGAGAGGGAAGAGGAAGGGTAGTTATGCCACTGGGGAATAGGAGGGGTCCTAGGGGTCCAGTTGCTTTTTATACATATTTCTAATCTGTCCTTCCAGTCTTTATTTTGCTGGACCTCCCACTCCAGAGGTATCTAGCATTTCTGATTTCAGGTTTCTATCCCATTAGGGGTAGACTAGAAAATGGGGCTAGGGTTTGATTCAGGATTAAATGACAGGATTTACTTCATCTCCTCTCTCTCTCCATCTGTACTGATTCCACCCTGCCTAGTGATTTGACACATTGCCTTCCTCTTACTTGCAGGCCTAGGTAGGGGTCCCTCACTCTCTCCATAGAATTTCAGGAATCCTTTCCCACATTCAAACAGTGGGAATGTTGCGGATCCAGTGTCTAAGTCAACCCGTGGCCTGGTTCCACTCCCGGTTGTGAGCTGGTGCCTGTGCCCGGTAAGGCCTCTCAGGCTGGAGCCTGTCAAATCCCTAGCTCAGGTAGAGCAGAGCAGCAGGGAATTCCCCCTTTTGTGAGTGGGAACGGGCTCTGAGCAGGGAATCTAGTCCTCACTCCTCATCTCAGATGAATAAAGTTTTAGGACAGTCACACAGTAGGACCTGAGGCCTCCAGTCCCCTGCTGCAGTCCCACCCCAGTGCCCAGGAGACTCCTGCTGCAGTCCTGGCCCTCATTCGTCTCTGCCTCATTCCACCTTTCCCTGCTTTATTGCTGGCTATGGGTGCACACATGCACAAACAAGCACCAACACAAACATATATCTCTAAGCATTTATATCCATTTCTAGATGTTTCTATTGATTCCTTTGTTTGGGATCAGAAGAACAAAGTGTGAACCCTACATACCATCTTCACAGAAAATCTAAATATCATTAAAAGTTAAGTTTATTTTAAGTTCATTAAGAATAAACACAAAAGCAACGAGAAGTCACAAAAGCCAGTAACCGATGGGAACCTCTTCCTTTCACTTGGAGAAAACTGGGTAGGATTTGGTTGGGTGTGATATGGAAGGATTAATCAGCATGTTGTGTATGACCACATCTGTGTCATCTAACACCCATCACAAATCTTAGTTATTTACTGTGGGTCCACATCCCCTCATCAGGAAATCCCAAGACCTTCTTCATATAAGCACCATTTTTATTTATATCCCAAACATAAAAGATGAATGTCTAAAGACCTGGGGTTTCACTCTGCCTCAGATATCTTCTCCAAACTTCCAATGCAAACAGAATAGCATTTTCCTGTCTCTAGAGTCTTTGAGCAATGTTTGGCCTAGAGGCACACGAGAAGAGGGTTATAAGGTCATTCTCAACAGGCTGGGTGAGACAGAATGGCCTCTTTACTGCACATGGCTCTCCAGCCCTGGATCATTGCCAAAAACACAGAAGTTTCCCAGAAAGACAAACAGTGAGAAGTTCACCAAACACTTGGACTTTAATTTGCTTCTTGAAATGCCAGGCTATTTTCTTTTTCTGGCAGCAATTGTTGCTCCTCCTCTAACCTCACAGCCTCTAAATTGTAGTCTTACTATTGGCAACAATTTCCCCCGAACTTCATCAATTCGGTTCCACAAATATTTATTGAAGTATGCCAGGCCATGTCAGGTACAGGGAGGATAATGGTGAACACAGCACCCTCGTGGTCCTTAATGACCTCACTGTCTCATGCCAGCAGTGACAAATAGGGCTTCGCACCCAGGGATTCAGCACAGGTAGCAAACCTTCATGCTTTGAGCTCTGACAGCCCAGGCTCACATTTGTAGGACAGTTTGCTCATTGTGACACCTGGAACAAGTTGTTTAGCCTTCTTATGCCTCAATTTCCTTGTCCATATAAAGAGCATGATAATTCTATACATGCGTATATGTGTGTGTATGTATAAACTATGCATTGCAGAACGATTGCATCTATGCCTATGTGTATATATACACATGGCCTATGTATATGTATATATATATATATATATATTCTATATGCATAGACATTGATAGATTCCTATACGTGCATATACATAATTTATCCGTATTGTGCATGCATCCAGATATATGTATATAAATGTATTATTCATGCTTGTGCTTGCATGTGGGTACTATAATATGTTAAATATTACAATACAATAAAAAGTGTATCATTGAAACAGGGAAATAGGAAACACTCCATAAAGTTAATTTCTGTTTTTCTGTACATTTTAGCTATGAAACATGAAGGAAAAGCTGAACTGGTCATGTTTGAAACATGGGCTTCTGAGTCAGATAGCCCTACATTCAAAACCTTGCTCAACAACTTATAAACTTGGATAACCTTTTATGCACAGCCCTCTGTCCATTTCATAACCAATGTTCATTAAGTTCTGCTTGTGCTATTATTATTCTTTCTCAATATCTTTGAAACAAAATTTCTCCATCTCAAAAATAAGGATTATAGTATTTATAATGCAAAATTTTTCTTTGTTTTGGAAATTATATCTGTGTCTATGTTGTCTGTACCTACTTACAAATCCTAGCACAGAAAGATCCATCATAGATAATGAGTAATCATTTTAAATATTGTCTTCTCCAACTATTTTTGATAAAAGTGTTCCCTACGTGCCAGACTGTGACAGAAAGGGTTAAGTTTTCACCCAAAATTTCTACTTTTCTTTCCATAGAAATGAACTAATCTAGGAAAAGATGTTCCCAGCCAGAGAAAACATTTACATGTCCTATTGTAGCAGAGAGGGACCTGACTAGTTCTCACAGTGGAATATAAGCAATATATGTTCAGGTGATTGTAATTTAGATGTGGACGTCAGTTTTATACTCTGTTGTTCCTTCTACTGGCTGGAACTGGAGGACTCTGAGATCTTTGGAAGTGGCAGGACCAAAAGATGAAGAAAGCCTGGTTTCCTGAATGACTGTATAGAGGGGAATTGCCTAACAAGCAGGGAGACCCACATTACATCCTTTATTCTATGTTAAGTCAGTAAAATTGGGGGGATTATTTGTTATAGCAGCTAGCATTACCAAACAAATAGAATATACTAAATGCTGAAACTCCCAGGAATGAACCATAGACAGGTTAAATTTAGAACATATCAAAAGCCATTTTAAAGGTCAAGTTATTTGAATATTTAAGATAGAGGGAGAAGAGAACAGAGGAGATGCCATCAAAGAGAAGAGTTTGATCCAGGCCTTGAAAGATATGGACAGGAATCAAAGTTCAGAGAGATACTGAAGGCAGAAAAAGCCAGAGCAAAATGGGGATGGTGTTGAGTAGAGAGTGAAGAACTCCTTTAATCTTGCACTTCAGTCTATAAAGGAGAATAGTGAGAATTAAAATTAGGAAGGTAGATAGAATCCAATTTGAGACGGAACTGAAATGAGAAATAAGTGTCTGATTTTATTTTCCCAGCAATGGAGAGCTGATGGTTTTCAAGTAGAGGAGTGATAGACCAGATTCTCAACCAGAGAAGACTCACTTGGAAGTCTTGTGAAAGACGGACTTGAGAAGAGAGGGACACGAATTAGAAGACGAGTCTTCTAATTCTAGAAGAGATGCCCGCAGGATTTAGGCTACAAAGTCTAGCTGGCTAGAAATGAAGCGGAAGAGATGAGTATAAAATGTGTGATGGAGATAGATAACGGATATGTCAATGGACAGGATTTGTGGGCCAAAGAGAAAAAAGCAGAAAATACCATCTTAGATTTGTCATGTTGGGTCACCTGGAGGATAATGGTGACATTAATAAAAGTGAGAAAGGGAGGATGAGCCCAAAGCAGGGAATGGGGGATGGTTGACTTTCTTTTGGACCTTAGTGTTAGGATATTTGTGTGGGAGAGATGTTGATGTTGACGTTGATCAACAGGTGGTTGTTGGTTTGGGGTTAGTGCTGAGAACAGAACATCAGTCAAACCAGCTACGTTCTTGTGACAGGTGGATTTACAAGGGCCACCTGAACAGGGAGTCCAGAGATTGAGCTAATGGGACTGAAGATACCAAAACCCACCACGGACTTGGGGGTTTAGACAACAGAAATTTATTTTCTTCAGTTCTGGAGGCTCCGTGATCCAGGTGCCAGCTTTTATTCCATCGTGAGGGCCACCCTGCTGGCTTGCAGATAGCTGCCTGCTCACCGTGTCCTCCCATGGCGAAGCGGGAGGGAGAGGAAGCCCAGCCCTCTGGGAACTCTTCCCAGAACACCAATCCCATCCCCAGGGGCCAGCCCCCACAAAGTTGTCTAGCCTCGTTCACCTCCTCAGGGTCTCATCTCCAAACACCACCATGCCGAGGATTTGGGCTTCAACATGTGACTCCCGGGGGACAAACAGTCAATCCATAGCACACAAGTACCAAGTCAAGAGAAAATGAAGGAAGATCGAATAGTGAAGACTCTTTCAGATGATAGTCGTATTAGAAGAGATGAAAGTGATTGAAATTGGAAATTTTCAGGGTCCCATAATGTGCAGAGAAAGAAACAGGTAGCTGTTTCACACCTCACTGGTCAGTAGGGAGAAGGTTGCATGTGGAAATGCTACTGCTCTTGTCTTTGGAGATGGGAAGTGTTTGTCAAGACAGGAATTGAGTGCTGATCACGCCTGGTTTAATGTCAACTTTCCATACATGAGAAAAAACAATTTTGAGACTTTCAACACCAGTCATATCCAGTTTACAGAGTTTCTGGCTAGATAATAAAAATGGTGACTTTTATTTTCTGTTCACCTTTCTTTTTCTGTATATTTAGATTTTGTAGTTGGTCTGTGAACTGTTTGAGACTTAGAAGGGTCCCCTAGAGATGATCCTAGATTCCTATTTTTCAAACTGTGTTCTTAGGACCCACCAAAGATGGAGAAGGGGGTGCCTCAGAGTTTACCCTGCATAGGAGAGAGATCAGGGTCTGGGAAGAAATCAACACCCTGGCATCACCCCTACCCCACTCACCCCACTACTCTTCAGCTATACCAGATCCATACTTATCCTGTATTATATGTAGGCTTCTGGATAAGCATTCATATATGTCTGACTATGTCCAACTCCCCATCTATGTCATGTGAAAAATAATAATCTAGACTAGGAATCTACAAACTTCTGTAAAGGGCCAGATAACATTGAAAACTTTGTAGGTGGTAGGTCTTTGTCAGAATTATTCAAATAGGCCATTGCAGCAAGAAGGTATAATAAGATAGCATCTGAACAAGCATGGTAGATGTGCTCAAATAAAACTTTATGTATGAAACCATGGGGTGCATTTGCTTGTACACCCCTGATCCCGGGCAGGCCTGTGTAAGTTTGAAAATCATACCACAGGCAGTGACGTCGTTAGAGGTCATCCATTCATTTCCGTTTCCCCCTACTCTACCTCATCCATATTTCATCTTTCTCCTAATCTCGTGAGGGTTTGTTTTGGTGCTTTGTACCTGCTGTAAGATTAATTGCTTGTTTATCTACTTGTGTTATGTGCTCTCTTCTCAAACCAAAAGCTTTGTATGCATTATCTGCTTTAATATTCATGACAACCCTACAATGTGAAAATGATCATTCTTTGTAAAATTATCATCTTACAAAAAAGGAAATGGAAGTTTACAATCTTGCTGAAGACCATGCATTATTAAATAAGGCTCTTTGTAGTTCCTGTTGGTTTAGGCTGCTGACCTTTGAACCATCATGGGCTCCTCTCTTTCTCTTGGACCCTGCAGTCAATCCATTGGAATTCGGGTCAGCCTTCAAAATACTTCCAGGATTCAGTTGTTTCTCATCATCTCACTCACACTGTCTTGGCTGGAACCACTGTCTTCTGTCCCCAGGATGGCCACCAGGATCACCAAGCAGGTCTTCCAGCCTCAAGCTGATGGGCACTTTTCCCACCACTGAGCTGGGGCAAGTCTTTCAAAATGTGAGAGAGATCATGACACTTTGCTGCTAAAACCCATTTGCTAGGCCCTGTTGCAACCCCACGGTCACCTGTGCCAGGGCCATGTGGTCCTGCACAATTGGCCCCTCACCACAGTTTCCCTGCTCCTCTCCTTCTCACTCTGCACCTACCGCCCAGGCTTCTGCAATGTTCCTGGACAGGGCAGGCATGGCTCCTCTGGGGACTTGTCTCCAGTCTAGCCATTCCCCTCTCTGCTTGGCTCCTCTCTTCTCCACAGAGCCACAGGGCTCACATGCTTTTGCTTGTGGTCTCTGTTCACATGTGCCTGTCTCAGTAAGGTCCTGCATTCAAAATTCCCCCGCCCTCTACTCCCCTCTCCCAGCCCTTACCACCACCCTACCCTACCCTCACTGTTTGCTTGCTTTCTCCCAGGACACTTGACACTCTAACCTACTATATGATTTCTTTGTTATGTTTGTTGTGTATGCCCCCTTCCCCCACCCCAGCCAACCACAGTCCTTCAGGATAGGAGTATTTACTTTGTCTACCTCTGTTTTCCTACCCTGAACTGGGCTGAGCACTTAGTAGACACTGAATATATATGTATTGAATAAATTCATGAACCTGACTCCCTTATTTTAAGGCTATGTTGAGTTTTTTATTCTTTTTAATTCTACTTGACAGTAGATTTCATTTAATAGAATCATACAAGGATGGAATATGTCTTATTTTATTTAGGAGCCTGTTCTTGTGGATGTACACCATGGTGAAATTCCTTGTGGTGTGTTCATATATGTACATAGGAAAGTTAGGTCAGATTCACTTTAACTACTAAGTATTATGGCCCAAGAAATGAGAGATTAAAAATGAATAAGTGAAACAAGAGACTCCTCTAATAGTCTGAGAGCTCCCTGGGGGCTGGGTGGGCTCCTAAGCATGTGAGCTGGCCTGGAATAGAGCAGGTGCCTAGTAAGTGCTTGCAGAGTTAAACGGCATCCTGCGGGCACCCATGCTGACATTTGCTAGCCCCGTTACCCCATAAAATGCTTCCCTCCGGTTTTGGCCCATCGTGACCACAATTACTTCTCTTAGCCAAAAAAAGCCCTTTGTCCCTTGGCTGAGGTTCAGACCCTGCTGCTTTCAGCAAGACTGGGCAACAAAAAGGAGCTTCAGAGGGAAGGACAACAGTCACTTTCTTTCTACAGGATTCTTCCCAGGCTGCTTGAGCCTCCCTCCATGTCTCCCATTTTTAAAACCTCTTTACTTTCTTTGCTCTGCAGGATTCTAGCTGGCAGCCCAAAGAGGAGACTCTGGTTGGAAATTATAAGGACAGTGGGGTTTCCTAGGGAAAAGGGCCTCTTTTTTTTCCTACATTTTACAAAAGATATTCTAGAGCTCAGATGTTAGGGCAAAATCAGGGAAAATAGCAATTTGATACTTACAGTTCTGTAGCAGCAAACTGGTCTATGGGAAATTAAGCCTGAAGACAAAGCCCTGATGAGCCTAATGCTACCTCACCCACCTCCTATCCTTCAGGTGGAATTCTGCACACAGCACAGAATGAGAGTCAGAAGCCTCAGCCATCAGCCCTGCCACTTAGGGGCTGTGTCCCCTTAGGTCAGTTGCTAAGCTTTTCTGAGCGTCACGATATTACCTGTAAAAGGACAATATGAAATTCTGGCCTTCGGAATGTTGTTAAGAAATAAACAAGATGCTTTGTTACCTTCGTGAAGTCCTTTCTGATTTCTCTTTAACAGTTAATCTTTAGACATGTAATAAAAATTTCAGTACTCCACACACATGCACACACACACACATGCACAGTCTGTATTGAAACTGAGTGTTCTCCAGAGAGACAGAAGTAATGGGGTAGATAAACAGGCAGATAGATAGGAATACAGGTACATGAGAAGGGAGGTATTAACAGACTTGGCCCATGCAATCACGGAGGTGAGAGGCCCCCTGATAGGCCATGTGGAAGCTGGACACCTATACATGCTATTTGCATGGGTGAGTGCCATGTCTAACCGTCTCAGAACCAGGGAAGTTGACAGGGTAGCTCTCAGATGGAGGCCCAAGGCCCAAGAATCAGGACCCCTGTTGCAAGTCTTGGAGTACAAAGGCTAGAAAGGCTGGAGTTCTGATGTGCAAGTGTGGAAGGGGGAGAGTATCCAGCTCCAGCAGAGAGGGGCGGGTGTGCAGGGGGATTTGCTTTTCCTCTGCTTTTTTGTTCTATCTGGGCCTCCAGCCAACTGGATGGTGCCTGTCTACACGGAGGGCAGATCTTTCCATTCACTCCACCAACTCACATGCCAATCTCTTTCAGAGACACTCTCCCTACACCCCAGAAATGCTTTTTACCTGCTATCTAGGTGTCCCTTTGTCCAGACAAGTTGTCACCTGGCATTACCACCTCCCTGACCAGTCAGCTTCTCGGTCTGCTCTTACACCATGGTTGCAAAGATGTTCCCACCAGAGGAAGCTATGTGGAGGGCGTAGGGGGTCTCTGCTTTATCGGCAACTTCTTATCAGTCTAAAGTGACTTAAAAATAAAAAAATTTTAGAAGTTAATAGCTGTTGATTCTTTTCCTTCTATAATACCTTCCAAATGCTTATTCACTAGGCTCAGCACAGCGTTGGCATTCACAAGGATTTTTTTTTCTTTTTCTTTTTAGATATACATGATGGTAGAGTATATTTTGACGTACTATACATACATGGAGTAAGACTTATTCTAATTAGGATGCCTGAATTTGTATATGAACACAGGAAAGTTATGTCCAATCATTCTACTGTTTTTCCTATTCCCATCTTTCCTCCTCTTCTTTAATTCCCCTTTCACAAAGGTTTGTTGATTCTTTCTTCCCAGGGTATTCAAATATGCAACCTCTCTTCTTGGAGATTCTCATTCCATCTCTGACAATGTTTACAGAAAATTAATTTCTTTGAAAGTCCATTTTATGCCCAGCATTTTAAATAATGTTCTTTTAGTTAATCTCACCAGAAATCCCATCAGGCATAAACTATGAGCTCCTATCTGTTGGATGAGCAAACTGAGCCTGAAAAAGCTTGATCAATGTGCCTGAGGAGGGCAGAATGGAGGTAGCAGAGAGCAGGGATTTAAAACGGGACTTTGACCATTTCATTCATTCATTCAAAAAAAGTTGGTGGAACGGCCATTATTTGCCAGGAAGTATTCTCAGATTTTGAGAGATGGTTGTGAACAAAACACCGTGGCCCCTGCCATTGTGAGGTTTACCCTCTAGTGATAAAACATGGATGATAAAGAGTAACCAGAATTTTTTAAAAAATCAATGAAAGGACAAAAAAGAAGCAAGAGAGGGATATTGAGAGATGGTGAGGACAGGGGCAATCTGCAGGAGGACATAAGAATTCCATGGTTTGAGCAGGGTTGAGGGGGCAGTGGGGGAAGCAGATGTTTGGAGAAAGAACTTTCCAGATGGAGGAGCAGCCAGGGCAAAGGCCCTCAGACACCAGGCACGTGCCTGGCATGTGTGTGAACAGCCCAGGTGACTGGTTTGGCTGCAGCAGAGCAAGCACACAGGGGAGGCAGATCACAGAGGCGCCAGAGGGCAATGCAGGGACTTTGTGAGGACTTTGGTCCCTCTCTGAGTAAGAATGAGGCCACGGCAGGGCTTTGAGCAGAGTGGTGGCATGAGCTGACTCAGGCCATTACAGGTTCTCTGGCTGTTCAGTGGAGACTAGGCTTAAGGGGTCAAGGGTGAAAGCAGGGAGCAGTATTCCAAGAAAGAGACAAAGGTGGCTTCGACATTATGGGCACAGCAGGGGAGATCTTTCCCCTAACTGCATCTCTGTCTACCTGCCTCTCACCCAACCACACCAAATCTCCTGTGAGAGTGTGCAGACCTTCACACATTTGGATGTTCACGTGCATGGTGACGTTTATCAACACCCCCACTCCAGCCCATTTGACTGAGAGCCCACATCTTCTTACCACAGCTGCCTGCACACCCACCCCAAGCCCATCATAAACGTTCAATCTCCCCCACCCCAAGCCCATCATAAACGTTCAATCTCCTGTTTCTTCTGTTAATGCCTTGGGGCTCAGGCTTACCCTTGGCAGCCCACCAGATTGCCTGCCTCTCCAGGCGGGTGGTCTTGAAGCTCCCAGACACATCTCTCTCCTGATTTATTTGTGAAGCCAAAGGACTGAACATGCTAGCTGATGCATGAATGGGGGAACAAAGCCCGACCTCCTCCTACCTATCAAAACCAAGAGGTTGGCAAACTGACCCCCAGTGTCCACATCCGCCAGCTGGGGATAGTCAGCACTTGTCTCAAGGGGTGTCACACTGTCCAAGGAGAGAACACACAAGAAGTTACATGGCAACCAGAGGATGAGGTGGGCCACAGGAAAGCTGAAAGGAAGGAGGGAGGGAATAGGCTTGGTGCACACTTCCTGTCAAGTCCTTGTCTCCAGAATCAGGAATCCTTACCAAGACCCCATGGGAGGTACTAGTACTCCCTCTTCACAGAATGCCCTGTCTGCTTGCCGCCCCAGCATCCAAAGCTGAAAGATGCTCCATGTCTGGAGAAGACAATAGATTCCTTGTTTTTTTTTTAAAAAAAAAAATATATAAAACAACAAAAGGAAAACTTGAGTTCTCGGGTCTGGGCGTGACTGAGTCAGTGAGTCTAATCAGTAAAATCCCCAGAGCCTTGGCCAGTGCCTGGTTGTGATGTAGCCACCCAAGGCAGCATTTCTCACAGGCTTGTTCTGGGCGCTTCCCCTTGGCCCACATAGGGAAGGGATGGGTGAGTGCTTTCCCATGACACCAAAATTCAGCTGAGCAGAAAGGGCACGTGACTTGGGGCTGGAAAGACATCTACAACAATCTGGTGGTGGAATCCATTCAGCTCCTCCAGCCCAGTGTGGCAGGTTGGGGCAAGAGCCCTACCGAATGATAAAAGAGCTCCTTTTCATTGTGTATGGTTCAGTATTCTCACACCTCAGCAAGATGCAGGGAGCAGGGGCAGGTGGGCGGAGCCTTGGGTGCAGGAACACACTGGAAGGTGAAGGCAGGATGCCCTGCCCAGCATGTGTGACTCACCTCATTAGAAGGTGATCCGTGGCTGGTCTGCATGCTCTCAGCATTTGACATGTTGGGGATTCTCTCATCCAGCATATGTCTTCCCTTGTCAGACTCTGGAAAAGAGGCTGAGGAAACTGGCATCTTAAAAGCCCAAGCCTCCCCAACCCTGCCACGGCATTCAACTGTAGGAACTTTCTGGGAGCTGGTTAGAGGTATGGCCAGGACCCATCTTATATACCAATGTGGCTAGACTATAGTGAAGATTGATACTTACAGTCAGTTTATTTTAAGTATATTCTTCTTAATGTGGGAGGACCTCATTTAATCAGTTGAATCTCTCAAGAGCAAAGCCTAAGTTTTCTTGAAGAGAAAGAATTTCTGTCTGTAGACTGCAAAGTAGAAATTCCCAGGTTCCATCTCTTAGACTCTAGTCTGCAACATCACTTCCACCTGAATCTCCAGCCTGTCTGTTCATCCCAGGGAGCTTGTACTTGCTGATTTCCCTGTTGGTGTGAGCCAATGCCTTGAATTACTCTTTCTCTGCCCTTTATACATGCATATGTGTGTACGTACAAGTGTGTGTGCATGTGTGTATGTCTGAACTACTGAGATATTTTGGGAACTCCTGAATTCTTTCAAGTTTTTAAATTTCCACAATATTACTCATTTACACATAAGTATGCTAGAATCCTACCTTCAGTAGTCCCCCAGTGCCCTTATTTGATCAAGAAGCAGGATGTGGATACAAAATAGAATCTCATCCAGTGAAGTTAACCTTTGCACTTTCCCAGCAGACTCTCTCTGAAGCTTTGGCTCCAGGAAACTACTCAAACTGCATCTCTGCTTTGCTTCTTGTTCTTCTCCCAGATTCTTGGCTGAGGTGATAGACGGCCTGAGTGATAAATATTTTAGTTACAATTATCCCTGAGAAATCTTATACTAATAATTTGCTCTCTCATCCATCCAACCATCCATCTATCCAACCATCCATCCATCCAACCATCCAACCATCCAACCATCCATCCATCCATCCACCATCCATGCATCCATCCATCCATCCACCATTCATCCACCATCCATCCATCTATCCATCCCTATCCATCAATCCAAAATATATCCATCTCCCTCCATGTACTAGCTTTGGTTCTGGGTGCTACTAGGGAAGGGCGCACAAGAGCACAGAAAACCTTTTGGGGAGTCTGTGGTCAAGAGAGATCTTGCCCTTGAGGATTCTAATCTTCCCTCAGAGTTATCATGGTGGTAGATCATAGCTCCATGCTCTGGCCTTTCAGCCTGCAATGATATGATCTGCAGCTTTGTGTCTGACCAGGATTGCCAACTTTGGCTACATGCTCCCTATTTCATCCTAAGAGTTCAGGATTTTAGAGTTCCCCAGAGAGCTCCCCCTGATGATTTTAGCCGCCTCTTCCTCCCACTTCTCCTCCCAGTTGTGTCAGACAGTGGAGGCTGATGTGACCCATCTTCTACTCTAAAACTCAGGCTGTCGATCCAACAAGAACAATTAGAAGAGGAAAAGTTTATTTGGGGCTCCCGGTTTCAGAGGTCTCAGTCCCTAGATGGGTGACTCCATTCTTTGGGGTCCAAGGTGAGGCAGCACCTCATGGCAGAAAAATGTGTCCGAGAAAAGTGGCTCAAGACATGACTTTAAGAAGGAGAGAGAGGAGAGGAGAGGGGAGGGGAGGGGAGGGGAGGGGAGGGGAGGGGAGGGGAGGAGAGGAGAGGAGAGGAGAGGAGAGGAGAGGGGAGGGGAAGGGAGGGGAGGGGAGGGGAGGGGAGGGGAGGGGAGGGGAGGAGAGGAGAGGGGAGGAGAGGAGAGGAGAGGAGAGGGGAGGGGAAGGGAGGGGAGGGGAGGGGAGGGGAGGGGAGGGGAGGGGAGGGGAGGGGAGGAGAGGAGAGGAGAGGAGAGGAGAGGAGGAGAGAGTGCTCTGCTTAACAAGGACAAAATATAACCCCCAAAGGCATACCTCAGGCACTCACATGCTCTAACCACACCCTGGTTATCAGCCAGTCAATCATATCAGGGGATTCATTCACTGATTAAGTTAGGACTCTCATAACCTAACCATTTCACTGCTAAATTTTATTGCTTTGTCTCACAAATGAGACTGTGGGGGAAACCAAATCCAAACAATCACAGGCTTCCTTGTCCTTATCTTTCCTTCAGGATGTGATTTCATGCCTCCCCCTTGGGAAAGAGATTACATGGAAACCAGAATTAAAATAGTGGGGTAAGTGCCACCGACAGGCAGCTCCAGGGCTCTGCGCAGCCTCCTGAGGGGAGGGCTGAGGGCTGGGTCAGCTTCCGCAAAGGCTTCCTGGTAGAGGGGCTGTAATATGGGATCTGAGTGACCAAAAGGGGAGAGACAGGTACTGGAGGGTGGGGAAACACGTTTCGGGGGAGTGAACACCAGGTGTGGCAGCCCGGTTATGATTCTCAGATAAGGCCCAAAACCTGGAATCAGTTCAGGAGCACTGGGCAGGAGGGAGAAAGGTGAGAGGGAAGGCCAGAAAGGTCAGCTGGGGCTGCTGCTGCAACATTTCCACTACTAGGAAGAGACGCACCTCAGCCCACTAAGATTTCTTCTCTACTGATAGTGTTTCCTGGTCCCCGGAAGGTGGTTGGGTAGGTTGGACACATTTCAAATCATCTTCCCTTTTGGAACCCTTACATAATAATGAGCCAGTTCTCAAAAATTGGCATTGCAAAATCCTCTGGGTAATCAGATTTCACCCCTGAAAAATCTATACCTGGGAGGAACACAAGGGTGACAAACACACACAAAAGGTGGCCATTGCCTTAGAGTGAGCTGTTGAATGGTGGCTGATTGAGTTTGTGGCTCTATGTTCTATGTTTACTTTTGCTATGTTTTACTACTTTAAAATTATATTTTAAAATACGTGTATTTAAATTATGTCTCAAAAGCTCTTCCTGACAGAGATCCTGGATCTGATTTCCAGGTTACGGAATGAGAAGTGTCTCCAGGTGGAAATGATCTTGGGCTGTCCCCTTGGTAGAGCCTGTATTAGGGAATGATAAAGCCATGCACCAAGGTCTCAGGAATATAGGTGATTTCTCTGCCAAATGGTGAGGACTATTGTCCTGTATCAGTCTAAAAAAAATTAGTTCTTTGTGCATTTATGGCATTTGTTGAGGTGTCTCCTTTGCATTTCAGAAAATGGAAGGAAATTCAGCAACACTTTTGTGATGTGGCTGCAGAATTTCCTGCTGGCTGAGGGTCCCAGAGAGCTGTGTGTCCAGCATAAAATGTCCTTTGTTTTTAAGCATCTGCATCCTCCCTTCAAGCAGGCTGTCAGTGTGGCAATCATGTCCCCCACTCTCACAGACCAGGAATTGAAACACAATTTGGCCTCTTTGTCATTTTCAAACATCAAATCTGCCTAGGGACCCAGTTCCAGCAGCAGCTGTTTTTGCTTTATGTTTCATTTAAATATATTTAATTTTGAGATTTGTATGTGTCCAATGATTTTTTCCCCCTCTGGTAGAGGAGGCTACAGACACGTATGAAGTACCTTCAATTTCTACAGAGCAGTTCTTTCATTGCCATGGATGATTTTTTTTTTTTTAGGATAAAGTTATATAAGTTAAGATGGTCAAGGTCATTCATTATCTTAGTACTGCTACTGAAAACAGTAACAATTGGATACCAGATACTGGACATCAAATTCTTACTTTCTGGTAAGCTTTACGTCAAGTGGTTTACATACATTTTTTTCTCATCAAGTTTGACCAGATTCTTATGTAGACAGGGAAACTAATGTCCATTCTATGGAGGGAGCCCCAGGAGGGTTAAGTGATATGCCCACATTGTCAGGCCTAATGAATAGGGAAGCTGAGAGTTTAATACTACATGATATACATTAAATGTCATGTGTGAGACATTACATTTGTAGATGTAATATTACATATACAGATGTGATAATATAAATACAGATGTAATATTACACATATAACCATCAACCTATAGTGGTTGGTCATGGAGAGTTTGTCATGTCATGTCATGGGGATGAGGATTCTGACCAACTGAATTCATTTTTGTCAAAGTGAAGATGAACAGGCATGGCTTATTTAAACCCCTGCTTCGCCATTGTCAATATTACATATGCAGATGGACTTCAATTTACCATAGCTCAATTTTATGATGATGCAAAAGCAGAGAACATTCAGTTGAAAGGATACTCGGAGTTTGAATTTGAGATACTCAATACTAGATTACAAAATTGGTTTTGTGTTAGATGACTTTGCCCCGCTACAGTCTAATGTAAGTGTTGTGAGCACTTTTAAGGTAAGCTAGGCTAAGTTCTGATATTTAGAAGGTTAATTATATTAAGTACAGGATATTTTCAACTTACAATGGGTGAATCAGGACAAAACTCCTTCGTAACCTGAGGAGCACCCACATCTGGTGTATACCTATATACTCCATGACTTTCAAACTTTCATCTAATTTTCTCCTTACCTCCCTCTTTCTCTGTTCTCCTCCACTTATTCTAACTCTCAATGTGTTTGCTCCTTCTGATGGTTAAACCTCCTTCACTTTTCTTTCTGATTGCATGCTTTGCTCTGGGCAAATCTCACTGATTATCAGAGTCTTGCAGATTTTCTAAGCCTCAGCTTCCCCATCTCATGTTCCAGAACAACAGTTGGAGACCTCGTGCCCACAGGTAATTGTGAGGGTTAAAATTAGATATGAAGATGAATGTAGAACATGGGGGAAAAGGAATTCTCATGCCCTGTTGGTGGGGATATAAATTAGTACAACTACTAGGGAATGGGCATGGCGGTTTCCCCAAAAACTAAAAATAGAACTCTTACAGGATCCAGGCATAGACCAAAAGAAATTAAAGTCAGAATATGAAAGATGTCCCTTCATACCCATGTTTATCTTGGCACTATTCACAGTAGCCATGTTATGGAATCAGACTCGATGCCCATCCACAGATGAATGGCTATAAAAACTGCAGTCTAAATCTACACAATGAAATATTATTCAGCCATAAAGAAGAACAGAATCATGTTATTGGCAGGAAAATGGATGAAACTGAAGATTATCATGTTAAACAAGATAAATCCAGTTCAGAAAGACAAGTGTCTTATGTTTTCTCATATATGTAGACTCTAGAAAGAAAGTAGGGAGCTGGGGAGAGGACATGAAAGTAGAAAAACTACTAGGGTAGGGAAGGAGAAGACAAGGTAGTGTGGAGGTGGGTAAAGGTTATATGTGTGTGGAAGTGTCATAATTAAACCATTAATTCATACAATGAATATGCCTAATAGTTAAATTTTTAAAAGAAGATGTACAAAAAAGCTTATATCATGCTTATGAAGCACTCTGTCATGTTCTGCAGGCTGCAGGTCCTCTGGATGAGGGCTTATCTTTCAGGACAGCCAGCAAAGTAAGGAAAACAGGAATCCCTCAGGCCCGGCTTCAGGGATGTGCAGGAGTGAGAGGAGATCATCCGGGACCAACCAAACCCCAGGAACCTGGGGGAGGAATCTGTTTGCTCCTGCACCCCAATGTCTGCTGTAGCACCTAGGCTTCTGCTTCTGTTTAACCTGCTGTTACTGATGCACCTTTCCCTCCCTGTCTCCAGCCTTGGTACTTGGCCGCTTCATAACTTCTGCAATCTCAGACTCACGGTCTTCTCTGTCTTAGTTAATTCTGATTTTATTTGCACCACTGACTCTCTTTGTAGGTCTCACATTCAAAACGCCCAGGGAGAAGGTTCTGTTTGTGGTAGTGGTGGTGTGTGCTGGGAAATGTTTAATACTGGCTCTCGGTGGGAAGCTGAGTGAGGTTGGAGGAAGCCCTAGTGCTTAGAATGTGCCAATTTCCATGGTACGGAGACTTTCCCTAGGGATGGTTTCAAGCGTCTGGTATGATGGCATCCGGCTCCCCAAACCCTGAAAATAGAGTGATCGTGTTCACCGAGAAGTGGGAACAAGCTCCAGCAAACCGTCATCATTCCTGTCAACTGCCTCAGTTTTTGATCTGTCCAGGGGTTAGTAACCTTGAACTTGGTTCCCATTCTGCTCCATTTAGCTGTGGCCAAAATATCGGGGTCATATCTAACTTCTTTCATAGTATCCTGTGGATCTGGGCTGTCTCTAGCATCTAGAATTTGAACAAATTTTGAGAATCTCCCTGATTGCTCTCCTTAATAAATTAAGGGACAAAGATAAAGTGAGGATAAATAAATGTAAATTAGGGAGTGATTAATTCCACAGGAGAGGTTCAAAAATGTGAAGTGGGGGTTGAGAGACAGGAACTGTTCCTTCTGGTAGGCCGAACAAGAAGACAGTGGTGCATACACGACTTGGACCCAGGCTACCGGGAAGGCAGGACGTGAAGACAGAAGTAGGAAAGGTGTTCAAAATACGAAGAATGAAAGTGTGAAGAAAACATGGGCGGAAGAAGCATGGAAGACACATGGAGTTAGTGGGCATTTCCTTTGATTGAGTGGAATTTATGTGAAAGGGAGGACAGTATGATCATACAGCAGAGACAGTTGTAGAGGGCTTTGGGTGTCAAGATGAGCTGTCAAATATGCCACACTGCTTTTGTTGTTACCAAATAAAAATATGAATTATAAGAATATTATCTGTGTCTTATTAAATGAGATTTTCCTTAATCTCCTACGTGGTTTCTTGACATTCTCCATGCTTTCAAATAAACTGTGTTATTGTTAGTATTGATGCTTGCATTGAGTGGTTCCCCAAGATGAAGCAGATCATTGATGAGCATAGACTGGGATGAATCTGGATGAATAATCCGTGCCTTCTCGCCAACTCACCGAGTGACCTGGGGCAAGTCATTTCTCTGCCAACCTTGGTCTATCTTCACATTTGTAACCTCATAGAGTGCTTATTTGATAGTTGTTTTCATAGCCCTTGCCAAGTTTAGAATTACGTACACTTGACCTCTTCAACCTCACTTCAAATGAAATCTTTCATTATTTGAGTACTGGCAAAGATCAAAACTCTCCATGTCTTTGGTATTGATAATCTTGCTTTGGGAAAGGGCTCCAAATGGAAGCACTGCTAAGATTTATGTGTTGTGGGGGGAAAGAATTTGAATTCTGTTTAACTAATTATCTTATTAAAGAGTGAAGTTCAAGTAGCATGATCTATTTAAACCTTTGTTGTTATCAACATGTGTAACATGTGCTCATTAATGGTTCTGATGAAAGAAATGGGGTTTCTTGCATAGGAAAATAAGAATTAAGGACTATGTATGTGCAAACCTCTGTAACAGTCAGTATGCCTTGTCATGATAATAATAATAGCTCACATTCAATGCACATTTATTCTCTGCCAGGTATGGTTCTGAGAGTTTTAAAAGTCATTATCCTACTTAATATTTGTAATAAACATAAAAGCTAAATGCACCATTATATATTGTAGTGGGTTGAATGATGACTCCTCACAAGAGATGTCCATGTCCTAATCCTTGGAACCTGTGAATATGACCTTATTGGGAAAGTTGTTGCATAAGTAACTAAGGATCTTTGGATGAAGAGATCACCTGATTCTTGCACTAGGCCTTAAATCCGATGAAAAAAACATCCTTGTAAAAGACACAGAGGAGAGTAGGAGGTGATATGATGATAGAAGTAGAGACTGAAATGATGCAGCCACAAGTATGGAGGCCCATAGCCACTAGAAAATGGATGAGTGAGGACTAGATTGTCTGCTGCAGACAGTCAGGACAGCGTGGCCCTGCTGATACCTGGTTATCAGACTCGGACCTATCAGCATTGTGAGAGCATAAATTTCTGATGTTTTGAGCCAACAAGTTTTTGGTCATTGGCTCCTACAGCTATGAGAAACTAAAACATAACTTTTTACTCTTTTACAAGTTTGAGAATGAGGCATGGAAGGGTCACTTAACTTATCTAAGATCTTTCAGTTGGCAAATGAGGATTGCAATAGGCAAATCCAGAGATCCTTAGGATTTTCCTTTAACCCTGAAAGAAAATTTCACCTTTTAACTTCCCCCTTAGAGATATATCGACTACCAGTCGCTGGGTATCGTAGGAGCACATGAGGGGGCATGTCGGGCATGTCACCCAGCTTATCGGTGAGCATCAGGGAAGTAGCAGTAAGAGGAGATGTTAATATTGGACCAAACATTAATGATGAAGATTTTTTTCTAAAGAATAAAGTAAGGAAATCTTTCCCAAACAAAGAGAGCAACCATGGGAGTGAGAGAGAGCAAGACACCTGTAGAGAACTGTAATAGGTAGGCATGGACCAGGAAGTTTTTGGAAGAGGATGGAAGATGAGGCTGAAGGTAAAGGTGGAGATGAAGTGGTGGTGGGTCTTAGGTGTCAGGACAGTGATTGTGGATCTCCAGAGGCAGTTGGAGAGACTGGATAACTCGACACCATCTGATCCCACGATAAGACATGTCTTTTATAGACTCACAGTGCACAGTATCCAGGAAGGTAGACAGGGTGGGTTGAGACCAGATACAGACTGCCCTAGCATGATGATTGGGTTGCAACACTGGTAATGTTGATGGATGGGAGAAAACAGGTTTAGGAGGCATTGTAAGAAGGCACCATGGGAAGGTTCAATGACTAATGGGATATCAAGGTCAAAGAGGAGGAGGGGCATGGGCTGCCTTGCAGGTTTCAACCTGGAAGAACTGGGTTGATGGTAGAGTCATGTTTTGAAATAGGAAATAAGCAAGCAGAGGGTGGTGTTGGTGTTGTTAACTGAAAAATAAATATTTCACTGATTGCTGAGAATCTTGTATGCTTTTTTGTCGGAATATGAAAACATCTATATATTAATTACAACTTTGGGATGATAATTCTAGAACACATTGAACCTGTATACAATATACTCTGACACAGATTCCGTGCTCTAGGCTGGGTGTATACCCACATTTCCTACATGAGGCAGCCAGTGTTAAAGTGATTAAGTAACTGGTCCAGCATCACAGGGTCAAGGTCTCTGACTGTGGATTCCAGCCTCCTTCTTGCTTCCTCCTGGATATAAATGCAGGATGCTCTTTGAGTCACACCTTCCCATTTGTTAGCTGTCTGACCTTTGGAAATTTGCTTAACCACTCTACACCTTAATTCCAGCAACTGTCAAAAAAATGGATAAAATTAATAGCGCCTGCTCTCCCTAACTCAAGTAAGAACCTGTAAGAGAAATCTTTGCAAATGGAAAAGACTTAGAAAAATACGAGTAATTATTTATATGCTGAGTCTGGACTTTCCCTTGGATTACAGTTTTGAGCTGGTCCTTGAGTTTAGCAAGTTTTCTTGTGATTTGCTGATATCCCTTAACCATCTAATGGCATGAATCATCTAGGAGACAGAATTTAAAACATTTGGGATTACTTAAATATTCCTATCCAAATCACTCCCATGTGTTTCCATATGTGCTTCCTCATAGTCCTGAAAAGCCCACTCCACTGATAATGGAATTTTGTTGACCTCATGAACACCAGACCTACATAAATTTGCCTTGTGGAGGTATCCAAAGACATACTTCAAGTTCAACACAGGAAACTCACACTGGAAGAAAACTTGCAGAACCTCAGCTGAGCAAGACAGATTTGGTTCATCTCAGAATGTCAGTACCCAGGTGAGGATCATGTCTCATCCCGCAAACTCTGGGATGTAACACAGCTATGTGCCTTCAATGCAGAAAAGGTGGTATTTGCTTGATAGTTTTTCAGTTTTACAACCATCGGGTGTTATTGGCTCATCCCTAACCTCTGATTCTAAAACTAATATTTTAACCTTGAAAAATCTCAGCACAGGAAAAGAAAAGGAACTCGGAAAACAGCCACAGATAAAAGCCACTGACACTTTCAAAGGCACTGGTGTATGGGTGTGCAATATCAAGTAATAGCATCTTGTACTCTGGGTTTAGAAAGTCGTGTGAAGTGGGAGCAGGGCAGAAATGGTGAGAGGACAGTTGTGTAATTAGCAGAAGAAATCTCTTCTCTCAGAGGGAACATACTGTCTCTGTTGCACAACTCTGCAGAAGTCTCTGCAGGGTGATGAAGTCAGTAGGGTATAGGGGGGAGGAAAAGTAGCCTGGGAATCAGGTTAAAATTTTTTTGTTGTTGTTCTTAATCTCTTAAGCTAGTTGACGTTGAATTTTTATTACAAACTTTATTACATAAAGATCCCTGTGATACTACAGTGTGTAGGAGATGGATAAAGGAAAGAAAAAATAAAGCTCATTCATTCTAGCTAGAAAAAAAAATAAAACAACCCTAATGCCTCAGAACAGATCATCTCAAGCTTCTGAATACTTCTATCAGGATTTTTAAAGATCAGTTGGCCAGACTTGAGCCAATGACTAGGCCCAGATGCTAGAATCCTCCTCCAATTAGCTAATCTGTTATTGGTTCAATCATTTTGACAGCCAGGGTCAGGGGGTGGCCAGGATTTCTGATTCACAATAATTTGGTTCCCAGGGAAAAGTCTGGTTCTGTTTTAAAAGGGGGCTCGGCACACAAGGACCACACATGCCCTCCCTATCTTGCTTACCTTGTCACTCCTGGAGATTTCAGGACCTAAGTTGCTTCTGTGGTTCCCACCAGGTGCTCCCTAATCACCTTCTCCACCTGGAACCCCACCCGCTGCTCACTGTTTGCATGAAGGGCTCAGCTCCTGTTTCCTCAGCTCATGACCTCTTTGGTGGCTCTTTCCTGTAAAGGCCACTTTCTTTGGAGGCAGCATGGTGTTTTGTAGATCTCCAGTCCAACAGAGCCCCTGGCTTCTGAATGTCACCCTGTCACTTTTGCAGGCCATTCGCCTCCCTTCCTCTGTTTCCATTTCCTTCTCCTTCTCTCTCCACATCGTCACCTTAGTTCAGACCTTCATTTCTTTGCAGATGGATGATTAAATATTATCTTAAGCTTCTACCTCTGGCCTAATTCACCATTATCTCTCATTTCCTTCAGGCAATCTTCTCAAAAGGTACAAAACTCTGGCCATTTCAACACCCCATTTCACCCAGTAGGGCAGAGTGGAAAGGCAGAGCTGGGTGAGATCAAAACTTGCTATGTGCTAGAGGTTCCTTTTAAAAAGATGACCCCACACTTCAGACCCTTCCAAAAGGTCTGAGGTGGAATATTTTGAGAAAGTCAAAATGAACTGATAGGTGGAAAGTTGCTGGAACTGAACTCAAGTGGGGAATTGAGGTGGGATAAAAATCTACCAAGCTGAATGAAGCAAAGGGAGCCCCAAACCTGGGATGAATTAAAGAAAGGAAACACAAGGATTCATAGTAATGGCTATTGCTCTACTGTCTTGAATTGTTTTTGAAGAAAGAGGTGTGACCCTGCCTGTTGGTGTTGTGATGTGCCTGTATTGTGTTGAGGCATCTAAATAGGCCTACTTATTTATTCACTGTGCAAATATGTACTGAATACCTACTGAAGGCCAAGTACTGTGTATCAGAACAGACTGCCCAGGAGCCTCAGAGGTGATGATTGTTGACATGAGTGGATATGGATGAAAGGAAAGAGATGGATTTTTGAGATTCATATTTCCCCATACTTTCAGCCATGTGCTTTTCTGACTGGTAAGTACTCACAATAGGTTTACTGAGTTGAAAACCAGTGCTTGCTGTTGACATGTGCTCCATGTCTGCACAGGGGCTGGGGAAGGAGTGATTAACGCCTTTATTGAATAAATGATACATCAGGGCCACAGCTACGATCTGTCTTTGTTCTACTTACTACTGGGTTTTGCCTACCAACTAGAAGCCAACTCCTTTATGTGTTTTTTCTCTTTTCCCTTCTTAGTTTTTCCTCATTTTTCTTTTTTCAGAGTTCTCATTAACACATTCTAATGAGTATAAATGAGGAATCTATGTCTCAAGAAACTGAACAGGCAAGTGACATCGAGAGAGAGAGAGAGAGAGAGAGAGAGAGAGAGAGAGAGAGAGAGAGAGAGAGAAGAGAGAGAAGAGAGAACAGAGAGGGAGAGATAAGAACTATTACTGTGGGTTTTTACATTTCAGGACCATCCCTGAATCTCCTGATGCTTGCCAAACCACAAAAGATAACCCCCTTTGCATGGAAAATATGGTAGGAATGGGAGATAAAAAAGTGTGTGTGTGTGTGTGTGTGTGTGTGTGTGTGTTTAGAGAGAGAGAAAAAAAGGGAATAGATATAGATGAGAATATCAAAATTGATACAAATATAATCTCCCAGGTGCATTTTAAAGACTGTGCCTTTATTTGATTTCTCATTGTTCTTCTCTAGTATGTTTTATACATATATATATATGTATTATATGTATTTCATTATATATAATATTATATGTTTATATATAACATATAAAACATATGTTATATATTATATATGTATATGAAAAAATTTTTAAAAATTTGAGAAACTAAAAGATTGCTGAGAGTCATTCTCGGTCATCCATAGTGAGATCCTGAGCAGGAAGATTACTCTGTGTTAGAATATCTCCCAGTGTTCCAAGAACTCTAACCAGGGGGCATATCTGCCCATCAAGCCCTTGATCATGCCTGGGTGAGTGATCTGGCACAGTGTTCTACCCAGTTCTGTCACACATACTGCTCTCGTTCCACAGCCATTCTCTGAGGTTCCCATGACCTTGATCTCCATCAAGAGTACGGATGGGTCTGTGCCATTCTGCTGTGGTAGGTAGCCAAATTCCATTTTCTTTTAATCCTCACGTAGCTCTGTGGGATAGCATGGATGTTAATAGGGTAGGTCTGCAGTTTACAGCCTCAGAATCTGTGGCCTCATTTTTAGTACTGACATCAACACACTAAACATACTTTTAGTATCCTTTCAGTGAAAAAGTCATAACGAACAAAATCTACCTTAAGTTCACTAACTAGTGTTGATGTATTGAGTCATAGCAAAACAGGGCTGGGGCTGTAGCTCAGTGGTAGAGCACTTGTCTCACATGTGTGAGGCACTGGGTTCCAGCCTCAGCACCACATAAAAATAAATAAAGCCATTGTGTCCATTTGTAAAACATTAGAAAAATGTCTAACATTTATTTGGCACTTACAATACACTAGATATGGAGCCAAACAATTTATATTGATTTTCTTATCTGATGCTTGTGGCAACTTATGGGGTTTTCCCTTTGATTGACTCCGTTTTACAGGTAGAGAAACTGAGCCCCTCAGGTGGACAAGGGATCAGTGTAGGCCTCTTGGTGTCCTTGGTGACCAGAAATTTCAGTGCCGTGGTCTAGAAAGGACAAGGGAAAACATAAAGGTTTGGTCAATTTCAGAGTACAGGTGAGGCAATCTCCCATAGCCCTCAGGGACAAGTAGGTGAAGTTTCTATCTGATCCTTTTCCTCCCAGGTTGGTGGGCGTGTCCCGGAGAGCACTCTTTATTTATGGTCACTCCTGACAGCTGTGTGAACTTCCTCTTCCAGCTTTGGTGGATAAGACAATCTGGAATATTCTCCCAATGTGGGTATCTACACGTTACAAAACCTCACACCCCACACTGGTATGTGCATTGCTGAGCCTATAAAGACAGGAGGAATGTCTTAAAGACCACAACTTCAAACAAACAAACTGAACTGAAACCAGAGAGGTGAGTAATCATGATGGCAAAGTTATCTTGAGTAAAAGGACAGGGCTAGGTACCTAAAGCTCTGAGGATTATGGTCACATATGATTTGAGAAAATGGACCACTGAAGCAGGAGAGGCTGGATTCAAGATACCCTCAAAAAAACAAAACAAAACAAACAAACAAACAAACAAAAAAACAAAACCAAAAAAGACTCCCAAAGGGCCTGCATGGTCAGTAAAAGCTAGACAAAAAAAAAGAAAATAGCATGCATTTTTCTATTGTGAGTCTGGATTTAATGTACTAATGATAATATTCATCGCCACTGGAATTCGTTACTGCCAGTCCCAGTGTTCTCATGTGGATCTAAAGCTACTTCTGCCCCATACATGGAGTCAGGGAAAATAAAGTCAAGAAATTAAAGCAGTCCTGACTGAGCTCCGTCCGCAGAGCCCAGAAGTAGCATGCATAGATTCTCCCGGGACACCAGCGTCATTACCTCAAAGCCTGCAGAATGTCCGCAGGTTAATTTCAGCCACAAAAAAACTCCTAAGGAAAACTGCTGACATTCGTGGAAGCTGGCTACAGTTAGTGACAGACAGCAGAAACAAGCACAGACAGAAACTGACCCTTGAGCTTCTCAGATACTGGGACTCTCCGATACAGAAGATATACTACCAAACAATATCAGGTTTAAAGAAAGAAAAGATAGAACACAAATAGCAAAGAAAAACAGAACACTAATCATGACCAAGCAGATTCAGAAAAAAAATAATGGAGAACTTCTAGAGGTTAAAAATACACTTAATTGAAATTAAAACTGGATGGATGGGTTAAAGAAAAAATTCATCACAATGACTTGGCAGCAGTCGATAATAAACAGTTCATAGGCATACATGACTTCCTATGTACACTGTATATAGTACACCAAGCATTTTTCTGAATTTTTTGCTAATACATCATAAGAAAGAGGGAGTGAATTAGAAACTGATACGGAAAAATTACCTTTAGGGAAGCGAAGAGAGAAATATGAATGCAAGCGCTGTGTCTCGTGTTTATTAGTGCAGTATCCTACACACAAGCTTTACAGCCCAGCTGAGCCTCAGTTTCCTCACTAGGAGCACAGAAGAAGTGACTTGGTGGAGCTTATTGCAGGGCTATTTCTGGAGTTTAGGTTTCCCAGCACTAAAAGAGTAAAATAATAATTGAGGGAGGGAAAGTGAGAGAGGGGAGAGATTGACTTAATTCGGTCTTAAAATTTTCCACATGCATTCTTTTGAAACATTTTCTTGGCTTTTTAAAAATTCCATTATTATGTAGATTTAGAAATTGTGCATTTTGCACAGTTATGATTCAATACTTCAAAACAGTATTTTATCTGTACCAAATCATAGAAATGACTTGAGAAGACCTTGCCACAAAGATATCACACAACAGGTACTTCCTGTCCATTGGGTCACAGGCTTTTCATACACAGTGTGCCACAGCAAATTTAGGCATGATTAGAGGCTGATCTAATAACAGTTATTATAAATTCCTTTTCTTTAGGACAACTCTACTGTCTAGTTTTTGCTTGAGTTTAGGATCTCAGAAAAACAATTTCATGCTGGAATACTGTCCACTTAATGATATGGTTCTGATCATTGGAGAGATAACGAAAATCCAGTTAGTTACACACAGTAGTTGCTTATCATCATTGGTGCTGGTGGATTGCAAACACCAAAAACCAACTCTGGCTTATTTAAGCAGATAATTAACTAAAGGGAAGGTAAAGTGGAAGGACTCACAAAATTGATAGGAAGTCTAAGAAACAGCCTTGAAAAATGGGCAGGGACAAAGGTGGGAAGGCCCAGTGCCATCCTGCAAGAGACCCCCCTTGATTAGTATGGCCAGTCTGGTATTTCTGGACACTTATTACCACACCAGTAGCTTATCGAATCAGCCTCTTTAACCTTGCTTTAGTGACCCAAAGTCACTCCTTCAAGCTTCAAAGTTCCATGTGATATGCGATTGCCTACCTGGTCATGTGTAGGCAATCGAATGCTGATACCCTTGATACCCAGAGGTAGAGAGATTACCTGACCTCCTTTGGCTTCTCGAAAAACAGAATGTGACATTCATGTTGACCTCACCAAGGTGGTCACTTTAGTTAAAATAACAGTATATTGTATTCTTGAAAAAAAATGTTAAGAGAATAGATTTTAAGATTTTAATAGATTTCACTATTATCCAAAAGTGACAACGATGTGTGGGGTAATGCATGTGTTAAATAGCTTGATTTAGCCATTTCCCAATGCATATATATATATTTTAAAACATCATGTTTTATATGATCAATATGTACAATTTTATCTTCCAATTAAAACAATAAAATTTTAAGCTTGTTAAAAATGTATACAAAGTTCTTTTCATTAAAGAACTTCAAATCCAATTTACCTGAGCCATGATTGCTCACATTTTGATGTACAGGCAGTATAAAAGCAAATACATTTTTATGTGACTTCCTGTAGAAAAATTCATGTGAATTATATCTATTTCAACAAATATTTTTACAACACACTCTTTTCACCTAATAGGATAGATATACAAATTGCTTTTCTAGCACAGAGACTTCATTCTTCTGTGTGTCTGTGGCTTCTTGACCTTCCCAGACCTCTTTCTCCCCCTTCAGGCTGTGAGCTCCTTGACAACAGGCTGATCCAGCACTTAGCTACGGCTTCATACATGGTAGGTCCCAAAACTGTGTGTAAGACGTCAGGAGGCCCATATTGTCTGCAGAGGAAATAATAGTTCAATGGATTATGTTGTAATGAATAATAATACCTTGCTGAGGACAAGATCTAGATGCCTGTGAACCAGAGTTTTTCAACTTGGCCTTGGGGGCAGTGTACTGGCAATCTCACTGCCCTCTCTACTGCTGCCATCTGCCCAGTTCTCAGCAGGTCTGCCTGACTCATTCCTGCACTGGTCTTCAGGAGCAGACTCCTTCCCTTCCCTCTGGCTCAGTAAATGGCACAGGTTCATCCTTCTTGTGTTGAGTTGCATTGCTGCTGGCCCTTAAAATTTAATTTCAGAAAGCAAGAGCCCAACACCAAAGGTGTATTTTATTTTGACACAATTCTGCACACATTTGCTAAAACCTTCTACTGAGTTGCAGTAGGCTCTGATGACGCAGAAGTGATTCAGCCCCTGGTAGCAAATTAGTAAGCCTTTTCTGAGAATCTGCAGCATGCAATAAAGAAAGACAAAACATTCAGGCCATTCCAAAGCAAGTACGATATGGTTCTTGCCCTCTCATAAATTAAATTTTTCTAGAGATAATATGAATAGATTACTGAAAACATCAAAGTAATTTAAAATTTTTTTTTATTATGCTAAAGTGTAAACACCGTGTTAGGAAATCTTGAAGCAGTAACATTTTTTTTTTTATCAGCTTATGCACACACAACTAACTCAGAGCATTTTGGAATAATTGATATATATATATATATATATATATATATATGCGCTAAGAAGAGCTATCTATTTATCAATCAATCAATCTATTTGTCCTTCTTTCCTTGCTTTCCTCTATTCATCTTCACATATGTCATCCACTTATCTGCCTCTCAGCTTACTCATAGATTTGTCTGTGAATCTATGTTTCTATCTATGTTCCATCCATTCATCTCTCTATCTATGTATGTCATTATAAGAGTTTAATCTCTTTTGGTTGTTCTGGAAACTAGAAGTCAGTAAGAGAAGTGGGTGACTTTGGGTGAAGCTGGTATTTGCAAAGAGCTGTGATTGATTACCAAAATTCACTAGAGATTCCAGGGATGATGAGAGAACAGAATGTGGGAAAGCGGAGAGGGGTGCCATGCCAGTGGCTCCGGGGGAAGTCAAGAGGCCTGATACGATTAGGGCATGGGTATGAGCACTGAAACAATTCTCCCTTGTAGAAGATTGGAGGAAAGTTAATCATACTTCCATTCTACCCTTTTCCTTTTGGTTGTGGTGCTGGGGATCAAAGACAGAGCCTCAGGCATGCTAGGCAAATACTCTACCATGGAGCTACACTCCTATCTCCTCTCATTCCATTTCTGTCGATGTTTCCTAATCCAAATAGGAAATGCTTGCATAGTGTTCAACTTGTGCCTACACTGTCCTAAGTGCTTCCCATGGATTAAATAAGCTCATCCTCACAATACCCTATGATGTAATATCATGATATACCCAATTATTCCCATTTTACTAAATATGCATAGACTGAGGCACAAACAGGTAAAGTGCTTTAGTCCTAAAACTGGTAAATAGAGATTCCAATTCAAAGCAGCCCAGACATGATGTCCCCCTCACACTATGCTATACTGCTATGCAAAGGAATATGCCACATGCTAGAGATAAGGTGGCCATGAGCATAGTCTCTGTCCTCAAGAGCTTACATCCTTGGGGGGCAATATTAAGCAAAAATAACCAGGAAATTAGCATCATTTCCAATTATAAGGAGTAACTAGGAATTGGGAGAGAAATGAAGAATCAGGACAGTTGTACCTGAGAGGGTGACACTTATTCTATAGGCTATGGAATGAGTAGAAGTTATCCAGGAGAAGCAGATGGAGGCCCTAAGGAGAATCCCGTTTCCAGCCTAGGAATCATCCAATGTGTAGTCCTGAGGCAAGAGGGAACCGGCCTCCTTCAGTGGACAAGCAGAAAGAAGACTGGTGCCATTCAAAGATGTCAAAGGCATCAAGGAGGTAGGAACCCCATTCTGCAGGGTTTCTGCCAGGGTTTCACATTTATCCTAAGAGCAATGGGTGATCTTAAGCACTGACTCTGTGTCTGGCTTGTGTTTAAGAAAACTCACTCCCTCTTGGGAGACAGGGGATGGCTAAGGAGATGGAGAGAGGCAAAATAATTCAAGAGGTGTTTCGGAGGCAGAATCCACATGGGGAGTGAGGAGCTGAATTTGTGAGAGACTCCCAAATTTCACAACTCTGCAGCAAGCGTGCTAAACTTTTTCAGGAAAATTTCTGAGTAAACTTAGAGTAAATATACTAGGCTTTGTAGACAATATGGTCTCTTGCAACTGCTCAGCTCTGCTCAGTGAGAAAGGGAAAGCAGACATTGACATTAGTACCTCAATGGGCATGGCTGTGTTCCCTTGAATCACCTTTAAACTCAGGAAGCTGGCCAGATTTGGCCTTTGGGCCCTCGTGGGCCAACTGCTGGTTTGGAGAGTATAAAGGTCACTAAGATTTGGCACCATGGAGGAGAACGGGCCATGCAAGTGATTGGTCACATTATTCCACTTCCTCCTCATGGTGACACCACACAGGAGTTGTTATTACTCTCTGTTAGAGACAATAATCATATCTCAGCACTATGAATTGACAGCCAATATCACATAGCTAGTAGGTGGAAAAGCCAGCACTTGACCCCAGGGTGTTTTTTTAAATTTCCAAGTCCATGAAAGATCTTCTCACCACCCCATGTCATTTCCTATTACTTTTCCCCTGTGACTAACCCCAGTGGTGGCAAAACTTTGTTTTGCAAAGTTTTCTCACTTTTCCTAAGAGGTACTTTTCCATTTTGAATGATATTTTTAAGGAGCCAGGAAAAAAAAAAAAAGGACAGTGAGTCTCTAAGTGTACCATTGTGGCTTTTGTTCAGCACAATAGACTTTATATTGCTTTGTCCAGTTTCTATGAAGTGGGACGTAGGAGGTTTGTTTTCAAGAAATTAGCATCATATTTTTCTCTTTTTTGCACCCATCACAATTTTATCTTGGGGATAAACAATGGTATTTTCATTCCCTCCATTCGAGCCCCACATTGAACATTTTCTATTAAAATTTAAATAAGCCACTTCAGAGAAAGATGAAGATGTGAGGCTAAAATGAGCTGATTCACTAGAATTTGTTCCTGAGAATATAACTTATTTGCTCTTATTGCTTATGCAACTGGGTTTCATAATAGAAATTTTAAGTGGGCCAGCATCGTGCCGCTATGCTCATTTCATCCAACTTTTACATCTACAATAGCCAATTGCAAAGGGAGAAATGAAAGACACAAGGTCCTTCCTCCCCCACCCCTGCCCCATGGAGTCCCAATTATGTTTTCAGGGAATTACTGGAGGCTGACCTTTTTTCAAAGATACATTAGATTTTGATTGTGTCATCATCAGTACACATAAGCAAAAAAATTACTTTGCTGCCAGCTGATTGCTCAAATTTCCCTCTTTTTTCACTGACTGAAGTAGAAGACAGGTCTTGCCAAGGTAGAGACACATAGGGGTACTGAGAGGGGCTGGGAAGGGGGCAGAATGCAGGATGGAAGAACAAACACAAAATTGAAAAACTGAGTTTGGGAAAGACCAAAGGAGAGAGCCTAACTGACTTCTAAATCAGAAGGTCTAAGTCAGGGGACAAAATATAGAATTTAGGACCAAGTACTGAGACAACTGTGTACATGGTATAGGAGGGGTAGAGTAGTATTAAAGTTCTTTTGAGTGATTACATAGAAGAGCTTTATTCCAGTGTTTTTTTTAATAAATCAATGTTTGAAGAGAGAATGATTCTTTGGATGAGTAACTTGGAAAATATACCGATCTCCCCATACCACGTTTTGATTTCCATGTTTCAGTTGCCTGTGGTCAACTGCTGTCTTACAATATCAAATGGAAAATACCAGATATAAATAATTCATGTTTTAAGTTGCATATTGTTCTGAGTTGCATGATTAAATTTTACGCATTTTATCCTGCCCAAGATGTCATCCCTTTGTCCAGTGTATCCACGCTGTATATGCAACCCACCTGTTAGTCACTTGGTAGCCATCTTGATATCAGATTGAATGTCGCAGTATCACAGTGTTTGTATTCAGATAACCATTATTTCACTTAATGATGTTCCCCAAGCACAAGATCAGTGATGCTGGGAATTTGAACATGTCAAACAGAAGTCATAAGGTACTTCCTTTAAGTAAAAAGATGAAGCTTACAAACTTAATAAGGAACAAAATATCATATGCTGAGGTTGCTACCAGATATGGCAAGAATGAATCCTATATCCATGAAATTGTGAAGGAAAAAAATAAAGAAATTCATGCCAGCTTTGTTGTTGTAAAAGTTACAGCCAGGATTCATAGAAAGGCCTTAAACTTGCTATTTATTGTAGTTAAAACAAACAAACAATGTATAAAGCATTTAATGCTGTCCATGGTTTGGGACATCATTAGGGATCTTTGTGTATCTTCGTTGTGGATCAAGGTGCACTACTGTGCATAATTTTTGATGCTTAGAAAGTCAGTGATAGATAATAATAGAAATAATGATAATGATAAAAATAGATACATGGATAATTCCTGATACAACCTTATGACACTCACCAGTACTCAGTGCTCCTTCCCTTCTGGGCATTTTGAAGGAATGGCTCCTTATCATTATTAAGCTCTTAAAATGTCACCTCCTCAGAGGGCACTTGTATGACTTCTCAACTGGAAAGTTGTTGTTTCTTAAATAACATCTGAAGACCAGCACAGGATGTGACACCTAACAAAAGCTCAATAAGTATTTTAAGTGAATTATTCCATGACCAAGTGCAACAGGAGCATAAGATGTACATAAATGTACATAATGTATGTAAAATGAACAGAAAAAGATGCTAATGTGGTAACAGGTACAGCAGTAGCCAGAAGTATATATAAAGCCCACAGTCCAAGTCTACATCTTTGGCCAGTACAGGACTACAAGTTGGGGTTGCTGGATGGCCCAACTGCAGAGGCTACTCTGAGCACCTAAACCTGTGTGTGTGTGTGTGTGTGTGTGTGTGTGTGTGTGTACACTGAGGGTTTATGCAGCCAGGAATCTCTGCAGAATTCACATTTGCATCACAATCTCCCAGTTGACTGCCATCACTTAGGTCCTCTGAAATAGTTGTGGCAAGAGAACCCTGTTCTGTTCTTGACTCTCTACTGCATACTATTTCCATTCGGATTTGGGTAGACAATTTAAACTCAAGGAGCCTGAGACTAGAATCTGTTCTTTCCCTGTGTTTCTGTTTTCGGTAGATGGTGTCACCGTCCTGTCGACACATCAAACTAAAACTTGTGAGCCCTTTCGGATCTTCCATTCTGTTTCTCTCCAGCATTAAATTGGTCCCCAAATTGTGCATTACTACCCCTTGGCTTGCTACCTTCCTCTATATTTTACTACTGTTGCAGAGAACTTCGCTCCTTGCCCATTTAGTATAATAAAATGGACATTACATCTTGTCTCCCTCCACCAGACACTGTCCCCTTCAATCCATCTCCCTTATTGTATCTAAGATGGCAATCTTATGTGCATAGAACAGGTTCCCTCTCCTGCCTGTAACATTTCAGAGACTTCTGTTATGGGTTCAATTGTGTTCCTCCAAGAAGATATGTTGGATGTGCCTAATTTGAAGATGGGGTCTTCACAGCGATAATTAAATTAGAATAAGGAAGGCAAGGAGCTAACCTTGTGTGGAGGGCATCATCAGGAGGGCACTAACCTAGTATGGCCGGTGTGCCTAGACAGTAAGGAAATCTGGATGCAGACTTGTACACTAGGAGAATGCATAAGAGGATGAATGTAGATATTGGGGTAATGCCACCAGACGCTGGGAGAGAGGCATACCAAAGATGTTTCTTCACAGTCCTCAGAAGAAGCACGTGCTGTTTACGCTTTGATCCTGGACTCTGAGTCATCAGGATCTGATTCTGCAGTATTTTCCAGCACCCTTCACCATTCTTCCTTCTAGAGACTCAAGAACCTCCACTGGGCTCCCTGAGGGTTTCACATATTCCTTTGTTTTCTTGCCACATCCCAATCATATTTGAGTCAGCAATTGTCTTATTGGAGAGCCTTTCCAGTGTCCTATCCTCAGAGGGAGTTTCCTCTTTTCCATTCTTCCCTGGAGGCTTGGGCAAGCCTCGATGAAGGCACACCTTCCATCGGATCACGTTTGTCTTTGTTTCATGACTGTGTCTCTTGGTCTATACTGAGAGGATGATTCTTGCTCCTTTCCCTCCAGGGTCAAGGTGGAGAAATGGGCCTATGAGATCCAATCATACTTGCCAAGATGTTACTAAGGAACCGAGGAGTTGTGTATGGACCAGTGGAAAGTTTGGTGGTAAGGACCTGGTCTTGTGTCTACTCTGCTTCTAACTAGCTGTAAGATCATAGTCAAATTCCTTCCCCTCTCTGGGCCTCTGTCTTCTCATCTGCAAAGTGGAACAGTTGGTTAGATGCTCTCTGGTTAGATACCTTAACACCACCCCAGGAGAATCTTCTTCCAAGGACATTCTTTTGTAGTGTTCTCATAAGAATTCAAACCAAGTTCAGATTCTTTGAAAGAATTTCAGGCAGATTTAGGTCAAAGGGCAAGGTTCCTCATCAAAGGACCCTCTCAAGTCTCCCACATGTCCCCAAGAAGGATATCACTTCTTTTACTTTCTGAAAAAGCTGACTGTAATCAAAAGCTGCATGGTGACAATTACTAGGGTTATAGTTACAATTGAGTTTTAAATTCAATGTCTTTAGGAACACTGATTGTTGAGGACAGGACACTCCTTTTTTGATGGCAGGGATCCCAGGGGCAGTTAAGGGGGAGGCTGCTTGAGAAAATGGAACTGCTTCCAACAAGAGGCCTGCAGAACCTGGATGGGAAGGGGCCTCCTTTCCCCAAAGCAGTAGAACACTCTTATGAAGAGCAGAGGGTGTCTCCACTGTCAGTCCACACAAGCTCCAGGCCCCCTGTGGAGGGACAGGTCTGAATCGCTGCTGAGTATAATTTTGTGATAGGAGAAGGCAGAACTCTTGGTTTCTGCAGTGGTGCCAACCTTTGTTAGTAACTGACAAATTTTCACATGGGAAATCTCGGCTGCTTTGGTTTTAGTGAAAGCTCCCTTCCCTTGGACACTGTTCCTTGAGAGATCTGTATCTTGACAGCCTGGAGCAGTCAAAGAAACTGTTCCCAGGCTTCGTGAGTAACCAGGCATGGTTCTCTGGGTGCGTATCACAGAGACACCTTTTTTTCTTTCCTCCTGAGATGATTAATATGCTTTTTGGTTCATAACTTGCTAACCTGCGTATCCTCCGAGGCTCACAGTGGCCTTCCTGAAAAGTGGGTACCTTTATCCGGAGCCTCATTATCTCTGACATTTGACTTCCACCAAAGCCCATGTGGATTTCACCTAAAAACCTTCTACTCAATGATGGTACTTCCAGTTTTAAGGCTTACAATTTGCTGAAGGAAAACTGTGAGTTAAATTTACTTTTGCAAAAGGATATTTGCTGAACTGACTTTAGAGGGGAGAAAATCCTATTAGATTCTGTACTGTTGTAGGTCTGGTAGTGAGAGCCATGGGTTCTTCAAAGGCCCTGGCTTGGATGATAATTTTAGTGGCGTTTCTCTTCAGGTGATACTGCAGCTTTCTATTTGTACCTCCCTTTCACCCTGATAGCCAAGGAAGCTGATGTTCTTACAGTCATTTGCCAGAGAAGAATATCAGCACTCCTGGAGAGAAAGGATGCTTCCCATGTCATCTAGTGGTAACAGTCCGATTCAGTACCTGGAACTGGATCTTCTACTCCATGCCTATTGACTACTTCACCATGTCTTGGAACTGTTCAGTGCTACTTAGGGGTTAGAAAGTGCTCAGGTTGTCTAGCTAGCTTTGAATTTGTTGACAGGTCATGAGGAAACTGGAAGTCCTCACTGTCTTGTATTCACTCAGCTCTGAACAAAAATGGATGAATGCAGAACAAGGGTTTGCATTCCTTCCCAGCCTCCAAGCAAAAATAGAGAAGGACAAATAGGAAGCCTTGGCCTCTTTAAATAACAATGAACGACAGGAAAGAACTGGCACCCCAACCTGGTCATGCGTGGACTCCCCCATACCCGTTCCTCAGTGTCTATGGTGCAGAGAGGTAGAAAATGGCTGGGCAGGAGGGCAGGGGTCTCAATGTACAGAGGTTACCCTGGCTTTGGTCTCCTTCCTCTCTGGGCCATTGCATACAAGTCTGCTGGGTCTCGGGGCAATTTTAGGGACTTAACCATGGGATGTGTTTGGCCAATGGGTGAAAGCAGATCTGACACCAGTGGTGTGTTGAAATAGCCTTGAACTCTGGGCTTTGCTTTCCTGTGCCTCTGTCATCACCAAGCAAGCATGCCCAGGCTGGCTCAGAGTGAGAGGGCACTGCAAACTTGCATGGCAAAGAGAGTTGGTATGGGGTCAAGGGAGAACTGAGGCCATCATGGAAATCTATAAGAATTCCTCTGTCGTTGCGCCCACCCTTCACACCTCACCACGCTGTCTTTCTTCAGTATCTCAACTGTGGTTCCATTGATGTCAGCTAGGACTACCACATGTGCATGAATGAGCCCTTAGATTCTCATGGTGCTCTTTCTTTAAGTGCAGACCAAGTATCATCTCTTTCAGAAATATTTAGCACTTTTAAATCCTAACCATGGTGCCCTTCTCTGGGCACCTATGGCAACTAAAAATTTGTTTCTTATAAATATACTATCTCTTGATGTAGTGTCTCCTTTGAGACCTGAAGTGGAGAGGGAATTGAGGGGCGAGGAAGAGAGAGTAATGGGAGCCCCATGTAGTTAGGAATTCACACAGTGGAGCAGTTCCCACCATAGACACTTACAGCCTCCTGAAGCTGGTTCCATAAGAACTTCAGGAAAGGGCCTTCCTTCAAAAAATCATGGAGCTGAGACCCCAGAGTCTCATCACAGTGGTGGAGGATAGGAGGTACAATCATGGTAGGTGATGGGTGTGACAGTCAAGCCACCGTGTCAATGTCAAAAATTATTAATAACACATAACTGTCTCCCTCATTGGTAACCTGTTTCCCAAGTCCATGTTAAAACTCTTTCAACAGATGAGAAAACAGAGACTCAGAAAAGAGAAGTGATTTCCACGAGATCAACCAGCTCATAAGGAGAAATTCTATAATTTCAACCCAGGCCTCCTTAGCTCAGAGCTCAGTACTTCCGTGCTCGGCCATCTCTAGGCTGTGTGGTACCCTTGTTCTTTCTAGTCATAAACCACCTCTCCTATGTGGGTCACACCCATGGGGCCACACCACTGGGTGGGGCTTCTGGTTAAAAGGCAGTTCTAGAGAAGGGTCCTTGGAGAACCTGTCTGAAACCCATGGGCAGACGAGTGTACCTGGTTTCTCAGGTCTTGCTGTCTACTTGCCCCACAAGTCCTAGCATGCCATAGCACTGACTGGTGGAGACACAGGCGTTTGTTGGCGAACAAGGAACAGAGATTCTAGTTCTGGTTCGGCTGTGTGATACTAGGCCAAGTCACATACTTGCCTGGGTCATTTGAACTATGAAATAAGGGGGTTAGAGCACATTCAATACGACAGACAACTACCTGGCATCAGAAGATTACCCACGGGTGCTGCAGAATGGGTCCAAGTGAAGAGAAACTTGAACAGGGGTCAATCCTGCTTCCAAGGAGCACACGGAACAGAGGGGACAAGAACACACCAAGTCTGGGTCCCTTGACACAACTCATGTTGCTGTAAGAACTCTGGCAGAGGTGTAGACATAGTGGGGCATCGAGGAGGGAGAGGAAGTCTGGGAGGGAAGGCTCACCCGGGAGGCCCCAAGGACGAGAGCCTCCATGTGTCTGTGGGCTGTGAATGAAGGAATGGACTGAGTACATGAGGGGCCACCTACAACCCAGAAAGCCCAGTGTTCGCAGGCTGAGCACGGCAACAGGAAAGTAGCTTTATTGTGTCTTCTGTTCTTTATTCTGGGCAAGGAGTCTTGATATCCATGAAAACATACCATGTTCCTTGGACACACATGCATGTGTGTGCACACACATATGCACACACACACAAAAAAAAACCCCACACAAATCTGTCTTCATTTTATGGAAGAGGTTTAAAAAATTGCTAACTTTGTTCAACTGGGAGCCCAATCTTGTCTCTTAGGCACATGCTAGATAGAGGAGCCTCTGAGGATGTCAGAAGGTCTCCACAAAGGACCAAGAACCAGACTTCCAAATGTCATAGGGTCCTTGCCCGAGTTTAAAGGGCTTCCTTTATGGCAGAGGGTGTGGTGGAGGTAAGGGTGGTGCCACCTCAGCCAGCCATTGGTTGCTGTGCCTGTTAAAGTCTCTGGCTTACCTCTCTGATAGTATCAGTTACCTCAGTTGACATGGGTGCTGTGGTCCTGACCCCTGCTGAGCTCTCACGGGACAGCTGGCAGAATTGCCAGCCCTGCAGGGGAGCCACGCTGGACCCGCAGGCCTGGAGAGCCCAACTGCCAACCAGGTGCAACCATGAGACCCTGCAGGAGAATCCACCAGCTGAGCCTGGTCAACCCACAGGATGGCGAGAAACAGTCATAGATAGTTATTATTCTCATTATTTTGAAGGTGTTTTGTTGCACAGAAATGGAGAATCATAGCAGCATTTTGAGTTGGGTTGAATTTTAATCTCTCCAAGAATTTTTTCCTAGGATACAGATTTTTGGCTTTAAAACTCAAATTCTTATGTGGGAAAGGTTATTTTTTTACTATTACATAACTGGTCACTTCCATTAGATGTTTGCAGTGAGCATTTTTAAATTTCCTGCACATATATTGGCAAGAGGTTCTGTGTAGACAGACATTTGAATAGATTAAGATTAGGCCAAACCATTAGTGTATTTAAAAGCAAGGTGGGGTGACATGGTGGCCAGAGCCAAAGGATATGTAAAGATTCCTGAAAAGCCATGAAAAAAAATACTTAGAAATATCAAGAGTAGATTAGTTGTGGGTTAATGTGCCGTGCAGTGTTCTAACAGGCAAGTCACGCTGCCTTCTCTGATGTTCTCAAATGATAACACTCTGGGCCTGTACAATAATAGGAAGCAGATTTACATTCTTGAGCTAATTTGCTCTGGATCTGGAAATATTATTCTTTTAAACAGCCATGGATTATACCGTCCAATATCTTAATTAAGGTTTGTATATTCTTTATCAAGGTTTTATGATTTTCTTTTTCTGTTTTTTTCAGGTTCTGATAATATTTTGATGACTTCATGAAGGAATTTGTAGGTTTAAGTTTTAATGTTCTGGAACATTTTAAACAGTATTAGTACTATTTGAGAGTTCATGAGTGTATGTGTGGGTGAAAGAGAGAGAGAGAGCATGTGTGAATGTGTATGGGCAAGGGCATATGTGTAAGTCTGTATGTGTGTGTCTTGCGAAGAAAATGGGCATAAAGAAGAGAGTCAGAGATGTTTTCTAGAATTCTGGCTTGCACCATTGTTGAAACTCTGGAAAAAGGCAAGAATTGGTACAATTCTCAAGGATTTGATTTTTTAAAAAATGTTGATTTTCAGCCAAGGAGGTGCAGAAGTGTGGCAATGTACTAGTCAGAAAGATGATGAGCAGTGTGTGTAGAAGCCATATTTAAATATTGTACTTGTCGCTGTCATAAAGTCCCACAAAGTAAATGAATAGGGATTTATTGCCACACAGTTCTGGAGGATAGAAGTCCAAAGTCGAAGAATGAAGCCAGTTCTGCTAGGTTAGAGCTCTCTCTGAATGACATCGGTGTACCTTGACTACTTCATGTCTCCAAAAGTATTTCGGTTTTGAGATATTAGTGTTCAGAATTTCAGCACATGAATTTTAGGTGTGTGTAGAGGGGACACAATTTATCCCATAATAAATATCAAACACTCTGTTCTAAATTAGATTTTACTTTTATCTTGGAGTAGGGCTAATGGAAATTTGAGGTGCTAATGGAAATTTCTAAGTTGCTACCTACCGTATATTGAGATGATTTGGGATAATCAAAAGTATATGCTGTATACAGGGGACCATATGTTGTATGATTCAAATATATTTATAAAATATTTGCCACAGACAAATCCATACACATAGATTATCAGTTTCTTAGGCCTGGGGTTGGGCTGGGATATGGACCATTGCTAATTTATATGGGGTTTCTTTCACTACTACTGAACACCTCCTACAATTAGGCTGTAGTGATGGACATACAACTACATGAATATATTAAGAACCATTTAATTGTAACTTTAGGTGGATAAATTGTATGATACACAACTGTATCTTAATACTACTCTTTTATTTTAACAACTGATATTCTTAGCTGCTGGGTGTAAGGGTGAATGAATCTAGATTTCCATTTCAGCCATAAGATTCTACATTTCTTTATCTCTTTGAGTCTCTTTTTACTCATTTACAAAATGAGGAAAAAGGAGTGTGTAAAATAGGTGATACTCTCTACACTTCAGCTAACAGCTTCATCTGAGGTCCCTATTCCGCCTTACAGAGCACATGGTTTAGAGCATGGGCTTAGAGCATTTTTGGATTTGAATCCAGTCCTTCCCTTTACTTGTTCTGCAACTTGCTGGGGTCAAGGTCGAAGCCGATAAGATTCTTCTGCAGAGCCTCCTCATGTGGGCATTGCCATGGCAGCTAGGCATCCTGCACCCAAGGAACATTCCCAGGCACAAGCATGCACAGCCATGAGGTCATTAGAGACCCCAATCCCAGACACTGCTCTCCCACATCCAACCTCAGGCAAGTTCTCATATCTCTCTGAGGCTTCATCTCTAAATGGGATACAGAATGGGAATGCAACAATACCACTTCCTCACGGGGCTATTGGTAGGATTTAATGTGATAATATCCAAAAGGGCTCAGCAGGCTCCTGGGTGGAACATGGTAAATGGCTGAAAGGCAGTATTATTATTATTAACATTAATTTCCTAGAGTCGAGACTAATGGCTTACTTTACCAAAATGGGCCAGATGATTCTTTGTCAACAGGAAACAGATCCACGGGGTTGTCTTTTCACATTGATGCTCTACCGGTTACACCTCCTCTGCATTTTTAAATTCTAAATAATGCAGCACAGCAGCATCTGTGTTAGCTCAGAACATATTTTTCTTTGCACTCCTCCTTCAGTCAGTCTGGTAATATCTTTGTGTTATTAAAGATCAACTGACCTCTGTTTCCAAGAGGCATCAAATGCTGTGCAGAATGAGACAAATGAGTGATCATTAAAAGCAACAATGGATGCAAATATATTTAGTTAGCATTTATTGAGGATATACTTTATTCAAAACATCATGCCAAGCACAAAAGGACATGCAAAGATGAGCGATATTAGAATGATACTTTCATGGATCTCATGGTTTTCGTGGGGGAAATCTCCCATGGATCTGTTCTGTGAGGTGTCAGATATTCTCTGACCTTACTGGGCTGGTGGAAAGCTATGTGTGCAGTGCATCATATCGAGTCCAATAGCAGATGCATGAACCATGTGCTGAGGACGCCTGGAGAAGGGAATGACTAACTCAGTATGGAGAAGGTCTGTGTGCCACAAGGAGGTGGAAGAGGACATTCCCCACCAAAAGTAGGAAATATACTGAATTTCTCACCATTTGGCAATTAATTCATGGCCTTCCATGACCTGAATTTCTTATTCAGAGACCAGGGCAGCCCTCACACCTGGCTAGAACTGTTGCTTCTGGAATGATGGAGTAGGATTTGGATATTTGCTAAGAAAAGACAAGAAAAACCCTTAAAGGGGAATGATGCACCTAGAATCAGGCCCAAGAATGTGTGTGTGTGTGTGTGTGTGTGTGTGTGTGTTTGTAAATGTTGGGAATTGAGCACACAAGCTGCTTTTTTCCTATATTTTATATGGTGTTTTCAACTCAGTATTTTGTATGCATTGATCAGGAAATTACTTTTCTTTTTCCAAAGTATGTGAGCAACACAACAGCATGTAGTTTCAAGCTCACTTCTGACTCATTTGTCTCTCAACAACTGAGTTTTTCATCGTCAGTAACATTAATTATACCTATCATTCACTCTGAAGTGACCTTTACTTCTCTCCCTGCAGCATTCTCTCCACATGGGCTCACACTGGGGTAGCTGGAGACGAGTGATGTCAGTCCCAAGCCATCTCCATGTGGCAACCAGAGCTCTGGAAGCACAGACCTGACTCTTAGGCTCTCCTGTTGCTCTGCCTCCGGCCTTACGTGCCCAAATGGAATTGGAGAACAGTCTCTGCTACCAGGATGCAGAAAAGTAGGTTTTTCTGTTCACCAAGCAATTCTTCATTTCAAAGGGTTGGGGAAAGACTTGCAGGAGAAAACTGGAAGAAGCAAACATTTATTGAGACATCATTGAGTGAGTATGGACCTTGGGTCCAAAGACCCAAGTTTGGACTCAGACCTGTCACTATTTGCTGGGTAGCTGGAGCAAATCCCTTCTCTTCTCTAAATAAAATGAAGATGGTAATAGTTACCTTGCAGCATTGCTGTGTGGGTTGGTGGAATTCTAGATGTGAAACCTGCATCCCAATCCTCAAAGGCCCAGGAGAAATGATACCTATGTGTTATTTACATCTCCTGCAGGGTGAGGGAAGCCATCATGTCAAGAGAAAGTAGTGTAAAATCCACCCTTGAGAGACCTCAAATCAAGGAACAGCATATATGGTTTTCTGCACACACACACACACACACACACACACACACACATACACACACAAAGAAGACTGCTCAGGTTAGTGCCCATGACACAAAACCCACGTAAACAAAACCTGCATTTTTATACTAGAATCATATTCATTGTGGAACACGCTCACTTAGGGACACATGGGAGTCAAGATGCTCCAAGAAATGGAAACAAGGAAGTCATGTCCCAGGCCATCTTCATGGATATGTAACCTGTGCAGTTACAAAAGGTCCCACATCCACATTGGCCTTAGCACAATGTCATTGCAATCTAGAAATTCTTACTAATTTTTGAACAAGGGGCCTCTCAATATCATTTTATTCTCCAGGCTCCACAAATTATGTAGTAATCTTTGGTCATATCTTTAAATAATTTCTCTCCTCCTCCTTATCCCCACTTTCTATAGCTGAAGTCACATAAAATAAAGGCTTTTAGGTCACTGTGGTGGATAAGCTCATGTAAACAGTGTCTTAGTGCACTCTAGGAGACTGGTATAATTGTCCCCATTGGATGGATGTATAATTTCCTCAAGGTCGCCTGCTTAGTAAGGGGTCAGATCAGGATTGGTATAGTTGTCTACTTTTTCTATTATGTCATGATGAATGAGAAAAGCCTGAAAGGTAATCCGAGCTCAAAAGTAGCATGTAGTGGCAAATGTGTAATAGGAAGACATTTGAACTAAGCTGACGTGCAGAGGTGGGGGGTGGTGGTCACCAACACATAACTTATTTATGGTAAATTTCCCCAGACATATGCTTGCTTCCTGACATGGAATCAGCAGGGTTTTATTTGCCATTGTGTTCCCAGCCCCAGCCTAATGGTTGGTACCTAGACAGGGGGCTCAATAAATATCTGTCCAATGAATGATATTCCTATCAAGTTCTCTTCACTCTGCATCAAGTTGGCCCTCTTTCTTGTAGATTTATACCTTTGCTCCTTATCTTCTTTGAAGGCTTATCTTTTTGACTCATGAATGTTCTTTGACAAGCTTGATGATTGATAATATCAGGCAGAAAGCCTTTAGATCTTAACTAATGAACAAACCAAAATTTTGATGACCACTTTTATGCATAAGACTTTGATGGTTCACTATCTATTTGAACGATGCAGGAAGATTCCAGCTACCATTCGAATTCTCCACCACCTGGCAGTGCTAGAAAAAGCCTGGAGGAAGACTGTGCTCTTCCCGATTCTAACCCGAGGTAGCATTGCTCCCCTGGTTCTGGGAACTAACCAGCTCTCTCGTCATGGTCCATTCATCCCGTACTCTGCCCCTTCCGTCAATGTGTCATGAGTTACTGATTTTTCCTTCTGAATTGCTCAATGCTTAATGCCATCCCTTCTCTCTATGACCCTTCACATCTCCCACTTGGAATTTATGTTTCCTTCCTGGACTAATCCAAGAGCCCTATAGAGTACCTCTCTACCTCCTTCTAAAGTAGCCAGAGAGGTCTTCCCAACACAGGACTCTGAACTGGATACTCCGCACGTTTCTCTTTGCTTGGAGGGCAGGTCCACAACTCTTGAGAGAGCAATGGAAGGCATTTACCATTTCAGTTCAACTGTCTTTCTAGTTGGTTCCTCTGCATAAACCTATCCTGTAGCCTGATCCAGGCTGGCACTGTGGCTCCCTAAGAAGAAGCAATACAGAGCTCAGCATTCAGTGGGATCGACTCCCGTGGGGAGGATGGAAGGAGCAAACTTCAGTGAGGCAGGATCAACGGTGGCTTCCGCCAAACCCACCAGGAACCCTGGAACAAAATGCTACTGAAGTTGTCCACCCAAAAGGCTGGGCCTTCATTCCCTCCTCTCAGCCAGCCATGGGGAGTGGTTTATCCTGGAAACAAGGTGACCCCGATGGAGGTGGCACTGGGCAACTGTCCCTCCCGAGGAGTCTGCAGCTGGAGGTGCTTGTCTCATTGCTCCCAGAGGCTGGGGAAGCATGTCGCTCCCTCCCAGGGGTGAAAGGAAAGTGAGAAAACAAGAGACAGGAGAGCGAGAAATGAAGGACGGAGACCTGGCAGAGAGCCACATGAAACTTAAATTGTCACAACTGACAAACAAAGGCCATCTCTCTACAGAGAAGAGAGAGGAGGTTCAACTTGTGTAGGGTAGGGGTTTGGAATTGTAGCTGTGGTGCTAAGGGATAGGCTTGGGGGGCTTGCGTCAGAGCTCGGGGGGGGGGGATAGCATGGGGTTGGCTTAGGTCCATGGCACCATGGGGCTTTCCAGAGCAAAGGGGTCTGTCCTTCTGGGATTGGCTTAGGGTTATGGTACCATGGGGTAGGTCCCTAATGGGGGCAAGGGAGTTCAGGTAAGAGGAAGTATAGGAAAGCAGAAACTTGTCTCAGAAGATGGCAGTTAACATTTAAGATGGCTGCTCAGATGCTAAATCAAGACCAGCACCCAGGAAGTGCAGTTCCCTGTCTACTTCACTGCACCTCCTTTCTCCCTATGGACCTTCCCTCTGTTTCTGTGGCTTCATGGGGGAGTGCGGGGAGGGGGCATTTGCCTTTTCTTCTGTTTGAAATGACCTTGGCCTGCCTCTCTCTGCATTTGATCTGAATACTTTCAGTTCTTTGTGACTGATGCCAAATGCCAAGGCCTCTTGAAGAGCCCCTCACTCTGTTAGTTGCTACTTCATTCCTTCTGTCCATGCACCTTGCTTACACCCACCACCTCACAAGCTCTGGGCTAGACACAAAGATGCCTAGGACGCATACTTCGCCATGTGATCTCCTGAGGAGACACGGGCTCCCCTGTGCCCTTGCAGCATGGATGCTATCCTTTATCATAGCATGTACTACATACCTTAATTATTCACCCACTTGGTCATTCCTATTTTTAAATTTATTTGCTGAGTATTAATTAAGCCTGGCTGTCCATGTGCCCAGTATTCCACTAAGCCCTGCAGATACAATGGTGAATAACTGGGTTTGCCGAAGGATAAATGATAAATGTTAATCAATGGGTCAAACAAGCCTGCATGGTTCTAACCTGGGCAGAGTATGAAGAACTTCACGGAACTGGGAGGTTTTACAAATGGGCCATCTGATCCAGTCGGTATGATTGGGGGAAGAAGTTAGTTGAAATGATCACTTCGAGACAGCTGGGTGAGCCCCTTCAGGAGAGAGTGGCAGCGCTTGCACAAGCCCAGTGGCAGCAGAGCCAATGAAGAATCTGGAGATGGAGAGAATTTGGACGGGGCAAGAGCATCGAAGCAAACAGCACAGTAGAGGGTAATGTGTTGTTGCGATTGCAAATGCTCGTGGGATCGTTTATGGGTTGTCATTTATGCTCACAGCAGTGGGAAGACATTAAAAGGTTTTAAGCAGAGTGTCATAATGATTGGGTTAGAAATCCGAAAGTCTGTGCTGGCTGCCTGGTGGAGAATGGGCTGGAGGAGGACAGTGTGGGAGATGGGAAGCTGTTTTCAATTCACTAATGAGAAGAGGACCCAGGACTAAGGTATGGGGGTGGAGAGAAGGATTTACCTAAAGCAATCTGGGGGTAGGGGGAAGACCCAGCAACCCTTGGCTATTTGTTTGTATGTAGCCAGGGTTAATGGAAAAAGATGTGTCAAAGCTGACTTTAGATTTTGATGGATACTTACCCTTTTGGATTTAGAATCTGATGAAAATTATAAACCTCTCTCTGGACACAGGTACCAGACACAGACACACGAACTTTTGCCTATCATTTCAGAGGGATACCTGGAGCTTCTGAAGCCCATTCATGACACAGGTCTGTTTTTTTTTTTTTTTTAAAGATGACCAAATCTCGTTTCTTGCTGTGCCTCTATATTCAATTCTAGGAAAGAGTACAGAATCTGGCCCACAGTGCATGATTGTTCAAGGAACAAATGAAAGTGAGAGGAGCTGGAAGGTACCTGGAGGCTTGCGATGGTTCATTCTCGACTCTTTCCATCGCAGTGTGGATGTGGGTCTTACTAGAATAGCTAACACTTGCACGTCTGGGAAGCGAGTGCTCATTAGCTTGCAAGGCAGAATGAGGGGGAGAAGTCCACAAACGGACTCATGAGCCTCCAGGTGGTGAAGAGGAATAAATTTCAAAGTATTAAGGCTCCAAAGACCCAAGATTTGTCTGCAGCAGATGTCTCTCCGTCATGCTAAGTACTTTAGACCGAAGAATAAAACCGTCTGCTTTTATTTGATGTGGGGGAGTGCATCATTTAGAGATGAAGACAGTCTGCCTATAGCTGGGTGGAAAAGTTAATGTCTTGCATCTTGTGATTCATTTTTACCTTGTGGAAGAAACAGAAATGGTAATTGTGTTCATAGACAGAGATTTAGAACAGAATCATGCCTTTGCAGATAAGGCATTTCAGGAAGCCAATAAAAGATAAGAGGAGAAGAAAGCAGAGGAGGAAGTTTCAGAAAAAGATTTGCTTCAGATGTGTTAACCCTAGACTGGGTTGGCGTTTCTTTCTGTACTTTGACCAGGTTTCAGGTTGTGGGGAGACAGAAACCCTACCCAGTGTCAGCCTCAGTAACAGCCTGGCTTAAACCCCACATAAGCAGGAATTCCTAGGCAGGATCCTAGGCAGATGGTCTGTGGTTCCTCCTAAAGCTACTTGAAAGATGCCCCATTACTGAACAGCTCTGATATAAAAATCCTGTGCCGATGGAGCAGTCCATTTCAGGACCAGCATAAAGACTTAAATTTGCATGACAACTCCAATTACAAATCCTTTAGTTAATGAGTTGGACTTTTATTTATTGGGCATCTACTATGTGCCAGTCCCTACTAAGGACTAGAGATATAAATCGAGTGTTTAGTCTCAATCCTCATTTTACCTGTACTGTCTGCAGTGCTAGATACAGTTGTCCATTTTTTTTTCCCTTAAAAATGTTTCTCTGTCACAATCCCCATGTTGCTGTCTGCATTATTAGCCTTTGGCTTTGCTGAAACCATATTCTTTACGCCCACCTCAGAGGTTATTCATACTCAATTTTCTCCTCTACTTCTCTATCTTCACTTTTGGAGAGCCCCACAATTTTGTCCTTTTTTTTCTCCATCTCCCTTTCTGTGCTGGTGGTCACCTCTAGTTTCATGTCTTCAAATGCCACATGCTTATGATGCTAAACTTTATGTTTCCATTGCCAAAGTGAAACCCATATGACCATTGGCTAGCTTCCATCTCCAGGTGGAGATCCAAAATCCTTCTCAAGTGCAACGAATGCAGAAGAAAGCTCGAGATCTGCATAACACCTCCATCTGTCTCCAAAATAAAACTTCATGCACCCGCCAGTCTTTGTGTCTCTGTAAATGACACTGAGTGAGGGTTTCTTCCCTTCGCTTACTGCTCCTTTTCTAAGTCACAACTCTCCTTGTCAATGTCACCTCCCAAACCCCTCCCCAGACTGCCCAAATTGCTCCACCCTTTGACCAAGCTGCTCATCTCCCAGATCACTGCTCTTTCTCTTCCTTTAGTTGCTTCCTGCTCATCTGTCAGTGGGGTCCATTATGCTTCTATTCTGTGTCCAGTTCAGTGTGGCCAGGAGGTTACCCCAGCTGTGGACTTACAGGACAATGTGTTTACCAGGGTCATCTGTTTATAAAGGGCCTAAGTGGCCCTTCCCTTAAGATTGTGGGGATGAGAGCACAAAGTGATAATCACATGGTGGGTACCAGGCCCGAGGAACACACATCATCATGACATGATGTGATGTGAACATGGCGGCAGACTCTCCCCGCTCCCACCCACGCCCTGCCATCCCTGCAGCATTCTCGCAGGGCTGCATTCCTGGCCTCAGACGTAACACTTGTTATGCTGCTTCCACATTTGGCTGCATGCAATAATCACACTCTTCAACCGACTCAGTCTCTCCAGGGTGGGGGATGTCCTCACCCTGCACCAAGCAGGTTCTCAGAGTGGCTTAAGATAGGCCGTTCTTCTGTCTGACTTCTACAGTTGATCTGAGGCCATTGTCCTCAAAGCATGAACTGGAGTTGGTCTGAATCAGAGAGTGATGATAAATATGCTAATTGGGCCTCTTGAAGATCGGCTGAGTCATGATCATGTTATGATTAACTCGTCCCTCAGATGATAAGGGCTCCTAGTCTGAAGGGCTAGTTGAGGCTGGAAAATGATGGGTTTAGTTTGGGGAGATGGTGGTTTCCTGTCCCTGTCGCAGTACTTCCTAGCAGAGTGATTTCTGGCGTGTCACTCATTCTTTCTAAGCATCCCTGGAAGGGAAACACTGTGCCTTATAGTTATCTCTGTTTAGTGCTGAGATCATAGCTGGCCTTAACAGGTGTTGAGCATATGCAGACGGGAGTGAAGAGCTGAACCCACGCTGCACCTCTTGAATGACATGGTACAAGGAGGACACCTGCACAGTATCTTGCATGCAGTAGCTACAACTCTCATCCATTCCCTAGGGATATGGGCTTGTTTGTAACTAACTAGTGGGGGCACAGTGTAAGAAGACATGAGGTGCAGAGACCCAGAGGTGATAAACATCCAAACTCCATTCCTATTCCACTCCCTGTAGTCTTCAGCCCATTATCCTGAGGGTCACCAAGCTGCTGATGGTCAGCAGAGGCAAATCACAGAGGAGAGTGGTATGGCTGTCAATGCCTCCAGCATGGGGTTTGGGAGGCCACTCAGCAAATACCAGGTCCCTGTCAAGAAGCAGAAGTGGCTGTGTCTGGGAATAGCAGCTGAGCAGGGGCGGGGGGCAATGTAGGGGATTAAGCTGGGGATTTGGCCTCCTGGGTTTGAATAATGGAATCCAAACTTTATCACTTGTGATATCATTAGGAAAATAGTGACTCTTGCCTAGACTCAATGCTTTTATCTGTGAGCAAATCACAAAGGACATCCCTATCCACTCTCAGCATTCTTGTGAGAATCAAATGAGGTAACGAGGGCATATATATTGTCCCTCCTTGGACTATATTGTGATGTGGTTCCCAGTGGTTCCCAGACCATCAGCACCAGCCTTACCTGGGAGTCTGTGAGAAATGCAGACTCTCAGGCCCCATCTCAGATATCTTGAATGACAGACTCATTTAAACCACAACACCCAGGTATCAGATAAAGTCTGAGCTGTAAAGACAAACAATTACCAGAGATTTTTAGTTCTCTAAGCACTTTTTTTTTTATCCTATGGAGCTGCTCAAGGGAAGGAAAAGTGTCTTATTTCTCTCCTCTGCAGTTAACCCTAATTGATCATCAGTAATGCTGAATGAATAAATGCATTGAGATCTTCACCTGCATCGTCTTGCTTCTCAGCCTTGGTCGGAGTTCTTTACCCAGTGGCTTTCTGCTGTCATAGCAGGGGGCATCACAGTGACTGCAGCTGTCTCACACCCAGCTGATGCCAGCCACAGATGCAGGCATTTAGCCCGTGATTAAGGACACAGTAATCCACTTAATGTGGGTTGTGGGAGATATTTGGCAAGAACCAAGGTATTCAAGGGTTGGATTTTAGCTTCCAAAGATAATGTCTTTCCCAATTATTTAAAGCCCTCAGTAACTTGGATCACACCCAGATAGAAATAAGCCTTCTTCAGACAGAATCCTGTAAATGGGGCGCTTGCTCATTTTTACAGCAGAATCTTGACTCTAATATTTACGTCACAAGACAGGGAGGGGGCGGTCCGGCCCAGATCCTACTGGAGCTGAGCCCAACTGAACTTACCACCTATAAAGGAGGAATGCTTTTTGCTTACTCGGTTTTACCACCGACTAACTTAATTAAAGAAGTATTCTACCCCATCATTCAACAGGTCCTCTAGAGCCTGGCTAAAGCTTACTGCAGGGAGTACAGGAGCAGCCCCCGTTTGCAGCAAATAATTGCCAGATGGTGAGGATGGAATAAGAATCAGGAAATTACAGTGAGATTTGGGGAAGCGCAGAGAATTAAGAGAGCAAGGCAGGCAAATTTGGAGGGGCAAAGGGGCTGGAGAGAGGCCTCCTGCAAGAAGGGACCAGCAGGCTGACACTTGAAGGGTGAACGAGAGGTAAAGCTGAGATGGGAGTGCACAATAGCTAAGGAAGTGGAGCAGTGTATGATTTGGGCAGCTGGAGCCATCGTGTGTGGGCATCTGTGGGTATGTGTGTGGAGTGTGTGGAGAGAGGAGGCCCCGAATGTGAGAAGGGTGGGGCCTCACTGGGTACTGCCAGTCCTCCTAAGACATTTGCACTTTATCTCAAGGCCAACTGAGGATGTCCCGAAAGGTCAGGTGTTAGTGGGGCCTGATGCACTTTCCCAATCTCCTCCCTAGTGCACTAGAGGGTCCCTTCATTGGTGGAAGGAGATTGGTTTGGCAATTCTGCATGGCAACATGGCTCTCGTGTTCCCTGGTCTGAGCTGGAGCTGGGCACCTGCTCCTTCCTTTGCATCTGTTAATGCCCATGACAGAAGCATCCTCAGAGCTGCTTTATGTGCTTCTTCAAAGAACAGTCCCATTAGCCCTTCATGTCTGTGGATGCCACATCTGTGGCTTCAACCAACCTGGGATCAAAAATATGCAGCAAAAAGAATTGCATCTCTACTGCATGTGGACAGATTTTATCTTGCCACAGTAGAACAACTATTTACCTAGCACTGACACTGTACTAAGTAGTATAAGTAATCTAGGCATGATTAAAATCATGGGAGGATTTCTATAAAAAATATGGAAATACTATGCCATTTTATATAGGGGATTTGAGTGTCCACAGATTTTGGTATCCTGGGGGATCCAGGAACCAATCCCCCATGGATACAAAGGGATGACGTTATTTCCAAACATATTGTGAATTGTCTGCTGCTGGTGACTCTGCTTCCAGTCCCTCTGAGGGGAGTCTTCTTCCCTGTGGTCTCTTTCCTTGGGCTTGTCCTGGCTGGTGGGCCAAGTGAGATGCTGCCTGCTTAGCTCCCCAGCTGAAAACAGCTGTCCACTGGGCCTCTCCAGCAGCGTCCCATCGGCCACACATGGCAACAAGTCTGCTCCTTCCTGTGTGATCACTTTATGCCTGCTAACGCGCCAGCCTTCCTTTAAGCTCTCACTAATCAAAGGCTTTTGAGAGGCCGTGTGGCGTGGTGATCAGACCACAGGACTGAGGGTCAGAAATGCCGGCCTGAACTCTGGCCCCTTCCCGCCCTTGTCGTGGGACCTCAGCGAGGCATCTGAATCGGGGCTTCAGCTTCCACGGCTATGAAACAAGGGCAACGAGAGCTCCTGCCCTGTCCATTGGCAGCGTGGTGCTGGGATCAAACAAGATGGTGCCTGGGAAAGTGCTTTGTGAAGTCCTATAAAAGACAGGGTTTTCATTAGCACTGTGGGCACTGCTGGGGCTGCTCCTGGCCTCTTAACCCCTTTCTGGCGCAGAGGCAGGTAGGAGCCAGGAGCTTCATATTTCTCTCCTTCCACAGCTAATCACTGCTTCCTGTCTGAGGCTTTCAAATTAGGCTTCATTTTATTCCTACGCTCAGTCACTTAATGGCCAACCCAATTAGAGCCCATTCGTCCAAATGTAAACATTATTTTAATCCATAATTGTGGAGACCAAATAATTCCAAATAATTTTTGGTGACACAGCCCACTTTGAAATGCTTTTTTTCCTGTGGACCTGTGGAAGGCAAACATGCCCAATTTGCTCCCCTTGTATGTAATTATCTGCTGGAGCTTCTTGTTGGCATTTTCTGAAATGTTAATGGAACAAGGCATTAAATTCCAGTTCATTTGAATTCCTGTTGGAAAAAAAAAAGTTTCTCAGGGCATCTCTTAAAATAGGTAGGTAGATAGATAAAGAGGAAGAGCAAGTTACTGTCAGCTCTTCAAATAACTGTCCTCTGGAACTGAAAACACTGGCCTGGTGGCACAAAGGGCAGGTGACAGGTTTAAAGCATTGTCATGGAAGTGGAATTTAGAGATTTTGAAACCCTCAGAGTACTTTATCCTCGAGAAGGATCCTCACCACCCTTCTTCCAGTCTGTGGTACCTGGTGAGAATTCCTTTCCTGGAGACAGCAGACTGTGTTAGGATCCCAGGCGTCACATCTGGGCTGCTTTAAAGAGCCTTCAGGAAAGATGGTCACATCCTCCTGCAGCCTCCCTGGGCCTCCTCCCACCACCTACAGATGATGCTTCTTTCTCTTTGCTTCCTAGGAGCACCCATTTTTTTTAACTCATTATCCTCCTTTTATTGGACTTTCTTGGTTTCCTTGTTTGAGAAAAAGATCCCCTCCCCGAAATGTTGCATGAGCTCTCCAAGGACAGGGACCAGGCCTCATTCACTTTGGCACATCTCTGACTATTTCTAGCCAGAAAATCATTAGAGGCAACAGTCTCCCGACGCACCTGTCTGATTTCCCTTTGCCCATCTCTGTTGCAATGGCCAGGGAGTCTGGGATGTGAGTCAGATCATCTTTCCCTGCTCAGCACCTTCTGAAGGCTTTTCCTGTCTCAGAGTCAGTCCAGACTCCTCACCCTAGGTGCCCTTTACCACCCTGACCCCACCAGCTCTGGCCACCCTGACCCCTCAGAGCTCAGGTTCAGCCACCAGGGAGCCACTGTGTCTGTCTGCACGGATCCTACCTTCTCACACGACATCAGCCTCTGACGTACTTGCTGTGCTAGGTACTTAATAATTACTCTCTGAATCACCAACAAACCTCAGACTGCCTGTGCCATGGTTGTTATTATCATTCCCTTTTACAGATGAGAAAACTGAGACTTGAAAAAGAAAGAAAATTTGCTCCAGGCCAAAGAGTTACAGGCAGTGAAAGGGCAATAAACAGGCCTTGAGACTCCAGAGCCTGAGATTTTTGTCAGCCGTGTTATGTTGAAGAAGAAGAAGGTGTGTTTTTCTCACCGACAGTGCTTAGGTCCAGCTCAGAAGATGGGATGACACCTGAATTTATAAAAAAGTGTCTTCTGAATGCCCATCCAATGCCGGTGCTCTGAGAAGCTCAAGCAGCACTGTTAGTTGCAGGATCCCAAGAAGGTTGCACTAGACAGGTGCAGTTTTAATTAAATTCTAGAGGATAAAGTGGATAGGTACAGGTGAAAAGAGAAGAAAAGGCTGCTCTGAGCAAGGAAAAAATCACCAGAGCACGTCTGGGAGAAGAGAAGGCCCAGGCATATCTGTGTGTAGGGAAAAGGGAAGGATACTTTAGTCCAAAGCAGAGAATCTCTGGAGTGTTGTGGATGTAGGGAAAGGGATAGAAAGATGAGGCCAGTTCCCAAAGGCTCCCCAAAGCCAGGCTGAGGAGCAGGATGACATCCGAGGGACAGTCTCAAAGATGCTGATGACATTTCGGCAGAGAGGTGGTCTGATTCCAGCGTTCCTTAGGAAAAAAATAATTCAGAGAGGGCTGAACAGGGAAAGGAGGTAAGTCTGGAACATCTAGTAAATAAACTTTTGCAACAGTCCTGATACAAGACCAAAGAAGTTGCTGTGCAACCATAAAGCTAAAGACTGGCCCCACAGCATTTCAATCCACCTGCAACTGTAATTTCCTCTTTAATGGCACTGATGATCTTACTGTTATTGATGTCTGGGGACCACAGAGGCATTTTAGAGACCCTCCCCCCTACCCCCACACAGCCATTGGCAATGTGTAGCACTTAGAGAGCTCTTGGCCCTGGCCCTGGCCCTGGTCCTTTAGCCCTGGTAGAATGGGTGACTCGCCGCAGTTTCTGGGTGATTATCACATTTGTCATGCCACATGACCCGTTCATCTGATCCATCCGACAAAATGGGAGTTTTATCATAGAGCTATTCTTCCACGATACCAGCATGCCTACCATGTGCCAAGTGCTGTGGGTGACACTGGGGTCACAGCTTGTTCATCTCCACCCTCCTGATGAGACAATCAAGTGAGGTTGCCATTAATCACTGCTTCCGCCTTTGGGAAACTCTGCGTGTGTATTAAAGACCTCACTTAAAAGCAAGGCGAGAGACAGGGATGGCTGAGCATCCGGACCAGGTCTATGTGAGTCAGTTCACGTAATAGCCCTAGAAGATCCCTCTCAGGGCTGATTCGAACTTCACCTGACCTTTGCGTCTTGCACAGAAACTCAACCTGTTCAAAACAAGCCAGAGGCCTTCGTGACCCTTAGCCACAAAGAAAAGGAATTAGAACATTCGATGTGAGGATTCAAATAAAGGAGACCTTAGTCAAAGCACAAAGCAAACACTATGGAGGACTTAATGGAACCCAGTCAAAATCAGAGAAAACTTATTGTTTAGCATTCATTCAATCATTCACTTATTCTGAATTTTAGAATCACCCACTTACTATGTGTTTATCTGACTGTTGAACAAATTTTAAGCTCTTTTTGGGGAGAGAAAGCATCTTGTCTATCAGCCTGCTGTCAGGGCTACTATGGAGCATGGTGACTAAATGTCCAGCACAGGACACTCGGTTGAATGAGTGGGGTTGGAAGCCAGCCTCTGTTCTGCTGACTGGAGGAACAGTCAGGATGAACAGGGACTTCTTCCAATTAGGACAAAGGTGCTCTCTGTTTGCTCAGCTGTGCAACTGAGAAACTGTATGCATGTTTTTGATTGGTCGTCTTGAAGCGGGAATTTGCTAATGAGCACAAGTGTGCTCTTTGTGCTCGGAGTGGATATATGTATTATGGGACCATCATAATCACATTCGAACACTGATTTTTTTCTAGGTAACATTTATTGGGCACTGACTGTGTGCAAGGTGTGGTGTTCAGTTGGTTCCAGTAATGCCCCATTACACAAAAATGAAGAGGGCAAAATACTCCAGTCCTATAGGGAAATAGTCATATGACTAAGCAACTTACGTTTAGTCAAAATAAAGACCTGTGCTCAGAGAGAGCCACCTCCTGCAGTCTGGGTAGGGACAGGAGGCTTCCAGGAAGTGATGTCTGGATAGGTTGTGCAGGAGGAGAAGGGTTTGGATGGGAGTAGAAGTGTGGGAACGTCATGGTCCAACCCAAGACCAGAGAAGTGAGTGGGCGTGGCAGTGGGGGAATGTCAAGTGATGTAGGCCTGCTAGATAACAGAATTCCTCACTTTTAGTGTGCCTCTTCTCTGGGAGGTCTTCCTGAATGCCGAGTGGGGAGACCCAACCTCTTCCTGGCTGCCTGTTCTCAGCTTCTATGATGGGATTTGCCACCTGACACTGCAGACATCTGTAATGTTGCATTTCTGTGATTGGCTGGAGGCTTATCAAGACCAGAGAGTTTTCATCTTCTTCATCTTTGTTTCCTTAGTAGGGCTTGGAATACAGTAGGTGCTTAATGCACGCTCACATCTGGAGAAGGTGACCCTCCCCCCATACCCATTACCTTTAGGAAAACTCTAAAATCTTTACATGGTTATTTTTTGCTTAATCATATGAGCATGTTTGCATGTGTGCATACATGTGTATTATGGATATAATGGAAGATTTCACATCAGACTTTTCAGATTTCTTTTAGGGAATGGGATGAGCAGTAATCAGATGGACACTGTTTGAGGACTGTTGTGTATTACTGACCAAGTTGTGTACTACACAATTCTACGGGACCAATCTTTCAAAAAAGTCTGCCCTTCATAATCCCAAGAATAATGACAACAGAGATATCATGAGACTTTAAATGATTTCTACTTTCTTTTCAGAGTTTTTCTATATTTCTTCTGCCCTGAGTGGATGGGTAAGATTTGCCTACTAAAAATTGTTAAAGCTGTCAAAAATTAAAATCATGTACAGTTTGAGAAATACTGAAATGCATAAAGAAGAAAATAAATAACTCACATTTTATCAACCAGAGAAAACTACAATTATCATTTTACCTCATAGTTTGGTTTCTAAATTTCTAATTTTTAAAATGACTTTTTGTTCTTTGCATAATTTTGGATAATAGTGTATGAAGAAGAAAATAAGTCATGTCTAACTCAGCACTCAGAGATGAACTGTTAACACTTTGTGCATTTTCTTCCAGACTTTTTCTATATTATTTACAATCATAGCTCTCATTTGGTGCTTAATTTGAGCCAGGCAATGTGCTAGGTACTTGTCAGACATTATCTCATTTAATTTCCATGTCAGCCTCATCTCACAGAAGATGCAAACCCAAAGGTTCAAGCACTTAGATGAGCTGCTCATCAAACTTGTTCCCTGGCTTCAAAGCTGACACTCTTAATGATCGCACTGTACTCCTCAAGGTCACGGGTATGGTGGTTTGGGCACACACAAAGGTTTGCGTCCACACAGACACACGGGCTGTGATTACTCCATATCCTCCATTTTGTCATTTTTTTTTACTTTATATTAATATATTAATATAATAACACCCCTTTCCACTGTAGAAACGGGGCAGAATACTTCCTACTGCTTGGCAGTCATTTCTGGATTTTGTGGGACTTTGATGTCATGCAAAACCACTGTGAGAAAATGGTTTGGCAAACTTTTTTTTTTTTTTCCAAGTTAAATTTTAAGTAAATTGATCTTAAATGTTGACTCTTCAGCCTTTGCTATCAGGCTTTCCAGGCCTCCCGCATGCCCAGGTCTCATGATCTCCCCAAAGGGGCTTCTCTCTGCCCCTTTCCTCATCTACCTCTGCCTCCTCCTCTTGACGGGAGGAGGATAAGCTGGGCACAGTGGCCTCATTTGTCCTCAGAAGCTGTTGGAGGAAGCCCACTGCCCAGTGTCTAGATGCTAGGACGCACCTCACACAGTCTCAAAGGCCTTCTTGCTTGTGTGTGTGATGCGAGCAGCACCAGTGGCTGAGAAGCCATCTTCCAGATCAAAAACCCAATGGGTAGGTTAAGTGATCTGGATAGTAATGGATCTCTAGCCAGGGTTACAGTGAGAATTGAGGACAGAGAGCGCCCAACTTTCAATGGAAATGAAACTGCTCACATCCAGGTCAGGACAGGTCACGGCAGATGTCTTAGCTCCAATGTGCTAATTCTGTGCACTGTGAATTTCCAAGGGACCCAGGGTCTGTATTGCTTCCCACACTGACTTATCTGAGAACTCACTCGGGTGGGGGTAGCTTTGTCTGGAGTGCTCTGCAGTTCACAGTTTGAGACATGCCAGTCTATGAGTCTTCTGCATCATGTTAATTGGACAACTTAATTTCATAAATAAGTAAGTGATTTTTTACTATTCAAAGCATAGGATCTTAGAAACACAGAATCTGCCTGCCTCCCCATCTTCAGATCCACGGATTCGAAATGTGCTTTTTTTTCATGTATTCCAAGGACACACACAGGCACATCTCTCCAAGACAGATGCAGGACATAAAAGGTGTTAATAAATGGAAGTCACTATCCACATCTTATTCACTCTCATTCGGTGTGCTTCCTGAATGCACTGAAGGTAATGCACAGTGAGTGCAGGAAATAGCAAATGAATTTGAATCGGGTACTTTCTCAGTCTGAAGGCCAGTGGAACGTGGGCTCTGTGGGCAGCGTATTGCAGTGTGGGCTTAACAAGGACCCCAAACAACAGGGAGCCCCAGGTTCCTCCTAGGTCCTTGCTCTTTTCCTTTTGAGGAGAGGGTTCAGTCCCCTCTCATGGCCACAGTTGGAACCTGAGCAACATGCAGCCACATCCCATTAGCTAATAGCGCTGGGCCGCAAGGCCCCTGGAGAGCAGCTTCAGCGGGGACACACACAGCTCAAGTCCCTCTAATGGCCCAGTCAGCTGTCAGGGCTGTAAACACATTTCTTCCCATTCAGTGCCATTTGGCCCTCTCTGTGACCTCTCACGGCTCCAGGACCCTGGCCACGTGGCCCAGATGGCATAATCTGTCAGGCCAAAGCAGGTGACAGTTAGACTTGCTGTTAGGTAATCAGTGACTATAATTAGCCAGGGTGGAAGTGATAATGGGACCAACTGCAGGGCTGGGGGAAGGGAAGGGATGGGCTTGGGGGAAGCTCTGGAGGGGTGGGCTGCCAGCAAGGGAGAGGGGCTGGCTTCCTCCCTCCCTTTCACCCTCCCCTTCCCTTTCTCTTGCTCTAACATTATGTTGTCTAGCACGTGGAGTGTGCATGCACTGGGGCTTCATCCTCAATGAGGAAGGTCAGGGCTGAGCACTGGTAATTCAGTAAGTGAGCTGTTTGGCAGCTGACCAAATTTATTTCAGGAGCTCTTTGAGAAGCCTGTGGTTCGGTTTTTATAATTAGTTGGCTACAAGGACCTTGTGGGAGCAAAGATGGGGGAGTGTTCTAGGGGTTTAGACTTGATTCTTGGGGGTCAGACATACTGGCACTCACATCCTGGGCTATCATTCTCCCTGTGCCTCTGATAGCAGTGTATCCCAAACCCACTTCCTGGGCCCACTGCTGGGGTCAAGTACATACCACCATCGATACTGCCCCAAAGATACCTGACTGAAACTAGGTGCTTCTGAGAGCATCACTTTCCCCCTTCTTGATAAGTATGATGCTGTACATGAGATCACTACAACAGAACCAGGCGCCCAAGACATCGCCCAGCACAGGTCTCACTGAGGATAGAAGGAACTGGGTTATGTTCATCAAGGAGGACAACAAGTGAAGTTGACTTTGTTTTCGAGTTACTTCAGGAGGAGATGGTTTCCTTCCTTTTCTGAATCAAAGTGCAAGAGATGGGAAGGGCAGGCAAGCAGTAAACTCTGAAGCTTGTGTGTGTGCTGCCATGCTAGTCATTGCTAGCCGTCCCGATATACAGTGCACTGTGGGGACTCCCTGGGAACATTTTGAAAGCTTCTGCACTTTTAGTGAGTTGGAAATCTAAATGAAAACTTCTGTACTTGTATAATATCCTCCCTGGTCCCCAGAACCATTTATTGAATTCTTTTATTTCTACATGTATACATGTATGTGTGTTTGTATTCATGTATGTTTCTATTCATTCCGTAAGAGGAAAGGAGATTTAAAAAACAACAACAACAACAACAGCAACACCTATAATGCCAGAAATAATCACTTAGCAATTTGGTAAATGGTACCTTTTTCCAGATCCATTTAGACTCAGATACTCTTTTTATTCAGAATGGGTCATATTTGTTTACTTGGAACATAACTTCCCTCCACTTAGTATGTAAAATTTTATTGTATATCAGTAGATATATTTCTATAACATATTTTTTTCTATGATAGTTTATCTACTCAATGTACAAAGAGTTTTTCTCCCAATCTATTTTACTACTACCCTTTTTCAGTTGAGATGATTTACATAGCCTAAAATGTAACCTTTTAAAGTGTAAGTTCAGTGGTTTTTAATGTGTTTATGAGGTTGGGCAATTATTACTATTGCTTCTAGAACATTTCCATCTCCCTTAAAAGAAATCTCATATCTACCTGCAGTCACTGTGTTTCCCCTGCCCACTGAAGCTCCTCACTAACAGTCACCAGAGTTCTGTTGCGATGCCACAAGTTATTGGCCCGACTCCTCACTTCAATATGTGAGTTGCTTACAACCATCTATGATTTCAGAGGCTACTGTAATGATCAGTCTGTGAAATTCTGATCCAATTAAGTTATACTTTTTATCTATGTCAGAGTTAATACACACATGGCTGTTTTCATCTGAAAAAGAGTGTTACATTTTTAAATGATGTGGTTTGGGGAAAATTTAGAATTGAAACAAATCTCTAAAATTTGCAGAATTTTTAAACATTGTTTGGGGATTTTCCAAGGAAAAGACCCTAAAAGACTTAACAGATAATGAATGTGGTCACTGCAAAATTGCTTTTGCAAATACTGCCTGTGGAGTTTTCCAGACGATGGAAATTATGAAATTATATTGCTCTGCAGTTGCACAGTAGAGGTTAATTCCTGACTCCACCCCTTGAGTGACAGCCATAATTGTGTTCTGTGTGTGAACAGCATGAAGATCAGTTTTGTTCATAGCTTCTAAGATTGATTTGCAAATTTTGATTTAAAAAAAGAGATCCTAGTCTGATATAAAGGCAATCTGGTAATATTTAAGAATCTTGCATGACTTGCATATACAGACCACATTTAAACATTCATTCCAATAACAATAATAATTATTATCATAATACTTCATGTGAATTAGGAAACTATGAAATAAGGCCCAGGTGTTAATGCTGGGTGTTTTTTGTGCATTATTTCATCAAACAGCCTTGAGAAATCATCTATTGGGTCATTTATAAAATTGAGGTCAGAAGTTATATGTGACATAAATGAGAGTCAAGCAACAGGCCATTTGTGGAGTTGATTTGGCACATCTCTTGTCTGAAAATGTCTCCCTTCCTAGTGCAGATTCACTCCTACAGGCTCCTCACCCCACCTCAATCTCTACCTGAGGTTCCACATCTGGAAACCAGAGTCCAGACCCCTGTACCTTAGTGAAGAAGAGAGGTCTGAATTTTTATTCTGCTACTTGGCAAGTTAATTGGCCACTTTTGAGCTTTTTTCCTTGTGAGAGAAATATCCATTATTGTTCATTTTGCAGATGTGAAAAACAGAGACAGAACAACAACAACAACAAAGCCATGTTCAAGGCCACACAGATCTGAAATGTGTAGAACTTGGGAAAACAGCATCTTAATCAAGAGTCTGGCCACTAGCTGGTGGAGAGCATTGGTCAAGTTCCTTAATTCCTCCGTCTCTGTGTGTTTTCATCTGTAAAATGGAGAAATAACCAGACCTGCCTAAAAATCCTTGCTGTGGCAAGGATTACTGATGCTTATAAAGTGCTTGGAAGAACGCCCGGCACATAGTATGAGCTCAATAAATGTCAACCTTAAAACAAAATAAGAATGGTTATGGTTTGTCAGCTTTGAAAGCTTGTTTTCTTCCTGCTGCTCCCTGATACCTTACAAGGATCAGGGAATTGAATTCCTGTTTGGACACCCCCGGCAAGAGCAAAACCTCTAAGACATCCAGAAGCATGGCCTAGGGAGGAAGCACACACACTCACACACAAGCCTAGCTACTTTTAATAGCTGGTAAGAGCCAGAGAAAATCCAATTACAGATGAATCGATCCATTAAAAAGAAAGGGGGAGAATAAAAGAAAGAATGTTGGAGAGACAGAACCAAATTACAGCCGGATAATAGAATTAAGGGTCTGTAGAACAAACTGGGAAAAATAACAAAGGGATCCGGGGTTGGGGGCTCCTTCATGGCTCTCTGATGATTTGATTCTCTGGGCTGTGAGACTCCAGAGTGGGCGGTGTAGGGCCAACGCCCTTAAGAAGTGAGCAGATCAGGAAGAGCCGGAATTGTGTTTGGCAACTCATATTGTACAAAAAAGCGAACCACCACCGTCACCCCCACGTGTGGTCTCTGGAAAGAGGGTTGTATCTGGGTTAAACAGAGGCTTGCAGCCAAGGATGGGAGCAGAGAGAGCACCTTTTGGTCTGCCTTGCTTCGTGGTTTTTCTCTTTCCTAAGAGATTCCCGGGGCTTTCAAAGAAACATCTCACTGTTAAACAGCATTGCTTTCTCGCAGGCAAACACTGAGAACAACACCAGCACTTTTAAGTTTATTTATTTTCTATTTCGGGGGAGGGGGGAAGAGAGGAAGGTGGGGCTGTTAATCCGGCAACAACCTCTACAGCTGTGCCTATTATTGGTGGGTTCTAGAATAACATCCGTTGCGGTGTATTTATGGAAAGGCCTCCTTAACTAGGCCACATAAAGAGCCAGCGCATCTATAAATAAATTAAGGAGGCTGCGAGGCGCGGGCGGCTGCCCCTCTCCAGGCCCTGCCGCGCAGCTGTCGTCTTTGTGCGCGGCTTCCCTGCTCCATTGTCCACGCCCGCGCACCCGGGCGGGGGCGGCGCGTGCGCGGCGGGCGCACCTTGGCCAGCGGCGTCTGGCGCTGCGCTCCAGTGGGGAGGCTGTGCTGCTCCGCGGCTGTGGGCTGGCCTTGCTGGGCCCGGAGGTTCCGGCCCCTGACTCGGCCCCCTCGCAGGTGACCAGCCTGCGGTCACCTCCTGGGAGCCAGCTGCACCAGCCTGGGCTCAGGCCGGGCTGGGCTGACAGATGGTGGTGTTGGGAAGTGCGTGGGGGAGGGCGGGGTGTTGGGAGGACAGCGCCGAACACAAGAACAACAAAATCACCCTGAATATATGAGACCTAACAGGCCAAAGGTGGGGGCCTTGTGTAAGAACCAGGGAAACTTCTCCCCCCAGCCTGGGAGCCCAGTCTTTTCTTTCCATCCTTCTGCCAGTCTTCGTTCTTGGGGTCAGGCATAGAGGATCCCGAGTTTTAGCAGGTGTTTTGCTGGGTACTCAGAGGGGAGATTTAAAAATAAATAATAAGTAAAATAAAATCGTAAAATTGGCACCCCTTTCCACTGCAGAAACGGGTCAGAGAACTTCCTGCAGCTTGGCAGGCATTTCTGGATTTTGTGGGACTTCTATCTTGAAAAGGACTGCACTACTCAAAGCAGGACCCTTGGACCTGCAAGGGCAGTATGTCCTGGTTCTAAAAGTGGATTCTCAGGCCCCAGGACCCACTGAAGCAGAACCTGCCCTTTCACAAGATCCCCTGTGGGTTTCTAGGTACATTCCCTTTGAAAAGCTCTGGCCTGCCGTACTGGAGGTTATTAACTCTGGTTGCACATGAAGATCACCTGGAATTAGGGGTTGCTCTGTATCCTTGCCGATGATGGTGACGCTCCAAGTCCCAGTGCCTGTGAATATGACCTTATATGGAAGTATGGTCTTTATAGATGATCAAATTCAAATTAAGTCAGGAGGGTGAGCTAAAGTAGCATGACTGTGCATATCAGGGAGACAGACAAACATGCAGAGAATGTCATGCGGAGATGAAATGAGAGGTGGCAGTGGTGTATGTAGAAGCCATGGAATTTCAGAGGTTGCTAGCTATCACCAGGTGCTAGGAGAGAGGCACAGGTTCTCTCCCAGGACCTTCAGAAGGAACCACCTTGCCAGCACCTTGATCTGGACTTCTAGCTTCCAGAATTCAACAGGAAAAAAAAAAAAAAAACAAGCAAAAAATAAACACCGTTGTTTAAGCCACCAGATAGGTAAGATTATGAACTTTATTCTGGCAGCCCTAGCTAACTGAAACACCCAGATATTTCCAAGAACAAGCCAGGTGTCTGAACTTCATCTGAAATGTTTGCCATCAGAGTACATAGGGGTGTGACCCATGGACCTGCATTTTCTACATGTGCCTTGGGCAACTCTGAAGTGGTTGGGCATGTGGGATCCAGATCTCATCTACCCCATCATCCAGGGCCCTTACTAAGAGAGAGCATACCAGTCTGCTTGGAAACTACCAGCGATGGGAACATTACCCGATGGGACAGCTAGATGCATCATGGAAAGTTTTAATTGTTTATAGAAATTTTATTTAAAGATAAAATCCCCTGTGATTTTCTCCATTAGAAAGGAGGACACTGAGGTCGCAAGGTGTTTAGTGACTCACCCAAACCAGTCACTACAGGACTGACTGTGGATCTGAATCCAGTAGTTGTCAGAATTTATTTGACTGACCATTTAAAATATCCAGACCTCCCAACAGTTTACAAAAAAAACATCTCAGTGGTGAAAACAGGCTTCCTTTGGTGCTGGGAGAGGGACACCCAGAAGAGGGTCATGAGGTCGGGGCTCTGGGATTTGCCCTGTGTGTGTACGGAACCTAAATGAGCTGGAAGGGGAGGCTAGAGGATAAATTCATTTCTTGTTTAAGTGCCTGCTCCTGACCCTGGAGCCTTAAATGGTCCCAGGCAGGCCTCGCTTGCTCCATGGCTCCTGTGTTCACACCTGTGCAATGGGATAATAGGCTCTGCCCTTCCTATATTAGAGCAGTCTTGAGGGTCTCCAGTGCGATGGCAGATGGGAACATGCCCCAGGGACCAAGTTCAGTGATTACTACTTGACATGAGGAGAGAACTTAAAACTGTTTTCATGAGACGACTTTTCACCAGGGCAATTCTGGCCACTCCTCCTCCCAACCCACAGCTTTGATTTCTGCTTAATTTCTACCAAGCTTCCAAGCTTAAGTGGAAGTGGGAGCATTGGGAGGATTAGGTAGGGAGAGACCAGTCAATCCAGTCCTCTACTCCCCTCCTTCCAGGGCACACCCACAATGGACTGTGTGTCCCCCCCCTTCCAGTAGAGAGCCCCTGAGCCTCATTTGCTTGGGAGAAGGGCTTTCCATTTCCTTTATCTCTTAGAAATTTAGATTCCCATTCCTCATCCATCTCATCTATTAAAAGGAAGGATTTGACTTATTCAGGTTTCAAAAGTCCTGATATTGTTTTGATTCCCACTCTTGAGTTTTTTTTTTTTTTTTTATTGATTTCTGTATCCATTCATTCTACCGACTCCCCTTGGAGTTAGCTCTGTTCCAGACGCTGTGGGCGCTGGCAGTACCGAATGGATGAACATGCTTTCCTGTGCTCTGGGAGGTTCCAAGAAATCATGAATGGTGTGACTCTACTTTGTGTACAACCAGAGAAATGAAAAATTGTGCTTCATTTGTGTACTATGAGTTGAAATCCGTTCTGCTGTCATGTATAACAAATTAGAAGAAATAAATAATTTTTTAAAAAATTAAATAAAAAAAAAAAAGAAATGCTATCTAAGAGCTGCACATAGTCTATGGTGGTTTTCAAGGCTGTTCTGCTCACAAGTCTCACAGCTGCCTTCTCCCTCCCCTTGCGGTGTGGGGAGTGCTCTTATTCCTGGCCATGTGACCTTGGGCAGTTCACAGCATCTCAATAAATATCAGCCAGTCACTATTCTAAGAGCTTCCTTTATGTCAATTGTTGACAACTGTAGGGTATAAATATTATTAGTGTCTCTATTTTGGAGATGAGGGAACATAGGCACAGAGAAGTTAGCTTATTTGCCACACATCACAAAACTCATTGCAGAACCAAAAATGAAGTCCAGACACTTTGACTTCTTATTCCAGGTCCATGTTAACCTGTCCCTAACTTGTCCCCTATGTCAACTTTGTGATCTAACATAGCTATTCAGATTAATGCATGGAAGAGGAGGAGTGGGGGGGGGCGTAGGGGAGGGGAAGAGGGCAGGAGGAGGAAGGAGAGGAGGGGAGAAGTGGAGAGAAGGGGGAAGAAGAACAGCAAATTCATTTTTTTTTGATAAAGAAATCTGAAATCCTTCATGGCTCTTCCCTTTTCAAAACTGTACACATAGCACAAATTTTCTGTATTAGGAGAAAATCAATGGAAGATGTTGAGAAAATGTAAAGGATGAAGTTTTTCCCAATTAAGGGATTTGAATGCCTAGTATATAAGAGTCCCTGTATTGAATATTCTCATATGAGTAACCTACTCTATATGTATTGAGAGAGAAAGAGATAGAGAGCGCGTGTTAGAGTTATATATAGATGATATGATCCCACACAGTTCAGAGGTAGTACTGTCCCAGTTTTATAGATGAAAAAATGAAGGCTCAGAGAGGTGACGGTGACATGCCTACAAGGTTGGCAAGTGGCAGAGCCTGGGTTTTAAGAAAGAGCTGTCTGATTCCAAACCAGCACTCTCCTTACACGTCTCTGGGCTCTTGGGCAGACAGGAATCAGCAGTTCTCTGCAGTTAGAATTCATCTGTTTACCCTTCATCCTTCATTTATCAACAGTTCGTGGAGCAATTTCTGTGTGCTATTTATCTACAGATCATTCAACCAAAACAATCCCACAGTCTTTTCTGTCAGGAGCTGTAGTTTTAAATTATTGTATAATTATATCTTCTCTGAGATACAAGATGTACCCAAGGAATCTTCACTTTAAGAGTAAAGAAATCTGACACCCCAAGGGGAGGAATCACCTCACTTGCCCCCATGGCTCTCTGTGTACAGCCTGAAGGTAGGTTGGCAAAGCCAAAGGAGCCTTTCGAACTTCAAGGTCTTGCAGGAGTAGGTAGGTCACAGAAAGAGATATTCCCAGTTCTCCTTGCTGCTTGGGCAGATTGGTTTCTCATTGTTTTGTTCTATGTTAGTAGTTCTAAGACATTGCATACTACAAATCAGAATGAAGATGATGTGTGTGAAGTTAAATTCAGAAAAAAATGCAAACAATGCAGTAAAGTTCAAGAATGACTACAATTAAAGCCATTTCCCCCCCTTTCTTTTATGAGAGAGATATGAAAATTCAATTGAATTCCCTGTGCTGTGCTAGGAGTCTTGTGCTGGGTCATTCAATTTAATCCTCCTGACTGCCCCCAGTGAATATATGAATATGAATATATTATTATAAAATAGAGATGCTGTTTTAGCCTATTTTGTGTGGCTATAGTGAAATGTCTGAGGCTGGGTATTTTATATGTAAAAGAGGTTTATTTGGCTCTTGATTCTGGTGACTGAAATATCCAAATAGTGTGGTGTTGGTGTTCTGGTAAGGGCCAGTTGGCTACATCAAAACAGGGTGGGAAAGTAGAAAGAGAATTGGTCATGTGCAGAAAAGACTAAGAATATGGGGTGGCCCTGCTTTATTAATATCCCACTAACTCACTCCAGAGTACTGGTATTAACCCTGTCAGAACCCGACCCAGTTATCTGCCACTGGTTCCCACTGCCTGAAGTTTTCACCACCTCAACATCCCCCAGTGGAGACCGAATGTCCAGCACATGAACTGTCCTGGGATGAACCACACCTGAACCCTAGCACACTGAATTATTTGAGATAATGCAAATAAGAAACCAAGTCCAGTACCAGGCTTGTAGTTGTTGTTCAAAGGTGGGCATCGTGGTTAGTGCTTGAAGTCCAGTTGGTGGTGTGGAATGTAAGTCCCAGAGAGATTCAGCAACTTACCTACGATCACACAGTGAAGGAGTAGTGGAGCAGGGATCCAGCCCAGACCTTTCTGGCCCCAAAAGTCACTCATATGCTTCCTATGGCACCTTGGTGCTACCAAGTCATATTTTGCAGGGAGAGGGGGAGAAAGAACAAAGCACAACTTTTTATCTTTTTTTTTTTTTTTAAAGATCTGAAAGTCTATTTCCCCAGGACCAACCCTGTCTTTTACCTGTGGGTTTTTTTTTAAATCTATCTTTCCACTTCTAGTTATCTAGACTCACAAATAAAAGGCCACCATACAGTCCTTTATGAGGTCCTGGCTCCACTCAAAGCCTTAAAGGTAACCTGTGAGAAACCAGAAGGCACCATCGCCCTGGGCTGCAGGTCTTTCTCAAGCCCAGAGCTAATGAGACTTCCCCTCCACGGTGACTCACAACCATCTCCCTCCCTGCCCCTTGGCCAACCAGGCTTATGACTCACCCTGGCTTCTGACTGTCTCAGAAGAACTACAAATCTGAGTTCAACCCTTCCAGGGCGAGAAGCACCACGGTTAAACCCTCTTCCTCCTCGTTGACCAAGGGGAACTCCATGTCCCTGGGGGTTCCCCCATCAGCTGGCAGCTCCATTTTTGCTCCCCTCCCGAGGTCCTTAGTCAAGGGGACATCCCCAGGTCCAATGAGGTCAGGTTGCAAAAGCTTCAAGACCCAGACATTGGGTGAATTCTGGGGTTTTGCAAGAGAATTAGACCGAGGAAGCCAAGTCTTCTGTCAAGCCAAACTTATTAGGGATCCTGGCAGGAGCAGGGGGCCCCTTGGTGCTCTGTCATTGCCTGTGGTTTCAGGGCCAGTTATAATTAGCAAGATGGCTCATCCCCGAGGAAAGTGGGGAATGAGCCTCAGAACTGGTCCCCCTGCCTCCCTTCTGGCCTCCCTCCAGCTTGTCCATCATTATGTCATTCTCAGGCTTAAGATCTTTAATGACTTCCCTTTAACCTCTGTTTAACAAGAGGAAGAATATTTTATAGCTTAACTAAAAAGGAAAAAAAGAGAGAACACCTCTCCTCTCCTCCTGTGCCTCCGGCTTTCCCTCTCAACTGTCCCTGGTCCTCTGTGGCTTTGTTCGGCTGTGCCGCTGTTACACACCTTGGAATTCCTTTGAGACCAGTCCTCACTCACCTCCCCCATACTCGAGCTTTGCATCTGTTCATCCACCTTTGTAACCGTGTTCCTCAAGGGACAGAGCCAGGTTAGTGCTAGCAACATCGTAGGTGACTGAACCATGTCGCAAGGTGATTGGGAGTTTGCCTGTGCATCATTTTATGCTCTTGGAGATCCACTGGAAATTAGGGAAAGTCATTTCTCCCTCTTCCAGAAGGGTTAACTATTCTGTGCGGCTGAGATCTGAATTTTCTTTTTTCCTAATGAAAGCAATAAATAGCCTTTTGGGGTTTTAGGGAGAAAGAATGGGCAGGGCCTTTCCCTACCCAACACATATATATTTTTTTTCCCACTTGAATTCACTTGAGTTATAGTCTAAAGTAGAAAGGGGCTTCTTCAACCAACTCAACCCCCTGGTGAATTGGTTGGATCTTCAGGCGTGGGTCAATGCGTGGCTAGGGGAATGTTTACTGAGTTGTTTTAGCTGAAAAGTGGGCCTCCAGAGGTTTTCTGGTGGCTTATTAGACCTGCTGTTGAGTGCAGTGGCCTCAGGAGCTCTGGCAAAGGTCCCTGCATCTGAGCTTTTGCAGAGGGGGGCATTTCTGCTGACATTACCATCTACTTTTTGATCCATGACAGCTGAGCAAGTCAGCACCAGGGACTGAAATTGAGAACTAAGGCTCATGTCTCCTCACCATTCCACTTTTTTTTTTTAAGAGAGAGAGAGAGAGAGAGAGAGAGAGAGAGAGAGAGAGAGAGAGAGAGAGAGAATATTTTTAATATTTAATTTTTAGTTTTCGGTGGACACAACATCTTTATTTTATTTGTATGCGGTGCTGAGGATCGAACCCAGCGCCCTGCGCATGCCAGGCGAGCGCGCTACAGCTTGAGCCACATCCCCAGCCCACCATCCCACTTTTTGTTTCACCCAACTGAACGAGGGTTCCCATTAAAAAGTGTGCCTAGGTCTGAATTTCCTTGATAGGCAAGTCTTTCTTGGAGTATTTCTATATACCAAAGAATCCCAGTGAACGAACAAGGCACACCACTAGTCTTGCAAGTGAATCAGAGGGAATGAGGGAGGTTTCCGTGACTTAATATAAAGAGTGTTGGCACTGGGCCTGCAGCTGCATGCCAGTCATGGCCCTTCCTTGTGGTGCTCACTTGTATCCCATGCAAAAGACCAGATGGTCACATGATCAGGATGATTCAGTATGTACTGAGGTAGAGGGGATCGCTGAGGGGACAGAAATCTAGCCAGGACTTGGGGAGGTAGGGAAGGTTTCCTGGAGCGGATGGTACTTGAACTGATCCTTAAAGGTGAACATTAAGAGTCTATAATTAAAACAAAATAAGAAGAGTGTGCCAAACACCAGGAGGCAGGTAGGGAGAGACAGAGAGGCGTGTTAGGAGATGGATGCTCACTGGCAAGTGAAACGTGTGATATTAATGGTGGGAGTTGAGAGTAGAGAGTTAAGACACAGAGCCAGGGTGCTCTGGACTTGATTTCAAGGATGATGGGCAGAAAACAAAGGGTTTCAGAAGGTCAAATTTCTGCTTGAGAAAGATACATTAATGAGTGCAATTAATTATGGAGTTATGACAGATAGACCCTGAATTCATTAATGCCATGCAAGATCAGTTCTCAGAGGCATATGTTCTAGTTGGCAACAGAAAGACGTCTTCTCCGTGAAGTTACTCAGGGTCCCAGGTTGACACTGGCCTTACCATTTTCAAGACATGCCTTCCAAAGCTGTCTGGTGACCAACGCTGAGCTAGCAGGGCAGGCAAGGGTTCAGAGAAGGGATGGGCCATCTGCACTCCACTGTCTAGGACTCAGTCGGCCCAGTCACACGACACTGCTACCAGCAAGGGAGCCTGGGCAACGTGGCGGTAGGAGAAACACATAACTTCCTCTCTATCCTTTATTGTTCTTACTTGGGAAAGATCCCTGTGGCAAAACATCATTAACGAGAAAAAATCAAACAGGGATTTATCGACACACATGCCTCACGTGTCCTTGGTAGATGTGTAAGGAACAGTGAGTGGACTGCAAAGAGGTGGCATTGAATTCAGGTTTAAATGCCTTTGACCACTGAAACAGCACCCACAACCCAAAACCGAGGGCCTGGGGAAGATCAGTGATGGGGAGACGCCCAGTGCTATGGTTTGCATGTCCCTGCAGAACTCAAGTTGAAATTCAATTGGCATCGTCATCATGATAAGAGGTGAGGACTTTGCGAGATGATGAGGTTATGGGGGAATGCCATCTTGGATATGTTGAATTTGCAGTGTTTATGAGAAAAAGGGTCATCGGAGTATGGTCTGGGCTCAGAGAGAAGATAAAGGCCGTGAGCTGATTAGGGAAGATTAACAAGTATGGAGCCAAACAAATATGGTTTCTAGACTAAGAAGGAGAGGGAGAAAAAATCCCTGGAACAACAGATGGCAAGAAGGGAGAAGAAAAGGTAATTGTCCAAAGGATCCAGAACATAGAAGTATTCTGGGGAACATTCCTTATCTTTCTCCAGGATCTTGAGGTCAATGTACACGTGATTGTCCTTGCCAAGTGTCAGGAACCACTTTTTTGATGTTGGCAGAGCCACTCTCTGAAGGAACTTCGTGTTTAGTGGGGAAAATGCTTGGGTTGATCATGGATTACTTTTCCCCATATCCAGAGAATTTTTCTTTTCTTTTTAAACAGTTTTGATTAATATATATTTTAATTTCACATTATAATTTTACACATTTATGGAGCACAGTGTGGCATTTTGATGCATGTATGCAATACATGTAATGATCTCGTCAGGATCATTGGAATACCTGTCACTTCAGACATACATCATTTCTTTGCACTGGGAACACTGAAAATCCTCCCTGTTAGCTGTTTTGAAATGGCCAGTTCAATGTTGCTGGCCCTAGTTACCGTCCTCCTTCTCTTATTCAACTGCATCCTGGTACCCCTTCACTATTTGCTCTCCAGCCCTCTCTGCCCTACACTCTTCATTCTGTTTTCCTGGAGATCAACTTTAGCTTTCATATCTAAGTGAGAACAAGCAGTATTTGTTTTTATGCCTGAAGTATTTCACTTAACATAATTTCATTCAGGTTGCGGCAAATGACAGAATTTCATTCTTTTTTATGGTTGAATAATATCCCATTGTGAGTGTATACCTCATTTTCTTTATTCAGTCACTTACTAATGGACACGTAGGTTGATTCCACATCTTGGTCATTGTGAACAATGCTGCAACAAACACATGAGTGTAATCATCTCTTTGAAATACTGAGTTCATTTCTTTAAATACATACCTAGTGGTGGGGCAGCTGGATCATACGGTAGTTCTATATCTAGTTCTTTTGAGGAAACTTCCTGCTTCTTCCAAAATGGTTGAACTAATTTACATTCCCACCAACAGTGTCGGGAGTTCCCTTTTCTTCCCATCCTCTCCAGCATTGTTATTTTTTGTCCTTTTGCAGAATTCCTTTCCTCCCCTGGTGATGGGTGGCCAACAGAGATGTTTCCTTCCATGTGCCAAGAGTTCCACCCCTGCAAGCTCACTGTATTTGATGAAGAGTTTTGCCTTTTCTTCTTGGAACTAACAGGGGAAGGGAAAAGTCTGTCTGTGGAGGTAAGCAGGAGAAGGTGCTACCCAGGAGCTGATAGCCCTTCAGTTGGGAACTGTATTCTTCCTTTCTTTATTTAATGGGAACAATGATACCAGCTCAGTGTTGAGGGTAATCTGCATCAGTGAATGGAAGGTTGTTGATAGTAAATATCCCATGCTTCAAAATAAGAATGATAGTAATGTGGTGATGATGATGATGAAGAGGATGATAGCAGCTTACAAATAGATCATGCCGTGTTCCTGGATCACTCCAAGTGCTTTACAAATACAGTCTCTATTAATCTCATAACAATGCTGTACCCTAGAACTCTCATTACCTAACTCCTTTGAATAGGTGAGAACATTGAGACAGAAGAGGCCTTGGGTTTGAAGGTGGGAGGAATTCTGGATGGCAGCATTAGAACTAGCTCTGAACACATCCCTGAGGATGAACAACTCAGGGCATGGAAGACTTGGTAATTAGGAAAGCAACCATCTCCTGCTGAGCAGGGACCTAGAAACTGGGAATGGCTTGGGGTGTTGAGGTGCATGCACTTCCTTGGTGGGAGAAAAATGGAAGATATGTCACTCCTCCACATTTGCCCTGAAGTACAGAGAATAAAAGCTTTCATTGAGCTAGGCTCCGGTTCACCTTCTTCTCTTCTTGGCTTCTCAAATCTCCTGGTGATTCCAAGAGGGGCAGAGTGATGAACACTGGGACTGGCCAAAGTCTAAAAGAAGTTTCCTTTACTTTCCATCCATCCCATAATATGCATGAGTAGTTTCATGCCTGCCTAGCCTCCATTTTCTTTCTTTGGATTTTTCTTAAAAATAACAACTAGATGTATAAACATGTGCAACCACCTAGTATTTTTGATTTTCAATTATTTTTATTTTTATAATAAATTTACTTAATTGACCACTTGTTTTTTTTCTGTTGCTGAAAACTGAAGAAATTTAACTAGTATGTATCCTCTTCTGCCTTGGTTTTTCCACCTATGAAGTGGGGATAGTAAAACTCGCTGCTTACCCTCAGAGGTTGTGCAGATTAAAGTGGTATGCCAGTAAAACATCACTAGATGCTTGGATGAAAGTTGTTGTAGAACTACAAAGTCTTGTCCCTTAATCCTGTCTGTACTTCCAAATGTCTTTCCTGACATATCATAAAGCAGCTTTTATCCTGAGAAGAGGTCCCTCCTGCTACTATCTCTGTGAACAGTCCCAGGATTGCACAACCTGCTTGCTGAGTTCCAGGCCCCCATTCAGATGAAAGTACAGCACTTCAGCCTGAGAAGGAGCTGCTCGATACACACTGTGGCCATTGGGCATTATTTAATGATAAGGATGTCAGCTTGGTTCCCTAGATTGTCTGGTTTCTAGGGTTAAAGCTCACATTCTGACCTCAAATCAAAATAACATGTAAAAAAACCATCAATTTCAGGGCTGGGATTGTGGCTCGGCCATAGAGCACTCGCCTAGCATGGGATCGATTCTCAGCACCACATAAAAATAAAGGCATTGTGTTGTGTCCATCTACAAAAAAGAGTCATTCTCTCTCTCTTAAAAAAAACACCTATCAATTTCAGAGAGAGAAGAGCTGCATCTTATTAGAGCATTTGACAATTAGAAAAGTATGTATCATGGTTAAAACTATAACACCTTCCGGGTTATAAGGTATTTTATAAACATCTATTATCTTCCTGGGAAAAGGTTTTTACTTTTTTATACAGATATAAACCTTATTTCATGTTTTTGTCATGATTCACTTTCTAATCAGACAGGTACTGGGTTTCGGAGTTTAAAATACCAACAGGCTAGATGCTAGGTGTCTTCCAGGTAGGAGCCCAGACATGGTCTCTCCAGGGTCAGGTGTTCCTGGGGTTCCTAAGCAGCACAGATCAGCACACCACTTTGACTTAGAGCCGCTTCCTTTTTGGGGACTATCAGTCCTCATTTCATGCCAGATTTTCACTTGAGGCTACCTATTCTTCCAAATGAGTTCATGACCATAAATAATATACCATATGAGGAAGAAAACTCCCCCAAGATGGGCTGCATGATCAAAACATTTCCATCCCAGGGTGGTTCTGGCTGGATCCATGGCAATAATGGCTTTTAGGGCATTCCCTGTTGTGAGCCCTGGGAGGAAGGTGATGCTCTGCTTTTGGGATCTTAGTGCCGACCCCTGTGGGCGCAGTCATGATCATACCTGATGCACTGAGAGGAGGTCCGAATGTTTCTGTGGCAACTTGACAGTCACTATTGACAAATTTAGAAACAGCTAGCTATGCTGCCAGAACTGCTCTTGACTCAGCACATTCTCTGTGCTGGAGGAAAAGCTCCACAAAACATATATTTTCTGCCATGTGAAATAAGGAGAAATGGCCGAATGTGACAGCAATGTTGGAAAACAAAGGACCTTTGAGGCTGGATTGGTGTGAAGTATCTGATCATCGTCTGCTGTGGAGGACATTTGTACAAGGACATTTGTACCTATGATACCTGTCACAGTCCTTTGGCTCTCACTTAAGGTATTCTACCACGGGTCAATCCCCTTTGTGAGGTCTCCTTCTTTTTGTGGTTTCATGCCATCAAACCAATCAACTTTTATGCCATCAAAATAACAGCGCCCCAGGATTCTCCTTACTAGAGTATCTGGCAATTGTTAACCACATGTGACTCCTGAGTTATTACTTCTAAAGGAACCGATTTTTTATTTATAATTTGCAAATATTATCAATGCATACTCATCAGAGAAAATGTGGAAATGTGGAAGTGTAGGAAATACATCAGTATTTCAAAAACTCACTGACCTGCCATGACTGTTCATTACATTTTCACACATTCCATTTTCCTTTGGGTCATAATTATTTCACATTTGTTGATACATTTTTTCCTGTACTTTTTCTTTTTATATTATATTATAACTGTATCAGTTACCTATTGCCATTCCAACTCTCAGTAGATTACAATAATGACCACACATGATTGCATATGGGTTCAAGGGGTAGCTGAAAAGTTTCTTCGATACTATGATGACTTGATCATGGGTCTGCCACCAGATGTTCTTGGCTGGCTCTCAGACTGGTTTAGGGGACTACAGAAGTACCACAGATGGCTTCTTAAGTCCAGGGTTGTTCACATGGAGAGAAAGACGGGGTGGGAGGCAGAGAACAGAAATGGTTTCATCCTCACTGCCACCTGTTGCCCATGTAACTTACAAGACCCACATGGATTCTAGGGTGGGGAAGTCGATTTTATCTCTGGGTGGGAAGGGGCTTCCAGGTCATTTGCAAAGGTCAGGGATGGAGGAGTAAAGAATTTCAGCTAGTTTTCCCCGTCAATTGAGCACACTGTCAAGTACACTTGGGTGTTTTTCTAGACATTTGCAATGGCCGTGTAGTATCACACTGAGTGATTCCATTGTGGTGGTTTGATTGTGCTCCCCCACGTTCCTGTGCTGAGACCCTAACTCCTCAGTGTGCCCTTTTGGGAGTGGATCCTAGTGAAAGGTGTTTGGTGATGGAGGAGGTGTCCTCATGAGTGGATTGAAGCCTTTCTTGAGTGAGTTTTTGCTCTGGAGAGACTGGCTTAGTTACCCCAAGAGTGGGCTGCTGTAAAGCAAGGGCACCTCGTGTCCTTCCTCATCTGCATGCACGCTGTGACCTGCAGCAGCACAGGTCTCTGGCCATAAATCGAGTAGATTCCAGTGCCAAGATCCACTGCCTTTCCACTAATATTAAGTACTGAAAAAATAATCTCTGCTGAAACAAATAAAGAACCTCTCCACCACAGAGTCTTGTCAGTGTAGTTGGCATTTTATAAACTGCTGGTACAGAAAGAAAGGAAGGGAGCAGAGAGGAGTCCAGCAACAAGGCCAGCCTGCAGTCCACCAAGAGGCCCCTGTCCTGCTGTGTGGCCATCTCAGTTATTTGTGATGCTCCTCAGCGTGGACACTCTCTGGAGTCACGTGAGGAAATGCACTTTTCCTCTTTTACTTCACTGTGTCCCTAGATGATTTAATCACAGGATTCATTTTCTGCATCAATGTTAGAACAACTGTTTTGAGTGGGTCATTTTCGGGGAAATGGCGTCATAATAAAACATAGCTGTTCCTCAAGGTAAGCATTTCAGACTCTCTGGTAAGGCAGGGTGATTCAACAGAGCCCGGACTTCTGATCATTCCTATATAATACTAAACTTCATGAAAAAGAAATGAAACTTGTCAATGAAAACAGCCAGCTTCTCTTTCCTCCCAGTCCTTCTGTTTGCAGAGATGTGTTCATGAGCTTTTAGGCTTTGAGGGACACATTCTTTGCTGAAAACAGCATTGGGTTTTTGTTGTTGTTTTGTGTGTTTGTTTTTTTTTTTTCTCCTCCTAAAATCTCCCCAGCAAAACAAATTCTGGCCCCACACCTGGGGGGCTGGCCCTCAACAAGACTTCTCTGCTCCAAGTACGCTCTGCAGAGCAGCGCTGTCAACACCACCTCAGGCCTCCCACACCCGCAGAACTGAGTCTGCACTTTAACAAGATGTCCTGGTGGCTCCTGTGCACATTACGAGTCTGGAAGCCCTGCAGGGGCCATGTGGGCCATCTAAGGGTTGTGTCTCTTTCTCCTGAGTCTATCTCAGCCTCCACCATACATTAAAAAGAGTTACCTGGGCACATTCTGCTTTCAGTCCTTTCAAACTCTCATCCAAGCAAGGTCACAGCCCCATTCTCCTGGTTCCTTTGCACAGGTTAAACTCACTAGAGAAAATAATGTGACCAAATCAAACAGCAACAGCAACAATCCCACCAAATACGGAGGCAGAGCAAACAGCAAAATAAAGGGAAGGATTGAACCAAGCCTGGAGGCAGACGCAGACCCTGCTCCTGCAGGAACCCTTGTGCCTGCCTGGGGATCTGAGTCACAAGCCTGGCTCCGTTCCTCACTCTGTCTTGGGGAACTTGCCCAAAGTGGCCTGCACAGTGGTCCAGGGCTCTGTCCTAGGGTCCTCTCTGTCCTGGCATTGGAGCCCGGGAGTTTCCAGCAGAGAGTTTCTCATAGTTCCCCCCATGGCCCTCATAGGCATGAGAGAATGCTGATTACCCTGTGGCCAAGAACTGGAGGGATGGATCCTCAAGCCCATGCCTGCTCTGTCCACTTTCCCATGCTGTTTTCCCAGATGTGTTCTAACAGCTGTCAATCAAAACCCTGAGCTTTCTTTAAAAGAGACCCTCCCTCAAGCCAACTTTCAGGGAAGTGGCTTGGTTGTGGCAGGCCTCACCAGGCCCTGGGTTTGACAGGCACATGCATCTGCAACATGGGGCCATTCTTAACAGCTGCTGGTCTAAGGGTCATTAAGCATAAAAACTCCTTGGGAGATAGGAAGTGAGGGTGGCAAGGGATGGGAGCCACTTGGCGTTATAAAGCCCTGATTACGGACTGTTCAGAGTTCTCTTACTAAGAAAGCATTATCCAGAAATATTTAAAGGTAAGGATCACAAAGAGACATCCTTCTTGTGCCTCTTATTAGCTGCGTGAGCTTGGAAAAGTTACTGAACCTTTCTGTGCCATAATTTTCTCATCTGTAAAAGGAGAATCATGGTGACTCCTGTCTGTCAGAGCCAGAATTGGCTGCAAAGTTTGCAGAACCTACTGCTAAATCACAATGTGGTGTCCTTGTCACAGGTGAAGAATTTCAAGCTGGTGTTTCTGAGCTCAGAGTCCCTCAGACTGGACAGGTGGCACCCTATGAAGAGAGTCCTCCTTAAAGTGAAGATGGTTGCCGTGCCCAGGAAATGCATTCTAGTTATGAATAAAGCCTCCCCAGCTATGCAGTCTCAGTGGTGTTGAAGCAATGGAAGAACTCAGGCTCTGAACCATGGAAGCACTTACCTGCCAGGGCCAGGCAGCGGAGGGCTGAGCGTGACAAGGCCTCCACTGCCAAGAGGCAGATATTCTCTAGAGAAGAGCCAGGGGGTGGGGGGGCAACTGTGTCCCTGTCCCACCTGAGGTGGAGGGGGAGTCAGGGATACATCCGTTCCTGTCTGTCAGAGGTCGGGAAAGAGAGAGTTGCAGGTCCCATTTATGTGACACCTACAGACATTTAATTGGGTCAAAGCAGGGCTGAGAGTGGTGGCCCAGGATCTGACTGCAGGGAGACCCCAGGAGAGTTTCCAGCTAATGAAGACCAAGTCCCATTTCTCAGGCCTCTGGTTTCCTAAGTCCTCGAGTGACCCCGTCATCCTGTCCGTCAACTTCTCCTAAGTCTCTCTAGATGGCTTCATATAGGTGTGCTCCCACAGTTACCAGTGGAAAATCACATGGGTCTAGTTGTAGGGTGGATTCAAGGAGGAAGGGGCTATCGGGCCAATGACCTTACCTTCTCCATCACATCTCTGCCCAGCGCTTCTCGGCAAGGGCTTTCCGGATAACTCAATCTGCACCTCCAGGCACCCCGTACACCTGGCTCACGATTCCCTTCCACAACTTATTCCTTTCTAGCTTTTATCATCCTGTAACTTATCATTTACTTTTTATTCATTTTGTTTATTGTCTGTCTCCTTGATTAGAATGTGAACCTCATGAGAGCAGAGCCTTTGCTCTGTTTTACTGTTTGGCTCATAATTAATGTTCAATAAGGACTCGTTGCATGAATGAAAGACCTTGACAAATAGTTAGCTCTGAAGCAGCGTTAAACACCGTGAGCAAGGAGAGAAGTAGTCGTGTTTTGTCCTTCTAGAGACACACTGCCACCGCAGAACTGAACTCCGCTCCATAGAATAAGACTTTAACCAACTTTGAGAGACTCTTCAAGACTGTACAGGCTTTGAGAGGCTCTAAGAGTCAGGCAGTTTTAGAGGTTTGAGGATCTTTTGGACACCCCTCACCAAACAAGCCAGTGAAGTCATCCTTTGAATGTGACTAAGGTGTGATATCCTGAAGTGTGACATGGTCCACTTCTCTTTTCGTTGTGAGATAAAAGAACCAGAAACAGAGATTTTATGCTTAGAGTAGGCCCTGAAGACACCTGTGACATGTAACAGGTCCAGCAACCACTTCATGTGCCCTTGTGCAACTACCAGGTGACAGGTGAAACTCGGAATCCCAGACAAAAATGGCCTCAGCTTATTATATGGTACAGATCCATTTAAAAAAGTGCTGCTAAGTCATTAATCTCCAGGATATATAAGGAACTCAAAAAACTTAACACCAAAAAAAAAAAAACCCCAAATAACCCATATCAATAAATGGGCAAAGAAACTGAATACTTCACAAAAGATACATAGTCAGTCAACAAACATATGAAAAATGTTCGCATCCCTAGCAATTAGAGAAATGCAAATTAAAACTACATGAGAGATTTACATATGAGATTCCATCTCACTCCAGTTAGAATGGCAAGTTTCAAGAATACCAGTAACAATAAATGTTGGTGACGATGTGGGGGAAAATGGTTACTCATACATTGCTGGTGGGATTGCAAATTGGTGCAACCATTACAGAAAGCAGCATGGAGATTCCTCAGAACACATGGGATGGCATCACCATTTAACACAGTTATCCCACTTGACAGTATATACTCAAAGGACTTAAAATTAGCATACTATAGTGATGTGGCCACATCAGTGTTTATAGCTAAATTCCCAATAGCTAAGCTATGGTACCAATCTAGATGCTCCTCAACAGATTATTGGATAAAGGAAATATGGTATATATAAACAGTGGAATATTAATCAGCCATAAAGAAGAATAAAATTATGGCATTTGCTGGTAAATGGATGGAGCTTATCATACTAAGTGAAATAAGCCAGTCCCCCAAAAAACCAAAGGCTGAATTTTCTCTCTGACATGCAATTGGTATTACACAATGAAGTGGGAGTTGGAAGAATAGAGGTTCATTAGGTTAGACAAAGGGGAATGAAGGGAAGGGAAGGGGGATGGAAATAGGATAGACAGTCAAGGAATTGGGCATAACTTTCCTACATTCATATATGAATGCACAACCAGTGAAACCCCACATCACGTACAATCACAAGAATGGGAAATTACACTCCATGTATGCATAATACACTCACTGTCATGTATATCTAAAAAGAACAAATAAAAAAATTTAGAAAACAAAACAAGTAACCAAGCGGCTGTTTATTGAGGACCCACTTTAACTAATGAAACATTTTTTAAAAAAATTTTTTAATTAACTTAAGGAGGAAAATAGATACCTCTTCACCCTGGGTGGTATCTTCTGTCCATGTGGCCAGCATGGAGGCAGGTGGATACATCTGGGCTACACCATCAGGGAAACCTGCCTTGGTGGGTGTTGGGGATAGCAAATCAAGTCAAGATGGTGCCTGGCAGTTTCCCAGGAGGAGTGGTTTATGAAGCAACACCACTGAGCCATTTAGATGGTGGGGATTCCTTATTGGCTGATTGCTGTATCTAGATGATGTTAATTGAGTCAAGCTGTGTGTAATCAGTAAAGTATATATACCTCTGCTCTTTTGCAATAAGGCAGCTCCTGCTACCTGCCCGCTACCTTGAGTTCCCGCTTCAACCTTCAAGTTGCTTGTCACCTCCCAGTTATTTTGCCCAGCCGGACTGCGGCAGGTGGGAGAGCATTTCAACATCCCTGGTGTCCACCATCCGGGCTGGCAGGTTGACAGAGGGTGGGTGGCTTTGTAGATCAGGGACTTGCTCTGGCCTTCCCTTCCTTACCTGCACTTGAAGAATCTGGTAGCTATGAGGTCACTTGCAAGCAGTGAGAGTTCCCAGCAGACTGTGCCTTGGGAGGATGAATGACACAGGGAGGACGGCTCCCGCTCACTGGGCGCTCACTGTGTGCCAGGCCCCCTGGGTAGTGGATGATCCCACTAACCCTGAACCATCTGGAGGTGCTGCTGCCGCCCTGGTGCACAGACTGCAGACTGAGGCGCAGAAGAGCTCAATGGCTTTGCCAAAGCCACGGGTCTCATCAAGGAAGGTACAGGGTTCACCTGGGGTCTCATCAGGGAAGGTACAGGGTTCACCTGGGGTCTCATCAGGGAAGGTACAGGGTTCACCTGGGGTCTCATCAGGGAAGGTACAGGGTTCACCTGGGGTCTCATCAGGGAAGGTGCAGGGTTCATCCGGGGATTCTGACCCTGCATTAATTTGCTAGTACTTCCATCAAAGAACACTGCAGACTTGGTGGTTTAAGCAATGGAAATGTGTTTTCTCACCAGTTCTGGGGGCTGGAAGTCCAAGACAAAGGGCCTGGCAGGATGGGTTGTCCATGAAGCCTCTTGCAGAAGGCCACAGTCTCACTGTCTCTTTAGGTGGTTGTACACCCTGGGGAACTCGGTGTGCACAAATCTCTTGTGAGGAAACCAGTCAGATTAGATTAGCATCCACCGGGAGAGCATCATTTTACTTTAGTTACCCCTTAAAGTCTCTATTTTCAAATAGAGTCTATTTCCTATTGTGCCTTCAGATGGCAGAAGGAGAGACAGAATCTTTCTCTTCTTATAACCTTATCGTAGGCCTATGGAGTTAGAGTCCCATCCTTAGGACCTCTTTACCTTAACAGCATCCTAAAGGCACTGTCCCCAGATATGCTCACAATCGGGGCAGGGTTTCAATATATGAATTTTGGGAGAACACAGTTTAACTTGTAATAGACCCTCAAAGCTAAGTCCTAACAAGTTTACAAGCTAGAGGGCTGAGAGCCAGAGACTCCACGAGTCTCACTGATGTTCACTCTCCTTTGGTAAAGGGGCATTCAGACTTCCTCAGATGCATAGGCAGAAGCAAAAGGGCCTGTTTTTCCTTGGTCCCTAAGGCCAGTGTGGTGGGGAAGGATAATTAGCTTCCTGTGGAAGCTAACTCTTGAGCAAGTTGACCAAGCTCTCAGGCACTCTCCTTCCTCACTTGTGAAATAAGGCATAATGATAGTGCCCAGCTAACTGGGGATATTGTGAGAATTAAATGAGATACTGTAATCGTGTGCCTGGAACATGGTAAGCCCTTAATAAACTTTAGATGCTATTAAGGAAGTGGTATTTTCTTTTCCATTAGATACCTCTTTTCAAAGAGGCTTTAGAATGTTATTAAACATCTTAGTTTCCTATAAAAGCATTTTTCAAATATTTTGCTCTTGTTACTCTAGAGCCTAGAGATCCTCTGCTCGGAATGAGTTCCAGAATCATTTATGTTTGGAAATATATCATTTCTCTCTCTTGGTAAATTAAATGTTCAATAAAAATCTTATTAAACTTGGTCTCACGTTTTAAGTGCTTTGACATAAAGTTTATTTTTCCCACAACAATGACTAATATCCTTTGGAATATACTTTGGTAATGGCATCTTATATAAGTTCTCGTTTATACCCTTATATAAAGTTTCTAGATCATATTGCATATGTCTGTTGCTATCCACCATAGCACTGTACACAGTGTCACCCAATCAGGTCATCGGCTTCTGTATTTTAATTCACCAAGACCCTGATGTGAGATGACCTCACCTTCAGGGAGAAGTGACTGTCATGGAGGGAGCATTGGGTCAAAATTTTCTGCACTTCACTGACCTTATTTATAACTTCAGTGTGACAAATTAGGAAGCCCTGAATTATTTCTACTTCTCAATTCTATGAAATCCTAAAACAGTGGCATTAAGGTGGGTGAAGTGTTGTGATACTCGTAGGCAAAACAGAGGAAGAAGGTGTAACTTACGGAAATCAGTGACGACCACTAACCAAATAAGAGCAAGGGAAGGCTATTTGTTCTGGCACGCTCTGACCAGCCGCATCACTCGTGAGTCTCAAGGCAAACAGAGGCGTGGGGAAGCTTTCAGAGGGGGAGGAGGGGTGGGCGTGGGGCTTCCGCTGTACCCTAGCTGGAGGTGTTGGCCAGGGGAACCTGAAGGTGGCCTATGTTGAAGCAGGGCACCCTGTGTAATTGAGGTGCCTATTTGGTTTTCTCTAGCGGTTTCTAAGTTGGAAGTAGAAACCAAAATTAGGGAACCTGATAGTTACTCATCAAGTCCTGGCCATTGTGGGCAATTGTTTGAATTCCTGGACCAACTGCTAGAGATACCTGAATACTGCTGACCCTGCTTCCTGTTAGGCTGAGTATGGATGGCAGGCTGGGTGTCACTCCTGGATGTGTGACTGTCCATCCATCATGGGTTCCTGGGCTGCTGCAGCTGGAGGGTCCAGGTGCTGTTTCAATGTGTGGTTTGGCCCTTGTCTGTTTGCCTATCCAGTCTCTTAACTCTCATTAGCTCTTGGGTAAAACTCTCAGTTCAACTGAATCCAAACATCCCAGTTGAAAGGGATGAATCTGGATCACTGTGTGAGTTTCTGGTAAAAAACGACAATGCATGAAACTGGATCTTTCCAGAATTTGTTTCCTATAGTTCATCTTGCTACAAAACATTTATTGAATCCAATTGTCGGCCTTTCAATGGCTCCTGTGGTGACTAGTGGCAGGGTCACAGTTTGGCTCCCTGTGCTGGCTCTTCCCAGGGGTCAGTTAAGACTGGCTTGGGCTTCACATACACTTCTCAGAAATTTTGGAACTATTCTTAGGATCTCTATTTATTTTATTTCATCTTTTAATAAAAAGAGAAAGAAGTCCCTGTCCAGTGGTCCATGAGCTCTGGCCTGTTTCCTGCCAGGAACCTCTCTGTGACTAGTGGGGAGAGGCTGGGGTCCCTGGCATCTCCACACAGTAGCTGTGGAGGAAAAAACAAAAGAGCATGTCAGGTTGGACAAAGAGGAAGAAGGAGGAGTCTCAGAGCCTGCGTCACTGGTCCCCAGGAGACCCAGGCCTGGTGTTTTGCTCTGGCTCTTAAGCCATGGTGCCTCCCAAGTGCCCTCTCCCTGGGTGTCTGCTCTCTTTTCCAGGCCAGCCTGGCCTGGGAGCAGTCAAAGGCTCTCAGCTGACCCCAGAGCTGAGCCCTTGGAAGAAAGTCTACGCCCCATTTTCCTTACTGTGTCCATTCCCGTCCAATTCAATTCTCAGCCCTTGGTTCAAGATCAGGCTGAACTGCCCCTTGGAGAAAGTATGGTGCAGTTATCAGACACGTGGGAGTGGTTCATAATAATAGCCCTTAAAAATATCCATGGCAAAACATGAAGTGAAGACGCTGAATATGAATGCAGATAAATAGCAAGTCTTTACTACTTAAAGCAAGTGAATAATAATAATTTTAAAAAACCCCAGCAAATTATGCATTGAAACACAGTGTCGGAAAGCAGATGCCCCCAAGTTAACTGGTGACCTCGAGGGACGGGATTCTGGGTTATGTATTCTTTCTTTATGGCTTACCACACTTTCCAATTTTCCTGTTACAAAAGCATATATAGTTGTAAAATCCAATTAAAAATATTTTGTCCCAACACGGCTTTGGTACATTTTGTTCAGAAGAAACATGTATGCCTTTGTGTCCCTGCGTCATCTTAGGAATAGATGGAAGGAAGATCACTACAGATGGGATTTGAACCGGACCATCCCAGTTACTGGAAATAGGTAGAAGACTGAGGGCAATTGACATGTGAGGGTCTTGAATTGTTCTGCTAACTGCTTCCCTTCTCTCTTTACTTTGCAGGCCAAGACTTTTTTCCTTGCTTCAAATGTTTTGGTTTTGAAGCTTTTAAGAATTATCGTTGTTCTAACTTTTAATATACTTAATTTTCAAAACATGAAATCTGAAGTAGAAATAAAAACCCTGAATGTATTTGAAAACCGCTGATACCTTCTTTTTCACATAGGACAAATCCATTGCATCTCATATTATTTTTATTGTGTCTATAAATCGACTGGAACAATAAAAACCCAGAAGCCTGAACATCAGGAAGAAAAGGAGACTTGGGCACAAGTTGGTGGTGACTCTTTGAAATGCATATTTGGTCCAAGCCACAAAAGTGCGGAACGTGGCATCTTTTCCTGCTTTGTAATGAAGGGGAAAACAGTGTCCTCTTTAATGGGCAGTCAGTGACTCGATAATGCTGCTGCCTAGGTCTTCTTGGGGCAGAGATGATTCTTGTTCTGGTTGCTATTTGTTCCTCCTTCCTGCTGGGCCATGCTCAAAAATGGGAGACATCAGGACATACTTTTTTTGCATTTGCCATCTGACTTATTTATTTATTTATTTTTGCATCTGCATCCAGCTTGTTTTTCCCAGGGGGTCTCCCATAGCAACCTTGGCTTCTCTCTGGCAGCCATGAGAACCTGCTCAGGACTCATTCCGTCCCTTGCCTGACTTTCTCAGGATCAGACCTGTCACCATTATGTTCTGAGCAGTCAACATGGAGCCTGGGCTTCAAAACACTCCTGAAAAGAATAAGTAAAATCAAGTGAAATAATAATGGAGGGTGCTTGCTATGTTTCAAGGGCTGCTTTAAGGACCTTACCTATATGAATTCCTATTATCCTCATAAATCACTTGAGACACTTCTATTATCATGCTGATGTGTGAATGAGGTGGAGGTGCAGTGGGGCTTGCAGACTTGGCCTTCAGATCAGCAGAGGTTCAAGGCTGTGCCTCTCCTAGGGCCTCTCCCTAGGCTCCTCGGAGCAGGATGGTGGGGACCACCCTGACCTCATGGAGGGCAGAAGGAGAATGCTTGGCCAAGGCCAAGTGACTACACAGTGACTTTCTCTCTGCAATGATACCCAGACTACCTCTCAATCCTCAGGCCATTGGTGTATCAGGGGGCCTCTTATCTACCCAGACCCTTGGCCACCAAGCCAGGCTGACCCACCTGCACACCTGTCATTGGGCTCAGAGAAGCAGCGGCTGGCCTTCTGGAGCACTGTGGGCATTTGTCTCAAACCCTATGGCTTCTTTTCCCCTCTGGTCTCTTTCCCTGTATTTTTCCTGTCCCCTGAGTCTCTGGACTTTAATTCTAGCTCTAGGTCTTCCCCTTTCCGTTTTTGCAGTGGCCCTTGACTTCTCTGCATTCAGCCAGTGCCCAGCCTGGACTCTGCTCCACCAGCAGCTTCTGGAAGATCTCCTGCCTTGTCATCCAGCCCCAGCACCCAGTGCTGGTGTGGCCTCTAAGGCAGGGGTGGGGTTTCCCCTGGGGTCTATCACATGGCTCTGCAGATAAATTGTGTGACAGGCTGTATGTCTCTTGTTCCAGAGGGGCAGTGGGACAGGGTGGCTGTAAAGCTTTCATGATCAGATTTCAGATTGAGGCTTACTGTGGCTTATCTCCCCAGCCTCACCTGTCAGCTCTCTCTGTGGTCACCCAGCTCCCACGTGCCCTTGTCTCAGGGCCATTGCACCCCCACACCCACTGCCCAGGGAACTTTCTCACCCCCATCTGACTCCTGCTCACTCTTTGGGCCTCAGTGTGGATGTCACTTCCCTGGGGAAGCTGACATTGCTAACCCCCACCCCCAGCCTGATCACCTAGGCACCTCCGTCGTCACCATCATGGCTAATGTTCACAGAGTGCTCGACCTGCATGCGAGCATCTCAGAGCTTTATGAGAACACGCTCCATTGATTGTGCACAACAGTCCTGGGCACACGCTATTTTTATCTCCGTTTTGCAGAGGAGGACCTCTGGCACAGGAGAGTTGCGTGTCCTGGCTGTGCTGCACGTTTCTTAGTGGTATAGCCAGGTTCTGAACCCTGGCTGGCTGGCTCCGGAGCCACATGGTCCAGCTGCTCTCGACTGCCTCTGGGTATGGCATTTGTCACACTGCAGAGCAGTCTGGATACTTCTGTTTTATGCATAGCTGTATTCTAGCATTAAGCTCAAATCCTAGCAAGAATTAAGCTCAATTAATGCCTTTGGTGGAATGAATGCCTAAATTCTAGTTATCGAGGTCTCACAGATTTGAATAATGCATTCCTGACTCTTGATCTTGTGAGATCAAGTTTGAATAAAAACAAGGATGGCAATCGACTGGTGTCAGGGCTGGGAGCTCTGGTGTGACTTCTCTGTGAGTGGTGCTGAGCCGATTCGGAGGACTCATTCCAGCCCCCACACTGAGTACAGCTGGAGATTGAGGCCAGAGCATTTAGGTGATTTGTCCAAGGTCACACATGGAGCATGTGACCAACAGGATGCCAGGTTGGCAGGTTTCCAGGGCTGTGTCCTTTCCCTGCACCTGGTCAAACAGAAACCATGGTCACATGAGGATTCGCAGCCAAAACACAAGTTAACACTGGTTTGATCACAACTCCAAACAGCGTGAGGGGACTCGTGGCCTCAGTGCTCCCTGGGTCTGTGTGACCCACAGAAAGCACAGGGATCTGAGAGGGAGGCCAGAGGCAGCTGAGTGTGGAAAGCCTTGGGGTCTTATGCCAACAGAGGGGACTTTCTTGCTGTGTGACATCCCATAGCTTGCCTGTGGCTTGCTTCTCTGGTCCCCAGAACATGCGCCTGATCTGGAGGCGCCTTCGAGCTCTGAAGTTGAAACATTCTTTCTCCGGGTGGCCTGTGGCTCTGAGCTGTGTTGGTTCTTGCCATTCTGCCTTCCCCCAAGACACACTCTGCTGTCTCTTCCCACCCCCATCCCTCACCAGAATCATCTCAGGTGGAGGGGAGCCCGACCCTCAGCTCGTAGGTGCAGAGGAAGGGCAGTATCTTGGGGACAAATCCAGAGGCTTCTCTTGACTTCTCTGGAGCCTGGAAAGAGTTACTTCACGTCTCTAAGTGTTCAGCTTGAAGAGTAGAGTGACTGATGCCTACAGGATAAAAGTTACTGTGACGATAAAGTAGAACGAAGTGTGTGAGGTCCTTGGCAGGACTCTGAGGTTGACTGGACGTCAGCAACATTTTCTCTGTAAAAGTCCAGACAGTCAATATTTTCTGCTTTTGGGAATATGTTCTCTCAGCTTGGCGGCTGCAGGGCAAACTCCATCGCAGACCACACGTAAACAAACAGATGTTACTGCGCGCCAATAAAACTTTATTTATAGAAGCGAGCGGCAGGCTAGAGTTCATCCCTCACCCCTGGCTGCGCTTCTCAGGCCTCTGTAGCAGATTGATATGCATGTTGCTTTTTCTGCTTCTACTTAGACAGATGTTAGGCTGTCTGTCCTGTGTGTGTCTTTCTGTCCCGTCCCTCCCTGTCTCATCCTTCCTTCTGCGAATGGATGTGTGTATTGATTTCTCTTCGTCCAGGGGTCTAAGTTCAAGTGAGCTGCCATAGGTGAGGAGCCCTCCCTCCCCATTCTAGGCCCAGGAGCCACATCCGAGGGACCCATGTGCTGTGTCAAGGGGCCTTGCGTCAGGGGAGATGACAGCCTTCCTCAGGATCCAGGGAGGCGCAGGCAGGGAGGGGCTTGGTCTTCTGAAGAGACACTGTGTTTTGATGCTAGTGAACATCTGCAGATGGCACATGGTCGCTGGCCAGCACCGGGCCTGGTGTGTGGCCCCACTGCTGAGGGTTCCTCCTCCTGCAGGTCAGGCTGTTGCCTCTGCTGACAGCAGGGCCATTGTTCCTGCCATTGTGTGGCAGCAGGGTGTTGGGGACTGTGGGCAGGGTTGGAAGCAGCCACTTATATCACCAGCTCAATTAAAAAACAGAAAGATAAAGGAGAGAGGACCAGGGTGCCCGCCACAGGCCTGTGCCAGTTTAGATGCCAAAGTGACCTGCTGAGCTGAGGCTTTTGGATCAAGGGTGACGTTTTCTGTGAGTTGCTCTGGGTTTGGAATGGGACGCATTCTTTGAGATGCTGGTCACTGGAATATGTGGAGGTTTAGTAACACCTCTGCTAATCTCAATGTCCTGGCCAGAGGCCAGGAGGAAAAATACTCTTGATGTCCACTGAGACTCCAACTGGTCTCTGCTGTCCTCAGCCTCCAGAACCATGAGCTAAATAAACCTCTGTTCTATATAAAGTTCCCAGTTTGTACTATTTAGTTATAGCAACGGAAAATGGATGCAGTCAGTGAGTTTACAAATTTTGGTATTATTTTCTCACTTGTGAAATAAGGAAATGACATCCAATTCCTGGGGTAGTTAAGAGGATGAGATGGGATCATGGATGTAAAGTGTCCATTGTCAGGCCTATCACACAGTAGGTCCTCAGTGAGGGCTGGTGACTCTGGAAGTCCCTTCACTGTAGACTTATTACATAGACTGGGCAGAGCTAGTTGTCAAGAGTCCTGGACTGCAGACCTGGCTCTTCCACCTTTGCTGTGTGACTTGGGCTGGTTACTGCCCCTCTCTGGCTACCCTTACTCTTAAGATTCACTCTTTCTGCTCTAGTGTCTCAGGGGAGAGGTCATCACAGAGCCTGTCTTGCAGAGATTTGCCTTTAGCACCAGCCCAGCTGTAGATGGTAGAGGTCACAGGTAAGGAGTTCCAGGTGCATATACATGAAGCTTGGAAAGCTAGCATCCCCCCACCATACAACCCACTTAATTTTACTCTGAAAGTAAAAAAAGTATTCTTCCACACTTGGCGGCCCCCAGACTCAGCACCATGAGCTTCAGCACCACCACCACCACAGGAGCAGTAACGCCTATTACACACGTGACACACCTGATTCACTGGACCTTCACAGGTTCGACAATGGCACAGGTGCAACATCATCCCTGAATCGAGTATTTGGCAGCAGGGCATGGAGACCTCACCTGGCCAACGACACACAGCTCAGTAGAAACGGGCTTTGATCACCATGGGTGTGGGCACTTAGCTGGCAAATGGTGTAAACAGATGAAGCCACAGACTGCAGGACCCTGGGTAGAGGAGTTGGGTGAGTAGTGGTGGGTACACTGCATTCATTGGGGTCCATCCCAGGCCTGCTGGAGCCCAACACACATTATATAACCTCTCTAGGCCACAGCTGCCCCAGCTGGTTTGGGGCCTGAAAGGGTCCAGCGTGACAGCGGCCTCCAGGAAGACCTGGAAGAGAGCAGGCCTACCACTTCCTCCTGAGCCTGCGAAGCCATCAGCAGTGGGGTGGTGCCTGAAGAGGCAGGCACGCCGTGCTCCAGAAGAGCAGAGGCAGAGAGCCAGAGGCCCGGGAGGAGCCTCCACAGAGCTTGGCTCTGTGATAGAAGAAAAAACTACACTTTTTAAGTGACTTGAACCTTTTTTTGGGTGCTTTGTCCACTCAAACCCTTTGGAAAGGTCCTAGGTTCACCACTTCAGGACTCTCTGGAGAAGAAAAACAAGGAGGGATTGCACGTGACGTCCAGGAAATGCCCCTGCTGTGGCCCCTAGGACAGCTCACCAAGCCCTTGACAGTGCTGCCACCTCACACAGGAGCAGAGCGGGAGCCCGCCATGAATCCACGTCCCCCAGCAAGCAGGGGCTGTGGCAGGGCTGGCTTTGAACCCGCCTCTTTCCGACTCCAGCCTCATCCTGACCTGCTCTGCTTTCTTCCTTTCGTGTCACAGGGGAGGTGCTGTGTGACTGCCACTGTCACCTCTGCTCCCTCCTGCTCCCTGATGGCACCCATAAGAAGTTCTTGGTGTTCCCAGACTTTCCGAGGTCTTGATCGTCTTTGCCGAGGGAGGCTTTGGGTCAGCCAGGATTTCCCTTGGCAGCGTCCCCATCCATTAGCACTCCGTTCCTGCGTCCCTGGCCTAGGAAAGCTTTTCATATTTTCTGTGGACTACTTGGTGGCTTCCGGCCTGATCTTCCCGAATTCATCCTCCCTGTTCCTGTTGCGTCCCCTTCATCAGCCTTCAGCAGCTCCCCACTGTCCCCGAAGGTGCCTGGCATGTGTGGCCAGCTCTGGCTGGCTCTGGCCCGTTGCTCCCTGGGCCCTGCTCCACTGCCTCCCTCTCACTCTCCAAGCTTCCTCCAGTTTTGGAGGCTCCTCACTCTGTCTCTGCCTTCCCGTCTCACTTGCCTCTCCCTCTCCCTGAAGCCCTCTGTCCTCAGTGACATCCATTTCCTCACTTGCTATCGTCTCGGTCTAACCACTTCTTCCCCAGGAGACTCTCAGAGGCCAAGTCAGCTGCCCATGTTCTCTGGACACCATCGTCCAACAACACGTCACTCTGTGCTGCTGCTAATTATGAGTTTCCCTCTTCCCTGTGAGCTCTGCCAGGGCAGATGCCAGGCCTGGGGCAGAGCTCCTGGTGATCACCACATAGATGGAGGAACAAGTGGCTACGGTGGATCGCCCACAGTCCTGGAGAGCTATGAGTGGAGCCTTGGGACTCCACATTCCCATTCCAAACAGTCTCTCCGAGTCACCTTATCCTTGTCCCTGTTGCCTTGCATGCTTATTTTCTCCCCAAATCATTTTCACAATAGGCCGTGTCAAAGAACACAGGGAATGAGTCTCGTGCTCTTATTTGCACCTTCCAAATATTTGTGGTCTCTTACACGCCTTGTATTTTGTCTGTGAGCCAAGTTATACATTTTAGCTCCTTTAGTTTTTCTCGCTTAAACAAATCTCTCCATATTCCCGTTGGACGCCTTCCAGTTTTTATAGTTTTTGTTTTTCCCCCTCCTTAACTATCTTAAGTACTTTTTTTTTTAATACCCTTACATTTAAAAGCACTGGCTTAAACATGCAGTTCAGTTTAGGTTCAAAGGCAATTACTGAACTTGTGTCTGGGAAAGACAGATGAGCTAGGCGGAGCTCCAGTGTTCACGGAGCTGTCAGCCTCTGCCTCTGAATTCTTCATGCACCTGTGCTGCAGGGGAAGGTGTTGGGATAGTTCTTCATAGTGGATGTTAAGCAGGAGTCAAGCAGCTTGTCCCAGCCCAGGATACTGGGAACTCCCTTAGAATCCCTTCACAAAGCCTGGCTTCCTGGCCACCTACTTCTCAGAGGGAACAGACATGGACTTGTCTATGTGGTCTGGGCTTAGGTTATAAAGTTGTGGATTTTGAGTTAGGAAGTCCTGAGTTTGAATGCTTATTATATTTATTGTTAACTTTATATTTTGGGAGCAGGATTTGTCAAGCCCTCTGTTTCCATATGTAGTGGAAGTGAATGGTATCTGGGTTGCAGAGCTCTTGCAAGAATGTCATGGTGGGACAAAGCAAATGTTTTTTGTGCAAGGACTCAGCAGCCACATTCCCTCCCAAATGAAGGAGTGGCATCTTAGGCATGATCTACCTCCTGCAGCTGCACTGTGCCCCTGCCAGTGGCCATGCAAGGGAGATTCCATCTCACACCTTGGTTACCCCATGGCCTCACAAAGGCTTAGACGGGGTCAGCCATTGTCTCACACAGCTGGTGTGGGTGTAGCCACAATGAGGAATATTGGAAAGAGTTTTGTATTTGGCCAAATATGAAGGATGCAGTTAGATGTGTTGTATCTTCTTTATAAAATATCTTGGTTTTGCCGGCCAGAGAAAAGTCAAACAAGAAGTTGCCACTTCCAGCAGTGTGCCCAGCCTTGCCTCCACCTAGGCACTCAGCCATCGGACTGGGTTTTACTGAGTCCTCTTTGTGACAAACACTGCAGCAGTGAGTAACTGATGTGGCTCCCACTGGATACGTGTGTGTGAGCATGTACACTGATCTGTAGATGACTTTGTGTGTCAAACACTGATAAAAAAAATCAGAGGAGTTATGGAACAGGGAGCAAAGAGGGGTTGCTGACCTCACTTAGGGGACAAGGGAAAGTGACCTTGGGAAGGAGATCCAATAAAGAAATTTCTGTTTTCTATAGTTCAGTTCAAGGGAATCAGCCTGGTTCTTGGATGCATGATGGTACTGCAGGCAGTTAACTTTTGATTGCTGTCTCCCAGGAACCTCAGGGATGAGATAAGGAGGGAGAGAGGCAGCCACTGTCACCTGGGGGAAACAGTGCAGTGACATATACCAACCATATAGAAGGCTTTCTGTGCTTTGCCTTCTGAGTTTCCAACTTGCCTTTGCCTCATCTGTTTATGAAGTTTGGGATGAGGTCATCAGGTTTACAAAAGTCCTGAATCCCTATCAGAGATGCTAAACTAAATAGGTCCGATTTTACTTCACTTTTATTCTCTTTTTTAAAAACATTTTTAATTGATTTTTAAAAAAAATAAATGACAGCAGAATGCATTACAATTTTTATTACACATATACAGCACAATTTTCATATCTCTGGTTGTATATAAAGTATGTTGACACCAATTCATGTCTTCTTACATGTACTTGTGATGGACATCATTTTTATTCTCTTGCTATTTAAAAATTAGTGCTTCAGACATCTCCTTTTCCATTCCAACACCAAACAGGTGTTTCTTCATAGTGTCTTGCTAGACAGAACTCCCTCAGTGGTTTCCAGCCCCCCAGTCTCCACAGCATCCTGCAGTGATGGGGGGTATTATCATGGCTCATTCTTCACCAAATCCTCCCCAGGACACCTATAAGCTTCTTGTCTTGTCTTTTTACCCTCATTATGCATTAACTCAGAATTCTGAGTACGCTCCTCTAGGTCTCTGCATCTTTCAAGAGTAACCCAGGAAGTACCTCATGCCCTCAAGGAAACATGCAGTTCTAGGAGGTGAACAAGGGCAGAGAAAGCACATTTTGGTCAAGAGAGACTGAATCCTGATTGGCTCTTTGGCTATAGACGACTTAATTTTCCAGGGATTTATTTAAAAGCTGGAGACTTCAGTGAACATACTGGGGGCTGATTCAGGTCCACAAGAAGCAGCCACCAAGGCAGAATTTAACATTTGACATTTTATTAGAGAGGATGCCAGTGAGAAAGGAAGTCGGTGGGAATCTGGGAGGGTGGGCAGGGCGTTCCAAGGCAACACAAGTCTGAGCTCAGGGAAGAGAAAAGCGAGAGGAAGTGGGTGGAAGAATCCCAGACTACTGTTTAGTCTATGGAAGGATGGCAAGGCCTTTGAAAGTCCTCAAGCCTATATTGAGGACTTCACAACAAAGACATCCTGGAGCTCTGGGTTTCCCAGGCCCTGGGGACTCTGGTGTCTCCTTGCTCTTACTGGTTATGGAGGACTGTGGCTTCTATGTAAATGTGATGGATTCCAGGGGCACGGTGGCATTCCCTGTCTGTACCACGGGCAGCTGACTCTATTGCTTTGGTCTGACGTGAGGTAGAGCATGATGGCAGCCAGGAAACAGAGAGGAGAAAGGGCCAGGGGTGAGATATAGTCCTCAAGGACTGACTCCCTCCAACGGACTCCCTTCTCCTACAGTTTCTACTACCTCCCAATAGTCCATTCAAATTAGGAATCCATCAATGGATGAATCCATTGATGAGGTCAGAGTGTTCCTGATCCAATGACTGCCCGAGAGCCCCACACTAAAATAGTGCTGCACTGGAGAGGAGCAAACAATGTCTCAAAACACAGGCGACAGGAGGACATTCTAGATCTAAACCATAGCAGGGGACCACTGGGGACCACTGAAACACACTTGTGCAGATTTATCCCACAGAGCCTCAGAACTGGTGTATTTATCTGTCAAGTTCCTTCTCTCAGGGGCTGGAAGAAGGCTGCTATGCTCCTTCTGGTTCCCTTGTGACCCCTAAGTCTGTCCAAACTGCCTCAGGAGTGCTGTGCGTATTCTGTGGCCAGAGAATACCCTCCCTTAGCGTGTGCTGAACCATCTTCAGGTGACCTTGAGGATAGTGTGGGACCGTGGGAGAGGTTCCTGTGGCACCTATTACATAAAGCTTTCTACCTCACACTTGGATCAAGTCTGAACCTCTAACACATGAAATCACAGTTCATGTAATCCTGAAAGCTCTGGCCAAGTATGACAGAAATGCCACGAGGCACAGAGAACAAACACCTGGCAAAGACTGGAAGTTCTGGGGTCAATAGAGACACAAACACTAGCTAACATTTATTAAACTTTACTATGGGACAAGTGCTGAGCTAAGCACTCTAGATGTTTTAACACAACCGCTCTATAAAACAGGTGCTATTTTCCTCTCATCTCACAGGAAGATAAACTTCTAGAGAGTTTACACAATTTGCTCAACAAGTTCACACTTATTGCATAGCTAACAAGAAGGGGCGCTGGCTTGTGAACCCTAGTATTCTGTCTGTAGGACTCTCGGTCGAAGATGGAGCTTGGAGTGTTATAGAAACACCGTCCGTTCTTCTTCTCTAGGGCTGCCAGAATGAAGAATCGCAATCTGGGTGACTTAAGCCAGAAATTTATTGTCTCACAGTCCTGGAGGCTAGGGGTCTGAAATCAAGGTGTTTGCAGGACCAAGCTCCCTCTGAAGGCTCTGGGGAAGATTCTTCCCCAGCCTCTTTTTATTTCCTGGTGGTGGCTACCCACTTGTGGACTGCAGATGCGTTACCCCAAAGTCTTCCCCTGCCTTCACAAGGGATTCTCCTTGTGTCTCCTCCTCTCTCCTCATAGGAGCTCCACTTACACTGGACTAAGGACACAACTCAGTGACCTCATGCTAACATGATTACATCTTCACACCCTATTTCCAAAGAAGGTCACATGCACAGGTACCAGCGATTAAAACTTGGACAAATCATTTTGCAGGAAACAAGCCAACCTACAACGAACCAGAACTGGACCTGCACTTCACAGGACCAGAAGCGGGGAAGCTGAGATAAGTAGGACGTGGTTCTGCTTTGGAGTCGATCATCATCTAAGGGGTCACTGGAGAGATTAAAAAAAATGAGCAGATAAAGGGAACATAGTGCAAACTGCACTAGACTAGTTTCCTTTACCAAGTGCATCTTTCCCAGTAGTCTGTTTGGCTTTCTTAATTTTCACATTTATCCTTACCTTTGGTATGAGTCCTTGATTCCTGAGGCTGGTTATACATTAGTGAGGTGAAGTTTGATTTTCAGTGGTGGCAACTGTTACTTTTAGACAAGGAAGGTTTCTTCTTCTGGGCCTTCAGCTTTCTCATCTATGAAAGATTCAGCTGGACACATTGGTGGATCTTAACTCTGACAATCACTGCAATCACCTGGAGAGAATTTAAAGGCTACTGAGGCCTGAGCCCACCTCTAGACCTCCTAGTGCAGGTCTTGGTTGGGGCCTGTGTGTATGTGTGTGTGTGTGTGTGTGTGTGTGTGTGTTTGTGTGTGTGTGTGTTTGTGTGTGTGTGTGTGTATTTATTTATTTGTACCAGGGGTTGAGCCCAGGGACACTGAGCTAAATCTCAGCCCTTTTTTATTTTTTGACACAGGGTCTCATTCAATTGCTGATGCTACCCTGGAACTTGCAACCCTGCCTCAGCCTCCCAGGTCGCTGGGATTGCAGGGTGCACCACTGCATCCAGATGGGCAGTAATGTTTTTAAAGACTTTTTTAGATTGCTCTGTTATGGAGCCAGACTAAGGACTATGGCGCATAAAGTTTTGGGAGCTCACCTGCTCTGTTATACTTGGGTTCTAATTAGTCCGACACGTCCATTCTCAGGCTAAAGGCATTGTGGACCGCATGTTTGTCTCCCCCACAGTCCGCACTAATTCTTAACGTGTTGTCCTGTGGAAACAGAGTCTTTGGGAGGAGATTAGGTCAGGAAGGCAGAGCCTCTTGGCTGGGTTGGTTGTACGAGAAGACACCTGAGAGAGCCTCTTCCCCTCTCTCTGCTCTCAAACCACAGATGAAGCAACCAGGAAGAGAGCCCTCATGAGAACCTGGCCTTGCTGGCACCCTGATATTGGTCTTCCAACTGCAAGAACTGTGAGGAGTGAATATTGGTCACTGAAGCCACCTCGTCCATGTAGTTTGTTGACTGGGCATATGGCTTTCATCAGGAACCCAGTGCTGCTTCTTCCTGTGCTTGAACACCCAGAAGGCAGGCCCCCAAGGCATCGCTAAAGATGGTCACCAAAATGCTGGCTTATGGGGAGCTGCCACCAGGTCTAGGGAGCAGATCCAGGGGCGCTAGCAGTTGTGAATTAGGGATTAATTGCTTCCTGGCAGAGCCAGCCCTTTGATGGGTGGCTCAGATACTATAAAGATTACTTGGGTAAACATGCTTCCTGCTTTGCTGGGATTTGGAATCCAGGAGGTAGGGGCGCTTGGGGAAAATAACCTGGTCGGTGGCCAGAAATTGGAGCACTTATGGTAGGTGGACGGCCAAAAAAGTCTTGGAAAGCTTTAATGCTTTAAAAAAAAAATCATCTTGTCTTTGTCATGGCTCTCAGCCAGATTGTTCCTAAGTTAAATTTCCCCTCTCCTTGCTTCCATTGTGACCTTGGAGACTTTCCTTAACTTCTCTGAGTCTCAGCTTTTGCATCTGGTAAATTAGTAGAACAGGAGAACTTACATCACTTGGCCATTGCAATACATGTCAGATGGCATGTAACGATGCTTAGAAAGTGCTTAGGAGGGCACCTGGCAGGTAGACACACCTTGTCAATGTTTGTTGTTATTGAGTTGTTTTTCTAGTTATTATTGCCTCATGATCTTACAGCTGTTTAAGACAGAAACTAAAGAGCATTGACACAAAATATGTGTCAGATGTTGGACTAAGCAATGACGGATGTAGGCCCTCATCCAATATTTATAACAGGCACACAGGGTAGGTATCAATCCCTCCACTTGATAGAGAGGAAATTGAGGCCCAGAGAGATTAAATAGTTTACCAAAGTTTGCACAGTGGTGCGTGGGTGGAGACTGACTCCTATCACACTCCTTCCTTCTGTAGCATATATATTTGGTGAAAATGGGTTAACAGGAACAAAGGAGATGTGAAGCGGGAGAGATTTCATAAAGGAGCAGCCTAGGGTGTCATGTGTGTGTGCACACACATGTGTGTCTGCTAACAGCTGTCCCCATCAGAGGGTTTAATTATAAACATCTTAGTGAGATTTCAGAGTCTACACCTTGGGTGTCAGGAGCTGGAAGGAGCAGCACTGCATAATAAGAGGTGGAGATGACACTTGGAAATGTATTTATCACTCCACCATCCTCCAGGGGCATCTCATGGGCTACAAGAGACATGCTTTGATTATCCAGCGATCAGCGCACCTCTTTCTTTGTTCTGGCTCTAACTCAGGCTGTTCTTAAGAACTCTGGCTTTTTCATTCTCTCTACCTGGACTTGAATGCTGCCATCGTCTTCTTTTCACAGTGAACTTGGAGTTGTTCCTGAACTTCTCTAAGTCTCAGTTTCTGATAAATGGGTAGAATAGGGGAACTTACATTGTTGGATTGTTGTGATATGATATGCCTATAGGGCCCTCCCCTAATTGAATTCAAACACCCAAACAGGAATTTCTTGGAAGACAACAAAAATCGGCCTGGCAGGATTGGGGATAGACTCTAAAGCAGCATGTCCATGAATTTATCTATTTCTTATTAATGCTAGTTTACTTTACTCACGTATATGGTCCACCTTATAAGCCTTAAGAAGGCCAAAGGCAGCCCCCTTTCCTCTTTTATTTATTTAATTAAAATATTTTTTTTTCTCTAATAAGTTAATCAGAATTATCTTCACAGTTTCTATCTGCAAACACAGCCTCTCAGCTTGCTGGGAAAGAGGACCTGGAAATTCTTGGTGTGTTCTGCCCACACTGGAATCCTCAGAGCCAATGAGTGAGTTAGGTTATATGCCAAAGGACCCAGGTTGCAAAAGGAACTCAGTGTGCAAGTCAGCTGACGGTGAGAGGGGAAGAGAGTCCTGGGTTATCCGGATGGGTCCCATCCAGACAAGAGGATCCATGGAAGTGAAAGAGGCTGCAGAAATTAGGGAGCCATCAAGATGGCATCAGGAGGGGGACTGACCTCTAACCTATGGGAGAGTAAAATAAAATAATAAATTGGTGCTGTTTAAAGGTACCAAATTTGGGATAATTTGTCATAGCAACAATTAGAAACTCCCTAACTGGCATTCATAGGGAGGTGGGAGGATAGGAAGATGGCCAGTGAGTTTGAGCTCAGGAGGGGACAGTGTGAAGGTGACATGTGTGGCCTGTTTTAGCACAGGGAAGCCCAGTTTAAACAGGAAATGAGGTAAATAATAGGTTCTTAAATGAAAGGAGAGTAAACATGTACTGGGAATCATTTGGGGAAGCTGGAGAGCTTGGGTTTTAGAATCAAGTGATCTGGTTTGCAAACCTGACTCCAGCGCTTGAGCTCTGTGATCTTGGGCAAGTTATATAACCGCTCTTGGTGCCCGTTTCCTTATCTAGAAAGTACCACCTTCTCACTGTCAGATTAAGATGTCCAGCATCCCCTTGATTAGCTGCAAATTTTGGTCTTTGCTTACTAAGCAATTTTTCTGAGGATTTACAACAACCAAAAGGGGTACTCAGAACAAGAACAAAAACTGAAGACCAACATCTTCAAAGGCTACATGCCACCAAGCCCTTCACAGTTGGGTTTCTATAAACCAAGCCATCAAGCACTCTTTTTAAAAAAATATTTATTTATTTATGCATCTTTAGTTTTAGGTGGACACATTATTTTGTTTTTATGTGGTGCTGAGGATCTAACCCAGTGCCTCATGCATGCTAGGCGGGCACTCTACCACTGAGCCACAACCCCAGCCCCTCAAGCATTCTTAATAAATGAATGAATCTACATTGACTGTAAATGCAATGCCATTAGCAAAAGCTTCAAATTTAGGGAGTAAAATTTCAATAGGAAGGCAAGATACCGTTGAACCAAGAAGCATCAGGGTTCCGTCTAAGGACTGGGATATTCTTTGCCAGGATATACATCTAAATAAGCCTCCGTTTCTCCCTTACACATTTCAGGTCCTCTCCTTCATCAACCTACCACCAAATCCCTGAGTAGTACCTCTCCTCTGGGCCCACGCTCAGCAATGATGGTGACGTGCTAGGAGGGATGGTCAACATGGCCTGCACGTCCACACTGCCTCTGCGCCGGCATCCCCAGGTCTGAATTCACTGCCTGTCCACCTCTGCCCACAAATCAGCTCCTCCCATGCTCCTCACCTAGGTGAGTGGCATCACGCTTTGCCCATCCTGTTGTCTAAGCCTGAGCCCCAAGGTACCCATTCCTGGGGAGGCTGCCTCCTCCGCCTCTTCCCACCTGTCCTGTCCATTTCCTGCTCAAATACCCATGGCTTTTTAACACTTTTCCTAGAAGAAGACATGTTGCCACAGTGTCTTTATTTTCACCCCAGCCACAGCATGGCCTTTCTAAGTGAGTAGTGTCACCATGTTAATTCCTTGCTTAAAATCTTTCACCAGCTTTCTGCTGCTGCTGAGCGCTATGGACGGCATTGTGTCCCCCTAAAACCCATACATTGAAGTCTTAACCTCCAAAGTGACTGTATTTGGAGACAAGGTCTTCAGGAGGAAGTCAAGTCATAAGGGTGGGGCCCGATCTGATAGGATTAGCGTCCTATAAGAAGAGATGCCCAAAAGCCCACTCTGCCATGCCAGCACTCTGTGAGAAGGTGGCTACCTACAAGCCAGGCAGGCCTCTCTGCCCAGAAACTAAGCTTGTTGGACTTGATCAGGGACGTCTGGACTCCAGGACTATGAGAAAGTGACTTTTTGTTGTTTAAGCAACCCAACCTGTGGCACTTGATCTCGGCAGCCAAGGAGACGAATGCGTGGAGATAAAGCCCTGGATGGAAGGCTCCTTTCTTCCCACCCACCTGGAAGGTTCCCCTGTGCTTTTCCCACTCATCACTGAGGTTCTGGAATGCTCTTTGTGGCCATGTCTTTCCCTTTGCAGGGAATAGCCTGGCTGGGGTGCTTATGTCTTTCATGATATCCCTTAGTACATGTTAAAATTCTATCTTGTGCTCTTAGTACTCGGCACGAGCCTGCCTCACCACAACAGAATACAACCATTTCTTATCCTATGTCTCCCAGTTGACAAACTGAGAAGGATAGAGGGGGATTCTGTCTTACTCATGGCTACAGTGTAGACCTTAAATGTTCCCCAAAAGTTCATGTGTTTAGAGGTTTAGATCTTGGTGCTACTGGGAGGAGGTGGGGCCCAGTGCCAGGTCATAGGTCATTGGGGGCATAGCCTTCAAGGGGATAGTGGGGTCTCAGCCTCTTCCTTTTCCTCTCTTTTGCTTCCCCACCATGAGGTTTTACTCCACCCTTGCTCCCTGCCATGATGTTCTGTCGTCTCACCACAGGCCCAAAGCCACAGAGTCAACTGATCGTAGGCTGGAACCTCTGAAACCATAAGCCAAAATAAACCTTTATTCTTCATAAGTTGATTATCTCAGGCATTTGTTACAGCAACAGAAAGCTGACTAACACAGTCATTTTTGTTACATCCATAGAATTCAATACAAATCCTGGCACCTTCTATGTTTTGCAGAAGTGTCTTTGAATGGATGAGTCAGTGAATGAATGGAAAAAGAGGCAAATATTCTCTTTTTTTGTATAAATCCCAATCCCTCATATGACCTGATACCTCTGAAGTCTTACTTAATTCCACTTCCTCTTGGCACCAGTCATAGGAGCTGCCAGTTGATTTCATTCTGCCCGTCTTAAAGACATTGTCCATTCCCTTCCCTCCACCTGGACTGGGCCCACTGCTCTAGCCAATCATAACCCATGACTAGTATCTATCTTTCAACTAGTGGCTAAATGATTGCTCTGGAAGGTTTTCTTGACCCAAGACAAGATCACCTCCCTTATCTTTCATTCACATAGCACCTTCTGTTTGCTTCCAAATTCTTACTCCAGAGCACTGTGGTGTAGGCCTGTGATGGTAGAATTAAATTTGGGCTTTGTGACTAGGCAATGAGGTCCCTGAGAGCAGGGTGGTTTTGTTTGTTTGCTTGTTTGTTTTGTTTTCAGCTCCCTCTCTGCAGGGCTTAGAACAGTGCCTAGCACATGGCATAAACTCACAACACTGTCAGGTGGCAGATAATTGATGGCTGCGGATTTGAGCCATTTTTTTCTCTACATCCTGGCACTCACTTGAAGTCATCTAATAACACATCAGCACAGATAGGCCCCATCTCCCAGCGGCTTTGCCCTTTCATCGCTTGGTTTTTGTCCACACTGGAACAAAGGCTGGTATTCAGGCTGGGTTCACCAGGCTTGAAGGTGAGGGTCACCGGTATTTCTCCAGCTCCTTGCAGGTCCCATAGGTGAGGGAGCACTGGGCAGCTCCTTCACCAAGGAGACTTGGTAAAGCTGGAGCTTGTGCCTAGGCCTCTCTGTAGGCAAAATTGAGCCATGGAGGGGGAGCAGGTGGGAAGAGCAATATTGTATGGGTGGGACATTTTGAACCCATTGGTTTGGCAGTAAGAGCCTTGATTCTGAGCTTTGACTTATTTGGTTCAAAACCTGACTCCATCCTGACTGGCTTTGTGAGTCCAGGTATACTCATTACTTTCTTGGTGCCTTAGTTTCTCATCTAGCCATGGTTAGCCTTGGTACCTACTCAGCAGGTTTTTAGGGGAAGGAATTGAATGGGTTAAAATATGTAAAGGGCTTAACATCCTGGGAGGGAGGATGCATCTGGAAAGGCTGTCCTACCAGTGGTCAACACTCTTGGTGATTTTGGTCTGTTATGGTGTGGAGGTGAGGGGTCCCCCAAAAGATCCTGTTAATGCAGGGATATTCAGATGTGCAATGATTGGATTGTGAGGGCTGTCACCTAGTAACTCCATCCTAGTTTCAAGGACTGCGGGGTGGCAGCTGTAGGCAGATGGGGTGTGGCTGGAGGAGGTGGATCAGTGCATCTGCCCTGGAAGAGTGCATCTGCCCTGTGACAATGACAACTTCAGCAACAACTTCTTCTTCTTCTCCTCCTCCTCCTCCTCCTCTCCTCCTCCTCCTCCTTCTCCTCCTCCTCCTTCTCCTTCTCCTTCTTCCTCCCCTTCTTCTTCCCCTCCTTCTCCTCCTTCCCCTTTTCCTCCTCCTCCTTCTCTTCCTCTTCTTCCTCCTCTGTCCTCTTCCTCCTCTTGGGCCCAGAATGATGGATCAGCTATCTGTGGGCTGAAACCTCTGAACTGTGAGCCCAGAGCCCACATAAACCTTTCCTTCTTTAAGTTGTTCTTAGAGAACAGGACTTTTAGTTACAATGACACAAATCTGACTAAAACATGTACATCTAGAGAAGCATGCATTATTACCAGGCCTCCTGCCTGGAAGACAGAAATAACTAGGCCATTTGGAGAGTTAGAAAGTGAAACAGCCATGCTCAGGAACTTCTCTTCCTCATAGAGACTATAAGGGGGAAGCTTGTACTCTAGTCAGCTCCTGTGGAATCAGGTTCACCCTGGCTCACAGTTGCTGTGACAGGCAAAATCTTGTGGCCAGTTCAGTACCAGAGATGCAAATGCCTCTGGACACAAGGCAGGTCCTCTCATATCAGCTCAGCAGCACACCTTGACACAGCTTGCCTGATTCCCCTCACCACTGGTTTGGAACTTAATCAGGGTGACTATTTATTGGATCCTCTTTTTTTGTGTGTGTGGGGGGGAGTACAAGGACTGGAGATTTAACCCAGGGGTGTTTAACCACTGAGACACATCCACAGCTCTTTTTATTTTTTTTATTTTGAGACAGGCTCTTCCTAAGTTGTTTAGGGCCTTGCTAAGTTGCTGAGGTTGGCTTTGAACTCGTGATCCTCCTGCCCCAGCCTCCCAAATCACTGGGATTACAGGCATGTGCCACCATACCCAGATTTTGGGTCCTCTTACAGGCTTCAACAAGATCACATTTGAGTATAAATGCATGAGAACTAATTGCAGGAGTCTTACTCTCCCACGAAGAGAAAATTCATGCTGAGAAATGGAAAGAACTAAACAAGAAGCCAGTGTCCTTTGGGATGGTCAGTATGAACAGCACACCAGTGTCTCCTATAAGATTATGAGTGTGACATTCCTAAATATCAGAATCCCTAAATTCTTGGAGCCACAGGATGCAAATGTTGATACTCAGGAAGTTTTGTGACAGCTGTTTCCATCTATAACAGAGTTATTATTAGCTCAGACCCCCAGCAGTGAGTCTGAAGAACAACATGAAGGAAACGTGCACAGAACCCAAAAGTGGGGCACAAAGCATAAGACACCTCTTGGGGTCCAGAGTACTTAGATGAGAAAACAGACACGTGGAGACCACAGGGCCAGGCAAACAGATCAGCCATTCACAGGCAGAGGAGCAAGCGTGGGTGGGATTTGTCTAGCATCGCATGGGCCCAGCTAACTAAGCCAATTGTTTAAGTAAACCAAACTAGGAGAACATGCACAGCAAGACTTGGAGTGTGATCCTGAGACAAGGAAGAGCCTTACCAGGGCAGATTTGCACCGAAGGTCACCGGCAGACCTCGGTGAGGGCTAATGGCAGACCAATGCAGTCTGCACCAGAACAGAGACTCCGTTCTGCCACACCTGGCTGAATATTTCTGGGTGGCAATCAGAAGAAAATGGTAGACTACAATGTAGCTATTTAGTACTGCAGGGGTGAATGTTTTTGCTTCAGTCAGTTGTTCAGTGAGAAAGCTTTTTATATTCCATTCCCGACAATGCAGGTTCCAACGATTCTTAAGTGAAGCCGGGCTGTTCATGTTAAAGGGCCCACCAGGTGCATGGCTCTAGAGCTGAGAAGGCCACACTCAGCTTTAGTCAGGCAGCTGGTAGGCACTGTGGACAGAATCACTATGCTGATGGTGCTGGTGGATACTTTTTCACAGTGTCTTCTTTTAATCCATGGATAATTGTATTTCTAAGTATATAAGTTAAGGTTCTCATCACAGAACATGCACTTGACCCAATGTTCAAATTTCACTGGAAAATAATACCTCAGCAGGGCTATTGGTGGTGCTGGAAAAAGAAGAATGCAGGGAAGAGGACAGGTAACCCCTCCTCTCCTCCCTCCTTCCTCTCTTCCCCCTCCCTCCTTTTCCTGCCTCCCTCCTCCCCTCCCCAGTCTTTCCCTCCCTCCTGTTGAGACACAGTGTAGGTTGGATATCTGGGAAAGCAACTCAGAAAACAGTTTCATAGGCCAATGTTCATTAAAGAGTTCCTTGGAATAAAGACCTGTGGAAGGTAGAAGGAGGAATAGGACTGGGCGGGTGGAAAGTTGAGCTGTGATACAGGCCTGAAAGCCTTGTCCAACCCCAGAGACCCTGGAGCAGACACAAGTAAGACACAAGGGTTGTCCTGAGTTAGGCTAAAATGGCTGGGAGTTTTTTATAATCTCATATTAATTCATCACTGGATATGGGCCTGGTGGGGAGGGGCATGACCTTGATCGACCTTGGGGCATCTCTGTAGCTGAAGGAATTCCTGAAAGGGCTAACAGCTGCAGACTTCTGCCCTTGGCACTCCCAGGCTGGGATAAGGACCCAGGTGGTGAAGGGGCACAGCACAGGCCACCAGAGGGCCCCAGTGAAATATCCGCGGGAGACTGATCCAACATTGTTAAGCAAGACAGATGGGAAGGACGGGAGGGAGAGTCCTAGGAGTCAAGGGGTGCCACTGCAGGGGTTGCACAAATCTAGGACTCAAGTATGAAGGTGAGAACAGAAAGGGCCAAAGTTCAGAGACTGATCTGCAGTTGGTGATCAGCAGAACAACCCTGCACAAACGATGCAGACCACAGGGGCACGGAGACTGGACCCTGAACCTGCATCTCCAGTGCACCTTTCAGTCGAGCTTTGTGGATTCTCCCAGAATTGCTATAACCAGCAGCTACAGTATTCCTTTACATATTTCCTTTTTATCTTTTGCTCTTCTCTGTTTGCTCTAGAGGTAGCTTGGTAGGATTAATATTGGTCTAATTAATTCAAATGGGCTTTCACTGGTTTTAATGTTTGATTCTAGTTAAGTCTTTTAACCTTTCTGAACCCCAGCTTCCCTATCAGTAAAATGGGTACAATGCCACCTGCTCTTCTCTTCTGTTATACTATTAAGAAGGATGTCATAAAGTTGTAAAATGTTGAATGGATGCAAAAACCACTGAGCACTGTGCCTCATACATATTAGATTTTCAACAAAGTCAGTTTTCTTCTCATGAAAAAACAGATTAAACATTCCAGACTGTTCCATGGGACCCAATTTGAATAAGAATCAAATTGGGAGAACAGTCTTTGCCAAGCTTTCATGTGCAAAACGTTCATATTAAAAATGCTTCTGGTTTTGAGGTACAGTAAATGCAGGCAACATTCATCTTTCTGCTCAGACTTCGCATGTTGAAATTGCCTGGAGCAAAATTTCATGGCTGAGAGCTCTAGAAAATGGCATTCTAAGTTTGAAGTTCTGCATGAACCTTTACATTGCAGCCCTATTTAAAGGAACATCTTAAGTCTACCATGAAGCGGCATTTGGGCTGATGTTCTTTGGAGGAGAAAAGAAAACACGTAGCAGGGTTTATGTGGCTTTGTTTCGGAGCCTTCCACCTGAACACAGCAACTAGAAATGGTCTCTGATAGACAATGTAATAGGAAGATGAAGTGTCCCCAGGACTCTGTACTGTGCAGGTCCTTGTACACCCAGGTGGTGGGCCCACAGCAGGAAGCTCTTTCTGCAGACAGTCCCAGTCCTCTGGGGACATCTGCATGGATTCACACCTCCCTCCCACACACCAGGTAGAAGGGGCTGTGGTCTGGTCCTAATCCATTAGACTACTGGAGCAGGGGGCCTGGGGTCTGTCCATTTCTATGGGCTTAAATATAAACGTCTCGGATCTGAAAAAATAGCAGCTTTTAAGAGGAAAAAAAAAAGAATAGGGTAACTTAGAAAAATAAATGGTAAGTTAAATTTTTATGGAATTTTACATTCCATCAACTGGTCGACTGCGTCTCAACACACATGCACACACACATCTCTCATATGTGGGAAACAAGGCTTCAACACAAGACGAAAGTCAGTAGTCAATAGTAGAACCAAATTCAGAATTATTTTTACAACCCTAACCACTTTGACAAATGAAGCAATGATAGTTAACATGGGATGTAGATACTTTCATTTGAACAGAAGGGGCCTCTGAAAACATCAGTGACCAGATCCTCCCAAGGTTTAAGAACGGACCTTGCTGTGGCAGCCCCTGAGGACGTTCCTCCTCGGGAAAGGCCCCAAGGAAGGAAAAGTAAGAAATGCATGTGGAGTATGAAGGGACTTGGTGACAGGTCACATTTCACAGGCAAGGAGGGTTCCGGAACCAGTCCAGTTTGTCCATGCATCTGGCAACAGGGTGGCACTCTGGCCTGATGGAATGCAGCTCCGCGCTCACGCCAGAGGCACTTGTGCCAACGCTCAGATTCATGAGACTCAACTGAGCAAGTGCAGAGTGATTTAATCGCCTCCCAGCTGTTTTGTGATTCTCTTTTGTAAAGAAACTAATTGTCTCAGACTCAATTGAGGGCAAAAAGAGCAGAGACCGATGGGACAGGTGAGTGGAAAAACAGGTAGCACAGAATCAACATGGAGCACATCCACGGAGCCACCGGCCAGGGCCGGCTCCAGCCATAGGACCTGCTACAGCAGCGTCAGGGCAAGGAGTTTTCATTCATCCTCCCTGCCCTTTCCCCTAGCTCAGGCAGGAAATGGAATTCCAATTCCGTGGAGCAGGATGTCACAGTCCCAATGTGTTTTTCTTAGAATCGGAGAAATCTTGACATATTAAGTTTGTCTGGATAGGATTTTGGAAGGAAGATTCACTTTTAATCAAAAGGCTCAGAGGAAGTGTTTACTTCTGGGGATGATTGTTCTCTGCACACAGCAGAAGTCATCTATTCCTCCTGGGAGTTGATTCTGTTCCTCCAAGCGTCAGTTACCCTAGCCAAACTAAAACCAGACCTGTGTGTGGTGGAACCAGGCCCAGAGTTTAATCCCTGCACGGCCCAATTATAAAACTCGCTCCACATACATTCCAGGATTCTTATTTTTCTACATTATGCTCATTTATATATCCTTTCTTGTTCTCCTATAATAAAGGATTGAAAATAACATCGAGAGCTTGGCTACGTGGCTACATTTCTATCATTTACTTTCTATCTCATTCTTACAAATCAGGTTGTATTGGCCCATTTGGAATTGAGAAAGTGAAGTGCAGGAATGTTAAGAGAACCACGAGAGGTTGCAGAGCTGCCCGGGGCAGAGCTGAGATTCCAAACTTGGATTCTCAGGCACTTACTCTTTCTCAAGGCACAGAATATTGCTTTTAACTGTTCTCATTTTCTCTCCTTTCTTCCCTGATGTTGGGTTAAAATAAGGCAGGTTACCCTCTCCTCTATGAATCTATTAGAACCCATGAATTGTAACAAGGCGCAGGTGTCTGGGGAGACGGAGGCATCTGAGAGCATCCCATCCTCCTGTCTGCCCCAGCAGAAAGAAGTCCATGGCCCCCTGACCCTGTCCCCAAACCTCCCTGCCTCCTCTCTCCTAGACAGACTGCAGACCCCAGCTCCCCACGTGAACAGCAGCTGCTTGCCTCCTGCCTCCTCTTCTCCTGATCCCTTGCCAGAGCTCCTGCCTGGCCTTTCTCTGCTGGTTTCACCATATTCCCCAACTCCATGAATATGCAGGTGCACAGTCCTTCACTGGAGATGCTAGGTCCCCAAATCCCTGAAAACTGAGTTTTGCCTCTAAATTTTGACACCTAAATTCAACTGGAAATAAAGCTATCTGCAACTGAGAAGATAACTTTTTGTGATATTTTTCCATCTTTTTAATAATATTTAGAAATTATTTTATTAGTGTTTATATAATATATGGTGATACATGATTGCCTCTGTCTGGTTTACAAAATCAGTTTATTTCCATACTTGGTTGAATATATATATATATATATATATATATATATATATATATATATATCCAGAAAGATGTTCTATACAATATATAGATACAAACAGAAAAAGTGTCACCACTGCTTCTACTAAATCATGATAAATTTTTGTTCATAAGCGTGTTTCAGAAAGCAGGAATGTATTTGATTCCTTGGTGCTGTCCGAAGCCTCCGAGAAATGGGACTATCATACATGGGCCATGTTATTTAATTGAAATGAAAGGAAAACCTGCATTGTGAAACAAAACCAGCTCCAAAATTCCACATAAGACTGTGGACTTCTATTATGTCTTATTTAACCTAGCCCCAATTGATGGACGTTTTAATGGCTCCCAACCTTTGTTCTTACAAACAATGCTACCATGAATATCTTGATGCACGTGTGATGCCACACACATGTGGATTACCTGCAGGGTAAATTCTTCACAGAGGAATTCCATGGGCCCAGTGCTTTGAGAGTTAGCACTTTGATCATTTTTTACCACATGGCTCTCCTGTGCTCATCAGCTTTGCTGAAGCGTACCAATTTTCTCTGTCTGCTTTTCATGTATAATCAACCCTCAGGTATTCAATGCTTCATTAGCTGAAAGTCTCCATCAGCCAGGGCCATGTTCTCCTGGCTTGATGACACTGGCTGACTGTAGAAGCTATAAGAGAATAATGGCAGGAAGAGCCGGGGGCACTGAGCCTTCGATGACTGTAAGGAGGATGTGACTGCAGCCTCGTTCTTGGAAAATAGACAGCTCAGGTATCACCAGATGACATTTCATGATGAAATGATGTCACTGGTCTTTTAGTCAATATGCCAGACTTTAGGCAGTGATAATACTGTGGATTCTGAGGTTTATCTGAAGCAAAATTATCATGCCACTGACTGTTTTAGCAACTACAAGTTTACTCTGGTGAACTGAAATCATTTGATCAGGATACAAGTGCTTGACTGGACCACAATGCCTTTCCAGCATCTGGAAAGGACCTGGGGACACATCCTGGCTTTGCTGTGCAAATCTAAGCAATTCACTTGATCTTCCAGAGATTTGGTTTCCTCACTGTTTAATTAAAATAAATATTATCCTGCATGTCATCATTAGCAGTCATATTGCTATAAAATCAGTTGAATGTATTTAACGTTTCTACTCTATACGTGGTTTCTACTCCACCAGGTGCAGAGTAGTAACTCATTAAAGAACGGGCTTTAATCTTGTGGTCCTGAGCCAAAAAGATTCCAGATGCTTCTTGGTTTTTAAAAATCTTGTAATAAAATAGTTATACTAACTATGCTAGATCTGTTCAGAAGATTTATTTGAGCAAGCTTTGGTATGAATGAGTAAGTTTTGAAGAGGGAAAATACTAGAAGACCAAAGAGACAAACTATGCCAACCAGTTTGTTCTGATCTCCTATGACAGGCATTGTGTGCCCTTGTCTGAGGGGATCAGGCGTGGTTAGATTTATTCTCAGAATGGATGTACCTTCATGTAGGACAGGGTTTGGGTGTGACCCCAGTATGCAGTCTCCCAGAGGAGCAGAGCCAAGGATGCCCTTTCAGGCAAGCCATGTCTGGTCATCTCTTTATCCTGATGTGGGGGTAATTGAAGGTGTCCTCTAAACCCCCCACTTCATTATATCTACCTATAAATTTTAAATACATGAATGTAAAGCAGGGATGACTCTCTCTATCACCATGTTTTTCACAATGCTAGGAATGAAACAAAATTTACATTAAATGACTTGCTTTTCATGCTCAATTCCCAAGTCATCCAGTTTGTGATTCGTCAAAGTAGAAAGCATTTCTATTCCTTGCACATGCCTACAGGTTCTTTGCACTGCCATTAAAGGGAGACAATATTTGTAAGGTCATTGGAACCAGGTGCTTTGGAGAATAGAGGCGAAGGCTGCACTCAGTGGAGCTGCGCTGACCAGGTTCGAGGTCATCTTTGCTAATTCTTCAGGGTGTGGCTTTGGGCAAGTTATGGAAACTCTGCACCTCCTTCTACTCCTCTGTACCATGAGAAGGCGGTGATTGAAATCAGCCCTGAGGGGCTGTTATGAACAAAATAAAACAAAACAGAAGAAAATACCCAATCACATGAAGTGTTTAGAAGAGTGCCTCCCACGTGAGGGACATTCAGTAAATGTCAGACAGTGCTGCTCATTCCCCACGTGACTGCTTCCTCTGTGTCAGGCCCTGTGCCAGACAGTGGGTGATGAGGGCGGCCGCAGCATCAGGGTCTGTAATTGGACCCAGAGCGAAAATCCCTCTCCCCTGCCACGGTTTTGAAGCTACAGAGAAATAGCGAAGGGAATCAGCAAATGGAGAGCAAAACGCTGGGCTTATTATTGGTAAAGTCTGTGCAGAGGCACATTACTTAGAGGGAGATTGTAAATGGTCCCCAACTCCCTGCCTAGGTCTTGGTGTAGCCCACCCTGCCAAGGTCCAAGTGCTCAGGCCAGACCCTCTCGAAAGTGGACGTGGTAACCTTTCTTTCCTTTGTACTGCAGCCATGCTGATGTCCTCAGGAATCCTCTTGCTCATCAACCTCAGGACAGTGACACACTCTTCCCTCAGCCAGAATACTCTCCCCATCTGTCCCCTATCAGACAACCTCCTAGACACCTGATTCTGGCCTTCATAGACCTTTCCCTTCACATTGGCCCTTTTACGTTCACCACATGGCTATCTGTGTCCTCTCCCACATCAGAAGGAAAAGCTCCCTAAGATGATGGAACCTGTCTGCTTTGCTGTACCATGCCTAAGCCCTGGGTCCACATGCGGCCGTGTCCAAAAACCATGTAGAAAACTATTAAGCTTCTTTCAAGGGGTCTCCTAAGGACCAAAGGATTCAGTGTATCCAAAAGGCTATTATGAACAACAACACCTTGTGTTGGTGAGGATGTGAAGAAGTTGGAATCCTTGCACACCATTGGTGGAAATGTAAAATGGTACCACTGCTAGGGAAACAGAATAGAAGTTTCTCAAAAACTACTGCATGATCCAGTGATTGTGCTTTTGGGTATTTATTCAGAACAACTGAAATCAGGATCCCTTCAAGAACTATTAGCCAAGATCAGTTGGCTATTCATAATAGCTAAGGTGTGCAGACAACCTAAGAGTCTGTTGCCAGATGAATGGATAAAGCAAACATGGTCTGTACACACAATAGAATATTATTTAACTTAGAAAAATAATGAAATTATGCCACATATGACAACATGAATCAATCGTGAAGACACGTGAAATAAATGTAAATGTCAGAAATACTGCATGATTCTTCTTTGAGATATCCATGAGGATTTCACTTCTCTTACTGGTGCAGGTGGGGAAGATGAGACAGACCAAGTTCTCAGGGCTTAAGGTCCAGAAAAGGGAGTCTAGTATGTGCTTAGAAAGCACCAAGTAGCATCAAAAGATGCCTTAACTTTGTGACGAATTTTTATGACCATGGTTCAGGTTTTCTTCAGGATGAGTTAATAAATGAATTGGAAGGAAAGAAAGCTATCATTAATTGAGTGCTCACAATTTTTCATGCAAGGACTTAGAAACTTTCTGTGTCTCACCTGCTCAGGGTCAGGGAGGCAGTGGTTGGGCGTGAGCCACATCCAACTACAGGCCCAAGGGGAGAGCATGGGGTGCATGGGACAAAACATCCATCCTGGGACTCTGCATTTGTATACAGTCTTTCCTGGTAATTCTTGCAATTCACATTTGTTTGTTGCTTCTACTGTTTTTTACTTTATTGGTCTTATCTTATTGTGGTAAGGATGGAAAAACAACCTGTCGGCTAGATGAGGCTTACTGATGTCACTGCCACCGAGTGGGGAGCTAGAGCTAGAGCTGGACTCCTCTGTGGCCGGACCTGCTCCCTCTGTGCTAAACCCGCACATGAGGGGGCTGTTTTGGGGGACATGGCTCAGCTTGGCATCTCAGTGGGGAAGGGGCTCCTTGGTGGGCCCATTGTTTCCCAGTATCGAGGAGATATCACAAATGTGTAGCAGGGGTCATACCATGTCCCTCCACACAGAGAAAGTCTAGCAGTACTAGATCATGACACTTAGATTTTTGTTCATAATTTCTTTTTTTCCCCTCATATTTTCCATTGTTTTTTGTCAGAAAAGAATGGAAACTTTTTAAGAATCGTGAAGAAAACTGCCTACCAGGAAAAACAGACTGATGGCTGTGTGTGCTAAAGACATAAGGACACACACACACACACACACCCCTCCTGGAGGGAGTCCCCAATACTGCTCCCTTAATCTCCCTAAACTGGTGGTGCTTAGCAGAGCTTACCAGCTCCCTGGGAGAACCCCATGAAGCTCAGGGACCTCCCCCCGCCCCTGCAGCTGTGCACGGCATGTCTCGGCTTGCCTTTTTGCTGGGCTGTATATGCTGTCGGCCTGCCTCTGGGTCTCTCCTCTGTCCTCAGTGTTCTTTTGGACTGTCCCCTCCTAGCTCCTGGATTTTTGTTCCCTCCCCTGTGCTCATGGGGACAGGGAACTGAGGGAAGAGCAGAGGTCTGGGGATCAGACATGCTGCCTGCAGAGTTTGCCACTGCCACTTCCTGGCTCTGTGACCTTGACCTTTTGTTTTCTCTTCAAGTTATCACTTACAGCTCTGATTTCCCTAGGGACTAAATGAGTTCTGACATCACAGTGCCTGCCAGGGGACGGTGGGAGTCCTGGTGATTAACAGACGACTCAGTCTTGCATCCTCTGTCTGTAACTGAAGGTGTGAGATCAACTGATCTCTGGAGCTTTCCAGGTCACAGCTCTGACTCTTACCTGCCAGACCCCCAGAGCTCTCCACTGTCTTGCTCTCCCGCTACTGCACCTCTGCCCCTTCCATGTGCCTGAGCCAAGCTCCAGGCTTTGAGGACCACCCCAGAGGGTGCAGAAAATGCTTTCTGAGCAGCAAGACTGCAAAGACTCACAGTGAGGAAAGATGGAGGATTCTAAAGCAGGAAGTCTTCATTTCCCGAGGGAGAAGAAGTCCTTCTGAATCATCCTGCTGGGACCTGAGGTGACCTTTCAGGGGTGGAGCTGAGCAGAACAGCCCTCAGGGGCATCTGAGAGAACTGAACACCCTGCCCGCTCTCCCATCCACTCTCTGGCCGGCTGGACTATTTTCAGCTTGGAAGTCAGGTTTCATTAGCATCACCGAGGAGTCCTTTGGGTCTCCCTTATGACTGTGCAAGAAATGAGCATCTCCCAGGAAGGCAGGGCAGTGAGATGAAAAGCAAGTCAGCTTCAGAGCCAGGGGCACCGGGGCTCCTTCCAGGCCCAGCTCTGCCACTTACCTGCTCTGGGACTCTGCCAGGTGGCTGAGCCTTCGTAATCCTTTTTTTCCCCTAACTTGCACATTGGAGAATAATTGTAGATATTTTTATGGTAGCTTTGAATATTACATGATATACTGGCACCAACTCATGTTTGTGATAACCATGCAGAGTAGAAAAATAGGTTTTGCATAACTTGGCATGATTTTGGCTGCATTCAAAATTAAACCCTTTGCAAACAAGAGAAAGTGGTATGGTGTGGTGGTTATGTGGAAGTCTACTGACTGCTTTCAAATCCTACTTTTACCATTTACTAACTGTGCCTTGGGTGAGTTTCTTACCCATTCTGTGTCTCATTTTTATCAGAGGGGAAATGAATGGAGTTTATGGGTGGGTAGAAAAATAGGTCTATTAATCAGTGATGTGTGCTGATGAATATGGTGAGGTGGGAGTGTGTGCATGGGTGGGTACCGCTGTGCAAAGGGTAGGAGAGATGATTGACAGGTCAACTGATGGATGTATGGACTGGTCAATGGATAAGTAGATGCCTAGTTTAAGTGGCCTTCCTGGTTGGACAACAAGGGAAAGGATAAAATGCCTGTACTTATGAAGTGAAAATGAACAAATTAATGTAGAATGACACCTGACATTCTGTTTTTTATGAGACTTGTATAACAATAATGGTTTCTGAGCATATCGTCCCCAGCAATGCCGAGTCTGGGTCAGCCTTGGTGAAACCTCATGGCTTTCTCTTCAAAATTAGGAAAGAGCTGACCGTGCAGCTCTAAGCACCAGGCTTCCCACCACAAAACCCAGAGCAAAAATAAATGTTTTTTCTCTTCAATTGGCTGCTGCTTTTCATACCCAGAAATCCTCAACTTTCTCTTCTTTCTCACGGACCAGAACTGGTCCCTGGCCAATGTGATGAGATTCTGCGACACAGGCCCACTGTGATTTGCCCTCTGGGGTTGGGTGAATTGCTTCTGAAATCAAATCACAATACTATTGGCAAGGAAGAGGGCGGTGCCTGCTTGAGGGGCACCTGGCCATGTTGGATGCATCTTTGAGAAACAATGTCAAAGGGGTCTAAGGCGACTAGGTCACAAGGCCTAGAGGGTCAGATTCTCTGAAGCCTCTGTTGCTTTGTTCATTCCACATATTGCTTCCTTGTTGACTGGAAAGAACAGAAACATCAGAGAGTATTACTTGGGGATTCAGGGATTATGGGCCCCTCCTTTGAGAGTGAATGTGATATTTTAGGAGGGAAGTTGAAACCTGGGACTAGAATTAAGTTGGAATTTCTAGGTAGTTCCTTTAATCAGCAGGCCTCTTCTTCATTTATCTATCCATCTATTCACCCATTCATCCATCTGTCTGTCCATCACCCATCCATCATCCAGCCAGCCATCTGTCCATCCATCTCTCCCTTCCTTTTCTTCACCTATTTGTTAATCTATTTTTCTGTCCTTTTGTCTATACATCCTTCCATATATGAACCCACTCATCCTAGCCTCCGTCTCCCATTTACCTTACCCAGTTTATACCTCAACCCACCCACACACTCACTCATCTATTTCTGTTTCTACTGTTCATTGCTCTGGGCATTTTCTTTCCCCTCCCCTCCCTCCTTCCCTCCCTTCTTCCCTCCCTCCCTCCTTCCCTTCCTGTGACTCACCTACTCGGTCCTGGTCATGCTAGGTGTTGGGTAATGCAACAGTGGAAAGGCTTATTCTTGACCTTTAAGAAGTTCACATTCTGTTTGAAGAGCAGGCAGCTCAGACACAGCGTATTCAGAGCCAACAGGTCCCTTAATCTGAGCCTGCAATGTTCCCGTGTAAGTGGCCTTCATGGTTGGACAACAAGGGAAGTCCGCCTGGCTCTGCCCAGAGACCCGCAGGCTGTGTGGATGGCTCAGTGCCCAGGCTTAGGCCCCTCAGAGCTCCTGGTCCCGATGCAGATGCTCCGTCACCCAGCCCAGTGTCTTTGGAATGAGCAAACACTCTTGCAGTTATTCAGATGTTTTAAAACAGCAAGTACATTTGGCAAAGTGTTCTCCTTTGAATATTTAAAATCATGTTTTATTTAAGGGAAATGACTTTCATAAGTTTCTGACCTATTTGAGCTTTATATCATCGTAATATTCTTTAAGAGCCAATTCGTGTCCAATAAGGCTTTTCACCTTGTTTAATGACTATTTAAAATTCTCTTTTCTTGCAATCAAAACTGTATAAGCCAATGTGAATGCCAAGGGGTTCAAGTTCGGTTCAGAGTGCTCGAATCATGAATTCGGAGAGAATTTTAAGTTGCTGAAATGAGTCCTGCTCATCTGTATCCAACTCCGAGTCCCCAGTGGGTAGCCCTCTGTGAACTCAGCATGGACATCATCTGCAGTTGAAGGACTGGACTCTTCACCAAACACTTAAAAACGATTTAGGCCAGTCTTGCCTTATACATATCAGTCTGTCCCCTGCAGAGAAACTGGGCTTATGTTTCCAATTCTGAGCCCCCAAAAGGAAGGCTGGAAGCCCGATTATGCTAGTCTTCATGATGCTGCCTTCAACTTGAAGGACAGGGACTGTTCTCATCCAGTGCCTAGCCATGTGTCTGGAGGCATTAGTGAATGTTCATTGAATAAATGAATAGCTCACTTCATACCCAAACCTGGTTTCCTTGAATTCATGTGACCTGATTAGCATCTATAAGTGAAACCATTTTTGTATGAGAGCAATTTATAATCTTTTTTTCCCCCAACCTAATCTTTGATAAAACTCAGGCTCAGAGAGGTTAAATAAATTGAACAAAGTTGCACAGCTAGGAAATGGCAGAGAAGGCTGTTGGGACTTCTGAACTCATTTCTTTCTGTATCCTTCTTGTTCCATAAACTCCTATGAAGATATGCCCAGGACTCCCTCTTAGGCAGGCAGAGATTTAACAGGAGCATGTCACTTCTTTTAATCCCTTCTTTCAGTGTAGGAATTGAAGCCTCTGAAATGTTTTTTTTTTTTTTTTTTTTTTTTTTTTATTGAAACAAAAACCTGTGATAATCAAATGAAAATGTGCAAGGGCCATTTTGACTCCGAGTTTAGAAGTCGGTTCATTCATTTTCCGTCTTTAGTGAGTTTGCCAGAGGGCAGTGAGGAAAGTGCAGGTGGAGCAAGCTGGTCACCTCTAGGTCAGGGAAGGAAAGGAAGAGGAGCCCGACATCCTATAATTCCTCAAGGGCACGTCCTCAGTGCCTAGGGGCCTCCCATAAGGCCCCACCATCTCCCAGTAGCACCGCAAGTGGGGGCCAGGCCTTCGATGCATGGACCTTAGGGGGACACTCCCCTCTCTGTTCTCTTCCTTCTTTCTTCCCCTGTTTCCTGTTTTGTTTTATTGAATGTCACATCAAGTCCCTCGCAGCACTCCATCAGACGCCAGGACCTGCCTGAGGACCCGGTACGTGATATTGGCTGGAGAGCCGGCTCACCCTCTGAGCAGAGTGGAGCCCTCATAGGCCCAGACAGTGGGAGAGGAAAAGAAGAGGTGCCAGGGGAGAGCCAGGCATTGGGGTTCCTCAGTCCCACCCAGGTGAGGCCCAGGTGTGTGACCTGCTCTTCCTGCCACCCCTCCTCAAGCCTGCACTCTGTCCCCTGCGTATTTCTGCATACTCCTGTCCCAGACCTGGCCTTTCTGCTGGTTTCTTCAACCAGGGTGAGGAGAGCCCAACAGTTTCCCCAGTGGTTTATTGTCCAGACTCTGGACAAGTTCTCCCTTGTCCTCATCTACTTTGTGTTGCTGTAACAAAATACCTGACACTGGGTGACATAAAAAAGGAAGGAGGTTTACTTGGCTCAGAATTCTGACCCAGTGTCTGAGACCTGCATCAAGTCATGGTGGAGATGCAAAAAGCAATTAGCAGTGTGAAGAAAGGGAACAAGAGAGCAAAGGAGAGGAGAAACTCCCTCTTTTAAAACAACCTACTCTTATAGGGACCAACCCAGAACTTTGAGAAAAAGATCAGTTCCTCCAAAGATGGTGCCCCCATGATCTAAAGGCCCCAGCGCCTCGACACCATTACACTGGGGACCAAGGTTCTACCATATGAGCTAGGGGCTGGGCACTGAAATCATACACAAACAGCAGCAGTAATCCACACTTTCTTTTTTTTTCTTTTTAAATTTTTTTTATTTGTTCTACTTAGTCATTCATGATAGCAGAATGCATTTTAATTCATTATTCACAAATGGAATGCAACATTTCAATTCTCTGGTTGTACACAGTGTAGAGTCGCACAATTTGTGCAATGGAACATGGACTTAGGGCAATGATGTCCATCTCATTCCACCGTCCTTCCTAGGCTCATGACCCCTCCCCACCCTCTCCTTTGCCCAATCCAAAGTTCCTCCATTCTCACCATGTCCTACCCATCATAGATCAGCATCTACTAATCAGAAAAAAGCATTCAGACTTAATTTTGGGGGGGATTGCCTTACTTCGCTTAGCATAATGTTCTCTAACTCCATCCATTTACCTGAAAATGCTGAGTAATAATCTCTTTTAAAGCTGAGTAATATTCCATTGTGTAGATATGCCATAGTTTCTTTAGCCATTCATCTATTGATGGGCATCTAGGTTGGTTCCACAGTTTAGCTATGGTGAATTGAGATACTGTGAACATTGGTGTGGCTGTGTCACTATAGTATGCTGATTTTAAGTCCTTTGGGTATATGCCAAGAAGTGGGATAACTGGGTTCCATCCCAAGTTTTCTGAAGAATCTCCATACTGCTTTCTAAAGTGGTTACACCAATTTGCAGTCCCACCAGCAATGTATGAGTGTACCTTTTCCCCACATCCTCTCCAACAATTATTATTGCTTGTATTCTTGATAGCTGCCATTCTGACTGGGGTGAGATGAAATCTTAGAATAGTTTTGATTTGCATTTCTCTAATTACTAAAGATGTTGTACACTTTTTCATATATTTGTTGATCACTTGTATATCTTCTTCTGAGAAGTGTCTATTCTGTTCCTTAGCCCACTTTCTGATTAGGTTTTTTTTTTTTTTTGGTATTAAGGTTTTTGACTTCTTTATATATCCTGGAGAAAATGCTTTATTTGATGTATGTGTGGTAAAAATTTGTGATAAAAAATTTGCTCCCATTCATCTTTCTTTACCTCAATGATTGTCTCTTTTGCTGAAAAGAAGCTTTTTAGTTTGAATCCATCCCATTTACAGATTCTTGATTGTATTTCTTGTACTTTAGGACTCTTGTTATGGAAGATGGGGCTAATCTGACATGATGAAGATTTGGGCCTGTTTTTTCTTCCACTAGGTACAGGGTCTCTGGTCTAATTCCTAGGTCCTTGATCCACTTTGAGTTGAGTTTTGTGCATGGTAAGAAAGAGGGGTTTAATTTCATTTTGTTTCCCAACGATTTCCTGTTTCCCCAACACCATTTGTTGAAGAGGCTATCCTTTCTCCAAAGTATGTTTTTGGTGCTTTTTGTCTAGTACGAGATAACTGTGTTTATGTGGGTTTGTCTCTGTCCTCTACCCTGTTCCATTGGTCTACATGTCTGTTTTTGTTACTGTAGCTCTGTGGTGTAGTTTAAGGTCTGGTATTGTGATGTTTTCTGTTTCACTTTTCTTACTAAGGATTGCTTTGACTATTCTGGTTCTCTTATTTTCCCAAAGAAATTTCATGATTGCTTTTTTGAACTCTATGAAAAATGTCATTGTGATTTTAATAGGAATTGCATTAAACCTGTATAACAGTTTTGGTAGTATGGCCATTTTGACAATATTAACTTCTTTATCCAAGAACACAGAAGATCTTTCCATCTTCTAAGGTCTTGTTCAATTTCCTTCTTTAGTGTTCTGTAGTTTTTGTTGTAGAGTTCTTCCCAAGTATTTTATATTTTTTGAGGCTATTTTGAATGAGGTAGTTAGTTCCTAACTTCCCTTTCAGTGGATTCATCACTTATAGAAATGCATTTGATTTATGGGTATTGATTTTATATCCTGCTATTTTGCTGAATTCATTTATTAGCTCTAGAAGTTTTCTGGTGGGATTTTTTGAATCTTGATATAGAATCATGTCATCAGCAAATATCAATAGCTTGAGTTCTTCTTTTTCTATGCATATTCCTTTAATTTCTTTTGTCAGTCTGATTGCTCTGGCTAGAATTTTAAGGACTATGTTGAATGGAAGTGGAGAAAGAGGGAATCCCTGTCTTGTTCCAGCTTTTAGAGGGAATGCTTCCAATTTTTCACTGTTTAGAATGATGCTAGCCTTGGGCTTAGCATAGAAAGCTTTTACAATGTTGAATTATGGTTCTACTCTTCCTAGTTTTTCTAGAGTTTTGAACATAAAGAGGTGCTGTATTTTATTGAATGCTTTTTCAGCATCTATTGAGATAATCATGTGATTCTTGTCTTTAAGTCTATTGATGTGATGTATTACATTATTGATTTCTATAGATTGAACCAACCTTGCATCCCTGAGTTGAACCCCACTGTATTGTGATGCACTATCTTTTTAATATGCTTTTTATGTAATTTCCCAGGATTTTATTGAGAATTTTTGTCTATGTCCCTCAGGGATATTGGTCTGAAGTTTTCTTTCCTTGATGGGTCTCTGCCTGGTGTTGGTATCAGGGTGATGATACTAGCCTCATAGAATAAGTTTGGAAGGGTTCCCTCTTTTTCTATTTCTTGAATAAATTTGAGGAGGATTGGTATTAGGTCTCCTTGGAAGGTCTTGTAGCACTTGGCTGAGAATCATCTGGTCCTGTTTTTTTCTTGGTTGGTAGGCTTTTGTTGGCATCTTCTATTTCCTTGTTTGAAATTGATCTTTTTAAATTGTGTATGTCCTCCTGATTCAGTTTGGGTAGATCATATATTTCTAGAATTTTTGTCAATTTCATTGAGATTTTATTTTTTATTGGAGTATAAGTTTACAAAATAATTTCTAATTATCTTCTGTATTTCATTAGTGTCCGTTGTGATATTTCCTTTTTTATTACAAATTTTAGTAATTTGGGTTTTTTTCTTTCCTTCTCTTTATTAGAGTGTCTAAGAGTTTATCAATTTCATGTATTTTTTTTCAAAGAACCAACTTTTCCTTTTGTCAATATCTTTGATTTCAGCTCTGATTTTAATTATTTCCTGTCTTCTACTACTTATGATGTTGATTTGTTCTTCTTTTTCTAGGGCTTTGAGATGTAATGTTACATCATTTATTTGTTGACTTATTATTCTTTTGATGAATGAGCTCACTGCAAAGAACTTTCCTCTTAGCACTGCTTCACAGTGTCCCAGAGATTTTGATTTGTTGTTTCTGTGTTCTCATTTATCTCTATGAATTTTTTTTATCTCCTCCCTGTCTTATGTTATCCATTGCTCATTCAGTATATATTATTTCATCTACAGGTGTTGGATTAGCTTCTATTTTTTTAAATTTTATTATTGATTTCTAGTTTCATTTCATTATGAACTGATAGAATACAGGGTAGTATCTCTATTTTTTAGATTTGCTGAGAGTTGCTTTGTGGCATAATATATGGTCCAGGTTAGAGAAGGATCCATGTGCTGCTGAGAAGAAGGTGTATTCACTTGATGATGCATGAAATACTCTCTATATTAGTCTGTTAAGTTGAAATAATTGATTATATTATTGAGTTCTATAGTTTCTTTGTTTAGTATTTGTTTGGAAGATCTATCCATTGGTGAGAGAGGTGTGTTAAATTCACCCAGTATTATTGTGTTGTGATCTATTTGCTTCTTGAAGTTGGGAAGGGTTTATTTGATATATGTAGATGCTCCATTGCTTGGGGTATAGATATTTGTGATTGTTATGTCTTGTTGGTGTATGTTTCCCTTAAGCAGTATAAAATGTCCTTCTTTATCTTTTCTGACTAACTTTGGTTTGAAGTCCACTTTATCTGATATTAGGATGGAAACCCCTGCTTGTTTACATGGCCCATGTGAGTGATATTTTTTTCCCATCCTTTCCCCTTCAGTCTGTGGAAGATTTTTTTTATATGAGATGAGTCTCTTAAAAGAAGTATATTGTTGGATTTTTTTTTGGTCTAGTCTGACAGTCTATGCTTTTAATTGTTGAGTTTAGGCCATTAACATTCAGGGTTATTATTGAGATATGGTTTGTATTCTCGGTCATTTTGGTATATTTTTGGTATTTAACTTGAGTTGGTTTCTCCTTTGATTGGATTTTCCTTTAGTGTAGTTCCTCCCTTTGCTGATTTTCATTGTTGTTTTTCATTTCCTCCTCATGGAATATTTTGCCAAGAATATTCTATAGTACAGGCTTTCTTGTTGTAAATTCTTTTAATTTTTGTTTATCCATGGAAGGTTTTCATCAAATCTGAAGCTTAATTTTGCTGCATATAAGATTCTTGGTTGGCATCCATTTTCTTTCAGAGCTTGGTCTATGTTGTTTCAGGATTCCCTAGCTTTGAGGGCCTGTGTTGAGAAATCTGCTGAGATACATACTGATTTCCCCCTATATGTAATCTCAAACTTTCCTCTTGCAGCTTTTAAAATCCTATCCTTATTCTGTATGCTAGGCATTTTCATTATAATATGGCTTGGTGTGGATCTCTTGTAACTTTGTACATTTGTTGTCCTGTATGCCTCTTGTATTTGCTTTTTCAATTCGTTCTAAATGTTTTGGAAATTTTCTGATATTATTTCATTGCAGAGATTGTGCATTCCTTTGGTTCGTATCTCTGTGCCTTCCTGTATTCTGATAATTCATAGATTTGGTCTTTTCATGTTGTTCCATAATTCTTGGAGGACCTGATCATGGGTTTTCACCATCTTCGCTGTGTGGCCAAATTTATTTTCAAGATTATATATTTTATCTTCATTGCCTTAGGTTCTGTCTTCTAAGTGGTCTAGTCTGTTGTTGATGCTTTCTATTAAATTTTTTATTTGGCTTATTGTTTCAAGGATTTATTTCAAGGATTTCTGCTGTTTTTTTTTTTTTTTTTTTAATCAGAGCCTCTATCTCTTTCTTGAAATAATCTTTTGCTACCTGTAGTTCCTCTCTTATCTCTTTGTTAGAGTGGTCAACTGTTGCCTGTATTTGCTTTCTTATTTCATTCTTTGCTTTGCAGAACATTTTAATTATGTAAATTCTGAGCTCCTTCTCTGACATTTTACCTACTGTGCTGTCAAAGGAATCTATTATGGTATCAGCTTGGTTTGTTTCAGGCATTTTCTTCCCTGTTTCTTCATATTGTCTGTGTGTCTTCCTTTGTGGCAGTGTGGATTTGAGGGTTGCTCTGCTCCTACCACTCACAGTTGGGGTCATCTGCTGCTCCTCCTCCTGTGCAGCAGGTGGTACGCTGGGCTTTCTTAATCAGACTCTGCGCCCACCAGTGGATTCTGACATACACAGGTTGATTCGTGGGTGAATACACATTTGGGAGTACTGGTCTTCCTGTATAATGTTAAGCAAATTATTTGACCCCCGCCCCCCCCATCAATCTCAGTTCACTCATTTGTAAAATGGGGAACAGAACTTTCCTCTTAGGAACATTTGAAGTTATAAATATTAAAGGTTTAGTTCAGGAGCACAGAGCAAATATGAAAATATCACTTGTGACTCTTGTTATTTAATTTGCACAACAAGTACGAGCTTTTGCATGCTGATGCATGGGTTTCAAGGCACTGTTTTCTTAGTTGGACCTCACACTACCTTGTGAAGCAGTTGAGGAAACAGAGCTGGTATGTATGTATATATGTATGTATGTATATTTATCCATTTATTCACTTATCTTTTGAGATGGGAGGTTTTGCTATGTTGCTCAGACTGGCCTTAAACTCATGATCCTCCTCCTTCCACCTCCTGGGTAGCCAGAAGGGCATACTTACACCACTGCACTGACTCAAAGATAGTATTTTAAGTCCAGCACTAATGCTCCAGTTTCAGAGGGAAGCAGGCCACAGATTCATGCACAGTTTCCTTTATTATCCTTAGGCAGAGATATTTTCATGGTGGAGAAGGGACAGGAGGAAATAAGTCTGCCTGACTCATGTTTTTAGCCAACAAACTTTGAAGGACCTTCCATACAGAGAGCTCATCAAGATGCCAGATGTGAGGGAATATTTGGGTATGGCTTTTTCAAATATAAGCCCTAGATCTTGATGGTTAGTAGGTATTCTTATATCCATTTTATAGATAAGGCAACTCAAAAGCAGAATTTTGGTGATATTTTTTTTCAAAGACTGCTTCCTTGTAAACAGTACCACTGAAAGCAGAAAAATATCCTGGGTAGACTCCAGGATGAGGCATTTCTGGAACCATGCTACACGACCCCTCCCATTAGTGACAGGTCTGTGGTCTTGGCCACCCTAAAAAAAATGGAATTATGATAGTATAATCTAGTGGGAAGAACAAGGGAAATTTAACAATCCTGGGCTCAAATCTGGGTTAGCTGGAAATGAGACTTCATATCCCCAAGGCTATTTCCTCCTTAGTGTAATGAGGATCTTCATACCAGGGGCAGAGACTGTGTTGGTTTTTTTGAATGTACATTCTCTTCTTTCTGCTTAAGAATAGAACCTCACTCCCCAGAATACAGACTACATTTTCCACTGACTCTTATAGCCACTGACTAAGTATTAGCCAGTGATATGCATATTAAAGTGTCATATAGGTCCCTGTGTGGGTTTTTTTTTTAACTATTGGATCATACCCATCATCTCTTTCTGATGGATGAAATGCAGTCATAATGGCTGGAGCAACAACAGTCATTTTGGACCATAAAGACATCTCAAGAACAAAGATATCCAGAGTGCTATATACTTACAAGAATAACTGCCCTTCACCAAAGTTTTATGGGGCTTCATTCCAGGGGAGCTCTGGCTCTTTAAAACTTTTTGGAGCTAGGTCTACCCATTAGCTTGCTTTTTGTCTTGGAACTTACAGTGAGAGACGAATAAACTTTTGTCTTAAGTCCCTTACCTTTTGAGTCGGCCTTACTTTTAGCCAAACCTCATCTTGATTAACAATATATTTCTTTTAGGATCAAGGGAGTATTAAGCATCTTTTGTCCAACGTTCCTGACACATGGTAGATACCAAGTACTGTCGGTATTATAATGTCACCTGGCACTGTTCATTTTATATTTTCAGCAAGTTATTGAACATTATGTTAAAATAAATTCATGTCCCAGGAAACACCATTGCTGGAAAAGTACTCTCAGGTTATTCTTCATGGAGAGACTGGAGGATGGTCAGCAGCCTCAGTCAGCACAAGTCCCACCTGGAGCCAAGGCTGGGCCTGCCGTGGACCAGCTTCTAGAACTGCTCTGCGTTGGAGATGGCTGCTCTCGTCTCCCTGACCCAGATGGCCAGACGTAGGAGCAGAGGCCAGGGGTGCAGGCCCTATGCACTCCATCATGCTCTGGCTCCATGGCCATATGGGTAACTGACTACCCAGGTCAGCCTGGAAAAGAAAAATTGGGGAATGAGAAATCACAGTGGAGACAAATGAATCAGAAGGTGGAGGTGGCATTCATTTAAGTCAATTTTCTGAACCTTCAGATGGGGCCTGTTTTTCTGCATCATCCCAGGTAGATCACAGATTCTAATACAGGCTGAGCACCCCTGTTATCCAGTCCACTTGGCCCCAGAGGTGCTTCAGAATGGGAGATTTTTTTTGGATTTGGAAATATTGCACATACATATGAAATAGGGTCCCAATCTAAACAAGAAATCCATGTATGTTTCATTAGCAACTTACATACGGAGCCTGAAGGGAATTCTATGCAATATTTTTAGTGCTCCTGTGTTTTTTTTTACTCTTTTTTAAATTGTTTTTTTTTTTAAACAAATGACAGTGGAGTGCATGACAATTCTTGTTGCACATATAGAGCACAATTTTTCATATCTCTGGTGGTATATGAAGTATGTTCACACCAATTTGTGTCTTCATACGTGTACCTTGGTGCACCTGTGTTCTCATGAGGTCAGCTGTGAAATTGCTTACTTGTGGTGTCCCAGCAGCACTCAAAAACTTTCAGATTTGGGAGGATCTGGGAACTAGGAGTTTTGGATTGGGGGTGTGAGTTGTACCTCAGGGTGAAGGTACACAAAATTCATTATTAAGATCCCACTCTAACTTTTCCTACTGATGAAGAAGTTTGGGAGATGGCTAGAATGGTGGCAGTTATCAAAGAGCCACCTGCGTCAAGGATTTTACATCTAGTGAATCCATAATCCAGTCCTCCTAGCACCCTGTGAAGCAAACATTGATTGTTCCCAATTGGATTGGAAGAGTGAAAGCCAGGGGGTGGAGAGTTTCACCCCAGGGCACAGAGTGGGGAAGTATCAGACTTGGGATTCACACCAAGTTCTGACTCCACGTCTTATGCTGTTTAAAAACAAAGTCTTTTCAACACCTGGGGAAGGAGACCATATTTTAAGAAAACCATCTCCATTCTCCCCTGTGCAAGCCTGACTTTTTGCCTCCCTGTGACTAATATGGAAAAGCATCAGCGTTTCCATCCCCTCCCACCCCTGGAGGCACTGGCTCTGCCCTCTGTGGGAGCCCCAATAAGTCCTGAGTTGTCAGCCCAGCACCCACCCTGGATTAAATGGTCTTCTGGGTGGTGACTAGGCTGGCCTTCAGGACCTGAGTCCTGCCCCCATCCCACCCTGGCTTTACTAGAGCACCAGGACCCTCCACAGTGGGCCACCTGCCTGCTGCGGGCGGGAAAGCTCAAGCAGGTGGTGGATCACCCTAGTGATGTCAAGTGAGCAAAGCAGGGCCAGGCCACCACTTCCAAGGACTTTGGAAGCAAGTGACTGGCTTACCGTATTTTTTCCAAAGGACAGCTCAGACCTGGTCACTTCTGAAAGACTGTGCCTCAGCCTGTGCCTGAAGACTGAGCATCTGAATTCCCACGAGGGAGTCATCCTAAAACGTGGGCTACAGTACCCGCCCCCTGATCACACCCTTGGGCATAAAACTTGCTTCACCTTCCATCAAGAAGTGCCGGCTCCCCGCCCCATCCGAGCTGACCTGGTGATGTGCTTTGGCCAATGAATGGGCAGAAGTCATGGAGTGCCGGTTCCAAACCCTTGCTCACTCTTGGGGCTTTGCCCAGTCCCGATGTAAACACGCCAGGGCTAGCCCATGGGGATGAGGAAACTGTGGGGAGAGACAAACCATTGTAACCCAATGTCATCCCAGACCAGCACTCCCAGCCCACAGCTCCACTGTAGACTCCAGGGCTCTGCGAAGCTCTTCTTGTTTTAAACCTGAGCTTACACATTCCTTAAAACATTGCAGGGGTAAAATGTGTAATAATAATAAAGATCATATAAAATCAGTCAGTGAACTTGGGGGTGAATGATCGTGGATCAGCAGCTGATACAGACATGGCGCTGGGAAGCGTCTCATGGTAGGCTATGCTTGCTAAGCTCTGCTGAGTGGCGGGTCCTTGCAAACTGTACCTCATTTCATCTTTACAGCCCGAAACTTCCTTTTATGGAATATTTCTTGTTGTTAGGTACTGAACTTCATATACACGTTAAAATATAATCCCTGTACTCACCATATGAGATATGTCTTATCATTTCCACCCTGTAGGTAAAGAAATTGAGTCTCAGAGTTTAGGTGAATTGACTGAGCTCATAGTTACTAGCTGAAATGTGGCTCTCAGTTCTGCCCTATTGTCATACCTACGTTTTCTACTCCCGGGCTTCTACTTCCCTGTAGCTTTCTAAAGGGACACTTTTATATCTTATTTTCAGAGAAGGACTCAAGTTCTAGGGACATTAAATAATTTGCCTAAGAATGCTCAATTAATAAATGAAAGAATTGAGTTTTCAACCTCAGACTCCCTGACTCCAAAACCCAAATTCACTGACATTCCTTATTAAGAAGTATGTCCTAAATGGAGAAGAACGTGTTTGTGTCCACGTTATTTCTTTGTTTGAGAAACATGCTCTGTTCTGTTTGAATGTTTTAAAAGCCCGTGTTTTGCAAACCCCAAGTTGTAACAGAAAGCAGGTTGTAGAGGAACTGGTGAGTGTTATTGCCCAGAAAAACCAGCTGGGAAGCATTTCAGTGTCAATCTTATTATTGCTTTTAAATTAACAGTGACTTCAAAACCCTTTGAAGTAGCTGGCAGGGAATGCCTAGATCGGGAAAAACAATCACTACGGGATATTCTCAGCAGGCGTGTGCTTTAAAATGTTCCTTCTCTTATGCCTTGGCACCAGGAAAGTTGGAGAGGAGGTGGAAGGATCTTAGCAGGAAGCTCCTAGCTGACGTGGGTTGCCGGGAAGACCCAATTAGCCTGTTCCTCGCAGTAGCAAAAGCTCAGGCAGAAGGAATGAATTATTTGTGTCAGTGGCTGGAGCTGCTGACAACTTCAGAGACCACCCGTGTGGTCTTTCCATGTCAAGCTGACTAGCCGGCCCTGTGCGGCTCTGACGCTAGGGGTCTGATGGATTCCAACTTGAGAGTGGAACTAAGTTAAACTTCATAGTGGTTCATAACACCTGACAAAGTGTCAAGACATTCCTGAGTCCCATCCTGAACTTCTTTGTAAATACCTGCACTGGACAATGTCTAGGACTGTGTTTGGAGAATACTTTTATTTAAAACTGTTGACATGTCCTGGAACTTCTTTCTCTTCCAATAGAGCTTACCCATCTGTCTCTCCATCCATCCACTCATATACCCATCCATCCCGCCAGCCAGCCTGGGATACCATCCCACTAGGTACTTGATGTTACCAGACACAGGTGCCACTGATCCTCAGGAGTCAAGGTATGCTCTTCCACATGATGTTGGAGTCTTGTGAAGAGTACAGAGGGCACCAGTGGGTACACCAAGAATGTGCAGGGGGTGCCAACCCAGCAGGGATGTCATGATAATGTTGGAAAATAATCTGATATTTTTGCACAAATACACACTGATAATTAATATGAAAAAAATCACCACCTGTTTGAACTTCCTTATATATGATTATGCTTTAGGGGTGTCTTTATATTGAATTACTTCTTAAGAGGAATTGTCATTTTATGGAAGGCTCGGGGGCCTCAAAAAGTCACACTTTGTCCTTGTACACAGAAAAAAGAAAATATTTATCTGTGTGCTCTGATAAGGAATGCTTGTGAGCCTTGAAATGAGAAGTATATGCAGGTATATGTATATGCGTATATTTTCTGCACTAGTGTGTGTGTGTGTGTGTGTGTGTGTGTGTGTGGTCAAGGAATCACAGTGGAGAAAAAAACTACTCATTCACTATTGTCTGCTCTCCTAAGACCTAGGCCATGCTTCATTTCTAGATTCTGCTTTATTTAACCATCTGTATCCACTCAGCTGGTGCTGTAGGTCCTGCCCCTCCCACATCCTGTTGGCAGCCCGACAGGGTGGCCAATGGTGTCCTACTGCAAGCAGTTGTCTGCCTGAGAGGATGTTCTGCATCAGAGGCAGAAAAACCAGAAGTGCATGTCCTAGAGGTGCCCAGCTGGGACTGAGCCCTGCAGCATGAAGACAGTCTCTTGACCTCCCTCCCTGCCCAGTCTCTCTTGCCCACTCAAGTTGCCCTGGATTGCCTCCCCATAACCCTCTTGAGCAGCTGTTGTGGTCTCACAGTTTACTTTTAGAGGATTACACCCATTCCCCTCAGTGCAGGGCGGGGTCCAGAACAAAGCCTGGAACAGTGTTGGATTTAATATTAAGCAAATAAATGAATGAATGAATAAATGGAGGTGACTGATAGTCATATTCTCTGAGTGTTTTTATTCATCCCAAATGCATCTCCAAACAAATGGCATTCTGAAGAAGAAAAAGAAAACCTGTTTGAAGAGTACCTGAGGGGAATGGGGACGCCCAGCGAAAGATGAGGCCAAGCTGTGCTGACAGCCTCTCCCCTTCGCTAACCTGGATCGGCCTCCCCACCCTGCCCTCAAAGACACAGATAAAAGCCTGCCTGCCTTCATGACACTTTTGATCAGATTCACAGGCTTCATGGAGAATGAATTCTGCAGATAAAGACTAAGGAGACCTGACAAATCCTACACAGGTCTTAGAAAAGTATTGACCTCCATTTATTGATTTATCCAATTTTAACAATTAATTTATTTGTAGATGCACATTCACTCAGTAATTTACTTACCCATGAATTCGGCCACTCTGTAGTTGGCTTACCCCCTCCCTCTTTGGCTGACTCAAACACTTGTGCAGAGAGACTGGTCCTTAAGTTCATGATCCCTGGAGACAGAATGCCTGGGTTGGTGTCCTGGGCTCATTACTTAACCTCCCTGTGCCTCACTTTCCTCCTATATGAAATGGGGATAAAGTTACCCCCTTGCTGAGAAGGTGATGGGTACTACTGTGCATGCAAGAGCTCAGGACAACGCCCGCCCTTATCATTATAACAACAGTAGTGACCCTTATCCTGTGTCTTTGAATCCATCAGTCTGTGCTGGAGATTGTTCATGCCTTCATTTTCTGTTTCACTTCTTTTCGTATTTCTAGTTTTCCTCTCTACAATAGAAGGCCACATCAGCATGGGGGTGCTTGGTGTTCAACTTCCAAATTGATCCTCAAATTTTTAATTCTCACACATCTCTATTCTGACTATTTCCGCAAATAGGATGAACTCCTAATTTGGCAGCATGGGTCCTATGTGCCATTTCAACTTCCTTTGGGAGCTGCTCACCCGGGGGGCTCCAAGCCCTGCTTTCGCTTCGTGGTCTCCCTAATCCAAGCTGTGCTTAGACTCCTGACCTGCAGAATCTGTTAGAAAATGAATATTTATTGCAATAAGCTGCTTAGTTTGGGGTGATTTTTATGCAACAACAGGTAACTAATACACCAGTACCCTGAAATTTTGCTTTCTTCTGTCTTAGTGGTATAGCCTCAATAAGTATATGGTCTATGTTTCAACTTCTAGCAGGCAATAGGCTGGCCAATGATATTGCCACTGTATAGCATGGGACACCAGCTTTCTTGCCTGCAACATCCTACTGAATATCTGCCTCTATCATCTTATTTCATAATGGCACAATTTAGATTATATGTCTTGTAGTATCTCTCCTATAGGAAGTAAATATTAGGTCCAGTTGCATCTAACAGAAACTTTTAGTTGAGTGGGATGGACATGCAAGAAAGAAGCTTGTTTTAGTGTCCTATGAAGAAAGTATGGCAGGGGATAGCTTGGAACTGCTCCAGGGGCTCTACATTTATCAGTGTCATGTCTCCTTTCTACTCCTAGAGCATGGAACTCATCCTCAGCACCACTTCATGGCCCAGAATGGTTGCTGTGGGTGCATCTGTCACATGCCCATTCCAAGCCCCAGGATAAAGCAGGTAAGCAGGTCCTCTGCACTGAGTTGACACCCTAATGACTCTTGCCCCAGGTGTTTTCCATGGGTAATTATGTAACAGACAAAAGGGTATTTAAAAAACAGGAGGCCGTGTAAGTCACCTCCTCCAATGTTTCCCAAACCTATTTTCATTCTACCTTCATGTTTTTTGCTACATATGATGCCATTTATCCTAGTGATTGCTTTATAATCCTGTAGTGAACTGGATAGTGAAAAGGCATTTCTTTACATTTTTATACTGTCTCTACTAGCTTTATACAATGTGTTCTTAAGTGAAGTTACTTTTTAAAACTTAAATAACTATATCTAAAGTTAAATATTGTTACCTTCAATTAGAAAACAATGCTTCCCATGAAAGGGATGGAAAAATAAATAAAATTAAATAAAAATTATAAAATCCATGTTGTCACAAATGACAGGATTTCATTCCTTCTTATGGATGAATAGCATTCCATCGTGCACCACAGTTTCTTCTTGACACTTTGGTTGTTTCTATGCTTTAGATTTTATGAACAGTTTTGCAAAAACCAAGGAGAGCAGAAGTCTCTTTGACACACTGATTTCACTTCTGTTGGATATACATGGCATCTAAAATTGTTAATCACTCAGGAAGTTGAGAATGGTGGTTACCAAAGCCTGGGGAGATTAGGGGAGAGAGAGAGATGGGGAAATGTCCATCAGAGGGGACTGTGTTACAGCTAGAGAAGTTGTGGTGAGCTATTGCACACTAAGGAGATTTTATATAACAGAAACATGATGTACATTTCAAAAGAGTAGAGAAAATGATTTGGAAAGTTTTAACATAGAGAAATGATGGGAGTTTGGGGAAACAGATATGTTTAACTTGGTTTAAATATGACACAATATATGCATATATAAAAACAACACATTTTATGCATGTATGCCTATCACTTTAAAATAAACATAATTAGAAGCTGTTTAAAAGACCTGTTTATAATCGGGTACCAAATCTCGATGACCTTTATAGATTGGATGTATGTAACTTGCTTTTGATCCTTATAGGGGCTCATGCAGAGAGTTTGCCTTGAGTCTCAGAGGAGCCTTTGAACTAGGACTTCAGGGAAATGATGGAATTGTTAAGACTGTGAGTACTCTTGAAAATGTACTAAGTACATTTAGCATTGCATTTGGGGGCCAGAGGCAAAATGTTATGGTTTAGATATTAGTTGTTCCCCAAAAGCTCATGTGTGAGACAGTACAAGAAAGTTTATAAGTGAAATGATTGGATTGTAAATTTTAATCTAATCAGTGCATTAGTCACCTGATAAGCATTAACTGAGTGATAAGTATAGGCAGGTAGGGTGTGGCTGGGGGCGGTGGGTCATTGGGATGTGCCCTTTGGGTTTATATTTTTTTTTCCTGGTGAGAAGAGAATCTCTCTCTGTTTCCTGGTGCTATGTCCTGAGCCTCTTTCCTGCACCACATTCTTTCTACATGATGTCATGCATCACCTTGGTCCCAGATCCATGGAGTCAGCTGTCTATGGATTCAGACCTCTGAAATATGGATTTAGACCTCTGAAACAGTAAGCCCTGAATAAACTTTTCCTCTGCTTATTAAAAAAAGCTACTTAAAAATTGTACATAGACACTGTATCAGCCAAACCTTAGAGACAGTCGCTGTCCTGCTCTCCTCTCTGTTCAAAATGAAGATGGCATGCTTCACACTGGAGCAATGTCCTGGATGACCCAGAAGGATGTCAAGGAGAAACTTTCCAGGCATGGTGAGGAGAGAGGATTGCAAGTTTGAGGCCAGCCTCAGCAACTTACTGAGGCCTTGTCTCAAAATTAAAATAAAATAAAATAAAATAAAAAACGACTGGGGATGTAGTTCACTGGTAAAGCACTCCCTGGCTTCAGTCCCTAGGACAGAAAAAAAAAAAGTGTAACTTTCTTGTTACCTATTAAATATAATTTAAAGTCTTAAGTTGTCCACCAGCTAAATTTTCTTAATTCACTAGAGATATGCATTGTGCACTTGGGATACTCTGGGACATTCTTCTGACCCATGAGGTAACCAGTTTTCCAGAGGCCCCATAACATCTTCTGGTTGCCCTTGGTTCTTTGTAACGTTTGCAAAGAATTCATAACCTGACCCTACCATCAATTGTTTGGGTCTATATCCACCTATTAGACTGTGAGCTCTCAGACTGAACTTGATTAATCCTGGTTCCTAGGCAAAAGTGACAAAGATACAGACTTCCCCAAAGAGGAGGGGTCCCAGAGCTGGGAAGCCCATGGGGGAGTTTTGACTTGTTCTTTTTATGGTCTCTGGAATTTCCTCCTCCCATCTCCTCCTCTATCCACGGGCTCCTAATAATTGATGGGTGTCCCCTTTGTCCATGCATCTGTTTTAGTTTTTCTATTGGATCACCCACTTAGGAGCGTGAGTAGAGAAGTGTCTGTCTGATTGAGCTCCTCCACTTAAGCACTTTCATCCAGCAGCAAGGTGACCTATCAGAAGACTCTCGCCCCGCTCTGCTGTTCTGGTGCTGCCCCAGACCGCCTCACTTGCCATCTTGCCCTGGTTGCCTAAGCCCTTCTGTATCTCCTCTCAACACCCTTGACCATGATGTGAGCCGGGGTCTGGCTGCAGTCCCTGCTAAACCTCAGTGACTCAGGTCCAGTCCTTCTTGATGCCCGCTGCCATAGCCTTCTCAACAAGTCAGTCCCCAGCTCTGACCTTCAGTTCCCTAATCTGTAAAGAGCTTTGATATAGGGTTCTTTTAGGGATCAAATGACATAAAATATATTTTGAATTTAGTGAAAAATCAATAAATGTTAGTTATTCTAATTAACAATAGAATGATTTATTATTTTTTTAAATGAGTAGATAGAAAAGGAATGAGGCAGAGATGTTAGACTAATCGTCACCTAGGCGTGAATATAAGTTGAGTGAATACCTCCAGCATTTAGAGGCTTCTGGGGCTCTCTGCAGACCCCACAAACTAAGTCAGTCTACACCCAATTTTATTGGGCACTCACCATATAATAGGCAATGCACACAGGGTGCCTGTCCTCAGTGCATTGCTGTCCAGCAAAGCTATGATGCAAAAATCTGTGATCTTTTACCATGACCACATTCTCTTCCATCTTGAGGATAAATGCATTTATTTCTTCAACAATATATTTTTTATGAACATAGTATGATCCCAGCCCTGTCCAGGTGATGGAAATATAGCAATAAATTTACACCTGATTTTTTTTTTTTTTGGTACTGAGGATTGAACTCAGAGGCTCTTGACCACTGAGCCACATCCCCAGCTCTATTTTGTATTTTATTTAGAGACAAGGTCTCACTGAGTTGCTTAGTGCCTCACTTTTGCTGAGGCTGGCTTTGAAATCGAGATCCTCCTGTCTCAGCCTCCCTAGCTGCTGGGATACAGGCATGAGCCATACCTGATCTTTTGAAGTTTACTCACCCTGGGAAAGATAGATCAAAATCCACAAAGAAACAAATAGCCAGGAGGGAGGAAAAGTGAAGGATTTGAGGAAGAGACAAAGGATTTGAGGATGAGAGGACAAACCAATTCGAGGCATGGAGGTGTGAGAGAACACAGTGCTGTTTTGACCTGGAGTCTACCAGCCAGGTGACACAGCCAGGTGACAGCATAGAGTCCAGAGGAGAGACGTGGTCAAAGCTCAAGGAACAGGTTGGGAACAGAATGAATGCCAAAGATTGTGCCAGAGTGAGGATGCTTTTCCATCACAAAATCGAACTGTACAGCACAGGACTGAAGAGGAGATGGCCCTGGAGGAACTGGACCCAAAGTTAGGGAGGTCACTCTGACTTTCTGTCTTATATCTCAGCCTCCCTCAGAGTGTTGGCATTTTTCTTTCTTATTGCAAAGATGGAATGAAGGATTCCTAAGCTGGGAGGAACCTAGTCATGAATAAGTCTGGTACCATTTCACTCCATCCTGATGAGTTGAAATGAAGAGGAACACTTTGGCTAAAATAAATAAACAAACACCCGTAAGCTTTGTTTGGGACAGTGGTTTTCCTAGATCACCAATCCCCGGGACCAAAAAATGGGGAGATCTGATAAGCTCAACCTGGGTTGCAATCCACTTGCATCTGGTGAAGGCAGGATTTAACGAAGAAAAGGGAATGAAAGAAAACTATCCAATCTAGACCCAGACCAAATGACATCCCCAGGGCCTGGGACGCCACACTAAGGAGTTGGGGTTGGATCTGAGGGAGGCAGAATGTGTGGTTAGAAGGGGTACGCCAGGTGCTGGGTGGAGAGGGGGCTGAGTGGGCGGGTGGGTAGGAAGCTGGAGACCCCTGCAATTCTAATGGTACAGTCCAGGGAAGGCTTAGAAGGGGAGTGGTGGGAATGTGGGTGGAGAAGGGAAGAACAAAGGACTTCTGTTCCCTTCCAGGTCCCAGTGGGAAGCAGACGGAAAGCACTGACCAGGGCCTTGGCCTCTGTGGATGAGGTCTTCAACAAGTCATTCCAGCTCAGCCATGGGCCGCCATGACTTTCTAAGTGCCAGATTCGGGGCAAGGTGCCATTCAGGTGAAAATAGTTCAGTGGAACAAATATTTATTGGACTCCTATGATGTGTCATGTCCTAGGTATTTGTATTGAACAAGATGAACATAACAAGTCTCTTTCCCTCACCCCAAGTCTGAATGATTATCCTGTTTTTGTAGAGCACATGCTTGACCTCCAGCCCTCCTCTCCTCCAGTCTTTCCCATGGGGCCGTCAGGTAGCGGGAAAGCATACTTGCCTCCATTTGCGAATGTTGTGGGAGCAGGGAGGAGAGAATCATGCGCTGGATGAATAGGGATAGCCCCCTTCAGGTCTGTCCATTCCAATCTCCTAAATCCACAGGTCTTGGATCTTTTCCCTGCCCCAGGAGCTCAGTGACTCCCCAAGGTCACAGTGGTATGTGGAACAGCAGGCTCTCTGAGCAGTGTGCACCGATTTTTGTGGTGTGAATATTCTCAGCATGGCAGATTTCTAACTGTCAGCATGATGTCACTCGATGCAAGCAGGGAAGAGAGGTGTGTGTACATGGGGCTCTCTTGGGCTGAGAGTTCAGTGGCTTCATCAGCCAGGCCACAGCCTGGGCCTGGTGACAGGGTAGAAATCCATCTTCTTGCAGTCTGGTCTGCAGGGTCTGTTTATGGGTTGAATTGTGTCCCCTACAAAAGATATGTTGAAGTCCTAAAATCAAGTCTCTCAGGAGGTTATAATATGTGTACATGGGGTCGTCCTTAGATGTAGTTGCTTACGATGAAGTCATAGTCTTTATAAGATATCTTTAAAGATGGAGGATAGATGCATTTACAGCCTGCACAATCCCTATAGCTACCAGAGGCTGGAAGACTCAAGAATTCAGGAATTCAAGAATTCCTAGAAGCTTTAGAGGGAGCCTGGCCCTTGCTAACAACTTAATTTCAAACTTATAACCTCCAGATGTGTTAGAAAATACATTTGCTAAGTCACTGAGTTTGTGGTACTGTGTTATAACCACTGTAGGAAACTAGTGGTCTCTGTGCTTTCTTACTTCCTCACTGCCTGGCTTGAAATACGACTGCCCTCGGGCAGAAGCCCATTATGCTTGTGTTACGATTCCAGGGCTCTCATTTCATGCTTTCCCCGTTTGGATTAGGTTACAAGAATCTAGTGCACTGAGCTAAGCCACGGGAGAGGAGAGCCCACTGCTTGACAGACCTAAGTGTTGTCAGGTTAGTCGAATGCATACTAAGTAAAGGTGCTGTACACAATGTTTGTCGTGTGTTGCCACATTTACTGTATTCTTCACAACACCTATGACTAAGCATAATTCCTCTCAGTTTCCAAATGGGGAAAAAGAAGCTCAGTGAAACTTGCCCGAGGTCACAGAGCTGGTTGGGGACAGCAGGGAGGCCAGCTCAGACTCCACACAACAACTCAGCGCTCCACCCTGTGGCCAGCTCGCCAGAGCCCTGATGGGCCCATGCACTTCCAGAGTTGCTCCATCTGGGCCAGCACAGAAAGTGGGAACTGAGGAAAGGGAGAAAGATGGGGGGTGGTTATGAAAACCACTCAACTCAATAAGTAACCCCTGATCCCCTTGGTAAGCATGTCCCATCTGGTGGTTGTCACTTCCATTATGAAGGCATTATAATATTGCAGCACTAATTTCTTATGCGTGTAAAGCCTGAGCAACTGTGGTAGATTTCTCCTCTACTGGTTCTTGTCGCTCCACAGGCTCAGGCCAGGAAGATCTGGGTTCGAATTCCAACCCTGAACTTACCAGCAATGAGATGCTTAGTCATCCATGCGTGTTGCTTCACTTCCCCATTTATAGCCTCCCTGGTGACATGGAGTGGGTCCTACTCATGGTGAGATGACAGGGAGAAATGGTGACTCTCCACAGCTCTGCGTCTCAACAAGCAGTTTCCCTCCATATTCGTGACCTGTTCCATGGGTTTCCTCCATATTGCTCTCCTCAGAACGAAAGCTGGTTGGTGGAGGATTCATGCTAGGAGACATGTGAGGAGCAAATAGACTGAAAGTTCCCAGTATGTGCCTCAGTTTCTCCGTTTGCCTTCCCTGGACCAATGCTATGTCACGGCACTTGCCATCTCTCCCAAGGGTTCACTGTGTTCTCCAAAAGGCATGTTGAGTTTCTAACCTCTGCATCTGTGAGTGTGACCTTATTTTGAAGTTTGGTCAAAATAAAATTTAACCAAGTTAAGATGAGGTCATTAAGGCAGGTCCTTATATTCAACAAGACTGATACTTTTCTAAGGAGAGGTAAATAGCATGAGAAGATAGAAGCACATAGGGTAGAAGGTCCTTTGATTATGGAAACAGAGATTAAAGTGCTTCAGCTTCAGGCCAAGGAATGCCTTTGTGAACCAGGAGCTGGAAGACACAAGGAAAATGCCTCTCCTAGAGACTCAGGAAGAGAAAGTGGCCCTGCCAACATCTTGATTTCAGACTTCTAGACTGCAGAACTGTGAGAGAATGAGTATCTTCTGTATTAAGCCACTAGTATGTAATATTTTGTTATAGCATCCCTAGGAAACTAATACTGCCAAACAAGGTGCATAGAGCATCTTGTGTTTGTGAATGAGTGAGCAAATGAGTAAATGAGGGCCTCTGTGAGTAGTGCTCTGAACCAGAGTAGGCCTCTTGAAGAACAAGGTGGTAGCTTTCTGTGATCATATTTCTTTTTTGAAGTAAATGAGGGTGAGTGAGGGACTATGTAAAAGAAAGAGCTGAAACAGGTGAGGGAATCAATATATATTGAGCACTGACTGCATTTTCCCCTGCACAGGGAACATTGCCAGTGTCTCATTTAATCCTCACGTGCTGCAAGAAGGGTTCTCTTATGCTGTTTTTCCAGGTGAGGAAGAGATTGTATAGTCAGCACAAGGGTCATGGGGAGCCAGTGGCTGAGCAATTCCAAACAGAGGTACACCTAGTCCCAGTGCCTTCCCTTCTCCACTCCCATGACCTTCCTACTTACTTACTACTTACAGAACAGCTGTGCACTGGGAAGGAAATCAGCTGTGCAATGGGTAAAATTTCAAGTAGAGGTGTCTTGATGGAGGCGTGTATTGCCGAGAGCTAAAGAATGGCTGAGATGGAAACTGAAGTTTCCCCACCTGGGCTACAATGCTCCCCATATGCACTGATTAGCTGGGTGCCCTAGCTTTGTTGCTCCCCATCTCTCTGCCTCAGCTTCCCAGGTTGCCATGTGTCAATAACAATAACAGGGATGGGGTCGGTAAAGCTGTAGTGAAACTTAAATGAGAATTACATAAAAGCACTGAAAACAGAGCCTTTCATATGGTGAACACAAAATAAGGCTTGTTGCTGTTATTATTTTTTTATTACATAAAATGTGACTTGTGCCAGGACTCTCTCCCAGCTCCTGCAAGAATGCCTGACTCCCATGTGTCTCTCTCAGGATGCCTGACTTGCTCTCTGCCACTGTGACTTCCAAAATTTCGGTCACTGGAATATTGTGTTTTTAATTAGACAACCGGTTACCGTGTTGGTGAATGGCAGCTTCCATGAAGCTTTTGGGTGTTGTGGAGTGACTTCAGTAATGTTTCACAGCCATTAATAACAAGAACATGAACAGGAAGGCAAGCACTAACATGTCATTTGCAGCCATGACTTCTAGCACTAATTCAAAAAATGTCTTGCTGGCCCTAAATGTTTGTATCTCTCATTCCTGGGCCTTTAATGGGTGCTGGGATGTTCTTCCCCCAAAAGAACTGTTCATCTCTGGGAAACTCCCCAAATTCTGAATATTTACACTGGGGTGTCCCAATGTAACTGATGTAAATGGGGAAATTCACTTAAACCCTGTGGTTGAACTGCCCTTGACATGTTCCTGATGTACTCTGGGGCATCTCAGGGTGCTTCATATATTCCTAGATTCTAGCAATTACTTCTAGAACCCTCACCTGACCAGCTAACTATATTCCTTTACTCTCCTAGGAAATACTTATCAGAAAGAAAGGTTAAATCTACTAGATAGAACTAGTCCAGGTCTGGCGATTTTGCCTCAAACACTGTGTATAGGACCTGTGTTATTATAAGGGAACAAGTATTTTTTTTTCTAGAGGAGTAGCTGCCTTTTTGGTTCTGGAAAAGGTCCGAGGACCCTTGTCTATGTTTCTTTCTTTTAGGACTGCCATATCTTGGGGTTATTAAATCCATATACAATGTTCTGTTATTTAAATGGTTAAAAATGCAGACTATACCAAATTTGCTGGATGTGGAAAGTGGAAAGGAGATTCTCCACTGGACATGCTATGTTTAAAAGCTGGACACATATGTGAGGCTCTGATAAAAAAAAAAACATAGAAATAAGAATTGTAATGGCATTCTCTAGAGAAGCAGAATCAGTAGGATATGCACATTTATTATGAAGAATTGATTCATGTGGTTATGGAGGCTGAGAAATTCCAAGATCTGCCATCTGCTAATAGACTTTGAGGAAAGTAGGTGATGTAATTCGGTCTAAGTCTGAGGCCTGAGAGACAGGGATACTGATGGTATAGATCCTTGTTCAAGGGCAGAAGATGGCCAATGTCTCTGCTCAAGCAGGCAGTAAGAGAGACAATGATAAATTCCTTCTCTCTCTCTCTCTTTGCCTTTTTTCTCCCCTCTGTAGACCCTCAACATAATGGACAGTTTTACCCACATTGAGGAAGTCAAGCTACTTTGGGGAGCCTTCCTACTCAATGCTAATCATATTCAGAATCACCTATGAATTGTGTTTAATCTGGGCACCCCATAACTCAGTCAAGTTAGCACATGAAAGTTAAATATCTCAAGAATAAAAAAAAGAGAAGCTTCTCTCCAATGCAAAATATCCATAAAAATGTCATGGTCCCCAAACAAATTCATTTTTAAAAATCTGCAGATTTCAAGATACAAATAGCATACAATAGCTAGAAAGTAGATAAATAAAATAAAATAGGTATTATTATACATATAATGAACCTATGCAAATAGGTTAGAAGGGAGACACACACACACAAAACCCATACTCACATCTGACACAAATGAGAACATTCTATAAACACTGTTCTGTGTCTTTTGTTCCTTTAAATTTAACATATATTGTGGATATTTTCACATTGAAACATATGATCCCACTTATATCATACTAGAATATGCTTTCTAATATTTCATAGTATTTTATTATGAAATGTACATGATTTACAATCATATTACCTATTAATGAACTTGTAGGTTATTTTCAGCTTGGAGTATTTTAATTTTGTATTTCTTTCCTAAACAATACTGCAGTAAATATCTTTGGCCTTATTTTGTCGAGCTTTATCTGTGGGTATTTACAGAAAAAAAATTCCTTGGAGTGAAATTTTGGAGTTAAAGGATATTTTAATAGATATTCACCTTTTGCCAAATTGAAAAGAAGTGTTAGCAACCTATGCTTCTTCTGTCACTAGTGTCTGAATATACATTTCCCTAAAATCTTGCCCAAACCATGTTTTATAATCCCCTTTAATCAATGCCAATCTGATAGGTAATAGTAACAAGTTCCTGCTGTTTTAATTTGCATTTATTAAAACAGTGAGGGAGATTTGGCTTCTATTTATGCAATTCTGAGCAATTTGTATTTTTTTCTGAACCAAACACTTAACAGGTGCCCAATAAATATTTCTTGAACAATTATACATATTGCTCATGCTATGATTCATTCTATGATTAGTCTAAATGAATTCTTTATAGAGTAATAAATCAGCATTTTTGATATATTCGTAGCAAATATCTATTTTCTTATTTAATTTTTTGTTGTTTATTTCTATGCACAGACTTTTGGGCAGAGGCATTCATACATTTGATAGTTATTTTTTATTGTAGTCATATTTATTATTACTTTTAAGACAAATTTTATCATCTAAATCACACTTGAAGTTTCCTTTTTGCCCTCTGGTGAATACAATGCTCTTACTAGGGTACTCTTTTGCCCAAGGACATTCCTCCTGTGAACTTCAGATTGCCCTGTGGCTCCTCCATCTTCCCCTGGCTGTGGTCCTTTCCCATCTTCCCCGCCCATGTTCTTAGCATTTGGAGAAATAGATGAGTTTCTGCTTGTTCCAGGAAGCTTTGCTGCCCAGTACTCACAGGTATGGGCACCTCCCCTGCAGTGTGGTGAGTGTGCAGGAGACTCTGTTCAGGTGTGCAGGGAAAGCATCCTGGGAGCAGAAGGCTGCCACTAGGGAGGGGCTCTGCCACACTCAAGAAACTGTTCTTTGTCCTTCAGGAGCTGGAGCAGGGCGCACTGTTCTTCCAGATCCATGTTGAGTGTGAACTTTAGATGAGAAGAACTGGGGTATCCGCAGCCTGTACTCTTGTGCACTCTCTTTTGGAAATTCACCTGTAGACATTTTTCTTGTTAGGTAGCTTCTCCAACTGGCTCCCTTAGCCCCTGGTTTGGGGGTACGTAACACAGACCTAGGGACCTGCTGACCTTACAGGGTTTCCGAGGTCTGGAAGGCAGGCAGAGGCAGACCTGCCTTTGGGTGAGGTGGGTGAGTCCCAGCAGGGCAGCATGGCAGCATGAGCCTCAGCCCCCCTGCAGGGCTGGCCCCCCAGTCTACTCAGCACATTCCCCACTCTCCCTGCTTCTGATGACAGCCCTCTGTATTGGAAAATTGGCCTCCGCTTCTTCATTTGCTTTACCCCAGAGGGAAGATGATCTAGGTGAGACTGGAATTAGAATCCAGACTGTAGACCTGTAGGCCCCCAGGGTTCTTGGATCTGTCCTCTGTGAGATTGCAGTCATGACACCTCCCCCATTTCTGAGCTCCCTAGTTATGTCCTTAGTTCCTGCCCCCATGGGCCTTAGATTTTTCGGGGGCTTCCTGTTGCCCCACAGGCAATTCCAGCCAATTCAATGGACACTTTTCTTTTATTATTTGAAGGAATCAGAGTCAGAACCTGCTGCAAGCTCACCAGGACCTTAGCAGATGTAAGAGCTTATTAGAGGCAGTGGATGCATGGAGGGAGGGGGCCAAAGCCCTGTCGTGGTTCAGCATATCATTCTATTTGTAACCCAGGGCTAACACAAGTCTTTTGTGTGTTCTAGGTCACAAGGCTGGGAAGATGGGGTCCCTTGACCTTATCAGCAAATCGTGTCTCCTGGAGAGTTGGGGACTTGATAGAACAGGGGGAGTCCTTGACAATTTTTGTAAGATGGTGATTTTGCCAGGCTCATTGTGAGCTGGTTGAGGACCCTTGCTGGTTTCTTGGAGTTGGAACCGGGAATCTCTGTCATCTGCTTGTGATTGCAAGGCTCAGCCTGCTCCACCAAAGGCTCTCTGGCGCCTTTCCTGGTTGGAAACACATTCAACACATTCTTAGAAACCGCACTGAGAACCCCTCCCTGAGAAAGTGACTAAACATTCTTAATATTCTGAAAACATAAACAGTGCTGAGAAGCCAGTCATAAACTGTTTGGGAAAAATGACTTGGCACCGCGGGGAGAGCCAGAGGCTGCTAGCATTTGATTGGTGGAGATTACAAAATTGATTGCCTGGCCAGTGAGTACACATTAAGCTCACTCCCTGTCTTCCTGCGGGAGCATTCTGGTTGCATTTGTGTCCTCTTGGGCCTTTGGGAGAGATGAGGCACTCTGGGGCCCATGTTCCCTTCTCATACCTGTCTCCAGTCCTCCAGGAGTTGAATTGTCACCCTCCGAGTATATGTTGAAGTCCTAACCTTCAGGAGCTCACAATGTAGCCTGATTTGAAAGTAGTGTCAGTGCAAATATAGTCATATACTAGAATATAGAGCTTTATCCAAAAGTACCGCTGTGATCAGAAGAGGAAAATGGGGACACCCAGTGCGGTGCTGTCTCATGACAAATGCAGACATTGTAATGGTCCAGCTGGATCTACCCTGGAATGCCCAGGATTGGTGGCTCTCACCAGATGGTGAGAGGCTAAGATTCTTCCTTAAAGTTTTCAGAGGGAGCATGGCCCTACTGACACCTTGATTTTAAACTTTCAGACTCCAAAATGTAAGACAAGCAAGTTATCTTGTTTTACGTCGCATAGGCCTTGGAACTTTGTTATAGCAGCCCTAGGAAATCCATGATGCTTCCAACCATATTCCTATCCTACATCACACTGTCTACCTCCCATCGTGACCTATCATTCCTTTATCCTATTAGCCTCTTTTAAGCACTGACTGTTCCAGACCCAGGGTTGAGTGTGAGGGATAGAAAGATCACGTCTATAACTCCTCAGGAACAGGGATAGATATTAACCTACCAACAGGTGGATCCGTCTCTGCCTTCAGTTCTTGACATTTACTCTCCTTTACTGAACTCACTCTCTCTCTCTCTCTCTCCTCTCCCTTCTTCCCTGTGTGTGTGTGTGTGTGTGTGTATGATGTTTTCCCCAAATACTATTTTCTTCTTAACTGCTGTTAAGAAGCATAAACTTATTTTTGTAAGCAAAACTAGTATATGCTAAAATAACAAAAATGTATAGTAAATACATCACCCAGTAACATAGCAATTTGTTATCCTTACCAAGTATTATGTATTGTCCAAAACTATCTGAGCTATATCTCTCTATGACTGGCACTATGGGTTTATTTACACCAACATTACCAATGAACACTTGATCAATGTCTTTCACTGCAGGATCATGACAGCTGCAATGTCACACGGCAAATGCCTTAGCTCTATTATAGTTTTATGGAACAACAGTCATATTTGTGGTCTGTTGCTGATGGGACCACCATTATTTGGTGTGTGATTGTTACTTGTGTACAAAGAATATCAAGAACCCCAGAGTGGCTGGAGTGCAGCAATCAAGGAGAAACAGAGTGGGTGCTAAGGCAGAAAGGGGTGCCTTGGATCGTGTGGGCCATTTCAGTCTGAGAGCTTCAGGAAGCCACTGAAGGAATCAACCCCTTTAATTCCCCTCTAGTAGTGTGGGAGCCTGGGTACCCTGCTGCCTATAAATACCCAGAAGAATTAGCAGGCACAGCTTTTACTGGAATTCTATAAGTAGAGATTATGAGTGAACATACTTGAGATGTGTTCAAAGTTAGATGAAGATTCAGTGATAGTAAGAGGAAAATCAGACTAATAGGGGTGACATCTAAGGTTTTGGGTTAAGTAACTGTCAAGGACTGAGGTGTGTGCCCTTTCCCCAGATTCACACGTTGAAACTCTAAACCCAGGACCTCAGGATGTAACCATATTTGGAGACAACATCTTCCAATAGGCATTTAAATAAAATGAAGGAAGATGGATAGCCAATATTACTGGCATTCTTACATGAAGAGAAACTTAGTTCTCACAGACAGGCATCGGATGCACTGCGGCTCTGAGAGAGGTCTCAGAAGGAAATAAACCCGCCAACACCTTGATCTTGGACAACTACTTTTAAATTCATGAGAAAATGAGTCTCTTTTGTTAAAGCAACCCAGTATGTGGTATTCAAACTAATAAAGCAAGTAAATTACAGTGTTGCCATTCATTACAGGAAAACTGGGGACAAAAGCAGGTTGAGTATTTGGAGGTGCTTTTAGTAGTGGTTGGAGATCAAGAGTTCTGTTTTGACTTTGTTCAGACTGAGAGGCCCACTGGACGTCCAGCTCTGCGGGCACTCGGTACAGAGGTGCCATTTACCAGCACGGGACAGGATGAGCTCACCAAGAAGGACCGTGGAGGGAAATAAGCCCTGAGGATTGTGCTCGGAGGCACTTCAAGGGAGACTCTGCAAAAGAGACGGAGAAAATGTCCAAGAGGCAGGGGGAAAATGAGGAGAAGGTGGTGTCCTGGAAACACTGAGAAAGGTGAGAGAAAGCTCTGTCAAAGACCATAAGAGATACTGAGGAAGGTGAGGAAGACGATTGGCTGTCAAGTAAACTGTAAAATTGGGGAGACAGAGATGGTTAATGACCTTGGAAGAGTATTTTCAGTGGTTTGATGGAGGAGTTCTTAACTGAAATGAACTAAAAGGGAAATAAGGAATAAAAATGGAATCATGACTACAGCTCTTTTGAGGTTATATTTTTAAGGGAGGCAAAGAAATGAGGAAGTAACTAACTGATGTGGGATGCATGGAAGCATGTTTTTTATGACGGGTTTTGTTGTAGCACCTTTGAATGCTCCTGGGACTAGACTAGAAGGTGGGGAAGATGGTGAGAGCCACACAGATGGAGAAGGGAATTCCTCTACTAGGTGAGAGAGGACAGACTCTGGTCAAAGAAGTGGCTTCAGGTAGTGCGCTGGTTTGAATGACTTCTCAGGACCCTCATTGAAATTGAATGTCATTGTGGTAGCATTTAAACTGGGACCTGGAGGAGGTGAATTGGTCAGAGAGCTTTGCTCTTATGAATGGATCAATGTGATTATCATAGGAGTGAATTAGCATGTTAGCATGAGATTAAGCTCCAGATTACATAATAAATTCACCCACACCCTTCCTCTCTGTCTCCTCCACCACAGATGCCACAGCATGAGCTCTCTTGCCAGATACCAGTGGCAAATGCTTAGATTTCTTACCCACCAGAAAAGGGGCCAAACTTCCATCATTTATAAATTATCTCTTCTCAGGTATTCTGTTATAGCAGCAGAAAACAGACTATGGCAGATAGGAACAAGGTTGTTCCTCCACTTTGACAAGAAGCAAGCCACGGTATACCAGTATAGGCATAGTCAGAGTGGTAGAGTTGGTTTAGAGACATAAGGGATACATCTGCATGAAAACACATTTACATATGTTTTCTCAGTTTCATATGAAGCAAAATCACCAGCAGAGAATAAGGGAAAGGGAGAAATAAATCTTTGAAAGGATCTGAGAAGATATAAAATGGTCATCCCAAAGAGCAAGAAAGTACCTAGTCAAGGATATAAGTTGGGGTTGTTAAGCAGGGTTGGGTAACCACTCGGAATTGGTGATTATAAGTCTAAAGTGAGACTAGTGAGGTTTTAAACAGCCAAATTCTCATATTTAAATACAGTAATAGAGTAGCAGAGTGTTGGAATTTACTAGGATCAAAGTGGGTTTGTGGTATGGACAATGACAGCAGAAGGAGGAGAGAGGGGTACTCTGTAGATGGCGGACACAAACTTGAAGGTAGATGATGAGGGGACGGGAGGTGCAAAGAGGAGCAAAGGAGAATAAGTGAGGTCAATGGATTGAATTTCTAAAAGAGGCTGAAGAAGAGGGGAAATCGTGCTTTAGAGTAAGCCAGAGATAACAGGGTGGTCAGATTCTAGAGTGCTTGAAATCAAGCATCAAAGGGAGAACAGTTGGTGATGCCAAGATTCAGGAAATGGCCATGGGACCATTGGTTTTACGTTACCATGAGAAAATACCTGAGAAAGCAAATGAAAGGAGGAAAGCTTTATTTTGACTCATTGTTCCAGAGGTTTCAGTTCTTGGTTCGCTGGCTCCATACAACAGAGGTGAGGCAGATGATCATGGGAGGGAGGGCATGGCAGAGCAAAGGTGTTTGCCTCAGAGAGAGGAAGGAAGGGCCTGCTGGGGACAAGGTGTATCCTTCCAGGGCACAACCCAGTGGCCTGATTCCTCCAGTGAGGCCCCACCTCCTACATTTTCCACCACTTCCCAATAACGCTATCACATTTTTAATGCATTGATGGCTTACTCCATGGATGAAATCAAAGTCCTCATAATCCAATCACTTCCCAAAACCTCCACCTCTGACCCTTACTGCATTGGGGACCAAGTCTTCAACACATGGCTCTTTGGGGGACACTCCAGATCCAAACCACGCAGAATTCATACCAAAGGGGCAGATGTCCTAGGCAGAGTAGAGGACTGGCTTCCTTAGGTGACAATGCCATGGAAATGCAGAGCCAGGGAGCAACATTGAGTCTCGGAAGTCATTCAGAAAAGCCACCTGAGCTCAGGATCTCATCCTCTTCCTGAACCCCTCCTGTATCTTCTCTCCACAGTGTCTTCATCCATCTAGTCACCCATGCCTAAAACTTTGGAGCAGTATCGTTTAACTCACAGTTCATAATTAAATATCCAGAAATCCCTGTTGGCTGCACCTCCATAATATACACATAATACAATCACTATCACCTTAATTATCTATTTCTCAATTTATTGCAATAGGCTGTCAGCTGTCCCACTGTCTTCCATTCTATTATTCTGTTCAATTGAGCAGCTGGAATAAACCTTTACAAACATGAGCCTGATCACACTGATCTGCTCAAAACAGTGACTTCACACCCAACCAAAGCAACTTTGAATCTCAGCATGGCCTGCATCTCTGACCTCATCTTTCTCTTTTAGCTCACTCTGTTCCAGCACACTGGACTTCTGACTTTCTCAGGAAGCCTAGGCATATTCCCACCCCAAGGATTGGTGCTTCTGCCTTGGTCTTTCTTTTTACACACAGATGCATGACCTATCTGTCACATTGCTCAACTGTCTCCATCTTAGTTCAGCTTTCCTTCAATTTACCATTAAAAGTGAAAATTATTCCACCTCACACCTTCTCAAATAACATGCCAAGCCCTTTATCAGCTTTTCCTTCCTCCATACTAATATATATGTATTTATGAGTGTTTGTGTATACGTACGTGTGTATTTGTGTGCATACAAATGTGTTTGAACGTGTGTTTGTAGAGGTAGAGGGAAAACATATTTGTTGAGTGGAAACAAAGTATGATGTAAAAATAATGGCATAAAAGGAAGTCAGGGATGTAAATACTGATCTCTTCAGTATGGGAAGGGCTGTGGTCATGAGAGCCTTGAATGATAGCAACACAGATGTGTTGTAGAGAGAGGGGGATTCCGTGGATATACTTTAGGAGGATCTGGAGTTTTGAGAGAATATGTAAGGAGAAATGGGAGCAAACAGAATTTCTTGCCTGATCTGTTGGCCCTGCAGTATGTGTCAAAGGAAGAAGGGGAGTGGAATAAGAGAGAAGAATTTGAAGATTTGGGCAAGGAGATGGTAGACAAGTAGGTCCTAGGGACAGAATGCAGCTGGAAAATCAAAATTGAATAGTCACATTGGGGGAAAAATTGGAATTTTCTTATGAAGCAAACTATACATTTATTATGCAACCCAGCAATCCCACTCTTTGATATTTACCTAAGAAAAATGAAAGCATGTGTAAATACAAATATCTGTCTATTCATACTAGTTTTGTTCACGATAACTGGAAATTGGACTCAATCCAAATGCCTATCAACTAGCAAATGGAGAAACAAATTTGGTGTATTTATTCAATTGGATGATATTCATAAAGAAAGATAGTACTGATTATGCTAAGAAAAAGAAGCTAGTTGCAAAGACTACATGGTGTAAGATTCTGTTTATATAAAATTGCCAACAAAAAAAGGAGGGGGGGAGCTATAGTGACAAAAATCCCATTCTGGATTCCAGGAATTGGGAGTATCAGGAAATTGGGTGCAAAGGGACATGAGGCTGCTTTGGGGACATTGGAGGTGTTCTGTATTATGAGGGTGGCAGTATTTACATGACTACACTCATCTTTGAAAATATCTAATGTTACACTTAATAGTGTATTTTATTGCATTTAAATTATAACTAAAATTGATTGAAATAGTTAACATATTGGTGCTTTATTTCACTGTCGGTGTCTTTTGCTAGAATTGAGACTGTGAGCTTCTTGAAGGCAATGCTGAGGCCCAGTATCCTTGGCACATAATAGACTATGAATATTTTATAAATGAATATGCTTCTGACAATAGCCGTGAAGTAAAATATTTCTGTGATTAAACTTAGTATTCATCATTTAGCATCGGTCCCAACATGAACAATATGCTTCATGTCCCTAAGCTTTTGGATTCTCATTATGAAGTTGATTAAAAATGGAATTTCTTTTATAAAATTATTTTGAAAAGGAAACAATTCAAGAAGCATTATGCTTACAGCACTCTCTGGCATATGGTGAGAAAATAATCAGTCATAAAAAATTGTTATTACTATTTTATATGGCTTGGTTCTGTCTCACTTGCTTATGACTGTTTATTATATTTATTATCATTATCATTTCTTACGATGAGGTACTTGGCATTTATTTTTGCAATCTTATTGCCCGGATGTTCTAGCACACAGTAAGTGCTCATTAAATATTTGCTGAATGGCCCTTGATTCTTTAAGCATTCAAGAGCAAGCTTTCCTCATTCCTTCTGATATTTATATGTGAAATCACCCTTTCCTGGAAGTGTCACTGACACCGTTGTACACATGTGCCCACACCCAAATGACCTTCTTCTTTGCTGAAGCTGAAGCATGGTTCTACAGCAAAAAATATCTCTGACTTCCTGGAAGAGATCACATGGCTTTGCTTTGTGTTTTCTTAGTATCCAACACTTTTTCTTCTAGCACCTCACCAACGTTCGTAGTGATGCACTGGGGTGGTTATTTGGGTGATGAAAGCTGTGTCCACACGTGGGTCCAGTCCATGGTGTTCCTAGCTCCTAAAGACCCAATGACATTTCTTCACAGGAAGAAGAAAGTGGGGAAATCTGAACACAGGAGCTGTTCTCAGGTTGGGGAACGTTTCTTTCTTGGAGGAGGATTGGATGGTTTATTTAATTTTATCTGAGGCTAATTTATTTTGTGTTGAAATTCCAAATATGCATTCCATGTGATTCAGGAGTAACTGTCAGATAGGAAGAGACTAGACACAGGTCAGCCAGTCCAAAAAAGTCAGAAAAATTCAAAAGGACCTTCCCATAGGACCCCTACCCTCTAAGTCATGTGTGCAAGTTGTCTTAAGCACCTGCTGATTGGGGGGTGTGCCTGGCAGGCACCTGTACCATGAGCTCTGGAGACCCTGCTGTTGTCTGGCATGCGAATCCTCACTGCTCCTCTTCACCACAGATTGCATCCCAAACTCCTCAGCCTGGTGTCCACGACTTCTTGCTGGGGGTCTGAACACACTTCTTGCTTTTAGTTCCTAGTAGTATTCTTTTTCCCTTGGCTCAATGAGCAGTTTGTTCATTTTTTTACTATTTTGGTTCAAGTTTTGATCTCTTTTTAATGTGCCCACTTCCTGAGCATCAGTATTTTTTGTTTTTTAAATTTAAACATGTCCTTTTATATGTGATGATCAGGAGATCCCTTCTTATTGCTTATGGAGCTCACTTCAAAAAATGACTTAGAATCGACTGAGATATCTGATGGAGAGTAGGGCTCAACAATGTTACTTGAAATGTCCAGCCACAGGTCTGATGATCTCTCATAGTCCACATGGAGTCAGAAGAACTGTATTTTAGCTCTTTTATTTTGTCTGTTGTCAATGATATTTTCTGATCATGTGCTAGAGAAGGGGGATAGCCCTGAAGGGAAAATGGCAAGTCAAACACAATCACTTTCTTTAAACAACATTCCGTTCCGTTGGGGAGGTGACCCAGGGAACGGTAGGTCCCAACACAGATGCAGTTCTGTACTTGGGAAGCTCAGCCTGCTAAGACAATGCTCCAGAGGCAAATGGAGGGTCAGGGAAGGCTTCTCAGAGAGGACAAAGGCACAGCCCATCTCTCCTGTTCCTGTACCCTTCTTGGAAGTAGTCCCTTTGTTCCAGTGCAAAACGCCAGCAAGGCCTTTCTAAGGGTGCAGACAGAGAAGCATTAGAAGAGGCTCAGCACATCCATGCAGGCCCTGGTCTTTAGAGGGAGAGAGGGAGAGTGCCATTATGCTTCTTTACCCACAAGAAAACGGAAGCTAAGGGGGGCTGACTGACTGGACTGGGGGCACCAGCTGGGAGTGTGGGCCCTGCTCTGCCTGGCTCCCCATTCAATGCTCCTTTCTTCTGCTGTGGTGGGAATGTGTCCCTCGACATTCATGAATTGGAATCTTAATTCCTGATGCAGCAGTATCGGGAGGTGGGCTTAAAGGAAAGAGTTTGATCACGAGGGCCTGACCTTCACAAATGGACTAAGTCCACCATGCAGAGGGCTTACAGGGCGGGTTTACTCTTCGTTTTCTCTTCTGCCGTGTGAGAAGCATCATTCCTGTCCTCAAGAGGGGGCACTCCAGGTTTTATCTTAGAAGGGGAAACCAGGTCCTGTCAGACACCAAAATTGCCAGATTTCCCAGCCTCTAGAGCGAAGAGAAATGAATTTCTGTTCTATAAATTACCCAGTCTTAGGCATTCTGTTACAGTGGCACAAAACAGACTAACACACATGCTGAAGAGAAAATGAAACAAACCTCAGACTCCTGCTTATGATGCAATGCTATAAAAATCAGCATCCAAACAATCATCCTCACTTTTTTTTTTTTTTTAACATAATAGTTTAATAGTGATGACCGTAAGAGTGGCGGCACCACCTCCTGGCCAGGTGGCCTGCTTTCAGTCTTGATGGAAAGCTTCACTTTAACCCTATGTTGCAGCCTGTGAAGAGCACAGAGACAGAGGCAGAGACAGAAGCCGTTTGTTCAAGGTAACAAAAACGCCCAGGACCAGACTTCAGTGCAAATGGAGGCTTCTCACACCTCCCAGGGCTGATTGCTCTGGACAGCAGAGCTTCTCAAGTTCAGCAATTGACAGTCTATTTTATAAGCACCGTTTTTTTCTGCATTGGTACCACAAAGTTGTCTTTTAATTCTGTGTCAGGTTTGGACAGATCAGCACAAATAAATATTGGTCCTCCTCATCCCTAGCCTGCTGAGGAGATCACTAGGGAGGAGGCTGGCTCGCCACAGACATTGTAGAAGCCTTGAAGGGAAGGTGGGATAATATGCAAGGGCTGTTCTTTTAAACAAAACTGGTACCCAGCAAATGATTAATAACCTAAAAAATGAAAATGTCATGTTCATCATCTAAATATTAGCCACCAGACTTCAATTTGTTTTGGATCAGGATCAACAGTCATGCATAAGGCAGAAGAGAGTTACCTCTGACACCATGCATTCCCTCTAAATATCATGATCTATTTAAACAAGACCCTTGGAAGCACAGGAAGGCTAATTAATAACCTATTACATAAGTAGCATTTGCTTATTGTGATTACTGGAAACTTCTTTTGGGTATCTTCTACCATTAAAAAAAAAAAAAATAAACAAGAAAGCACAGGCCAGTTTCTCAGGTAATGGTTTGTGGTTTCTGTTCTTAGAAATCTTAGTACCTGTGTGATGACTCCATGCAGGTCAAGGCCAGGGCCCAGGAGAACAGGGCCTGGCCTGACACCCCCACAGGGAAGAGCAGGCATCTTCTAGGCAAGCTCAGCTGTTCAATGCAATCTGTAATTCCAACCTCTATTCTCCTCTGCTTAAAATCTTTGCTTTTGCTTTCAGAGAAGTGTCCAGACTGATCATCACTGTCCACTAGGTCACTCACGGTAGGGCTTTCCTCTCCTCGGGCGCATCTGTGGCTGCTCCTTCCCTTCACTGTGGGAAGTGCCCTGGGTGCTCAGGATGCCCTGAGTTCCCTGGCCTTTAGGCGTTTGCCTATGCAGATTCTGTCTGAAATTCTCTTCTTTTCCGACTCACTGTGTATGGCTGGCTGGCTCCAGTACCACCTGCCTGAGAAACCTCTAATCTCCAGTTCTTATTTCTGCTACAACAGAAATGGGTTGTCAGCAGCCTCTCTTCCAAGCAGCAAGGCACAAGTATTTTCTTAATCTAATATTGATCCATTTGAGGATTAAGGAGAATGATCAAAATACCTGACAAGAATAACCAAGAGCAGAAAAAGCTTATCGGGGGCTCATAGCTTCCGAGACCTCAGTACATGGGATGGTCCTCTCCATTGCTCTGAGCCAGAGGTAAGGCAGCATATCATGGAGGAAGGGCCAGTGGAGGAAAGCTGCCCAGCTCATGGCAGGATCGGAAAGCAGAGAGAGAAAGAGAGACAGAGAGAGGCAAAGGGCCACAGAGAAGATGCACCTCCCAGAGCATGCATCCCACCTACCTAGTTTGCACCCCATCAGTCTGTTCAAGCCAGGATGGAATGATTAGATTGTGGCTCTCACAGTCCGATCGTTTCACTTCTGAATATCCCTGCATTAGTAGGAGAGGTTGAGGGATGGCTGATATCCGAAGATATTTGAAAGGGCTGATTTATTATGATAAATGTTAGAGGAGTGAGAGCCCATCTTGGAATGTCTTGCTGAACCATTGTACTGACGGACTTAGTCCTTGGGAAGTGAACTGCTGCATCATGCTGTGTGTCTAGAGTGCCTGGGCATAGAGCAAGGGGTCAGTTACTGGCAGGCATGGATTTTAGGACTCAACCAACTTTGCTGAATAAGAATTGGAGGTAGGCACAGAAGATTTGGAGAAGGTGGTGTTCTTAGTAGAGGGGAAGGCTGGAGAGAAGACTGAACAGCATCAATTGTCAACTTTTGTTATACTTTTCCTTTGTATTATTCATATTTGTTTTAGTCACTCTCCTTTGGAAAGCATTTTGCATTTTGCTAGGTCTTGTGATTGAGGGCAGATAAGATGCTTTTCCTACAGGGTGCAATGATGCATACCTGTAATTCCAGTGACTTCAGAGGCTGAGGCAGGAGGATCACAAGTTCAAGGCCAGTCTCAGCAACTTACTAAGGCCATAAACAACTTAGTGAGATCCTGTCTCAAAATTAAAATAAAAAGGGGATGTGGCTCAGTGGTTAAGCATCCCTGGGTTTGATCCCCTGTTTCAAAACAAAACAGAACCAACCAACAAACAAAAATAAACCCTTTTCTGATGGAGCATAGAAACTTGGTGGGGGCAGACATTCAATAAATACAAATGCAAAGAAATGTGCACAATGATTCAGGTCATGATCATAGCTCTTCATGAAATAGAAGCGGATATTAGGTTAGAGGGTACCTCATGGTGGGGGGTGTGGACAATTTGTTTAGTTAGAGAAAAGCGGGGATTTGTACTGAAGCATGGTATAGTGGTGCCAGCCAAGAGAAGACCTTGAAGTGATGGATTCCAGACAGAAAAAAAAAAAGTGCAAATTCATGCACTCAAGAGTGTGAAAACAAGCTGGGCATCCCAAGGGCCTCAAAAGAGGATCTTGTATTTTGGATCAAGAGAATAAGAAGGAGATAGATAAAAGAGACGTGCAAAGATGCCTGTAGAAGCTAGATCTTAAAGCCATAGTACAGATTCTGAATTTTAAGGGTTAGCAGAAGTATTAGAGAGTCTGTACAATACAGAATGTGCTATAGCTTTTTAAAAAGCTGTGTGATTGTAGAGAGAGGATAGATTTGGAGGCAGGGAGAGTAGACACTGAGACATTAGTTAAGACGCTATTGCATTAATCAAATTGCAAAGCAATGAGAGTTGCTAGGATGAGAGGAATCTCATCGGCAGTGAGAGAGTGGTTGGATTGGATGCCGTGGAGGTGGACAAGGTAGGATTTACTATTTTCAGAGCCTGGGTTTGTGTTCTTGCTCCCCATGCAGGTCAGCCTTCAGTGGCATCAGATATGTGTGTACAGCTGAGTGCTGGCACAGTTGCGGATGCAGGATGAGGCCACGTAACAAAGTCCCACCTTCCCCTTGTTGGAGAAGGTTCAGCCATTTCATAGTGATAAATAGGCCTCTGCCCAGGCCCATCCAGCAGTGCAGTAATAGGGTCCCAGTCACAGCCCTGGAGCTTGAGATGTGAGCGGCAGCAGAGTGAGAATTGGTGGGCAGATGCATCGAGCTGACAGGACATAAGGAAACTACCTCTTTCTCACATTTATAGGGAAGGTGACAGTGTAGAGATCAGATGGACAGAATGAGGTGGCAGGGAATCTGTGCATTGCACACTTACCACTGAGCTGTATTACTTTTTTGTCTGTCTAGACGTTCACTGAACTAAGGTCACTGCAAAGGCTGGAGCTAAGTCAGGTTCACTTTTATATCTGAGTACATGCCCCAGCATCTGTCCCCTTCCTTGTGCCTTGCACAACCTGTTTGGATGAATGAATGTCAGAAATGTTTATGGAAATGGTATTGGATTGACGATTCAAGCTTTTTCTGTTTAAGCAAGTGTGACCGGGATAAAATTGAGAGTGAGGAATCTTGCTTCTCTCCCCTTTCCTGTTTTGATAATCATGTTGCTGCTCCCTATTTATCACTAAGAAATGGCTGAAACTTCTCCAACAGAGACCTCTTGTGCCCTGGGCCTTGAGTGATACAATTTGCATCAGCCAGAGGGAAGGCATATACATTGGTACAAAATGTGAATATGCCTATTAACATTCTCCCAAAGAATGTGGAGAGCCTTAGGAGCCAGCTTAGAGGTTTAGTCGGGCCCCTGGTCAGCACATTCTTGCAGCTCCAGGAAAAGGGCAAGCACAGAATTATTTACAGCCGTGAAGAAATGGCCTCATAAAAATGCATAAGGGTGTGCGCGCAGAGTGTTGACTTGGATGAAAAAAGCAGTGTTTACATACTGTTACACTAAAAATATTCACACCTCATCAAATTGTCAGTCTTGTTTGCTGGCAACAATGGGAATTTTCCCCCGTAAGGCAGTAATAGCTCTCAGCAGAGCACGGCACATTATGTCTCATTAATCCTTCCCAGATCCCAGCGAGGTGGGTGGTGAGGGGCAGGATTCCTGTTGTTCCAGAAGAGAATAGAATGAGACTCATGTTTCCCACTTTCCGCTTTCACTGCTTCACAGAATGACAGAAGATCTTTGCTATCTCCTGTTGGAAGCTGGTCTCACTGTGGTCCTTGGGGCTGTGTCCTTCCTCATGTCATCTGGTCTACCGCCCCTGTGCAGATGAGGAAATGGAGCCCTAGAGGAGGGGAGCCAATTTGCCAAGACGTCTCAGCTGCTCAATGGAAAATCCAAGCACAGCTCACCAATCTCCCACATAGAGAAAGGCACGATGAACAGGAGCAGGTCTTACATGTAAATGCCCAGATTCCAAGCATTTTCAGTATTTAGTAGGTTTTGTAGCCACTGTGACAATCTTTTAAGATTGACTTTATTATTATATTAATTGTTACAATTAACCAGGCTCAAATGTGAACTTTCCAGGATTCAAACTCTCATTTATCTGATGCCAACACTAATGGGGGATATCACAGAACCATCCATTCTTTACCTGCTGGGAGGCTGAGACCTAGCAAGGAAGGATATTAGTGCATCTTTGAGGTCTAGCAGAGGGAAGATGGCTTTAGACACAGACTGGATTCAAATGCAGGTCTTGTCCTTGCTAGCCGGGTGTCCTTGAGTGAGTCAGAAAGCACATCTAAGCCTCAGTTTTCTCCTCTATAAGAGAAAGAAATAAAATATGCCATGGCAGGTTGGATGTGGAAGTAAAATGGGAGCCTGCAGCTGCCTCAGGGAAGGACAACCCCACACTCGCTGGCTCCTCTCTGCCTCCCCTAGTAGCAGTTTTGTGTTTTGAACAATCCTATCAGAGAACAAGCCCACTCACTTCTGTTTTGTTTGGGCTTCCCCACCTGGAGTTGACTTATTTATGTTGTCCCAGATGATTGACATCCACTCTGCTGATTTTCACTGATCAGCTTTCACTTGGAGGGGAGGTCACAGTCTCAAACTTCATCTCAGAAGGTCACTGGAAAGATTATTCAAGTTTCTCTGTAGTAGAAATCATACAACCAGTCCATTAACCACAATATACATATTAAGCATGTAGATATCATGTGGGACACTGGAAGCTAAGGCTTGGTAAGCTCCAGGAAGCCACAGATACCACTTCAGTTCCCATGAAATCTTGGGATATACTTAACCTCTTCGTGGTCAGTCTTCTCCTCTCTAAGAAAGATGAAAGCATTTGAGAAGACTAAAGGAGATAATATACATAAAGGGCCCATTCAATGCCCTGCATAGTTTGGTATGGTATCATTATTATTAATCAAATAGTAAAAGAAAATCCATAAGTTAATGCTTTCCAATGTAAGGTGCTATATAATTAATTTATTCAGAATTCATTGTGTCTTTTACACATTTATATTAAATATTAAAGAATAAATGCATTATAATTTTATACTAAACATATACCAGGTGTAATATGAATTATGACATGTGCACACATCATATAAAACAACAGTAAATGAGCACCCCCATACCATCATCCAATATTTCTGAAGCTCCACTTATATCCCAACACATTTCCATCTTTATTTTTTTTCAGGAGCAGCTGCAACCCTGAATTTTATGCTGAGCCTTTCCTTGTTCATGTCTATAGGTATACCACACATGTTTTCATTTTTTCATAATAGATATGTTTAGCTTTGCAGGCTTTCCATATTTATTTCAATAGAATCACATTTCTTTCAACCTCTATTTGTTTTGTTTGCTTGATATCACATTCTGAGAAGTACTCACATTATGCATGTAGCTATGACTTATTCCTTCAGTGTTTTTCTAATAGTGAATGTATATGGTACAGTTGTTCATTTCATGCTTAATAGGCATGTTAGCTGCTTTCTTTAAAATTCTTATCCTTTTACCACTAGTGCTTCTACCAACGTTACTCTATACACTCATGGTGTACTTGGGCAAGATTGATGCAGGATAGATACCCAGGATTGAAATCAAGAAGCCCCAAGATTTGAACAATTTCAATCTTATCAGAAAAAAATGACTGCCTTATTGTACGAAGTAGCTCCCCATTGATGATCCTGCCTGTGGTGCACAGGAGCTGTGGTTGCCTGGCAAACTCGTTAACACTCCATCTTTTCCATCGTTAATATTTGTCCACCTGTTGGATGAAAAAAATCCCTCTTTGTGGTTTTAGTGTGCCTGTCTTTGATGGCTAATGGGATAAAGACTATTTTTCAATGTCTGTTGCTCAATAGGGTTTCTACTTTTGTGAGTTGCTTATTCAAAACTTTACTCATTTACCCCCAGAAAAATCCATTGAATTGTCCTCTTTATTTATTAATATGCTTTATATAGAGTGTGGATACTAATTTCATCAATATGTATTCCCAAACATCTTCTCTCGTTTTGTGGCTTGTCATTTGAGTTTCTGGGCTGCATTTTGGATGAACAGATGTTCTTAATATTTATAAGTGCTTTGTTCATTTTCTCAGGGTACTTTCTATTTCTTGTTTAGAAACTGGTTCCCTTCGGGATAACATAAAGATATCTTGGTGCTCTCCTGTGCTACATTCTGGAATCTTGATAGTGTTGCCTTTCACATTTAAATACTGAATGCACTCGGGATTGATTTGGTGTGTGAGGTGAGATGGGCTGAAATTTTATTTTTGTGTACATGAGCAAGCAATGGCTCTCAGATCATTTTCTGAATGATTGACCCTTTGCCACTGATCTGCAATGCTGGCAGTCATCAGTAAGTTTCTGCACATGCGTGGTTCTGGTTTTCTGGCCTCCTTTTCCTTCTCGTGTGCCATTGTGTCTGTGTATTCTAACCAGCCTGCTTTAATTACTATCACCTAATAATAATGCCTGGAATTTTGAAAGACAAATCCCAACATTGTTCTTCAGGAGGGTTTTGGCTATCCTTGGAGCTTTGCTATTTGATGTGAAACGTTTGGGTCAGCATGTCAAGTTTCTGAGAAAATAACCTGTTAAAACTTTATTAGAATTACATTGACTTTATACAGTTATAGATCAGTTTAAAAAGAAATGACATAAACATTGAGTCTTCTCATCTATAAACATGATATATCACTTCTTGAATTTTGTTCTTCTTTAATGTTTTTCAATAAAGTTTTATATTTTCTAAAAAGCTCCTTCCCATCTCTGCTAGATTTATGTCTAGGTACTTGATATTTTATGCCATTGTAAATTGTTCCTCTCTTTAAATCTGCTTTGTCTGTACTTTTTTTAATATTAATTTGTGTCATGAATTTCTGATAAGTTATCTATTGAATTTAATGATTAATCTACATACTTGAGGATTTTTTTTCTGTATAGGTAATCATATCACATGTGAATAATGAGAATTTTGTTCTTTGGTTTGTAGAAACTTCTCCTTCTTTCACAACTTACTATTCTATTAGGTCCTCCCGCAGCCCTGAGTGGAGCTGAATTATTCTTGATCCCAGAGGCCTGACTTGAATCAGGATTTCTCCAGACAAGTTCTGTTCTGCCAATCTGTGAATACTTTAATCCAAATTTTCAGTAAGGGGTTCAGGCCACCCAGTTACTGAGCTTTGGAGCCACAAACCTGGTGGGGGGCCAACTCTTGGTTGAGAATGTTCAGAAAAACCTGCCTCCCTGTGGGGTAGAAGTGTGAGGCTGGTTCACACCCTATAATCACTTTAGGGATGGGTTCATTTCATGTTTACCCTTCAGCTGAGGTGATAGCTCTTTAAGGTCCCAATTTTACACCTGGGGAATCTTCTATAGATTCCACACTTGGGATGGGCCTTGGGCTTGCTCTCGTTGACAAGGGCTCGGGGATACGGGGTCAGGGAGCATCCCCGGGTGAGAGCTGACTTCAGTACTCTGCTAGCCTGTCTGGAGTTTCTCTTTGTACTTAGGTTTTGACATTTCCATGTTCTTGTTTCTTTGAAAGACCACGGATGCATTGAAGAAAGCATTTTTTCTATATAGTATCCAGAAATTTCAGTGTCTTTCAGCATGAAGGGAGCTCATTTATCATATTTCTGAAATCACAAGTCTGCAGAGAACCTTGTCAGAATACCTCCTATAGGTGTCCTGAAGGTTTGGGCATGCAATGCCTCATGATGAGACACTAGCCTCATCCCATGGAGTTCACCATGAAGGTGGGTGATGGGCGTGTGAGTAGATCATTATAATAGAGGATCCTATATATTTTGTTTTATGGTTAGCCATGTGAAAGGCTCCGAGTTGGATATGATATTCTGGAATGGGGGCAAACTGGAGAGGAAGAGTCCGAGGGCAATACTAGAGACACAGTATTGATTGATTTTTTCATTTCTTGTCCAGGGGTTACAGAAGCAAATTTCCCCATAAACAAATAAGGAAGTCATATGTACTGAGCGCAACTGATTTGTTCATGGTGTCATGAGTAGCAAACTAAACATATGACATTTAACTCTAACTCCATGGTTCATTTCACACATAAAACTGTTGGATCTTGAAAGATGGAGTGCTAAGTCCCTTCTGATATGTTCTAAGAGTTCCTAATCTAATGCTCTAGTAACAGTGGATACATGATTGGTGCTTATCTTTAACTCCCAATCTGTTAAATTATTATATTGGGGAAATAGACTCATAAATTCTCCAAACACTTTTATTTTTTCTCTGTTAGAAATCTGGTCACAGAAAAGGGATGTTCTGGTCAGTGAGAACCCATTATAGCTGACCATGATTCTCAACTAGAGCTGCTGATAATAAATGAGGAGGACAAAACTGCTGGAATTACATCTTTGAGCAATTTCAATTTGTTACAGGGGGCCAAAGCTTCCCCTTCACTGGTCTAACAGGGGTCCATCAATTTTTGCTTCTTTTTTCGTATTCTTACCTCCACTCATTTATCATGGAAATTGCCTTGTGTATCCTCAGCGTCTGATATTTAACCAAAGCTTTAAACTTCAGTGTTCACTTCTCTGGATGTGGCCAGTTGCTTTCTCTAGTTTATTGAGACCTGGTGTATTGACTTATCCATGAGCAATTTCTGCCCAGAAAAGGCTATTAGTTGATGTAGTTTCTAGAAATTGTATACACAAGGAACCTAGGAAGAGCAATCTGGCAAGAAGGCAAAAGAAAGGAGTATTTCTTCAAATGTTTTGCAAAGCCAGCTCATGGTAGAAACTGAGATTACTTGGCCCTTCTTGGAATCACTTTTCTCACCTGAAAGCAGGCCATGGTCATACTGAATTTGCTGGGTTCTTGTAAGGATGAAACGAATTAATACACATGAAGAACTTCCAAGAGCATTCGATATGGTTGCTCAACAGAAGCATGTTAGAGTAATATTATCCCTAGTACTGTCAACCGTTAGATTACTTATTGGGGCTTGTGTTGAGCTATCACAATCACATTATTGGGGAAGAGGCCTAGCCTAGAAGCATCTTCAGTTTCCCACATACTAGATTGTTATTTAAGGTTCTAAGAGGATTTACACTTGCCCTAAATCTCTTCTAAGCATTCAAAGTTTCTAATTTTTTGTCAATATTTGCGAATCTTAGATATGTTTACACTTTTCTGTTTAAACACAGATTCACTTTGAGGTGGTTGACAAGCAACGAAACAGGAAGTTGGGATTGAGAGATTGAGAATGGCATCTTTCTTACCCTGTCTGGCTCCCTGGGTGACTTTAGGTAAGTCTTTGTTACAGGTGACTCAGGTCTAGCTCTTCCCTCTGTGTGGGTAACCACAGTGAGGAAGGAGCTTGTTCTGCCCCCTCCACGGTGAGTGGAAGTGAGGCATGCCTATTCTGAGCTGAAGCATTTGTCAGTGTGAAATCTTTCACTTGTCTTCTCCTGCTAAAATATTTATGGGGGAGTTCTCATGTTAAGATGACAGATTCCCAAGGATCAACATGGAGTGCTCACACAATACATTGAAAAAAAAATCATTCTGGAGAATCCCCTGAAGTCAGATCAGAAAGGATTTTGTGTATAAAAATAAACCTTTGTTACATTGAACAAGTGAAATTTGGAGGCTCTTTGTTAATTAGCCATGAACTCATTTATCTTTGATTAATAAAATCTTTTACTTTCTGGGCCTCAGTTTCCCTATCCTAAAAGTAGAACTAATAGTACTTACAACATGATGAACAATGAAAATAAGACAGTGTTCAATGTGCCAAGTACCCAAGATAGCATCTGGTCTGAAATAATTGCTCCTAAAGGATAGCAATTATTACTATATTTAAGATCCAGTGCATAACCTCAGGGGTTCTAGACAAATATAGCCATGAAAAGGTCCCTACCTTCAAGAAACATGGGAAGTGTTGAGAAGTTTAAGATTCTTATTTTAAATTCTGCTCATCTGACTCCTTCCCTGGAATTGCTTAGCAACCAATGGAGGAAAAGCAATATGCTTGCTCCTTTCTTCTGATTCCCAGATGGTAATGTAGAAAAGCTGGGTCCTCAACACAAGGTAGAAAATAGCCTTTGCACTTACCTGCCCTGTCCCTCTTTGCCCCAGAGTACTCTACCATGCCTACTCTCTCCTCTTGCAAGCAGAATAATCTATCCACTAAACTTTCCCACATTGTTCCCACTCCCCTGAGAATAGGAGACTGTTCTCACCAGTGCTGCTTAATATAGGACTTCATTGGAATTCTCCCAAGCTGGCAAGACTTGTGTTGTTGCTATAAAGGCGGAATGGCCAGGTATTTGCTGAACCTTACTTATCTGTGGAACTTTTTTCTCAGACAGAACTTTCAAGATGACAATAAGATATTTGGGAAAATTTGGACTTCTATCTCCATTCACATAAGCAGTTGCAACAACTTAGACCCTTATTTCTAGGGTTGGAAAGGATCTTGCTCTATACTTGGCCAATGAAAGCAGGAGCTAACACTTTTTGCACACACATTAGGATACTTATGTGTGCTATTTTAGATCCTGTTCATTTCTAAGGTAACTAGATATAGTTTGAGAAAGTTAACTAGTGTGAGAAATGTCATGCATGCAGAATTTCATCTATGACTTTTTCCTTTCATTGTCTCCTTTGTTTTGCTTCTTCAGCAAACTGCTCTTCTGGTGATTTTAATGACATTGTCATTTTTTCTAACAAAAGGTAATTAATTCATAAAAACAGTAAAAAGCAGTAGTAAATTGATTTTAAGCAGCATTAAACTTTCTTGTTTAATGAGACAGTAGATGTGTTAGCTGGAGAAACAAGAGTGATGGCTGAGATGTACTATCTCCCTTATGTTTTTAGTAATATTCATCTTTGCTCAAGGCTTTTCTAACCCAGTCTCTATGAACTCACAGAGTTCATGGGATCTCAAGAGGCAAAGCACTGATAAGGTCTAGTCAAATCACATAACACATTCAACAGCAACTGCCACAAATATCTATTGAATTCTTATGTATTGAATTGTATGTTGAACCAGGAAGACCCAGCAGCATTTTTATGAGCTTACATTGTACTGGGCAGGACAATTGATAAAGTGTCTAAATAAATTATTTAGCATATCAGAAATGAAAAGTGTGAAGGGGAAAATAAAATGGGGAAGGAAGATAGGGAGAACTGTAGTGTGTGTGTTTGCAATTTTAAACGTGGTGAATAAACCGAGCAGGTAAGGGAGAATGACTTTCTAACAGTCCTAGGAGTAATAAGTGGCGGAAAGAAACCTGTCCCCACTGTTCTTTCAACTTGATTGTCTTCAGCTCTCTGAATTTTTTATGGAAGCCAATCCCAGGATAAATCATCAATGTGAAATTGTTCATTGCTACATTCTTCAGGAATTTTTTGCTTCCAAAGACAAATAGACACCAGCCTTGCATTTGCTGAAGCAAATGTCCTGTGAAAGGACATTGAGGGGCCTTACGTAGCCTAGAAGGGCAGGAGGACAGTGGCCCTGGGAATGTGAATGCTGCTGAATGGTCTTTCCAAGGTTTGTTCCTAGTTCTCTGGGATCAGCTTCATTTCATCTCCTGATTAAGATGTGACTGTCAGCATAAGTCCTTAGACCTGGGCAAGAAGGGATCCTGGTCTTCCCTGAGCATCAGGGGCCACTGAAATTTTGAAGACCCTGACTCTGGGTCTGTTTCTGTTGTCTGATTGGGAAGCCCTTTGGGATACTCTCTGCCTATATAACCTCATGTGGAATTGAGCAGATGCTCAGAGGGGGTCCAGGACTTGTGCCCATAGGGCTATCCCAGGACCTGTAGCCGGCCAAGTTTCCAGGAGAGCAGACTGTCAAGCAGATGGCTTCTGTTGGATAAATCAGTATTTATTTTGTAGGGTTGTGAGGGGAGCTTGAGCAGGTAGGTGGTCCCTGTAACATCTCCCTCTGGGAGATGACATAATGACAAGGGTGTCACATTGAATTTATAGCATTGGGTGAGTGGGGGGTTAACAGCAGTGGACAGGAATCCTATTAAATAGCTGGGATCCAGATTTTAATGGAGCACATCTTTTGACCTATTGAAACCTCATTCTCTTTATCTTCAAAACAGAGAGAAGGGACTTTTAAAATTATTAAATGAAATGTGGTTGGAAAAATACTTAGAACAGTGCTTAGCACATAATACCCGTTCAATTATTATCATCATAATTGCTATTATTTGGAGAGACAAAGAAAGATTAAAACATCTTCCCCAATGTTTTTAAGAGACTTGGGCTCCATCTCCATTGTTCCCTACACCTCATTTCTTTTAAATATGTCATACTTCCTTCCTAAGTAAACGAGAATAGGTATCCAAAAACAAAACCAAAGCCATAATGGATCCCCTTGATAGTTAAAGCTTTCGGTTGAAGAACACCAGTTTTGTCTGATCCTAATGCACACACACACACACACACACACGTATTTTTGAAATACAACTCAAGCTCCAAGTATCTGGTGAAAGCAAAATGAGAGAGCATTTACAACTTTGTTGAATGTTGTTTTTATTAGGGGAAAAATCACATAAAGTTAATTGGTACTTTGAATTGCAAAATATTGACACTTAAGTAAATTTAACTCACAAAAAGGAAATTATACCAAAGTCCAAAATGCTGGGGGGGGGGGGAAGTAATCAGCCCTTATATTGCATACAATAGTAAATTAAATTCAAATAGTTATTCCTCCAGCCTTCAAGCTGTGATTTTAATTATCCTTAGATCTAAGGATTCTAAGTTAAAGTTTTCACAGTGACTGTAATTTTTGTCCCATTAACCATCTAGCAGGATCATTTTTTTTTTTTTTGTTAGAGGCTCTCCCAAGTTAGAAATGATGTGAGCCTATTAACTTGGTGCTAGAGTGGCAACTGGGGCCACAAAACTGCTTTTGGGTGCTTAAATGTTCCATGATGAGCTCTTTAAAGGGAATTTTTTTTAAAAAAAAAAAACATTTTATTTCTTATTGGAATTTGTCTAGTATATCAGTCAGCCAAGAAGTGTTTATTGAGTGCTTATTATATGTGATCCTCAGTGATAAGTATAAGAAGGAAGAAAGGAATGAACAGAGGAAGTGGGGGAAAAGAAGAGGGAAAAACCATTAGAGTCCATTAGTTCATTAGAGCTCATCATGCGTCTGTGCATGTGTCTCTGTGTAGCTCCTCATGTGTGCACTCAAGAGAGGGTGTCCTCTTAGGAAGTGATGTTAATTGAGAATTGCTTTATCGCTATTCAAATATGTCCGTTGTGGAAGAGTCTAGCGTTTCCAGATGTCCGTGGATGGTCTTTGGTGTTCCAAGCATACAGTAAGTCCATCCAGGAAGGGGATCCAAACTTCAACTGATGATCATTTTAACAAGATATAGGCTGTATGTGAGAAGAACACAGGACCCCATCAACTTCAAAGGTTTATGAATTATCTAGAAACTGTATTTTCTTAAGAGTACCTACATGCAGAATAAAATCACAAGGTTATCCTGTAGAAATTGGTGGGCAGATCCAGGAGGGACATTGTGTTGGGTACAGGGCTATGAGACAAACCTTTCTCTAAATTATCTAGTCTGTCATGTAGGAGAGTAGGAAAGTTTCAGTTTAAAATCATATGAGTGTTTAGAATAATTGAATTTATAAATTTATGTTCTAAATTAGTATTTTTAGGTCTGTGTGTATGTGGTATTTTATGTATGTGTAATGTTTAAGAGAATTTGGATTCACATGTATTTTTATATAAATTTTCACATGTATTATTGAGAAATATTCTGCTTTGGTTTGAATATGAGGTGTTCCCCAAAAAACTTTTGTGAAAATGGAGGAATGTTTGCAATTGAAATGATTAAACAGTTACCTATCAGTTCATCCTACTTGAACTGATGGACTGTTAACCATAGGCAGATGAGGCATAGATGGAGGAGGTGGATCACTGGGGGCACATTCTGGAAGAGTTCATCTGACCTGAGTTCCTCCTCTTCCTTTTTCTGCTTCCTGACCCATAATGTGGACAATGATCCTCTACCAGGTCCTTCCTCCGTGATTTTCTGCCTCACCTTGGACCTAGAGCTATGGACTTGACTTATCACAGACTGAACCTTTAAGACCATGATCTGAAGAAAGGTTTTCCTTTTATAAGTTGTTCTTGTTGGGTATTTTGGTCACAGTGATGCAAAATTGACTAGTACATGCTCTTAATTAAGAAGAAATATTTTGGGAAAAGGGAAATCTTTGAGAAGCTTTAAAGTGTCTGTCTTCTGTATGCCACCAGTCACCATGAGAGATATTCCCATGGAAAGGGAGATGATGATTTCTGGAGTAGCAAAGGCCAGTATCACTTAGCCACTGACGAAAGTTGGGTGCAATTAATGAACATATGTATGGCTAAGTGAGAGAAATCAAGAATACCTTGACCCACAGGACAGTGTGGAAGTGGCCAATAGGTTGCCCCTTTCTCTCTTACCTCCCTCCCTTCTCTCTTTCCCTCTCTTTTTTCCCATTCCTTCTTTCTCTTTCCTGTTGAACAAAACTATGAAATTTTTGAGTAAATGAATAGACTAAGAGCCCACTGACTTAACTGAATTTCAGTTTCTCAGGGAAATTTCGATGGGTCATGGATGAATTTCAGTTATTGCCTTGAGATTTTGGCAGTGGAGACTGCAACACATTTCTTCCTGTACTAAGTTGTTACAGGCTGAGTTGCCAACCCAACTGGAAGAAACTTTGCAATAGATTGCACTTAATGGAGATGAGCATTTCTGAGTAGTGCAGTGTTCAAGGTGGGAACATATCTGACACCTTTTGTATACCACTTTGAGATCTTTTTTGGTCGATATTTATCTTCAGCCACTGAAAATAGACTCTGCTTTCACGCAGGGGCAATTGAACAGTCTCTGCTCAGCCTCGTTCAAGGTACCTCTCACTTTCTTTTTCTCTCACTTTTTTTTTTTTGGGTGTGGAAGGCATGTAGCAAACATCCCAGCCTTCACATACTTGCTACTTGGAATTGTATGAAAATGATTGCACATTGGGTGAATCCTTGAATAGTTGGAGACAGTAGCTAAAAGGTAAGCATGACTCCCTTTTGTCTCACAAAAGGATTCTGAGATACATGTAGAAATTTCCTCAGAAGACCTCTGCTGTGAGCTGCAATTGCCCTTAGCCTTGGCCATTTGGATCACACATCCTGGTATCGACTTCCTCTACTTTCCCCTAACCATCCTGAAATCACATTCCTAAGTAAACTATCTCCAGGCAAGTCTTTATGATAGGCTGTACTTCAGGAAACCCAAAATAAGACAGAAGGGATTCTACTTTCCAATTTGGAAATGAGTAAATTCAGGCTTAAAGAAGTTAAGTAACTTACCAAAATCCTAATGTCTAACTCTAAATCCTGTGTTCTTTACACGATGTAACCAAATACTTTATTCCCTTCATGCAGCTCTTTCTTGCCTTGTTTGGAGATCCTGTCAGCAATGGGGGTAAAAACTTCATTCCACAGAGAGTGCACCAAGCTAGTGCTATAGTGCAGAGAGAAGGTAGCCATCTATGTACAGGGTCCTGAGTGGCCCAGTGACCTTGTGACAATTTGAGGTAAATTCAACCAACCATAGCAGACACCAGGGCACATAGACAAGGCAATGGGAGGTATGGTCCAGTACTGAAAGTCCCTCCAAGAGATTCCAAACCAGAGGAAGATGCAGTTAAAAGCAAACACTTTCTGTGGACAATTGCTGGGAGTTTACATGTATTGACATGATGGAAGATCTGGGAATGGAAGGAAAAGGAGCTTTATTGACCTAAAAAAATACTGAAAATAAGACCGGTAAACAGCAAGAGGAACACACAGATCACAACTGACTCATGTTGATTGTAGACTAGGGATAATGTGTTTGAAATAGCACATTGATATATTTTCCCACCCATAAAAATCCTAAATCTGTATTTTTTTTTATGTCTGTATGTATTTGTGTAGCTACCCAATGAAACAATGGATTTCATTATTTCAAGGGGATTCAAGGTTTGTATATATACATAATTGAATATTATTATGTGTGTGTGTGTGTGTGTGTGTATATATATATATATATATATATATATATATATATATATATATATCACATTTTCTTTATCCATTCATCTATCTACGTTGGTTCCACAATTTAGCTATTGTGAATTGAGTTACTGTAAATATTGATGTGGCTGCATCACTGTAGTATGCTGCTTTTAAGTCCTTTGGGTATAAACCAAGGAGTGGGATAACTGGGTCAAATGATAGTTCAATTAAGAGTTTTCCAAGGAATTTTCATACTGCTTTCCATATTGGTTGCACCAATTTGCAGTTCCAATAGCAATGTATGAGTGTACCTTTTCCCCTACATCCTCGCCAACACTTATTTTTGCTTGTATTCTTAATAGCTGTCATTCTGACTGGTGTGAGAGGAAATCTTAGAGTAGGTTTGATTTGCATTTCTTTACTTACTATAGATATTGAACATTTTTTATATATTTGTTGATCGATTATACTATTGATTGGGTTATTTGGTGTGTGTGTGTGTGTGTGTGTGTGTGTGTGTGTGTGTGTTAAGATTTTTGAGTTCTTTATATATCCTGGAGATTAGTGCTCTATCTAATGTGTGTGTGGTAAAAATTTGCTCCCATTCTGTATTCTCTCTATTTACTTCACTGATTGTTTCTTTTACTGAGAAGAAGCTTTTCAGTTTGAATCTATTCCATTTATTGATTCTCAATTTTATTTGTTGCACTTTAGGAGTGTTGTTAAGGAAGTAGAGGCCTAATCTGACATGATGAAGATTTGGGTCTACTTTTTCTTCTATTAGGTACAGGGTCTCAGGTCTAATTTCTAGGTCCATGATCCACTTTTTGTTGAGTTTTGTGCATGGTGAGAGATAGAGGCTTAATTTCATTTTTCTGCATATGGATTCCCAGTTTTCCCAGCACCATTTGTTGAAGAGGCTATCTTTTCTCCAATGTATGTTTTTGGTGTTCTTTTCTAGTATGAGATAACTCTTTTTATGTGTGTATCTCTCTGTGTCCTCTATTCTGTACTATTGGTCTACAAACCTATTTTTGTGCCAATATCATGTCATTTTTGATAATATAGTTTCATAATATAGTTTAAGTTCTGCTATTATGATGTCTCCTGCTTCACTCTTCTTGCTAAGGATTGATTTGGCTCTTCTGGGTCTCTTATTTTTCCAAATGAATTTCATCATTGCTTTTTTGAGTTATATGAAGAATGTCATTGAGATTTTAATAGGAATTTCATTAAATCTGTGTAACAGTTTTGGTAGTATGACAATTTTGACAATATCCAAGAACCTTGTAAATCTTTCCATTTTCTAAGGTCTTCTTCAATTTATTTCTTTGGTGTTCTGTAGTTTTCATTGTAGAGGTCTTTAACCTCTTTTGTTAGATTGATTCCCAAGTATTTTATATTTTTTGAGGCTGTTTTGAATGGGGATGTTTTCCTAATTTCTCTTTTAGTGGATTCATCACTTATGTATAGAAATGCATTTGATTTATGAGTATTGATTTTATATCCTGCTACTTTGCTGAATTAATTTATTAGTTCTAGAAGTTTTCTGGTGGGATTTTTTGGATCTTATTGATATAGAATCATATCACCAGCAAATAGTGATAGTTTGAGTTCTTCTTTTCCTATGCATATCCCTTTATTTTCTTTTCTCTGTCTGATTGCTCTGGCTAGAATTTCAAGGACTATGTTAAATAGAAGTGGTGAAAGAGGGCATCTCTGTCTTGTTCCAGCTTTTAGAGGGAATTCTTTCAATTTTTCTCCATTTAGATTGATGTTGGCCTTGGCCTTAGCATAGACAACTTTTACAATGTTGAGATATGCTCCTATTATCCCTACTTTTTCTAGTGTTTTGAACATGAGGGATGCTGTATTTTGCTGAATGCTTTTTCTGCATCTATTGAGATGATCTTATGACTCTTATATTTAAGTCCAATGAATTGTATTATTGATTTCTGTATGTTGAACTGACCTTGCATCCCTGGGATGGACCTCACTTGTTTGTGTTGCACTATCTTTTTATTGTGTTTTTGCATTGTCATAATTTTATTGATAATTTTTGCATCTATGTTCATTAGAGATATGGGTCTGAAGTTTTCTTTCCTTGATGTGTCTTTGTCTGGTTTTGGAATCAGGGTGATATTGGCCTCATAGAATGAATTTGGAAGCGGTGTTCTTTTTCTATTTCATGGAATAATTTGAGAATTATTAGTATCGGTTCTTCTTTGAAAGGTCTTATAGATCTCAGCTGTGAATCTGATCTTGGTCTTTTCTTTGTTGGTAGGCTTTTGATGGTGTCTTCTATTTCATTGCTTGAAATTGATTTGTTTAACTTGTGTATATTGTTCTGATTCAGTTTGGGTGAATCATATGACTCTAGAATTTTTTTTTGATGTCTTTGATATTTTCTATTTTATTGGAGTACAGATTTTCAATATAGTTTCTAATTGTCTTCTGTACTTATGTAGTGTCCATTTCCTTAGAAATCTCCATTTATTTTAGTGCAGGAAGGGACCAGGAAGGGACAGAAGGAAGAGGAAGCAGTGCAACCTGACCCCTGGCTTCACGTTCACCCTGGTGTTGAACACCAGAGGGCCGTGGAAGGAGTTGAAAAGTTGGGGTCCATGCCTGACTGAAACAAGGTGAGTCTTTGCACTATCATGGAGTAACCTCAAGCCAACTGTGACTACAAGAGGATAGTAATTGCCATGGTAGGCAGAGATGGGGCCTGGGGCAGAGCTTTCTGGTTTTCTAAAGTTGATCCCTACATTTCAGAATGGTGGGGACAGCTGAGAGACAGCCAGCCATCCCAGGGGTGGACGGGGCTTCAGAAGATGGAGTCTCAGATGACCCCTAAGGTGGTGGGGGGAACCCAAAGCAAGGCTGGGAGGGGATTGTTCCAGAAGTTCTCCTCTTCTGGATTCTCAAAGGCTCCATAGTGACCAGTGGGAGTTGAGGTGAATCCTAGTGAGCAGGTAGAGAAGGGAAAGCTGCTGCCCATACCATCTCTGAGCAGGGCACAGGTAGGAACAGCATGCTGTGGGTTTGACAGCTGCTGTGACCCCAGGAGAGGATGGGAATGTGGTGCCAAAAGACCTGGCACCATGAGCTGGGCAGCCTTTGGACAAGGTCCCTGAGGGAAAGTAACCATACAATCCCACCATAGGACATCCTCTCCTGAAGCCATGAGTTTATCTGAAAGGACTCACAGAATGGACCCAAGAGATTGGCTATAGAAAATAAAAGCAGATGCATGTTCAGCACATCTGAGCTATAATAGGAAAATATCCTACAAGTGAGGTGATGTTTCATGAACAAATTAAAGCTGTTCAGACATGGAATGGAGGGTGTTGTTCTGCACTATTCAAAAGAAAATCCCACTGTTCAGATCCTTGGTTGCTCCATGAGAGGTGAGTGACCCACCAAATCCCAGGTGTTAAAGTGACTAAGGTCTGCTGCTGTAACAAAATACTCGATTCTGGGTAATTTGTAAAAAAAAAAAAAAAAAAAAAAAAAAAAAGAGAGGCTTATTTAACTCACAGTTTTAGAGGTGCAAGACCTTGACACTGACATCTGCTGTCTCAAGTCAGTGCCTTCTGTCTATATCATGTGGTGGAAGACAGTGCCTGCAAGAGGAGAAATCACATGGTGAGAGAAGCCAGAGAGTGGGGAGGTGCCATTCTCCTCTATAGCAACCATCTCATAGGGCAGAACTCCTCATGGCATGATCACCTTCCACGGCTCTCCACCTCTTAAGTTTTACCACTTCCTATCACTGCTCTGAGGACCAAGCTTCAAACACACACAACTTTGGTGGACACAAACTTAGTCTCAACCACCGCAGTCACTCAGCAGATGTCTGGCCATCTGGTGCCTGTCTGGAACATTCCAGTACCATAGGCAATCATCTCAGGTACTTTTGAGAATTTGAAATATGTTTAAAATATGATTATAACTTGAGAAATTATATTCATAAGGCAATATGAATAGGTGAGTGCAAAATATTAATGTCAGTTTCATTTTGAAAGTATAATAGTTTAGATATATTAGATTTAATGAAATATTTTTATTTCACCTGAGTTATCCTGTTTCTTTTTACCATTTTCAGTGTGGAAGTAAGAAAATGTTGTGTCATATATGCAGCTTGAATTTGTGGCTTGCTTTATGTTTTAGTCTAAACTATAACAAAGGAGAAGAAGCAAAAAAAGGTGTACATCAGTGCTGTGACCTGTGTGGGGGACCACATCATTTCCTCTTCAGATTGGCATATTTGGAGAGTGAAAGTGGGCATTTGTAGATGCTGAGACAAGGGTCGTGAACTGGAGCCATTCTTGCCAAATGAAGATGTAAAGTCATTTTTCTAGGGAGTGAGGTGCTATTCATGCCACAGAGAAAGGCCAGGTGAGGACCATAAGTTTGTTTTAGGGAGATCATTTTTCCTAGTGTCAAGGAAAAAAAAACCTGAAGTTTTGTCACACCTGTTTCATGTTCTTTCTACTCTTAGAACAAACTGACGGCTTCCTATTTCTAAGAGGACAATTGAAGACAAAAAGAATCCATGCTCCAAAGAATTTCTTGAGTGTCAGAAATTTTTATGAAGCATGTGGATGTATTAACTTATGTACATTAGAAACACATGATTGCATTTGCCTTTAAAACACGTACACACTTAAAACTTAATGGGAAAAGGGCTTGGCAGATGGTTTTCTAAATCCCAGTGTTTTCATGCACATACACCTCCACAGGCACTTAGAGGATGCGCTTCCCACACAAAACCAGCAGCTTTCCTCTGTCTGCAGAGCTGGGCTCTTTATGGATGTTCACCCAGAGTCTAGCACTTTGGGTCAGAGGATCAAGGATCCTGAAAAAATAAACACTTTCCTGAACTCAAAAAACTTAACACCCCCCAAAACAATAACCCAATCAATAAATGGGCAAATTAACTCTACAGGTCCTTCATAGAAGAAATGCAAAGGGTCAAAAAAATATATGAAAAAGAGGTTCAACAACTCTAGCAATTAGAGAAGCATAAATTGAAGCTACATTTTTAATTTTAAAACTCACTCCACTCAGAATGGCAGTTATCAAGAATGCAAGTAACAATAAATGTTGACGAGGATGTGGGGGGAAAGGTGCACTTGTACCTTGCTTGTGGGACTGCAAATTGGTGTAACCAATCTGGAAAGCAGTATGGAGATTTGTTGGAAAACTGGGAATGGAATTACCATTTGATCCAGCTACCCTGCTCCTTGGTTTATACCCACAGGACTTAAAAACATACTACAGTAATTTAGCCACATCAATGTTTGTATCAGCTCAATTGACAATAGCTCAGCTGTGGAACCAACCTAGGTGCCTTGCAACAGATGAATGGATAAAGAAAATATGGTATATACACAATTGAATATTACTCAGCCATAAAGAAGAATGAAATTATAGCATTTGTTGGTAAATGATGGAACTGGAAAACATCATGCTAAGTGAAATAAGCCAGTCCTCACAAACCGAAGGCCAAATGTTCTTTCTGATATACAGATGCTCACCCACAGCAAAAGAGGATAGGGAGGGGAGGTATAGAGGTTCATTGGATTAGACCAATGGGAATGAAAGGAAGGGAGATGGGTGGGAATAGGAAAGACAGTAGAATGAATTGGACATCACTTTCTTCCATTCATATATGAATACATGACCAGTGAAATGCCGCATCATGTACAGCTACAAGAATGGAATCCTAATTAGAATAAGTCATACTCTACATGTGTATAATCTGCCAAAATACACTTTATTGTCATGTTTATATAAAAAGAACAAATAAAAAAGGTTGTTTTTAAAAAAAACACCAAACACATTTCAAAGAGAATTAAAACCACTTACCACAGTAGAAAAAAATAAACAAATAAACACTTTGCTTAGTCTGAAATCTGGAGTTTTCAAAGGAAGGTAGGAAACTCTGACTGAAGACTCCAGCACAGCCCAGTAAGTCTTTGTACCTCCCTCTGCATTCTCCTCCCACTCTTCCTCTTGGATCAATGTAATGATTTCTCTACTGACATATCCCTTCCTTCCTATTCCCAGCAGGTTCCTTTGCTGCTCTGGGAGACTCAGTTCAATCTTTCTCCCTTCCCTGACTCTAAGGAGTCCTTTTCTCGTAGTCTTGGGGAGGATTGGCTCCTCCACCCAGACCCTGGAGGCTTCATGAAACCTTTATGGGAGTGTTTCTTCTTAATGGACCATGCTCTTGGTCACCTCGACCACCTCCTCACTCTGCATGAGCTCCTTCAGGGAAGGAAGGACCTGTGTTTCCTCCAGGGGGCATCTCTGGGGAGTGCCATGTCTTACTGACCTTCCCTATATATGGAGTCCTTCCCATCACTGAAAAGTCATTGTGATATACAAGAAGTGCAACATGACAAAACCCCAACGACAGTGACAGGTGACTAGGAAGTGCCCCGATTGTCCATGAAGACCTTGACGTTTGCAAGACTGAGCAACTTTCCCGAGCATCACTTGGTTTGGAATTGCAGGCAATTTCTTTTTTTTTTTTTTTTTTTTCCCTCTCACTGAACATGCCTGTTTGGCTGAATTGAACACAGATGCTTCAGGTCACAGACAGACACATTTTGAATTTTGGATCTGATCTTAGCTTAAAAAAAAAAAGGGGGGTTTTACTCCAATGAAGGCTGATGGTAAGAAGCTCATATAAAGTAGTGAGACTTTAGCACAGAATTCTCAAAGGAAGTATTTCATGTTATGAGGGAGGGGCTTAAGGTCTCAGTGGGGCTCATGAAGTCCACGAAGCCCTATGTTTGTGGTAAGGTTTAGTGTCTATGTGAGTCACTTTGTGCCTGGGTGTGACTGTGAGGAGAATACAAAGCATGGCCACAAGGGTGCCTAAGGGCCCTTCTGCCCAGACAGAGGGGATGCCGGGCACTTCCTTGGGGATCAAGCTATTGCCATTTGGGCCAGTTTTCTCCTGCAGGCCCCCTTCCAGGCCAGGGGCTGGCAAGGCCTGGAGGAGGGGCCCTGGGTCTCCCTGGCATCCTGTGTATTAACACTCTTGCCTTGCAGACTCGCTAATCCCTCCAGTAAGCTGCTTGGCTCAGCTCCTTTGCCAGATCTGATAGGAGGATTTAACCTTTCCTTTTTCCCTCTTGGCACACACTCAATGGAATCCAAATAAAGAATTAGAGACTTGAAAGGGACTTTCCATTACCAAACAATTCGGTTTAAATTTCCGACCTTTCCTCTACCTTTTTTTTTTTTTTTCCATTCCCTTCTTTCTTCCTCCCCAACATTTGGGAGTCATGGCTGGCACAAATACGCTGGGGACGTGTGGAGAGCCAGAGACCAGGAACGTGAGTGGAATTTTCCAAATTAAGGCGGCTTATTGGCTTTTGTTGCCAAGCGAGCTGGGGAGGCCTGGCTTTGGGGAACGCCTGGGAACAGGAGTGCTCTGACATCTGGAAGAGGGTTTGGCTTTTATGGCATTAGCCACACAGGCTCTGGCTTCATGGAACACTTAGCATTTTTTCTGCAATTCACCAGACACCCTCTTCATTCTGAGTCCTTCCTGCTGTTGCTCCTGGAACACAAATCCAACAAGTCTTAACTGAACAGCTACGGGATCAGAAGCTGCTCCACCATCTCAGGGTAATAACAGTAGCTAATGTTTATGAGGAGCTGATATGTGCCAAGCATTACGCTGGCCCCACAACACTAAGGGGTGGGTCCACCATCTTTCCCCATTGGACAGTTGAGGATTCTAAGACCCAGGGAGGAAAGCATAGCTTCAAGTTCTCCTGGACAGGATGTAGAAGAACTAGAATGCAAACCAGGCAATCTGTCTCAAGAGCCAGAAAAGAATAACCAGAGTGGAACGGAAGCTTCTCACAGGGCCAGGAACATGAAACACAACCAACAAATTTTCCTTATGGCAATGAGGAGAAAGAACTGTCAAAATAAAACTAATATATGCTTTTGATCTTAGTTTTAAGAATAGCCTTTTGTTTCTTTTTAGCATGATGATAAATTAATAATCCATGTTTATGGTAACAATTTCAAAATCATTCCCACCAAAGATGCCAGGTATGAATGATTTTATATGATGGTTCTTTCAAATGGACTAGAAATGTTATTGACATGCTGTACACGCAGATATGGAGTTTGGATGGAAGTATTTAATAATTCTTTATAATAACAAGAGCTGACATTTATAGAGTGCTTACCAAATGTCAGTTACTGTTTGAAGCTCTTTGCCTATGTTAGCTCCTTGTCATTTTCCCAATAGTCCTGTGAGTTAATTCCAGTTATTATTCTCCTTTTTCATATATATATGATTTGAAGTAACTTACCTGGGATCATGAACAGTTAGCTAGTAGCAGAGTGGGATTTCTATTCCATGAAGTATGGTTCCAATGCCTGACCTCTTAGTCAGTCACCCATGCAGCAGGGTTAGGAGTTCCGAGTTCCTACTTTTGTGATCATTCTTTTCTATGTTTGTCTATTGGTCAATGTTGCACATGCCAATCACCGTTCAAGATTTGGAAATAGCAGCACGTGTTTTTTCCCCAGGAACTGCAACAGAAGTTAAAGCAATTTATAGCAAAGTCTGAGAACAGACAATAAGAGGTGACTGTAACACTAGGGGGCGTGATTGAGAGTTGGTCTTGCCTAGTAAAAATCCACTCCATCCTGACAGTGTCTCCAGATAGGAAGGCTTCTACCAGCATTCGTTTAAGAAAGGAATGAACGGTCAATATGTACAGATGATCACTAGTACTGAGAGTAGAATATGGTAAGACTCTTTAAAAACATTTTCTTTGTTTCTTTTTAGGTATATATAGCAGTAGAGTGCATTTGGATGTATTATATGTATATAGAATATAACTTATCCTAATTTGGATTCTATTCTTGTGGTTGTACATGGAATGGAGTTTCATAGGTCGTGTATTCATATATGAACACAGGAGAGTTATGAAATAAATTGTAGAGTTTGTGTTTTGTTCAATCCCAATAGCTTTCTGGAAAGCAGTGCCATGGTCCATGGTAGACAGGTAAAACTACAAACAGTAACAGCAGCAAGAGCGACAGATCAATCTGACAATTGCTAGATGGTATCAGATGCCTTCCTGTTGCACAGTCGGGGCCATCCGGTGCTGAGTACTGGGCTTGGAACACACTTCTGTACTTCCCTGACAATTCCAAGCCTGGACAAAACCCTTTATACCAACACGACATCATTTGTCTTTTGGAGCTAATTAGTACTGAACCACGCTCTCCTTGAACTGGCATCTTATATTATTCTGACAGAAAAAATAAATAAATGCTGTAGTGGCCCAAGCTCATGTTGGGAACACACTAACTGAGCTGGACTATGGGTTTGAGCCCCAACTCTTTCTAACTGTGTGACGTTGGTTAAATCATTCAACTTCTTTAAACTTCTCTGTGCTCATTTTCACTGGCATATAGTAAGGACTCAATAACTTATTTACGGAAGAAAATGGGTGGCTTCATTAAAAAAGGGGTTTTCTTCTTTCAGGGTTGATCTAGCAACAGTGAGAACGATAAAAGCAAGACTGGGTACTGAAAGTCAAGACTGGGCAAGTGGAGCCCTCTCTTCACGTCATAGCCAAGGAGAACCCTGTGCATGGCAAGACAGAAGACTTCCTTTCGGTTTGTCTTCAGTGTTTCTGCTGATGTGTTCGTGGTGTGGTCCTGTGTTCCATGTCTGCAGTCTGAAGGGAAAACCCCATGCACCATCAGACTAAGAAAAGGCATAGGCTCCACTCTCAAGGCTCTCTCTTTCCATTCTTGAATAATTGCTAGATAAAGCCAACCTCAAACCTTAGTAGTCCACTAAGAAGGTTACACAATATATATTTACAAATTCATCTCAGACTGTATTCCAGCCAGCCGTTAGGATTTTAAAAGCATGTGCATGTTGTATTGTGGCTGCTAAAGTTCATGTCTGCTACTATTATTCAATCTGCTAAAAATTGTCATTTAATTTAATAATATGATGAAAGCCTAAAAATAAATGACATGAATTATTATATAATATCTCTTTCCACCCACTCACTCCACAGAGTCCTTCCTTATTTGGAGGCCTTTAATATTCTAGGAACATAGTTGAATCTTACACACCCACAGAAACCTCATTACAATACAGCTATCTGGGTCTCTAATAGAGTTCGGTAATTTTAGACCTCGCCAGGGATGCTAACTACTAGCATTCTAAGCAGATCTTCTTAAGCTGATAGAAGACATGCATCCGATAAATGCATTAGTCTTTTACAGAAATACGTTATGTATAAGTAAGATCTCTCTAAGCATTTGTGCACTGATTGATGTGTGCAGAAGATAGAGTGAGTACTCTTGAAGGCTAATACATGCAAGGCTCTGTGTCAAATGCTTTCCATGCATGTTTTAGTCATCTGTTACCACAACTTAGAAGCTTACAGCAGAGCATGTTCATTATCTGTCAGTTTTTCTGGGTGAGAGTCTGAGCTGGCCCTCTGGTCAAGGACTCTCAAGATGGCTATCAGGATATCCACTGGACTGGCAACTCAGGGAAGCATCTGCCTCCATGCTCTCTCAGGCAGGCTGATTCCTTTGGCTGCGTAACTCAAGTCCACAGCTTTCTACTGACTGCCCACTGGGGGCCACCCTCAGCTCCTACCACTTGGGGCTTCCATGGACAGTTTCCAATATGGCTGTGTGCTTCTTCAGGCCAGCAGGGGAATCTCAATCTCTCTCTCTCTCTCTCTCTCTCTCTCTCTCTCTCTCTCTCTCTCTCTCAACAAAGACTTCTATAATGAAACTTAATCTCTAGAGTGACAGCCCTTGCCTTTCACATACTCCATGGGTTAGAAGCAGGTTCCAGGTTCCTCCATGAGGAAGAAGTTATACATTTTCTTCCTAAATGTATAACCCCATTTAATCCTCCCAGTAGCCCTCAGAGACACATCCTTTTATAATTATTTGGCATTCAGAGTCAAGGAAGCAGGGAAATCTAGGAGAGCAGAGACAACCCATCGAGATGGATGTCACAGCAAAACCCTGGGACTTTACCACCTGCATTCAAACCACATCTTTGCTTCTGCTTTACATAGCAGACTGAGGAGTTTTTGTTTGCTGGATGCTGGATTCTGCCCCCATATTTACCTTTTCTCTTTTTATCCTGACTATCTGTTGCAGGGAGCTGTCATAATCCCTGTTTTATAGAATATGAAACTGACTCTTTGCAACTTTCAGCAAGTTGTTTAACATCCCTGAGCTTCATCCTACTCATCTATAAGAGGGAGACAATAGCAACTCATTAACTCATTGATTGCACTGTGAAGACTAGATGAAGCACTATGTACACAAGACTTTTTTTTTTTTTTTTTTTTGTACCAGGGATTGAACCCAGGGGTGCTCAACCACGGAGCCACATCACCAGCCCTATTTATATTTTATTTAAAGACAGGGTCTCACAAAGTTGCTGAGGCTGGCTTTGAACTCATGATCCTCCTGCCTCAACCTCCTGAGCCACTGTGCACAGGATTTTGAGAATTGCCCATCTCAATTAGTAACTCAATATATGCTACTAAGTATTGATTTGGAGGCTATGAATTTTGCCTAAATCAGTATGTTTAAGATGAAAAATTTAACAGTTTGAGAGTAGATCAAGTTATTTTTAAGAATCTGTATTTCTTCTGCCTCTGTCAGGTACTGGAGAAATATTTTGTACCTGCCATTCTGTTCCTGATAGCTTCTTATTTCAAGTGTACTCTTTTTTACTTATTCCCATAAAGGGCCTTTTGGACGTTAACCAAAACTTGTGTTGGCTTCGCAGCCACTGTATGTCTCAGGTGTTTTTTCTGAGGACTGTTGGACCTTGCTACCCCATGCATAGCCTTTACTTCTTCTGTGTTAGTGAGCTCTCTTGTCATTGTGACCAAAGTACCAGACAAGAACAACTTACAGGTAGAAAGGCTTATTTTGGCTCGTGGTTTCAAAGGTCTCACTCAGTCCGTGGTTGGCAGGCTCCATTGCTCTGAGCCTGAGATGAGGCAGAGCATCATGGTGGAAGGGCATGGGGAGGAAAGCCGATGAGCTCATTGCAGCCAGGGAACAGAGAGAAGGTAAGGGAGAGGGAGAGGTGTGGTTCCACAGGTCATGCTCCCCATGGCCTTCTTTCCCTACCATGCACCACCTGCCCACAGTTTCCACCACCTCTCAGTAGTCCACTCAGCTATCAATGGACGAATCCATTGGTGAGGCCAGAGCCCTCATTGTTCCACCATTTCCCAAAGCCCCATAGCTGGACATTGTTGCACTGGAGATCAAACCTTCAGCTCACGAGCTTGGGGGAACATTTCATACTCACACAACAGCATTCTCCCATTTTCTTTTCTCCTTTGGCTTTCCCCACTGGGGCCTGGGAAATAGATGTAAGGTTTCATCTCGGTTTTCTTCTTTCCCTTCCAGTAGGACTCAGTGAGTGCAGGTTAAACAGAGAATTCAGTCCCTCCGTCAAAGGGTTCTCATAGATGATGCTCTCCAGATGCAGAGAATAATCAGTACTAGTCTCTATCCTCCAAGTTTATGGAAGATAAAACTAGAAAATCTCCCCCAAGCGTAGAGAATCACCAGGGGAGAATCACCAAGCAGGATGAATTCTCCAGGAGGTTTCCTGAAGTTAAAAAGGATCTAGTAATTAGGGTCTGGTGACAATATGGATTTCTAGAAAAAGCCTTAGTCTTGACATTGAACAAGCCTGGGCTCTAGTGCCAGCTCTGCTTCTTGCTAGCTGTGTTTGTTCTCTGAACTTCAGTTTCCTTATCAGTAAGAGAAGGTCAATAGTAATCCCCTTCTCAGATATTGCTGTGATGCCAAAATAATGAAACCAAAGTGTGTTATGAATTGAAAAGGACATTGCAAATGGGAATTATGATACAGAAATGAGATAAATTGCAGAAAAACAAAGACTTGAGAAAATCAAAAGCTTGAGAAAAATTAACTGACTTTAAATTTTATCCCAAGGAAATTACCACCTCACCATCTTTTCTTCTTTGATGTAATTTCGTTAAAAATTGTGATCCTACTATGGACATGGAATTTTTTCTTTTTATCAGAGCATCATACTTATACGTAGCATTTGGTTTCCTATTGACATTATTATACATACAAGGAATTTGATTTCAATCCCCAATTCCCCTCCCCATTTCTTCTTCATCTCTCCTCCTTTACTCTTTCCTCTGCTCTACTGATCTTCCTTTCACATCTTTATTCATTCATTTATTTTTGAAAATATTTTGGTGTGGGTGATTGAACCCAGAGGCATGTTATCTCACTTTTCATTTTGAGATAAGGTCTCACTGTGTTGCTTAGGGCCTTACTAAGTGGCTGAAGCTGGCTTTGAACTTAGGATCCTCTTGCATTAGTCTCCCAAATTGCTGGGGATTACAGATGCGCACCACCACACCTGTATTCATTATTTCTAATTAGTACTTTCTACATATACATAAAGGGGATATTTCCTTTGATATCTCTCTCTCTCTCTCTCTCTCTCTCTCTCTCTCTCTCTCTCCATATATATGGCTATATATACATTTTTTCTGGATATTAACCCCCTGTTAGAGGAGTAATTGACAAAGATTTTCTGTATATATATATATATATATATATATATATATATATTTCCTCCCTCCCTGCTTCTCCTTCCTTTACTTCTACTCCACTGATCTTCCCTATATTTTGTGATGTCTGATCCCCTTCTTTCCCTTAATTCTGCTTTAGCTCCTAAAATATGAGATAAAACATTTGACCCTTGATGTTATGAGCATAGCTTATTTCATTTAGGATGTCCCCCTCCCACACACATTTTTATCCATTTATTAGCAAATATCACTATTTCATTTTTCTTTATTTCTAAGTAAAGCTCCATTGTATACACAGACCACATTTACTTGATGGGCATCTGGATTGATTCCATTATTTGGCTGTCTCGAACGGTGCTGCTACAAACATTGTAGTGGCTTTATCACTTTGGTGTGCTGATTTTAGTTCTTTAGTTAGTTCATTAGTAACATCATTTAGTTCTTTTGGATAATACCAAGGAGTGGGTCATATGGTGGTTTTATTCTTAACTCTTTGAGGAATCTCCACACTGTTTTCCAAAGTGGTTGTACTAATTTGCAGTCCCACCAACAATGTATGGGTGTACCCTTTTCCCTGTATCCTCTCCAGCATTTACTTTTACTCATTTTCTTGATAATTTCCATTTTGACTAGAGTGAGAAGAAATCTTTTTTTGGGGGGTGGGGGATTAAACTCAAGGACACTCAACCACTGAGCCACATCTCCAGCCCTATTTTATATTTTATTTAGAGACAGGGTCTCACTGAGTTGCTTAGCACCTTGCTTTTGCTGAGGCTGGCTTTGAACTCGTGATTCTCCTGCCTCAGCCTCCCCAGCCACTGGGATTACAGGTGTGTACCACTATGCCTGACAAGAGCTAAAACCTCAATGTTGTTTTGATTGCATTTCCCTGATTGCTAGAGCTATTGATTATTTTTTCATATATTTGTTGGTCATTTGTGTTTCTTCTTTTGAAGAATTTCTGTTTAGTGCTTTTGTCCATTAATTGATTGTTTTTTTGGTCATTAAATTTTTGAGTTCTTTATATGTTCTGGATATTAACACCCTGTCAGAGGAGTAACTGTCAGATTGTCTCCCATTGTGCAGGCTCTCTCTTCATGCTCTCTTCATTTCCTTTGGTTGCAGAAGTTTTTTTTTTTTTTTTAATTTGTTAGCATCCTACTTATTGATTTTTGGCTATATTTCTTGAGCTTTTAGGGTCTTGTTGATGGAGTCAATGCTTGCACCTGTGTGATAGAATATTGACCTTATGTTTTCTTCTAGCAATGGCAAGGTTTCTGGTCTAATTCCTAAATATTTGATCCATTTTAATTTGATTTTTGTACAGCGTAAGAGATAGGTATCTCACTTCATTCTTTTAGCTACAGATATACAGTTTTCCAAGCACCATTTGTTAAAAAGACCAACTTTTCTCTAACCTATATTTTGGTACCTTTGAACATGTGAGTTTTAAGAAAGGGAAAAAACTTTCTTTGAAACCACAAACCATCTATGATTGTTGTTGTTTTTATTTAGACCAAGAGGTAGGAGAATAATGTTTTGTAATGTGAATCACTTCCTACATCTGGAGACATAATTTTGGTTTTCCATTTAGAGCTTCAGCTGTGGCTGTTGAAATCTGAGTGTGCATTAGTAACATCATTGGGATTCCAAGACAAAAGAGAGAATTTTAAGCATCACTCATTTAACCAATTGCAACAAAACCATGTTTACCTTCAATAGGAGGATTCTTGTGCCTAATTAGAATAAGAGAAAGTAGTGATGCAATTTGAGGGAAGAACCCAGTGTCACAAACCATTACTTGATTTTGAAAACAAAATTAAGTTACTGTAACCTGTCATTTTGTCAGCAAATGAAATTTGGGTAAACTTTTCCTGTTTTCTATAGACCAGTGACAGATGTGTCAAATGCATGCTCTGTTTTATTCCAGTCTTGCTTAAATATATTTGTTTATACATTTCCAGGTCACATTCTTTAGTTGGTTAAGTTTTACAGAACTTTTTCATGCTGTATTTTTACTGTTCATTTTATCCACAGAATGCATAAATTACAAAGAAATTGTTTTACCCAAATTTCTTATTTCCCCAGCTTTCAACCCCTTATAAAGAAGAAAAAAAATTAAACTCAGGTGTAGGATTTACTGAAAACGATCATCTGTGGATAAAACATAAGAATGCTGATTCTTACATCATTTCACACTGAAGATCAGCTTGGGTTAATGAAGGGGAGATGTCTGTTTGGTTTAGTTCTAATTTCTATTTAACTCACGTGCTGTTTGATGAATTAACATGTTTTAATGTGAATTTGACTCAGGTAGAATAGTCTTAAAGTCACCCAGAAAGAGCCAGACAGAAATGAAAATTTTGCACCAACTCAGAACTGGTAAGGGGATTACTGGAGCCTTAGGTATAAAAGACAGTTCAAAGTTAGTGAGAGGAATCTGAACTTCTGAGTCTCTCATGAGAAAGGCTTGGGGAAAGTTAGAATTCTTAAGTGTATAGGCAGAGAACAAAGAATATACTTAACCTCTTTCATTTGAGAAATTTCCCCAATATACTGCTTTTCACGAAAGAGTCCTAAACTGTCAATTTCTTAATTGCTGCAGAAAATGTAGTGAGTCCCATCTGAAGGTGGGGTGGAGTGCAGATGTGCTGGTAATGGCTACTGTGCCTGGACACCAACTATGTACCCGATGTGATTAGTAAGCATTTTAGCAGTGTATTTTATTCCCTCCTCAAAATTATGCTATCTGATTGGCACTTGGAGGAAGGTTGTTTTGCATCTCAATTATAATGATAAGGAAATTCAGACCAGGGAGATAAAGCCCACTGGGCAGGTGACTGGGTGCATTGACAATAGCATTCAGCACCAGGTCTTCCTGGCTTCAGAGACTCGGCTCTCCATCAATATTCTGTGTTCTCCTAATGAGGTAAAATCTGCTGTGTCTCACTATGAAAAGAACAAATGCTGCTCTAGTATTTTTTAATGTAAATGACTTTTTTTATGTAGATACTTAGTCTATGGCACAGGGACATTTTAATTTTCCCAAATCTGATGTCTTCCACTTGGATCTCTTTCTCCTGACTCCCCAAACCATTCCAAAGATGTAAAATTAAGTCCCCTTTAAGCATCCTGTTTGCATTTAGCTTATTCTTCTGCTCTTCTGCCAGATCTCAGTGTTACTAAAGAATATTTTGTTACCATACTACAGGAGTCTGAATGTATAGGAAACAAGATTCCAATATTTGCTTACTAATATACCATTTCTTAATCTCACCACCAAATTCCTCTTTCTGAATTCTTCCTGTTAATGCTGGATCTGGAAAGCAGCAAACTATTGTTTTGCCAGCTATCAGATATACCAATAAAGTGTGCTAGAGCAAGGATTGAAGGCAGAACAGGACAGAGGGGCTGGCTCTTTCTGTTTGCTTGCCATTCCTTTCAGTAACCCCAGCAATGGATGTCCACCACCCTTGTAGCACCAATGGATGCTGACCCCCTGCCCCAAGGATGGTGGCTGCCTCTGCTTCCTACAGTAGCTATCTGGCTTACCTTCACATATTTGGGTCTTCAGTTCTCTAGTACCTATTTCACTAATTTCTAATACTAAATTTTCTCTATTAAAATACCCAGTGTGGTTTTTTCTTTCCTGGTTTGATCTTGACTAAAAACTCTCTGAGATTAATTTCTCCCATGGTCCTATGTATAGCTAGCAATAAATTATAGAATATTCAAATTTGAAATGATCTTAGAGATTGCCAAGACCAAATGCTAATGTAGCAGAGAGGTGAAATCTGTTCAGTGGTTAGCTATCCACCTACAGGCAACTCTTGTTAGAGGAAGCCTCTGAAGCACTGTTTGGAGCAGTGTGAGGTCCTATGGGAGAGAAGGTTGTTTTACTCAATGGTGTCTGATTTTGACATAGGCAGAAGTTCTATGTCAAAGTCAGGAACACAGACTCCTCTGTGGACTCAGTAGGATGAATTTTTTAGCCCATGGTAGTTTTTGTTTCTGGATCACCTGTAAGTATAATAACATATATGAGACTCAGTTTACTGATCGGTTAGATGAGGCCAGGCATTTGTGTTTTTATCTCTCTCACAACTCGGAGAGATTACTAAGGAATGGATCCAACCAATTCGCCTATCTATCTGTCCATCCGTTCATTATTTAACCCACTCATCCATTCATATCCATTCATTCGTTTATTCACTTTATTTTTTTTTCTAAATAAATACTGTGCTAAACTATGCTAAACATAAGATGCAAAAATAAAATAACGGACTCCCACTTCAAGGATCTCTATAGAGTAGTAAGGGAGTTGTAGGTGAATTAATTCTGGAAACTCAGAGAAGTAAATCTGATGATTTTCAGCAAAAAGAAGGCTTTCCAGAGAGGGAAAATCCTAATGGAAAGAATGGAGTTGTACATAGATGAAAGATTCTGCAGCGATCAGGAAACTAATTGCTTTAAACTAAGGCATTCTGGGAAATAAAGCTAAAGTAGAATAGATACCTTTTGAAGCAAAGGGAAATATATGCATGTATTTATATGTGTGGGTCTCTATTATTTTTCAAGTCTATCGCATACTCCCTGATGAAAATAGAGACTATTGAAATTCAACAATAACTACTATCTAGCATAGATATTAAATGATACAATCCATATTTAATACTAAAATGTAAATTTCTGTAAAATTGTTACTACTCAGAGTCTTTTATTTACTCCCACCAACATCTAAAAGAGTGGGTAGTGTCATCAATTAATGAGTATCCAATCTATCTATTAATTCATTCATTTTGCATATATTTTCTATCTAAAATATGTGAGTCTCTCTAACCAATTTCAGACTAAAACAGTAAACAAGACCCTTTTCTCTCTGAGCCTGTAGCCAAGCTGTGGAAACAAATGATTAAAGATGGAATTTCAGTGGAGGGAAAAGTGGGGAGGGACAGGATCAAATTTGTAAGTGAGTTGCATTGTGGACCATTAATTATAGACATTATAAACAATATAGCTTTCATGGAGCACCGTGGCAGCAGGTGGACTTGTGTGAGGCCTAATGGTGACCTTGTCTGGGAACACGTCCTTGGAGATAGAAAGAAGTGGAACCAATCCAAGTATGTACTCCTCTGGGGAGCCTCTGAGTCGAAAATATGGAAGTATGTAGATATGACTGCTGAATGGTTGTTAAGGTTTGACTGACGTGTCTATTGATTCGAAAATGCATTCGTATGTGGCTGTGTCTGACTCAGTGTCATGAAAAAAAGAAAAGAGTAATGAATAGGAGACAATGAAGGTGGACAGTTCTTTTAAGAGTTTGGATTTGAGGAGACAGGGGAGGGTAGTAGCTGGAAGTGGGTGAGAAAGAGAAAAGCCTCTTGTTTTAATTGGGTGAAATTGAGGATCTCTACCTCTTAATCCGAAGAAGGAAGTTGAAAGGAGATTGGAGAATGAGTGAGATGAAGGGAGAGAGAATTGATGAAATAGGTCTCCATATTAGGTCCATAAATAGGTCTCCCAGTAGGTCCCAGATAGCGTCAGACTTTAGAAGGGAGAAGGAAAACCAATTCCACTGTTACAGAGAGAAGAATGTGTGGCTGAACAGGGTTTTGGTTACTGGTTTCTTTTCGTTCCAAGGAATCTGCCTTAAAAAGGGAAGGAGCTGAAGGGCTAATTAGCTGAAAGTGGTGGACTGAAAATAAGTAGGTTGAACTTAGAATACGTAGATGTGCATACCTAAGAGAAAACATGAAGGTTTTAAGGTAAACTTCAACGAATAAGTACTTCTGAATTCAGGAACTGTGCCTTAGAAAGTCCCGAGCCCTAAGAATTAATTTACTAAGCTTTTCTACTTCCTTCCCTCCCTCCTTTCCTTCCTTCCCATTACCCAATTATTAATGTGAAAGCTCTCATCACTTTAATAGGAAAAGAAAAGTTAAGTGCAGTTTAGAGTTTTAAATAGATTCTATTCCCCTCTAGTGAACATAATATAACTTACATACTATGAAAGAGAATTGAGAAACCGTCTTTATTTTTTCTTCACTATTTGCAGCTGCTCAGAGGAATTTTAATATGTCTCATTTATAGGAAAGATATTAATATGACTATTTTGACCTAACTCTAAAAGTTGTTTTTTCTTTTACATAAAAATACTCCAAAGTCAGAAAGCATATATGCTCTTGAGTAAGCCTGATATTTTATATTATTTATTCATGTACCTATTTACTCATCTATCTACCTTTTAATAAGCATGTCTCTGTAAGAGGGACTGTCCCAGGCACTAGGAGGGTAATGTACATAATCCATAGTTCCTACCTCAGGAGTTTTCTATAAAGTTGGGGCAACAGGCAAAAGGGGAAATGCGAGTGTGCTAGTTGGCTTTTTGACTTTGTGATAAATACCTGAGGGAAACAATTTAGTAGAGGAGAGAATTATTTGGCTCATGGTTTCAGGGTCTCAGCCCATGGTCAGCTTGTCCATTGCTTTGGGCCTGAGATAAGGCAGAACATCATGGTGGAAGGATGTGGTGTTGGGAATATTCACCTCATCGCAGCCAAGGAGAGAGTAGGGGTGGTGGGTGGACCAGGAACAAAGAAGGGTCCAAGGGCACACACCTAAATACCCTCTGCCTTCAACTAGGTCCCACCGTACAATTTCCACCACTTTCCAACAGTCCATTCAAATGAAGAATTCATCCATGGATTAATAGACGGATGAGGTTATAGCCCTCCCAATTTAACCATTTCCAAAGAGCTGCACCTCTTAATATTGCTGCATTGCAGACAAATCCTTCAATGCATGAGCTTTGGGGACAATATTGCAGATCCAAACCATAACAGTTAAACAATTAAAAGACAAAGTGCTATCTGCTAGATGCAAGCTCATACACAATGCTCTAGGCAAAGAGGCTGTATCACCTCACAGAGGGAATTGAGGAATGCTTCCGTGGTCTGGAAAGGTGAAGGAAGAGGCATTTCCAGTTCTAACTCTTTCATCATTTAGAATGTGCCAAGCACAGGAGGAGTTCTGCCTCTCACAGAGGAAGTCCCACAAGGACACAGGATCTCAGCAGGCAGCTGCAGACACACAGATTGGAATGAAGGAGATTGACAAGAGGAAATTTCAAGTTGTTTAAGAGAAATGTGAAGAGATATTAACAATCCCAATTTATTGAGAGCTAACCCTATGACAGACTTGGCCTTTAGGTGCTTTAGAGTTACTGTTTCTGCGTAACGATAATCACATGCAGGAAGAACTTTTGTTATCATGTTGCTCAATGAAGAAACTGAGACACGTGTATTTAACCTATGCTTCCTAAGGTCAAAAAAATAACAACAGGTCGCTGATCAACTTAGTCCAACACAAACTGAAAATCACTAAAGTTTGGACAAAATGAGAATTCAACTAAAATTAAAACTCAGTTTCATATTTTCTATGAGGAGTACTGATAATTTTTATGCACTATGGAATGTTAAAAATATTAATGCATTCTTAATGCTTTCCTTTCTTTAGAAATTGTCACATTCTACAACTGTTTCTTGTTCAATTCTAAATGAATTTCAGCCTATGATTGATCCTCTATTCATTTAAAATAATAGCAAAAAAGCATAATGTCCTATAGCAGGAGATTAGTTGGAATGCCCCAAATAATCTACAATAGAATTATTTTAATACTTCTATTATTGCATCTTTTATTACATTTCTTTTATTTTTCTCGTGAAAAAGTAATAGAAACTCATTAAAGAAAAATCAAAAAGAACTTCATAATCTCCCCCACTTCAACAAATGTCGAAACTATTGTGTGCACCCAAAATCTTCCAACATATCTTTCTTTATATTCTTATTTTACTATAATAATGAGATTTAATATGAACACTTGCTATCTTTTGCAAGTTATGTTGACCATCTAAATAATTCTTTGGTCATTTAGGTTATTAAATTCTAAGTTATTTATATCATTCTAACATTTCTCAAATACAGTACGCAAGACAGAAATAATTGGCAAAATCAGATTTATAAATGAACTAGCAAAAAAAAAAAGAACAAACATAAAGCTGGAAAACATAAATACTGGAAAAGGTTGGTTTTTAGAGACACGAAACTCTTAAGATGTCCAAAATTCCCATTTCTGTATCAGAAAAGCTAATTACTGAAGATATTTTAGAAATCACCATGGTCCATATTTATCAAGTAAGCTTCACAGACAAGTGCATGGACTGGCTTTCAGGGAATATGGTCACTTCAATTTTCCAAACTGAGTATAAAGGAAGATGCTTTTGTTTGTATTTTGAGATTATCCTTATGTGTCTACTCTGACATTTTATGAAATCAGCAGATTCTTTCTGCTCTACACTGAGTATATCCAGGACTTGCCTGACTCTCAGCACATCTGTTATCACCCTTGGTAAAGTAACTTGTCACCATGTTGTCCCTGCCTTTCCACTTGCCCCTTAGAGTCCACTCCTTACACATCCACCAAAGGGATCCCATATACTCTGAGTCAGTTATTCCACTCCTCTCCTCAGATGATCTTTCATCTAATTCAGAACAAGTTCCAAAGCACTCTCAGGCACAGTATCTCACAGTGTCTGCCTTTATGCCCTCCCCTCTGCCTTTACCACCTACTTCTGTCCTCCTTACTAGCTCTCCTCTTGCCACATGAGGCCTGGGTTCTTCCTTACAGGATGCAGCATTCTCTTGTCTCAGAGCCCTTCCCCCTGCATAAACATATTCCTGGGAGGCTCTTTCTGGGTTATTCCTGCATGACCTCTAAGTTCTGCTTGGATGTCAAAGCCTCTGTCGGAGGCTTCCTATGATGTCTCTGTCCAGTTGCAGTCTGGCCCATCTCTTTAATACATTTCCTTACCTCATTTTTTTTTAGCACTTATCAACCTCTTTTATGCTGTATTCCTGACTGATGAGTGGGTTGAAGGAGCCAGTCTTCCCTAAGTAGAATACAAGCTTTATAAGAAAATAACAAAAACTCTTGTTGTCAGGCTCATTATTAGAGCCTGGTCACATACAGGAGGTGCTAAAACATTTTATTTTAGGGTAGCCCCTTTCCTGACCTCCAGCTGTAGAAGACCCTCTGTGCTATTATAGCCCACTTGGTGATCTCTGCAGGGACATTGGGAGTGAGGATGGAGAGAACTGGCACAAATTACCAAGGTACAGTGGGGAATAGGATGGCCACAGACACCTTGGGAAAAATTTCACTGGGGGTATACACATTTTACCACCAAGATTGATACCTTGATTTAGCAGATTTATCCATGTCTTATCATCTCTTTGACATTTGTGTCTTTCTCCCCAAATAATAAAGATTATTATGTGTTCTCAATGAGATTGTAAGCTGCTATTAAAAATATGTACAAGAAAGAAATAATCCTTAGAAATACTACTATAAAAATAGTATTTAAGAACATTTTTTTTTCTGGATCATGAATTTAAAATTTGAGTCCATTTTAGCTGCTTGAACTTAATCAACTGTCCTCAATTCTCTAGGCATTTAAATGTGGATTAGAATACCCCTTATGCAAGAAAGAACTGGTGTGAATGAGGGCTCTTATGGGTAACCCAGCATACAATGCTCAGGGTTGAAAGAATATGAACTTTTTATTATTGTTTCTATAATTGGGCTAAAAAAAATCAGGGAGCAAAATTCTATGTGTAGCATGAAGTGACTACATAAAGTAGAGCCACATGTGCCCAGGATCTCCCAACTCTGCTGGGGGCTGGGCACAGTGCCCTCTCACTGCTGCCCACCTGGCCTCAGTTGGTTCAGTTTGGTATTTCAGCATCTGCCACTTTCAATACATCAAGTGGACACTGATTCTGTTATCAGTTGGTGTTCTTTCAGTTCTGAGTGACAGGGCTCAAACCGACTTAATCAAGAGGCAATTTATTGGCTCATAAAACCTTGGAAACCTACTGACAGAGGTGGCTTTCCCTCCACTCTGTCAAGGTGTCCACATGGAACGGTGCTGTCAGATTCTTTGCTCTCTCTCCTTTATCCATGGCCCCTCCTTCTTCCTCAGGTCCTCATCTAGTCCCTCTTCCTGCCTCCTCATATCCAGTCTCTGCTCGCCTCTGCTCCTCTTGGCTTGGATTTATTTTCAGGTTGACTTTTCTCAACATGAGAACTAGAATCCAGGGCCATCCCACTGCAGGGATTTTATGCTTCAGAATAAGGGCTTCCTTCTCCATCGCTCTGGAAAAATCCCAGAGAAGTTGTCTATTGGCTGGGCTTCCTTCAAGGGGCTGTCCTCCAACAAATCACTGTGGTTCAGGAAGAGAGCAAATCCATTAAGCTCACCCAGAGGCCAGGGGAACAAGGTGAGATTTGTGTGTAGACCACACTGATGTGTTAGTGTCGTTTTATAATGGGGCAGACTATTTTCTTCAAAGAACTGTTGAGCAAACCCAGAGGCAAAAATGTTTTCCAAAAATTCTCTGCATTAATAGTGATTAACAGGCGGAATCAATGTGGACGATTGACTTTCATTTTTAGTTTTTAAAAAGTCTCCAGTCTTATTGAAAGCAAAAAGGAAAAGACGTCCTTGAAAGCTGAGTGGGCTCATGAGCCACCAAAAGGTGTGTGGATGGGTGCGTGGACCTGAGACTGTCAGCTCAGCTCCCAACCCATCAGACCCATGCACATAGGCTCTGCAATCCTCCGCCATCCTGGCTTGGAACAAAGGCTCTCGTGTGTCTGTTCATCCTCCCACCCCAACGCTCTAGTTTTAGGGGAAACCAACTCCTCGAGTTCAGACTTTCAGGGGCTGGTGGTTCCAGGGAAAGAATGCTAGCCCAGCAGCTGGGAGAACTGCTGTCTTTCCCGGCTCTGGCAGTGACAGCCATGTCAGCTGGCTCACACACTGCTGGGCTGCAGGTCCCCTGTCTATAATCAGAAAGTTTATTTTCAGCTTTAACAATCTGTGATTATTATTTCCGTTTACTGATGGAGTAACTAATTACTTCATTATAGGATTTTTTTTCAAGACCAGTTACCTCCTGTTTGGTTCAATTAGCAAAACGCCAACATGACTGTCATTGATTTTGATGTTGGGCTGCCAGGAGAAGAGCCCACTGGGGGATATTTTAGGATCTTGGGTAGATTTTGTATTTATTACTCAAGGGTGGTATGTGAAAGAGTGGATCTTCTCCTGCCTTTTTCAAAAACTCTCTCTAAATAAATACTCCCATAATTCTATTTCATTAGGCAGATGCTGAGGGACTTCTTTACTGTTCTGATTCAGCTTAGTTAGCCAGAGAAAAAAAGACCAACCACAGTTAACACTGGCAGAAACTAAGCCTTTATGTCTTTTCCCTTTAGCAGAGAATCAGAGAATACCAGACAGATGGTGGATCTCTAAGATCCTTCAATCCAACTTTGGGGTTAGAGGCAGTGTTTACTGAGTGTCTCAGTACATATTCTGCAGACAGAACATGTGATACAGAGTCAGATAATATTCACCTTACAGCCTGTGTGGATGTGGAAGGCAGAGCAGTGACCTCCCCCAAAAGTCCATGTGCCAATCACCAGATTGGGACACGTTCAAACACGTTCAAAAGAACATGTTCATGCTGTTTTCCGTGATAAAAAAGAAAAAGAAAAAAGAAAATCTACAGATGTGATTAAAAGAATTTTGAGATGGAGAGATTCTTCTGGATTATCCACTGGATCCAGGGTTTCCCCAAGGGCCGTTATAAGTAAGAAGGGGACAGGAGAGTGAGAGGAGATGTAACAGTGGGAAAAAGCTTGAAGCCCCAAGGGGTGGAGGGACCACAGGTGGAGGAATGAAGTTGCAGAGCAGAGTGAAGCCGGCTGTGCTCAGGACCAGGCTTCCCCACCTCCATGGCCTCCCACACCACTGAAGATGGACATGGGCTTCCCAGGCCCTTGAACCTCCATCTGCATCCTGCTAATTTAGTCAGTTTCCTTTGCTCTCTAGTCCCACCCCATCTCTTCTCTTCTTGGATCCGCACATCATGCAATAAATCTCACCCAAGCACTGGTGGTGCTGGCCATGGTGCAGAGCACAGTGTCCTTTGTGAAATGAGCCATCCCCAGAGCCAAGGAGGGGGAACTGAGCAAGCCAGTGCAGAGGGCCAGCTCAGGGGACAGGGCAGTCCTCATTTCCACCACAGAGTACAGAGTTCCACTGGAACTGAACTCTGTACTCTGCCAGGCTTTTGCTTGGGGACACTGTACAGCACCTGTGGACACTGCTGCTCAGGGAACCCATGATTGTTGGTGGATAGGTGGTGTCATGGAGGGGTGGGAAAAGGGTCCATCTTTGAAACTGGACTGAAAGGGTCCTTCTAGTTGATTCTGCCACTCAGGGACTGTGTGACTTTTGGCAATCTGCCTCACATATCTGAGCTCCCTAGACTTGTGGAGATCCCACAGCCAGAAGAGACTACAGGGTCAGTTTACCCCAGGCCGCGTTTAAACCCCAAAGGACTGAGGCTCAGAACCAGGAGGAAGTGTTTTCAAGCTACTTGTCCACTGGAAGTGGGGCTTCCTCTACAGCATGCCCCTCTAACTGGCTCAAAGGTAACCAGGCGTAAAGGAGGACGGTGGCAATGTCTGCATGGGGGTGGACGGAGTTCCCCCAGCTGCGCGCAGGGAGGGTGTCTGGCTGTTGTTTCGGCCATGGCACTACCAGCTCTGTCACTCCATCTCTGATCTCACTCTCCCTTTGATTCTCTAGTTACAAGCACATAAAATGGCATAAAGACTTTTAAGTTCAAGAGTGAATGACACACACTGGATTAATTGATAAAGTCCTAAAACAAGATTAGTAAATGAAACATTAGAGAATGTAAAAATTCCCCAAGACTATGTTTAATGAGCTTACCTTGGATTATTGTAGGCAAAATGTTTAAGGCAGTCTCTGTTTCACAGAGACAATGGAGCCTTGTGTGATTGGAAATCTCTCACTCCCCTGCCTCCCAACCCCCACCTCCTCATCCAGGGCATTGGAGTGAAGCTCTCCCTCCTCCTGGGCTACTCCACCTCTTTTCTGGACTCTTTGATTTCCTTCTCATCTCCTGCAGGTGGCTGCTCCATAGTGCTCTCCCTCTCTCCAATCCGTCACTAGGGACCTTATAACAAGTCATCAAGCACTATATCATCATGCCTGCACGTGACAGGCATGTCCTGGACACTGCTGATACAACTTGCAGTGAATTCTTGCCATCTCACATTGCTCTTGCATCCATTTTGAATATGAATTGTGCTTCCTCCTTCCAGAGTCAGGGATCAGTCCCCATGGACCCAGTTTGCAGTCCTGCACCCCCTTCTAGTCCTTCAAAATGGCTTGTCCTGATATTTTTGCCTCACACAACTCCCTCCTAGTGACACCTCCCTAGGGGACAGCTACATGAAGTCTACTTGCTGGTCCCCATGAGCCTTCATAGCCCACGTGGACTCTGCAGGTATGTCTTAGTGACCACCGCTTACTCACTGTCTGAGCTCCTACAACTCATGCCTGCTTGCCTCATACCCATAAATCAAAACTTTCTATGGAAAACACACTTGAATAACACCCTGAACCCCCCAAAGGTCTTGGCCCATGAGTCCCTCTGTCTCTCACCATGTTCTGTCCTTCCTGATCTCATGTGTGAGCCCCAAGCATGCCCCAGGACCTGTAAGTCATAAAATCTTTGTTTCTGTCTTGTGTCTTTCCTAATCATTTCCATCTTAAAGATCCTAAGTTAAAACAAACAACAAATATCTGCTGGTTCTCCAGGAGTCTATATTTCAGAATGGAGAGAGAGCACCAAATCTAAACAAATCCACAGTATGTGAGGTACCATTAAGCAGTGCAAAGTGCCATATAGATCCCTAAAGCAGGGTTGGAGGGCACCGTGGGGGGCTTCTGCTGGTGGTCACAGTGATCACAGGAGGAGTGGCTCTGGGGCCTGGGAAGGTAGGTTGGGTAGTCCATGAAGGCCTCCACAAGAATGTGATATCTGAGGAGAAAACTAAGTCATAGGATCTAGACCTACAAAAATTTGAGAAGAGAGTATTGCAAGCACAGAAGCCACACATACACAGGCCCTGAGGCTTCGCTGCCAGCTCTTACTGTTCTGGACACTGTGAGTTGGGATTTACACCATCTATGCTGCATGGTGAGGGCTTGAACCAAAGTTACCACGTGTGGAAATCTGCCTTAGAAAAACTTCTAATAATTCACCTGGAGACAAATCCCCGTCTTGGGTCTTCTGCCAACCCCAACCTCAGACTGAGTATAAATAGCTCTTTCAAGGAGTTTTTATGTAAAGGAAGGAAATTGGGGTCAGGATTATTAAAGTCCCGCATGTAACTCAAATGCAACATTTCCAAAATTGAACCCATTAACATTTTCTGTTCAAATTAGCTTCTCGTCCGACGTTGCCCTTCAGAGAGATGCTGCATTATTCATCCTGACAGAGCGCAGGGGCCTGTGTCCTCCCCAGGTCTTCTCCGAGCAGCTCCAAACCTCCTTGCTTCTTCTTCCTCTATATGACATGCATGGAGGTCAGCCAGGGCCCCACCAAGGATCATTTGGGTGGTGTTGGTGACAGTGGAAACTACTGAGGCATGCTCAACCTCATCACTCAAAATAGAACTTTAAACCAGAGCCTCTGGGCTTGCCTTTTCAGTCCTTTGCACCCTGCACATGCACATAATGCCAGATGCATGCAGAATGTAAGCAAAAATGGAAAGGGGAGGCTCCCTCCACCAAGTCCTTGATGACTGTTGCAAAGGGTAGGGAATCACACATTACTGCCCTTCCTCCAGGCTCTGAAGAAACAAATATGATCGGTGGGGAAATTCCCGAGAAGCTTAACAAAGAGCAAAGGCAATAGGTGAGATTTTGGAAGGGAAATTAATTAAGCTGAACTGAAATGAATGGTTTGGGTTTGGGATTCTGGGGGAGTTTGGGCTACAGAGAACTGGAACAGAGAAAGGAAGCACACTGGGTAGGGAGCAGACTCAGGGACCGAGATTAATTATCATTCACCACCTAATTATGCAGTTGGAACCACTTCCCTGGCAGTGCCTCTGACACAGGGGACAGAGAAAGACGTGGTTCTGGAAGCCGGGGATATTGCTTCTAATTTTCACTTAGAATAGATAATAAAAAACTCCCCTCTGTCCTTTTCTGGTTATTATTTTTCATTTTTATCTTTCTGAAAGAGCTGTTCTCTTTTAGATTGCTTCCTTCCTCCTTGTCAAATAACCAATTTACTTTCTTGTGATCTGAATGTAAACATGCAGGGTGTATTCCCACCGGGTACATGATTTAGTCCAGGTGGGATTCTGGATACAAACCTGTTCTTCAGTTTATTTATTTAGACTGCCTACTACGTGCAGCACATATCTTAAGAGACTTCAATTTTGCTCATGGGTTCTATCAAGGACAAATATGATCTGTCTTAAAGTCATTTATTTTTCTCACTAGGCCCAGCTACTAATATTAGTTTCACTTCATATATATCTAAACTTGGGTCAGAAGGTTTTAAAAAAAAAAAAACTTCTAGAGTCACATGACTAGTGAGTTAATGGATATTCAGATATTTAAGGCCAGGCTTATGTGGCTTCTCCAATTACCACCTTGTCTTCATGCTGAGGAAGTCTGCCCCTGTTGATCCATCATGTGGAGGAATCCCAACCACATGATCAAGTTGATTTAGGACAAACATTTCAATATCATTTTCATGAAGCATTACAACAAAAAGAACAATGCAAAGTTTATATTCTGGGTTTGCTGGCTTCCACGGCTTATCTCAAAATAATTCCAACTGTGCACTTGAAGTCCTTTATGGTCCCAGGCTCTCTGGCTGTGCTGACTCACCTGGCCTCACTTAGCACCAACCCTGTCTTTCCATTTTATGGTTGCTCCAAACTGGACTCATGTTCCAATGTTGGCTACGATGATTCTGAAGCCCACAGAAATGTTAGTAAGAACAATATGAAAAGACAAGAAGAAATGTTGGATCCCAAATAGTAAATCAGTGATTGGATGTGGACTCTCTAGCCCACAATTCTTGGGTTTGAATCCTGGTTTTGTGATATACAAGCTAAGTGAACATGAGACATTTTCTTAACCTTTGTTTCAGTTTCCTTATTTGAAGAACTGGGGGAAATTTTAGTACATTTCTTATTTGGTGAAGTTAAAAAAATGTACAGAGTCTGGAACATAGCCATTGTTGCATAAGTATTAGTTGTTGTTATTATTATTATTAAAACAGATTTGGGTCAGAACCCTCTTTCAAATTTTATGCCTTTTTCATTAAAGTAGAAAGTTGTCATTGCCTCTGTCATCTGATTGATGTGAGAAATTAATATGACAAGACATATAAATATTAAGCATAGGATTTGGCACATAATAATAATGTGTGAGCTATAAATTGCTATTTCTCTGAATAAGATCTTTATTACTGTTTTTTTCCCCAGATTTTTTCCAGAGGTTTTCCTAGCTCTGATGAGGCCTCAGCTCCTTGGAGGAATTGCTCACGTCACCATCTGACCCCAGCTTCTCCCTTCTCACTGATCTGACCCTTTCATTGTGGCTGGATTCTGTTCACTGGCCAGCATCCTGCCGTAGTTGTCACGTGTGGCCGGTGGATGGACAAAGGTCATGAGCTCCATGATGGTGCTGAATACTCAGAGGTAGAAACTTCATCTCTGCCCTCAAAGAGCTTGAGACAAATGAGCACATGTTTAGCTCATGGAAAATAGCTGATGACTTTTGGAAAGTTCCTAAGAATCCCCTGTGACACAAATTCTAAGGCACATATCACTCAGGTCAGGACTTGGAGATGATTTGAGGTTCACTCATGTTTCTTTTACTCTGTTGAGCACCCAAGAGGCAGAAATTAATAATAAAGCACTTTACTTTAAAATTACTCTGTCTGTTCTGGCAAAACTATTAAGCTTGCTCAATTCTATTGGTATTAATTGAGAGCCCAAGAGTGCTCTAAGCATCATCACCAACAAAAAAGACATGTTAGCTAGCATGATGACATTTTAATGAAGAGTTCCGTGGGTGTAAACACAAAACATAATGAGGAAAGTGAAACACGATTGTCTCCAGCAGTGGTCAGCTAACTTTCCCTGAAGAATGAGGTAGGAAATAATTTGGGTTCTGTGTCTGGACAGTCTTGGTTGCAATTACTCCCTTCTGCTGGAATAGCACAAAACAGCCACAAACAAAGATCACTCATGCATACTGGTGGCCCCAAGGCTGGGAAGACTCCAGTAGCGAGGACGGGGACTCAGTGTACTTTCTTCATGTGATCCTACAGCATGACAGTGTCAAAGTACCTGAGATTCTTATATATCAGTTCAGAATGTCCAAGATGCAGGTCCAAAGAAAGACATGTGGAAGCTGCCTCACCTTGGATGATTTAGCCTTGGAAGTCATGCATAATGAATGGGCATGGCTGCATCCCATCAAAACTCCACCCATCACAGCAGAGGACTGCATTTGCTTACAGCCTGTAGTTTGCCAATCTGTGGTTTACAATGTTGGATGAAGGACTTACAGGTGCTCTGCTGGACAGTGTCTTCCACGGGACCATGCTGTATCAGTCAGCTTTCCATAGCTGTGACTGGGATACCTGATAAGAACAACCTAGAGGAGGAAAATTCTCTTTTGGGCTCATGGTTTCAGAGGTTCAGACCATGGTCAGCTGATTTCATTGCCGTGGGCCTCAGGTGAGGCAGGACATCCTGCAGGAAGAGCTTGGGGAAGACAGCTGCTCAGCTCATGGCAACGGGGAAGCAGAGAGAGCTCTAGCAGCCAGGGACAAAATACATAATCCCAAGCCTTGCCCCTCCTGACCCACTTCCTCTAGCCATGCCCATCTGCCCCCATTCAGCACCCAGTATAGTAGTCCTTTCAAATTATTCATCCATCAGGTGGATTAATCCACTAAGTCACAGCTCTCGAATCTAGTCATCTCACCTGTGAACATCCTGCATTAACACGGGAGCTTTGAAGAGCACCTCATATCCACACCATAACACATGCCAATGTGTGTTATATCCTATGCCCCTATCGCAATGTCGGGTTAATATTGTGTTAATAGGGAGCTCTCTGTACTTCTTCTTCTTCTTGAACCCAAATGGGTCTGGGAGGCAGCAGAGGCCTTGCTGCATGATTTCCAAGGCTAAATCATCAAAGATGAGGCACCTTCCAAATGTCTTTCTTTGGACCTGCTCCTTGGACATTCTGAACTGGTATATAAGAATTTCAGGTACTTTGACACTGTCATGCCATAGGATCATATGAAGAAAGTACACTGAGTCCCCGTCCTCGCTGTTGGGTTCTTCCCAGCCTCGGTGCCACCCGTATGCATGAGTGATCTTTGAGAGGATCCCAGCTCCCAGCCTTCCATTCACTCCTGCTGAAGCTGATTTGAGCAGAGACAGGCTCAGGCCTGCCATGTTTTCAGACTCATGAGCAAAATAAAGGGTTCACTTGTTTTGAAATAGTGTGTTACACAGCAACTGATAACTAATACTCATGATTTTAAATTATTGTTTGATAGAAATTTCCTTCAGTATCTTTAAGAGATGTTATATATTATCTCTATTTTAAACAGAAACCCAAGCTGGGGGGTGGGGGTGGCGGGGGGGGGGGATGAGTGCAGCTAGAATTCTAAGCGGTTAAGAAGTTGCAATTTTTTTTTTTTTTTTTTTTTTTTAGTTTTTGATACTGGGGATGCTTAACCACTGAGCCATAGCCCCAGTTCCCCTCCCCTTTTCCTGAGATAGGGTCTCACTGAATTTCAGAGGGTCTCACTAAGTTGCTGAGGCTGGCTTTGAACAATCCTCCTGTTCAATCCTCCTGCCTCAGCCTTCCAAGTCACTGGAATTAAGGGTGTGCACCACCGTGCCTGAGGTAGTCATCTTCACAGAACAATGACATCAATGAAAAAAGTAGGTCCTTTTTACTGTCTTCCAACTATTTTGTTTTTCAGAGTTGAAATTTTGTTTGATGTTTTAAAGAAATATTCTCTATTTCTTTTCTGAGTTTCATTTATTCATTTTGCCATTGCTCGAAAGGTTCGTAACTGCTCATGGGAGCAGTGTGATCATAACTGCCTTTGGAACACTGGCTTGGAATTTCAATGTCTGTGTCACTGCACTGTAGATGCCTGTTAATTGTATTTTCTCATTCAAGTTGAGAGTTTTCCTGTTTCTTAGTATCATGTGTAATACTGAACATTCTAGTCTTCAGCTCTGAGGCTCTTCTGCCTAGCCAAACCTTGTTTTAGCAGGTAGCTGACCTATTTAGCAGGTAGCTGGCTCCCTTTTGTGGTTCAAATATTGATTTAATGTTTAAGTTTCTAACGTGCTGTTCTGGTCTGCTCATCTTGTGTGTCACCCTGGTGACAGCACTCTACCCTGCAGAGTCTGTGTGCCAGGGCGGAGGGACAGGGCACCTTAATTCCTGCAGAGTGGGGTGCAGGTCGGAACATGGCCCAGGGGCTTCACTCAGAAGTGAGTTTATTCTTAAGTCCCAAGGTACCTAGCCCAACACTCTTCTTTTCTTCACCTTTCAGAATCTTTTAGTAGATGACATTCATTTTGTCAATTAAAAAACAAAACTATGATTAGCAGAAGAAATAACATGGAATATGTTTATCACACATGTAGAAACATAAGTTCTTTTTGTGTGTGTGTGTGTGCCAAAGCTTATGCTTCCCCCAGGGTTTCGCGCTGGCTCTGAGTCTTTGATATTTGAAACAGCATGTGTCCTGCCCAGTTTTGAATTGTGTCCTGGACATTCAAACACATTTCGTCTGCTCTTCTCATCCTTCAGTTTCCCCATTTTCCTCTGGATAGCACGATGTCACAGTTACAGCCTGAATATTTTCTTGCTCTTCTGGGGTTCTTTCATTCGATGTGACATGCTGTCTCCACCCAGTGGAACACTACTACTAGTCATGTTCCAACCGTGGGCAATTCACTGGAGGGTGGAGTCACAGTGTGTTTAAGTAAGATAAAGGAATGAGGCTTTCTCTTCTTAACTGCCAAGGCATGGAGCACTGCCCAGGGAGCAAAGGTCTCTGCATCTACCCCGTCTTCCTTCTCCCTCTTCAATGCACTTGGCCTCGTTCCTACCTGATGCAGGGATTAGAGTGGGAGCAGGTCCAGCCATCTCTCAGCATCTCTCTCTGCCTTGATCTCATGTGTGTGTGTGTTTCTCCCTCTTTTGAATATTTCTTGCATGTAATTAAAGTGAGAAGGACTGAATTTGTTCCCTAGTGGAAGAAGGTAGGTATCGGCATTGGCCTCTCTGTTCTTCTCATCTAGAATGGTTTAGACATCAGGGAAGCAAAAGAGTTGAAAACCTCATGGAGTGCTATGCTTTGCCTCAGTCCAGTTCCAGTGAACTGTACTGAGCCCCAGCTCCAGGCCAACCCTGCCCAACCTGTGTATGTGTGTGTGTGTGTGTGTGTGTGTGTGTAAGAGTGTCATGTGCGCAGGTGCACATGTGTGCTCATGTGTAGTGTCTTAGTGTATTTTGTGCTGCTGTAACAGACTCTATGGGTAATTTATAATGGGTGAAAATTCACTGGCTCACAGTTCTGGGCTAGGAAGTCCAAGGTCAAGGGTCAACATCTGTCAAGGGCTTTCTGGCCACATTGTCACCTGGCTGGCTGAAGCAGAGGACAAAGAAGGGGAGGGGGGAGGAAGAAGATGAGGGGAAAGAGGGAGAGCTCAAGTCCATAACAATTAGTACCTACCTGAGGGTTACTATCTCAGGACCCAAACTCTTCTTACAGGTGCCCCCCACCATGGGGACTGAATTTCTACATGCACTTTGGAAGGGGGAGGCACTCAACCCAGAACACTGTATGTGTTCAGTCAGCAGGAAGGAAGCTAAGCTGCTGTGCTGCTGTAGGAGAACCTTCTGGAGCAATGGCATTCCCAAGTCCAAGTCCCTGACTGATCAGGGGTCTCCTGTTATTGACACCAAAGAAAAAGGTCAAATAGCAGAGCCACGACTTTGCTGTTATTACTTTTATCTGAGGGTAATGTGTGTGTCCTTAAAATCACAGGGCATGACCTTGGGCAGGCTCAGAGGTGACTGGGGAAGCAGAGGAGCCTCTGTCTTCCTGACTGTCACCCTGTTTTTTGGACATCTCTCTCTTCTTCTTCTCCTCTTTCTTCACTCCTGCCTGTATGTGGAGGTCCCTCACAACTAACAGATCTTTCCAGAAAGAAAGACTGGGGAACTAGGTTTCTATTTTTCAATTTTTATTTCTTTTTAATTGATAAATAAATTGTATGTGTTTATGGCAAACAGCATGCTGCTCTTGAGATATGTAGACACTGTACAAAGACTAAGCCAAGCTAATTAACGCATCCCTTACTGCACATACTTACTGTATATGGCCAGAGCACTTAAAATCATCCCCCTTAGTGATTTTCAAGTATATTGTACATTGCTATTAACTACAACCACCTTGGTGTATAATAGATATGAGCTGTTTCCTATTTTAAATCCTTCTAACTGCTGTTCCCTAGTTTTTGATTGACATCTTCCCAATCTCCCTGCCTGCCAGCCTCTGGTATCTGCTATTCTCTTCATTTACCAAGGAACTGGGCTCTGCAAACCATTTGTCCATTTGTGTTACATTCCTTTGTTACAAAGGTTCAGGCCCAAAGTCAGCCTAAGGGAGTCAAGGAAGGTAGACTCTAACCCCTGCTACTGCCCACTGCCCACTGCCCACTGCCCGCTGCCCGCTGCCCACTAGGAAAACCTGGGAGCACTTTTTTCTTTTTCTTTTTCTTTTTTTTTGGGGCAGTTTTCCAGAGGTAGCAAGAAGATTGCTACTTCATGAGACTGGGATCCAGGAAGTCGAACTTCTCACCCTTTGCAAACGGAAGATGGATGTTTATGACCCTTTTCCATAAATGAAGTCCAAACTGCTGCAGGGGGTCTGGGTGCTGAGGTAAGTGGCTTAATTTTCCATTTAGGTTCGATCCAGGGCTAGAAAATATGACCTCTCATTCAATCAGCCCTCTCTACCTTTCTCAGTGCATCTCAGGAAAATACAGTTCATTCACTCAGCCCAGTTAAGCTTAGTTGAAAAATTCAAAAAGAAAAAAAAAAAGCAATCAAAGTTTTGTTTTCCACTTCCCTCAACCCCTCTCCCACCCCAGTCTTCTGCCAGCTCCTTTCTCCGGCTTCCCTTTAACAGAGCTTGATTTAGCAGGAAAACAGTGGGTTCATTTACGCAGCAAGGGAGCGCTTTTCATGTTTGAGCTTTGAAATGAAAATTGTCTTTGGGCAAGCTTCTCTGCAGCACCATCTGAGAGCAGCAGGGCTGTCATCGTGACCATGGGCTTGGGGGAGGGAAGGCAGACTTTGGAAGGCTGCAGTGTTTCTCCCTGAATAGGATCTTGGGCTGGCAGAGAGCAAAAACCAAAAGGGGATGGGATTTCTGTGCTCCAATGGGTCTGATGTGGTGCGTCTGATTTTACAGCCTATAAACATAAAACAAAGCCCCCACCCCCTTCATCTCCCATCAATAGGCCTTGAATACAAATATGACCACAGATCCCCGCTTCTCTGCCAGAGGGGCTTAAATCCGCATTAGGGTGCGACATGTCTATAGACATCCTTAAGGTAGAATGTGGATGCTTCATTCTGGGGTGGGTTGAGTTCAAAACATTTTATCATCAGCTTTTAAGCTTCTGCTTTTGAGTTGGATGGATTCACAGGTAACAATGCATATTCCCTCTTCTCTTGGAATTTGTAACTTCTGAGGGAGGTAGCTTCGGAAATGAAGAGCTGTCGTGCACACGGCAATGGGTGACAAATGATCTGCCCCGGATGCCAACACAGACTGTGCAGGACAAAGGCTGGTGCGCTCCACATCGGGGTTAATGTGGGGCTGAGCCAGGCAGGTTGTTTTCTCACTCAGAGACTCAGTTTCTCCCTCTGTGTAATAAAAACAGCATTTTCTCACTCAGTAAAATAAAACGATGCTATGAAAATCAAGCAGTCAGTAGACATCAGAAATGTGCAATGAATGCTCAAAAGCTGATGATTCTACATCAATAATTTTGGGATCATGGAAGAAAAAGAAGGGGGCTCGATGAAGGAGACGGGCAAAGGCTTGCAGGCAGGGGCTCTGGAGGAGGGTTATGCTTCCGGAGTGGGGATGCACGAAAAGACATCTCAGAAGTTTGCTGTAGGGCTGGGGTTGTGGCTCAGTGGTAGAGTGCTTGCCTAGCATGCATAAGGCACTGGGTTCTATCCTCAGCACCGGATATAAATGAAAGAATAAATTAAAGGTCCATAAACACTAAAAAAATTTTTTTAAAAAAGTAGTTTGCTGTAGGAAGCAGTCATGAAGAGGAAGCAGACATGATGTTTCCTGTGGACTTATGGTGCCATAGAGACTGTCTTGCAAAAATAGGATGGGGCCCATTGGCAGAGGACTTTGAGTGCCTGCTGAAGAATATGCACTTGATTGAACAGACAATAGGAAGCCACTGCAGGCTTCTGAGTAGGAAATGACAGACTGAGAGCTTTGCCTTCTGAACAAGCTCATGCAGGAAGCTGTGGGTAGGGGGTAGAGTGAAGGACTGGCTGGGCAGGTCTCAGTGCCCTGAGGGGGAATATGGCAGTGATGGGGAGGTTAGAGATCAGAAATGCAACTGGTTTGGATTTTAGGGGAAAATTGTTAATTCTTGGCAGGAAGGATCAAATGTAAAAGCTAATAATCAAGATGAGGATCCGGGGGAGATGGAATGTTCTTTCTTGTCTGCTTCACACCCGGACACCCGGAGCGTGGCTCCAGTAAATCATTCTGCAGAGGCAATCAGCACACCTGTTAAGTGAGCCTTGGCATTTAATTGGCATTATCGGGCCCCAGGTACAGAGGCAGACAATGGATGACACTGGCTTGTGAGCAGTGCACATTTGCATTTCATAGACAGTCTGGAGGGAGCTAATCAAGTGCCTCTGCAGTCTCCCCAGGGAGGGCACATCTGGATGGAACAATGAGTTCCTGGCTTCCTGCAGTCAGAGGAGTGAGAGTAGTCTAGGGCCACCAGGACCTTCCTGCAACCCCCAGGTGACCCCTGCACACTGCTCCTTTGGCCAATAATAAAGAAGGCTGAGTAGAAGACCCTGCTGAGCCGCTCAGGGGGAAGGCACCAGGTGAGGGGCTGCAGGCTTGGTTTTGCTCTGGCAATGACACTCACTGCACAATCAGGTGTGGCCATCTGTCTTTTGTGTGTCTCAGCTTATTTTTTCTGGAAAAATGACTCCACCAGTACAGAGTCCAAATGCAATCATTGTGGATAACCTTGTGGGCTCTGGTTTGGTCAAGCTGATTAGCATACATTCATTCATCAGATACTTATTGACCACCTTAATGATCCAGGCCCCAGGGTAAGTTTTAGGCACCAGAGTACAAAGTTTCGAAACATGCTGTTGCAGTTTCAAGAATCTCACAGCATCATGGGACCAACACTTAAACAACTAGAGTGCATCAATTTAAGTGCAGAAGGTATAATGAGAGAAGTAGTTGCAAAGTGTGAGAGAAGTCTGGCTGGAGAAGGGCCTTTTAAGCTGAGTCTTAAGACACCATGAGGTTTGCTATCTGGACAGAAGGAGATAGCATTCTAAGGAGAGATGACACATCCTGAGAAACAGAGAGGTCCCAGTGTATGTCCTGTTGAAACAGAGCAAGTTGTCATGGTGTTAAAGGATTCAGTGGGAGAAGGTTTTGAAAGTTTTCTGGGTCTAGGTTATCAGTGTTGGAAGCCCTCAGAGTCACCTCATCAGGAACACCTGAAATCTCTTCATCAGGATGAAATATTGATAGGAATCAATCAATAACACAATATTGGACTCTTGCTCTGGGAAAAGGCCTTTCAAAAGACAGAGAAGAAAGTTTTATATGCAGTCTCCACAGTAGACTGTCTGCGAAGGAACAGAGAGCCGATAAAAATGAGCAGACTCAAAGCCACCCCTGCCTCTGTGCTCTCATCACATCATTCACAGACCGTGGGGAACCCTGAGGTGTGCGGAGACTCTGGATTCAAAAGACAACAAAGTGGGATGGGAAGGTGGCTCAAGTGGTAGCGTGCTTACCTAGCATGCGTGAGGCACTGGGTTCGATTCTCAGCACCACATAGAAACAAAATATTAAAAAAAAAATACAACAAAGTAATACTCTTTCCGGTAGAGCTCATGGTCAATTCAATTGACTGCTGCTGTCTGGTGGGACAGCTACTCCCTGTGTATGTGCAGGGTCTATTCAAGGGCAGACCTCCAGTGAGGTCGGCCAAGGGCAGCTTCTAGGAGGAACTGGGAACAGAGTGATCCCCAGAGTAGGACTAAGTCAAGCCAAGGAGAACAGAAGTGTGTGTGTGTGTGTGTGTGTGTGTGTGTGTGTGTGTCCCAGAGAGTGTATAGAGCCTGGTGTGAAAAGAAGCCATGTGTACAGAGGAGGTGAGGTCCCAGGACTGAAGTAACATGAGTGAAGGATGAGAAGGGCAATGGCGGGGGGTGGGGTACTCAGCCTGCCAGGCCTTCACCTGGTGCTGGGGATCAGGTGAGGTACTTCTGTAACACAGAAGGCTCACATTAGGGACCTTAGACACTGGGCAAATCTTCAGAGACAGAAGAGATTTTTCATGGAAAGGTGAAACCTTTAAAAAGGATTTTAATGTTCTTCTAAAGTCTGCTTGAAGAAGGTCCCAGTTCAGAAAAGGGGAGGGAAAAGGAGATTTTTATCACCAAATAATTTTCCCTAATAATTCCAGGAGTGGATTTTTTGAGACCCTAAGAAATGTTCAGAGACTGGGGCTCACTGGGGGGCTGAAGTCCCTGACCTCTGTGAAGGGAGACTCCATCTTCCTGCAGGTAAAGTGAGACCCCTGGCAGCCATGGGTGGGCTAGCTTCTGCTGGATCAGATTGGAAATCAGAGGCCCTCAGAGGCATGGTCTGGACTTCTTGGGCATCATTCACTCGGGCGTGGAGAGATGCTGAGACAGCTGTTTTCCTGCCAGTCTTCCAGACCTGACTCAATAAACCAACTTGGTGTGTTCCTGCTGCAGTGATTATCAACTCAAGGCCTCTGAGATTGGTGGTGGAGTGGTTTTATTGTTAAAGAATGAAATCTCAGATCTGGGATCTCAGAGAGCTGATCTGGGTGGCTGAGGCAGGAGGATTGTAAGTTCTAGGCTAGCCTTGGCCACATAACATGACCCTGTCTCAAAATTTAAACAAAGAAAATAACAACAACAACAAAACAGAACATAAAAGGACTGGGGAGGTACTTCAGTGGTAGGGTGCATCTAGGTTCCATCCCCACTATTGGAAAAGGAGGAATGAAGCCCAACAGAGATTCCAATCCTTTTTCTTATCTCTCAAACATTTTAAGGATCCCAGCAGCAGATTCGTCCCAGCTGCTCAAGTTGAGTGCCTGGGTCGGGCGGGCCTTTCCTTCTGTAAGTGATGTAAACACTCAGACCTTGGTGTCAATATTACTTTCTTTTTGACTGTTGTAACACATACTGCAACCTTCATGGTTTAAAACAACTGAAATTTATTCCCTTACAGTTCTGGAAGTCAGAAACCTGAAATCAATACCCTTGGCCCAAACTGAGGTTTCTGCAGGACTGAGTCCCCTCCAGATGCCTGGGGAGCTTTCGTCACCTGCCTCTTCCAGCCGAGGGTGGCTGTGGGCACTTCTTGCCCTGTGGTCACACCGCTGCAGGCTTCCAGACCAGATTTCCAAATCGCTCTCCGCTCCGTCTTCACATTTCCCTCTCCTCTGTATGTAGTAGAATCTCCCTACTTTCCCCTCTTGTGAGGATATATACCGACTGCATTCAACACCCATCTCAATAATCCAGGATGATCCAGTCCCCTCAAGTTTCTTCCTATAATCACATGGGTGCAAACCTGTTTTTGCCATGGAAGGTAATCGTCACAGGTTCTAGGGATGAGAATGTAGATGCCTTTTGAGTGACTGTTTCTCATCCGACCACAGTGTCCTCAGACAGGAAAGGGGCGTTGTCAAAATACTACCACTCTGGGTACTTGTGAGGATTAAATGTACGACTTTCCAAAACACAGAGTGGCACACGTGCACACCCACAGGCACACACCCACGCACATACATGCACACAGAGTAGTAGCCATAAGGTGAAGGGTCAGTACAATTATGTATTAATGATGACTGATGTTTCATAAAACCCTCTCTTTTCCCTTCTCTACCAGGTTCTCAGGGCCGCTCTCTCTGTTCTCTCTACCCTGTTCTCAGAATCCCTCCTCTTCTCAGCAACTTCAGCAGTCTTATGATAACACGATGATTCTGTTACTTCTACTTCTCTTTTCTCAGAAGGGTCTTTCTCCCAGGAATTGACCTTCCTTTTCCCAGGAGTGGGGTATGAGGGTAGAAGGTAGAAGAGAGGAGTGAGTTATGGAGCCCAGAAGGGAGGGAAGAAACCCTGAATGCACACACATGGATGCTTCTTTCCCCCTGAGAGCTCTTCCTGGCCTCCCGCTTCATGGACCATAGATTCGCCCTGTTCCCAGGTAGGAACCCGGAGGCCATCAGAGCCTCCTTCCCTGTCCTGTGCATCTGCTGATGGCAGCTCCACTCTCTCCATCCCTCCAGCCCAGGTGCCCATCAGCCCCCCTCAGGAAGGTCTCTACTGGGCCCCAATCTCCAATTCCACTGCCTTGGTCTTAGTGAGACCCTGGTGGTCACCACTGTTCATGCTGATGACAAAAAGGGCCTGGTAACTGGAGTCCGGCCTCCCAGCCTGCCCAGCTGGCACACCCGCCAGGGCCCACGGTTGTTCGTTATTTTCTCCTTTACAGCAAGTGAGAAATGTTGAGACAGGGAACATGCTGTTTGGACTGAGGTAGGTGAGGATGGGAGCCCTGGCCATGCTGTGTCTAGCTCGAGATCATTAATCTTCCTGAGCCTCTAGGACAGCTTAAAAGAGCGTTCATGGAAAAAATGTACAGGAGAGCAGATACACAGCACGAGCTTGGTGTCCAGCAAATGGAGATGCAAAACAGACGAGTGAATTCTTCTCCTCAAAGGTCACAAAACCAAACCATCACACCACATCTCTGTATCCAGACCCCACCCTGGGCACGGCAACACCTGTTCCTTATATCCTGGAAGCAGTCCTCTCCATGGGTCATTTCAGCCAGCTCACTGTCACCTGCCTTTTTCTTGTCCCACATCATCTCTTGACCCTACTTCTCCTGTGAGTCTCCATCACACTGTAGTCTCCCATTGGCTTCAAAGCCGGGGAAAGCCATCTGTTCTGTTTTCAATTCTTCTCTTCCTCTTCTTCTTTAACACTCGTCTAACCAGACTTTCTTCCCCACCTTTTTGTGGAACCCTCTCACTCCAGGGCTACCACTGACTTGCAAATTGACAAATCCCGGTGGTCAGTTTTCTGAAGCACCATTTTGATCTTCCATCCACATTTAATAGACTTTCTTTAGGATTCCCAGGACATTAAAGCCTTGCTACATTCTGGATACTAATTCCTTACCAGACACAAAGGGTACCAACATTTCCTCCCGTTCACTTCTTAACAGTGTCCTATGAGGCACAGAAGTCTTAATGTCGATGAAGTCCATTTTACCCCTTAATTTTTCTTTTGTTACCTCTGCTTTGGTGTCACATCCATGACACTGTTGCCAAATCCAACTCCATTTAGATTTTCCCCAATATTTTCTCAGAGTTTTATAGATTTAGCTCTTAAGTATAGGTATCTGATTGATTTTTGAATTAATTTTCGAATGTATTGTGAGGTACAAGTAAAGTTAATCTAAAAGTCTACATTGGTTCTTTTTCACATTTTCCCAGCACCATTTGTCCAAAAGGCTGTCTTTCTCCCTTTGAATTGGCTTAGCACCCTTAAGCAACAAAAATAAAACAATCCATTTGAAAATTGGTAAAATATCTGAATAGACATTTCTCCAAAGAAGGTATACAAATGGCCAATACCAATATGAAAAGTTGATCAATATCATCAATCAGAGAAGTGGAAACCAAAACAATTAAATTCCACTTTACTCCTTCTAGGATGGCTATAATTTTTTTTTAAAAAAAGGAAAAATAACAAGTGTTGGTGAGGATGTGGAGAAATTGAAAATCATATGTGGATGGTGGGGTATAAAGTGGTGCAGCTTCTGTGGAAAACGGCTTTTTAGTGAATGTAAGCATAGAAATACCTTAGGGCCCAGAAATCCCATTTATATATCCAAATTCCCATAAACAAAAGAGTTGGAAACATGAAAAATTATGCTTAGCTAAAGAACTGGACACAATGGGACAAACATTGTATGATACCACTTATATGAAGCACTAGAATTAAAACAAATTCATAGAGACAAAGGGTAGAATGTACGTCATAAGGTGAGGTGGAAAGGGGTAGTTACTTTTCATTTGGTACGGAGGTTTTGTTGAGAATGATTTAAAAAGTTTTGGATACAGATAAGGGTGATAGTTATATAATATTGTAAATGGTTAATGCCACTAAATTGTACACTTACAAATGGCTAAAATGATAAATATCATATTATGTATATTTTAGTATAACAACAACAACAACAACAACAAAATAAATCAATGTAATTTTCTTCCTCCCTGTCGGGTGGTTCTTTCTCAGTTTCATTTGTTGGTGTCACAACTTCCTGACTTCCACAGAAGCTACCCTAGGTTCCATGCATGTCTGTCTTTTCGTCCCTTGCCAATACACTTCCTTGATGATCTTGTCCGTAAATAGGCTTTGAGCAGTATCATTTTGCTGAAGGCTCTGGACCTTTCTCCCAGATTCTTTTCATCATTCAAGTGTTTATTTCACATGTTTCACATGTCTTATAGTCAACTTGAGTCATTCCACTTATCTCTTCACTCCACCCACCATCATGATCTGCTCTGTTCCCTCACCTTTCCATCTCCCATGATGATAATCCTTCCTTCCCCTTGCTAAATTCAAATTCTTTCCTAATCAACCCACCTGGACATCCTGTTTGGCTTCAGCAAAGATGTTTGTGCTCTCCTAGCACATTGTGTACAATGCCAATGTGATATTTATCACACATTTGCTAGTTTGCATCTTTATCTGTGTCTCCTTTTCTTTCCAGATTAGTTGCATTATTGACTCCTTGAATTCAGGTACCTATTCATTGTGTGTCCTAATAATCTGGCTAATATTTGCTCTAATAAATATTTGTAGAATAAATGAATGAAAAATGTAGGGTAGTAGGACCATGGTTCATCACCTTACAAAATCAATGTGTGATTCTTTAAAGGTAATCAATATACAGATTAAAAACAGAAGAAAATGATAATTAGGTGAAATGCGCATAAAGAGTTGCCACTCTTTAGTTTTGATCCAGAGTTGGAGGTACTGGATTTTATCAGCATTTGATGAAACAGAAAGGAAAGGATGGATATGCCAGTTTTAAACCTCAATAGAAGAACTTTAAGACACAGCCAGAGTGGAGATTGCACTGTGTGTGCACTGGGAAGACCTGAGCTTTCAATCAAATCAAGTTCCTGTCAAGTCAGGGAGACATGGAATTGAATCTTAGCCTCATGATTTACCAGCTCAGGACTTTGCCCAAATTTCTAATCTCCCTGAACTGAAGCTTCTTTATCTGTGAAATGAGCATAATAAATACTCATCTCAAAGAGTTATTCTGAACATTAAGTAGGAGAGAACTGGTTCAACTTCAGCTCCAGAAAACTGGTAGCTATTCTTATTAGTCTCAAGGAATTTTCTTAGGAACAAGAAATGACTACCCACTGAGAACCTGTGTCTCCAAGGTGTTATGATCTTTTATGTTTCTGCCAATTCTTATTAAAATGTGTGCATGAATGCATGCATGTATCAGAGGGAGACATGCATATGCATGTTTTTGGTTGTGGGAACTGGAGAGGAAGGAAAGTGCTTGACAGACAGTCTCAGTATATAGTAATGGAACCATGTAAGACCATGAAGATTCAAACTGGCTTCCTCCACTCACCTGCTAGATATCTTGCCCAACATCATTCACACCAAGTGTACTGGACTCTGCTGTGCTCCTTGCCAGATACTATCGCTTGAGAAATCCACATAAATGGGACAGTTGGGTTGGTGACAGTCAACATATATTTTTTTTAATCTCAGCTTTGAGTTCTGCCCACAGTTTGGCATTTTATGCTTTCTCATGATTTGTGTTGTTTTGGAATGATTCCACCTGGAATACTAGCAAGAATTAGAGTCCTGAGCAGCCCCACTTAGTTCTCAAGTGTTTATCCCTTAAAGACAACATGTAGAGAGGTGCATCTGCTATATTCACTGCTCCTAGGGTCGTAGTCGTAGTCCTGACCCTCTACCAAAATCTCCAGCATGACATCAGCTCAGCTGGACTCACCAGGTAATGTGTGCTCTTCTTCTCATTTCTCCTTCCAAAATTCCCAATAGCTGAATCAGCAGTAGATGGCACACTGCAGAGCAGAAGCCAGAAGATGACAGACAGTGGATGACTTGAGACAACAGGCTGAGAGGATGAGAGTGAAGAAGGATGGAGTTGGAAGAAAACATCTCAGAGAGGCAGCAGGTGAAGGTTTGGTCCAAATTTGGTGTTCATTTTGGCTGGGAAGAATTGAGGGGGAAACAGGAATAAAGAAAGGAAGAAATGTATTTAATGGTAGTAGAAAGAAAAAAAAATCATACTTTTCTGAGTGCTTTATACCCTAGATTTCCTAAAGTTATTTAGTGCCCAAATCAACAGTATATTGGAATGCATCTACCCAACCTTTGGAATTCTAAGTCCAATTCTTGGCTTTTTCCTCCTGGGTGGCCTGAATAGCCCATATGGTCTAATTTGTTGTGTGTTTTTCCTTCCACACGACTGCAAGCTTTCAAAGGCAGGGGATGTATCTGATGAACCTTTGAAGAGATATTGTGGATGAGAAGACCTAGATTTTAATTTTGAGCATAATTTTGTTCATCTTTAATTGGAGGCAAACATTTAAACTGCAATGTTATTGGGAAAATTTAATGTGATTTCTTCTCCCTCTTCTCTCTCTCTCTCTCTCTCTCTCTTCTTCTCCTTCTCCTTCTCCTTCTCCTTCTCCTTCTCCTTCTCCTTCTCCTTCTCCTTCTCCTTCTCCTTCTCCTTCTCCTTCTCCTTCTCCTTCTCCTTCTTCTTCTTCTTCTTCTTCTTCTTCTTCTTTCTCTACCATGTTACATTCTACCCTCTTCTTCATGGCTGGCCAGCATCTGGTGAATTCAGGAGAACCATTATGAAGCAGCCAGTGCCCATGAATGGGAGTTCCTGAGCCTGATCTCAAATGCTGTTTATTTTTGATAGTGCTTGTCCAGAAATCCCCATGTGCATGACCTCGTACTCTGCTGTCCCCATATCTTATGGAACTACTGCTCTAATGGCCAATTTTTGGCAGGTTGGACCAGTTCCATCAGGTGTAAGCTGATAGCATCTCATCTGTTCTGCTGTGAATCTCTCTCACACCCTGCCCTGCATTTTCTCTGACTCTGGATTTTGGAATGAATTGTACAGGCATGACCTATAAATGTGGGTCTATCCTTCGACAGCAGGGTCAGGGTGATGGATACATTTTTCTGCCTCCTGAGAAGACAGTTGAGAAACCTTTCAAATGAATCTTTTAAAAAAATTTTTCAGAACTGATGACCATGTGGCATTCCCTTGTTTCATGTCCCAGAGTCTTACTCCTATTGTCTAGGATCTCATTCCTAAAAAAACTGCTTGCATGCAAGCCTTTATCTCAGTCTCTACTTTTAGGGAATTCAGGGTGAGCTCTTACCCCACTAATATGCATTGCAGAGTCTAGAAAATAGTACCCTGATATATGGGGCATGTGATTGTTCCCAAGGCACCTATACTTTGCAGTGAGAGCAATGGAAGCTTTATCAAATTTCCTCTGAGACTCTGACCCTCAAACCCTCTTTTCTTTTTCTTTTCTCTCAAGTCTCCACCCTGTTTACATTCTCTCATGCTTTTCACAAATAATCCTGCAAGCCTCCACTATGACTGCTTTACTGAAAGGTGAGCATCTTGTCCAGAGGAAGCCAACCCCTTAGCAGGGCCGAAGAGGTCATGTGATTCCCTAGAATTTGGTATCAGTACACAGTGACCCTAATTCACTTTGCTTGAGTTCTTAATTGAGTAAAATGTTGATTGCTAAAACATTAATAAGAAAATACAAAAGAGAAAGCCAGACTGCCAATAAGGGAGACTTACAGATATGAGAGATGCTAGGACTCCATACATTAGGAATTGAGAAGGTAGAGGATTGGGTTCCACAAAGCTTTCTTATTCTAGTTTCTAGTCCTTGCTGAAGACCCAGTGTCCACCCTGCCCTTTACCCCTTTACCCTTATGAGATATATCCTTGCCCTTATCAATAAGTCCCCTCTCAAGTTCAAGGTCATTTCAAGGGTTTTCTTTCCCTTGGAATATGATGATCCCTAGGACCCTCCAGGTGACAATTTATCTTCCTTTCCCAGTGGATCCTGTGTTTATTCCCCTGTGCCTCATGTAGGAGTGCTTACAGGGTAGATGTGCAATGCATGCTTGATAAATAATTTCTTTCTTTATTCCTGTTTTCCCCTCAATTCTTCCCAGCCAAAATGAACACCAAATTTGGACCAAACCTTCACCTGCTGCCTCTCTGAGGTGTTTTCTTCCAACTCCAACCTTCTTCACTCTCATCCTCTCAGCGTGCTGTCCCAAGTCATCCACTGTCTGTCATCTTCTGGCTTCTGCTCTACCGTGTGCCAGCCACCGCTGATGAAGAGATCCACACAACAGTGGAGGTCTATCCACGGCAAGCTGATTCCCTGTGACCTCAGTCACTCCTACCCCAGTTCAGCAGTGCTTGCTTTATCTCTAGAGCGATTTGACAAAGTCCCAAAGCAATAGTTCAAACTTTTTGATTGTGGTCCAGGCCCTAATTCACTCCTCATTGACCCAACGAAGAAGAGTTGACAGCGTGAGAGCTGTTGGGCTTCACAGCACTGCCTACCTTCACACAGCTTCTCTTCCACGGCTCCTTCACAACTTGCCCAATTCAATGCTCTTTCAGATGTGATCCACCTGTTCATTATCTTCTCCATGAGCATCTTGAACACATCCTACATACACATACACTGCCTGTGTGCCATTGTGTTCCAATAGATCTGTGCACTCCCTCCTACTAAATTAGTTATTGGACAGTTTAAAGTGCCCTTGCAATGACTGAATCTAGCAGTTTCCACTCTGTCTTCATCCACCTTCAACACTTTTCTGATTCTGCTGACTACATCCATCCTTTGCAAAACTCCTTTCTCTGGTCACCCTGTCTACTTGATATGTGTCCTTCTTTACATGAAAGCTTTCTCTTAGGCTCAGTCAAATTTGCTCTCCTGGAAGACTTCTTCCTTTCCAGTGCTGTGAAGGTGGATGTCTCTCCAGTTGCTAGCATGGGAATTGACTTTGCTTCTATGATCTGGTCTATAGTTTCTCACTCCCTGCTGGACAGCTCCCTGGCTTCACTCCTGCTAAGCCTAAACTCTCAAAAGACAAACTCTTCTACTCCTGCCAAGAAGACTGCATCTGTTTAACTTTGGAACTTATTCAGAGGGAGAATGCTAAAGAAAAAGGATAGACTAAGAAAAGCAAAAAAATAAAAAAAGAAAAAAAAGAAAAGCCTATTAATGTATTATTTAATTAACAAACAGAAAAAGGCAGGAGGCAATGCCTCACATCTCTCTCCACTCCCATTCCTAAGACAATTGGATGAGACAAAGAGGGTTGTTTATATTATGTCAGACATGGCATAAACATTTTCCAAGAGCTATTTCATTTAGTTTGCAGAAAGAACCTTTATTTTTAATTGTTGAGTTATAATTATCATAATAATGAGATTTGTTATGCTATATTCATACATACACCTAATTGGTTCATCTTTTTGCCCAGTACCTTTCTTTTCCCTTCCTTCCTCTGGCCCTCTGATCTACTTGCTCTGCTCTATTGATTATTATTATTATTATTATTATTATTATTATTATTATTATTTTAATTAGTGCAATATAATTACACATATATAGAATAAACTATATATAGTGCTTATTACATACATATGTAATATTTTTATTATTATTATTAATATATAAGTATAGCATAATTTGGTAGTATTTCCCATATCCTTCACTCCACCCTCCCTCTCAACTTCCTCTATTGGTCTCCCTTGTATTTTCCCGAGATTTTAGAAATAAGCACATTTTGTGTATTTGCTATTATTAAGATTATTTATAAGTAAACAATCCAGAGTAGGAAGATTAAAAATAAAAATTTTCAAGGTTATATAATCAGTTCTGAATCCAGGATTTGATTCTAAGTCTGTTCAAATTAAAAACCTTTGTCTCAATCATGATTGTCAAAATGTGAAAAAAAAAGAGGTGAATAAATACTTGAAGATTAAAGCAAAAATTAATGACTAATAATCCACATTTATGATGGGATTCAAGAGTTTTTAAGACTTGGACAGGTGGTCAGTTACAAGACTTAGTCGTTCTATCAGGAAAATTCTTTTCCTGTGTATCACCAAGGCAGAGGCTTTATTTTATTCAGGACTCATTTCTTCAAGGAAAACTCCCTTGATATTTGTACATAAATTAGCCCCCCATCTCTCCAGAAACTATTATTTTTCTTCACACCCTTTTGTTCATTTGTATTAACCTTCTCACCCATTTCTCTCTCTTGTGCACACTCTCGCGTGTACACACACACACATTCACACACACTCACACACACATTATCTGTATTAAGGCATTTCAAAATGGTATTAACATTTTGAGATGAATACTTATTTGTCCTGGGTGGGGCTATTTGATGCATATTAGCACTTTATCCCGTATTCCTGACCTCCACCGTTAGATTCCAATTGCCTATGTTCCCTAAAATGACACCCCAAAATGTCTCTAGAAAATTCCAAATGTCCCCTGGGAGGCCAAGTCAGCCCTGGTTAAGAACTAATGGTCTACATCAACATCCATCCATCTTCTCACCCAGATTTGTATACATTCCTCTGGAACGTTTCTGTGGTCCATGAGGATTATGCTGAGTGACTCTTCAACAATTCCTACCCCAGTGCCTAGTATGTGCTTGATACAAAATAAAATAAATAGCTGTTGACTGAATAAATGAGGAGGAAGGAAAACAATTTTTACGGTTAACCTATTTTATACCAGATCCTCCATTAAGCACTTTTCTTCAAAACCACTCTGTGAGCTGGAATATGCTATAACTTATTTCCAAAATCTGGGAATAGAGGCTTAGACAGGAAGATTTCCCTGATTCAGCATTTTATAAGAAAACAGCTTGCAAATCATGTGTTGACTAAAAGGAACTTTTGATTTCTAATCTCCCATGTCGTGTGACCTTGTTTCTCAAATAAAATACTTAGTCATAATCTGCCTTGATTTCTTTCTTTCCCTCACTGTATAAATAATCCATCAAGGACACATAGACCTATAGCTCAATCACTGTCTGTCCTGTGCTGCTTCATCGGGCCCCTGATACTTTGGACTTCTTTTAAAGTACCCCCCCTCCCCTTAACCTCCCCCCAACCCGGCTTTAATCTCAGGTCTTTCCCTTGAATACCCCTGTGACCCCCTAGGCTTGTGGCCTTGGATTTCCTTCATCTTTCTAATTTTATTTGAAATGTTTGCTTTGTAAGTAAATCTTTATTGCAGTCGGACCATTCCTGTTTGTTCACAAATTGCCTGGGCTGCTTTCCTGCTCCTATGGTAGAGTTAGGTCACGACAGTGGACACCAAGTGCCAAGGAGAAGGAAATGACCTACAAAGAACATTCACAATAGATTGCCCTACACACTTCTCTCCTGCCACCCTGATGTGGAGGCAAATCTTTGGTCTGTAAATGATAAACTGATAGACTCAGGAAGACAAAAGCAAAACAAAACCCAAAACAATTCAAACAGCACTCAATAGCATTGCACTAGGGAAAATAGAGTGATTGAATGTCCACCGTGTATTTGTTTCAATCAGTGATAATTAGGAAAGAGAAGATTGGCTTTTAAGGACCAGCTTCAAAATGGTATCCAATATTGTGAATACTCATTTCTCTGTTTCTCTTTTTCCAGACAACCCTGCGGTTGAAAACTTCCTTTGCCATCTGAGGAAATGAGCTTTTCATCTGCTTAGCTACTCAGTGAGGTAGACATGTTCCCAAATTGTTTATGACCCATCAGTTGCCCAGATATGAAGGGCTGGGTGAGTTTGATCGGCCAGGTCTAGCCACCACCTTTATCTCTCTTCACAGCTGGAGTCACAGTCTGAATGCCAGCAATTGTCAAGCTGAAGTGTCATTTCCAAACAACTTCAGGGAAAATAGGGTCCTTACTTGGAAGGGACTTGGCAAGAAAATGTACAAATGCATCAAAAAAGGTTTTTCTCTTGACCCAAACTTCAAACATTGGATACATGGAAGTGAGTTTTCAATTTCTTTGGTAGGGATGACTTCATGTAAGAGGGGAATTTCAAGTGTTCATTCTTTTTTCTAAAAGGTGAATGTTCTTTGATAATTATTATAATGATGGCAAAAATAATGATAATCCAAATAGGATAAATGTATGCCAAAGAAGCCCAGAGTGAACTCCTGCGGAGAGCTGAGGATGGATATCTTCTACATACACTCAGCTTCTGAAAGGAAAGAGGGAAGGATTGCCATACATTTAAATCCTTTGTCCTGGACTAAATGCAAATCACCTCTGTTTATATTTCAATGGCCATAATCTACTAACAAAACCCTACCCAGATGAATATGAGAGGACTGGGAAATATAATCCCTGCCAGGGAAACTTCTTCCCAGGGAAAACTGTTCCCTGGCAAGGGAACATGTATCTTTGGTAGTTTGAATTTGTGTAGAAGGCATTTTGCAAGTGTTGTTAGGTAATACCATTTGACAACAAATGCAAAAAAATAAAAGTATCAACTGCTCTTTATTCCTACTGTAAAGGGTTATAATGTGAATTAAATAGGTTAGTAAATTAAAAAAAATATTTAAAATAGTGAATGGCAATAGGTAGATATAAGAGTCAATATTTATAATTTTTGTTCTCTTTCCTGTGAAAATGGCCCATAAGCTTTAATATGATGACCTTTTATGATCATTCAGGGACTTCAATAAAAATCCTGTTCTATGTTGGTATTCAGTTCAGCCCATCAGGTTACACTGTTGCATAATGCTTATTGCATCCAAAGGATTTGTTTTTCAAGGACTGTGGCCATCTCTGTCCTCTCTGAATTACTAGGAAATCCCCTATAGGAGGGTTTTGGTGAATAGAAAGGATGAAGCAATATTTCACTTTAGTTAGCTTGCCTAAATTCATAAGACCATAATCCTCAAACCAAAATGCTTTCTGTGGTAGTGAGGCTCTATTAGCAAGGTTTTCCAATGGCTTCCATGTCTTTAATTACCTGTGGCTGACATTTAAAAACACTATAAATTTGGTGGCTTAAAACAAGAGAAATTTTTAATGTAAAAGTTCTGGAGACTTGAAGATTGAAATCAAAATAACGGGGTTGGCTACTTTGGGAGGTCAAGGGGGAGTGAGCATTCCCTGTCTCTCTCCAAGCTTCTGGTGGTTATTGGCAATCCTTAGTTTCCTGTAATTTAGAGCTGCTTCATTCTGAGATCTATCTGTGTCTCCTCATGATATTTTGCCTGTGTGTCTGTGTCCAAATTTTTCTCTTCTTTAAGGACACTAGTCATTGACTTAAGGCTCCCCTAATCCAGTATGACCATGTCTCAATTACATCTGCAAAAAAAAAACCCTGCAGCTATTAAGAATACAAACAACAATAAGTGTTGGCAAGGATGTGGGGAAAAGGCACACTCATACATTGCTGATGGGACTGCAAAATGGTGCAGTCAATATGGAAAGCAGTATGGAGATTCCTTGGAAAACTGGGAATGGAATAACCTTTTGACCCAGCTATCCTACGCCTTGGTCTATAATCAAAGGTCTTAAAAACAGCATATTTCAGGGACACAGCCACATCAATGTTTACTGACAATAGCTAAACTGTGGAACCAACCTAGGTGCCCTTCAATAGATGAATGGATAAATAAAATGTGGCATATGTACACAATGGAATATTACTCAGCAATAAAAGAGAATAAAATTATGGCATTTACAGGTAAACGAATGGAGTTGGAGAATATAATGCTAAGTGAAGTTAGCCAATCCCAAAAAAGCCAAATGCTGAATGTTTTCTCTGATATATGGAGGCTGATTCATAGTGGGGTTGGGATGGGGAACATGGGAAGATTAGACAAACTCTAGATAGGGCAAAGGAGAGGGATGGCGGCAAGGAGGTTAAAAAAAAAGATGGTGGAATGAGATGGACATTTACTACCCTAAATACATATATGAAGAAGACATGAATGGCGTGAATATAATTTGTATGCAAGCAAAGATATGGAAAATTACTCTCTCTCTCTCTCTCTATATATATATATATGTCACATGAATTTTAATGCATTTTTCTGTCATATACAACAAATTAGAATAAAAAATTTTTAAAAATAAAATTCTGTTTCCAAATAAGGTCATTCTTCACAGATGCTGGATATTAACACTTCAACATACCTTTCTGGCAGACACAATTCAACCCATAATATTAACTGCACTGATTTTTTGAAGTTTATTTTGATAATGTAATAACGGTAAGAATTTAGTGTGTTTGCCATATACTGGGCATTTAATTAAGTTTTTTTTAAGAATTGCCTTATTTGGTCAAAACACTTGTATGAAGGAGGTACTATCATCATCATCATCACCCTTCTCCTCTTCCTCCTATTATTTCCATATAAGGAGATGGAGATACAAAGAGGTGCAGTACTTGGGTCTGGTGAGATGAATGGCAGAGCTGGACCTACAGCAGTCTGGAGGAGTCCAGAGCCAACAGTCTGATCCAATATACTATATGCTTGATATTTGTCTCTGGGCCAGAACTTGCTCATGCAACCAGGATGAGCTCTTCCTCCAGGTCCAGTCCAGCATGTGAGGCCCTTCCTTCTCTTCCTCCTCTTCATGTTTTCTACTTGAAACTTTCTGCCTCTATGAAAGCACTTTTCCTAATTTTCGTTCCAGAATAAATACGTCTTTTCTCCAGCCCAATTTCTGTCAAAGATGATGGGCTGAATCTTTCCCTGGGGCTGAGCTCTTGCTTACAGAGATGTTTTAATGCCAGCCTCCTCCCTTGGACTCTGTAGCTGATAGGCTGTGTATGTGTGGAGCAGCAAGATGTCTTTCTGCCCTGCCAATTTGGTCTTAGATTTTGTACAAGACTGTGTACAGAATTTGTGTTATTAATCCTCTCACCTAGAGGTAAATCAGAAAGGACTATTTTGAGGGGGAAGGAAACTCTTTTCTGTTCTTTATTTTAATGTTTTACAAATTATAACAACTACCTGTTGAAACATATAAAAATGAACAAAAATACAATGATATATGAAGACATGATTAATGATCCTCTCCATTTCCACTGCCCAAAGTAGTCATTGTTAACTTCAAGTGTACCCTTGTGCTATCTCTTTGTTACATACATACACACATATGGAATAATGTAAGGGTTCAGGTTTCCTTTTAACCAAACAATCATACTCACTAGTTTGGAATTTGCTATTTGTCATTTTATACCATGTATGTGTTGTGAATTTAGAGCATGTCTATTATCTTTCATAGTTTAGTCCTTGGGCCTTTTCTGTTCTCGAATGCACTCTTCCCTTGATCATAATATTCAGTTCCACAATTTAAAACCCTTTGGGCTGCTGACTGTCAGATTTATACCTCCAGAGCAGACTGTTGCCTGAATTCTAAATTTCTATATCCAATAGCCTACTTACTGCCGTCCTGTCTGTCTCATTGATTCTTGGAAGTTAAACTGGCCAACATGGAACTTTTAACGCTCCCACCTCTCCTGACCCTGCAAACTGGCTCTACTTGAATGCTGCCTGATCTTTGTTTATGAAAATCCTATAATTTCTTTGGTTCAATTTCCAAAATCTTGTAGCTATCTGTAAATACTTTTCCTCTGCCACATTCCTCTGAATCCTTCAGCAAATTCTTCTGCTCTTTCTTCAGAATATATTCAGAATCCAACCACTTTGGACCTCCTCCATCACCGCCATTCTGGTTTAGGTCACTGCCACCTGTCTCCTGCACCATTTCTACAGCCTCCTCCCCAACCTCCTTATTCACTCAACTCTCTCAAGACTTTATTCAAAGATCACCGTTGCAGTGAACACCTTTCGAGCCACCTCATTGAAACTTGCACCACTCGCTGAACTGTGGCATTCTGTAAACCTCTTCCAAGAACTGTTTTTCTCCATAGTACTTACCAATTATTCATAATAAAACCTATTATATTGCATAATTGTTATAAGCATATAGTATAATAGAATGCTTTCATTACTCTGTGCCTACCCCATCTCGGCAGGGATTTTTATGCCTTTTTTTAATACTGTATCTTTAGAACAATAATTGGAACCTAGTAGGTGCTCAAGAATAAATTGTCAATTGATAGATGGATATTTTTACAAACCACTGTGTCAGTGCAGATGTGTATGTGTGTATATATGTATTATATACATAATGTTGTATTCTATTTTTATAGATTAACTTATATTTTATACAATGAAATTATACCAGGTAACTGTTTTATTACGTGTTGTCATCCCTTTTTTCCTATCTCTAATTCTGCTATTATTCTTGCCAAATATCTTCTCAATCCCCTCCTGTCAATCCATCTTAACTAGAAGCACATCTTTTTTTTTTCTGATATTTTTCCCATGTTTCCATAGCCATTTGAAACCATACAGATATCTATTCATCAATAAATGCATAAGTGAAGGGATTTGGAGTTCATTGTTTGCTTTGGGAAAATATCATTGCATTCAATCCACATGTATGTATCTACCTACAATCTCCACATTTTAAAATTTATCATTACCTAGTAAGAATTCCATTAAGTTAACTGTTTTTGCCCAAATTTATTTTTATTTTTAATGCCTACTCAGTATTTTACATGTAGTTGCTGTAGAATTCATTCCACCACCTTTTACTGATGGATGTGTTGTGTCTTTTGTTTCCATTTTTGGCAATGCTGCATTAAATGTGCTTATGTATGGTTCCTTCTATTTTTTGGGATCAATTCCTGAGAGTGAGATTCCTTGGTTGAAATGGATTCCTGAGTAGAACGTAGACTTTTTAGACTTTTACATTTGAATAGATGTCACCATTTTCTTTATAAAAAGGCTTAATAGGTAACAGTTCTAAGTCATATATTTGAGTACATTCCCCCATTGTCACCAGCAACCAGTGTTACTGGGCGTTTTTGCTCTTGCCTGCAGGTGGATATAGGAGGTCCTGCCTTGATATTCCCTGGTGATGAGTGAACTTGAGCATCTTTTTATGTGTTTTCTGTCCCCCTGAATTTTCTCATCTGTAGTTTACACCTCTGTAGATGTTACTGTTTTATTTTTGGTAATATACAATTACTTTACTAGTATTTTATTTGTCATCTGCATTCCTATTTGCCTCCAATCGTCTCACTCATTTATTCATTGGCTCCATGGCATCTTTTGGCATACATGTATTTTTTATTTTAATAGTTTTATTAATCAGAGTCCTCCAGAGAAACAGAACCAATGGGATGTGTTTGTGTGTCTTTCTTTCTGTCTTTTTAACGATCTCTTATAATAAATTGCCTCATATGATTATGGAGTTTGAGAGTCCCCAGGTCTGCAAATGTAAGATAGAGACCCAGGAAGCTGATGGTGTGAGCTCCACTTCTAAACCTGCAGGCCCAGGACCAACAGCTGGAGCTTCAGTTGGAGTCCAAAATCCAGAAAATATTGACGTCTCAGGTGAAGCTGTCAGGCCAGAGCTCCTTCTTCCTCTCAGAAAGAGAAACCTTTTGTTTACCTAGTCAGGCCTTCAGCTGATTGGATGAGGCCTCTCCACATTAGAAGGAAGATCTGTTTCACTGAGTCTTCTGATATAGGTATTAATTTCTTTCAATACACAAGCCCAGAATGCTCTTTGACTAAATATCAGTCCCTGTAGCTCAGCTGACAAAATTAAGCATCACAGTGGCTAATTATATCAGTATTCTTTTTATTGCTTCTGGGTTTTCTGCATCTAGAAGGGTCTCTCCACCTCCTAGGTTGTATAGGTAAATATGTGTTCCCTTGATTTTCTGTTTTTTTTTTTTTTTTACATTTAAGTAGCTTTTTCATTTACTTTAAAATGATTAATGTGAAATAGGAAGCCAAACCTATTTTCTTTAGAAGGATAACCTTATGCTAGGACTAATTATTAAATAATCAATCACTTTTCTACTGCCTTGAAATATCACCTTGGCCATGTATTAACTTTTTGTTGCCTTTGGAAATACTGAAGATTAAACCTTGGGCCTCCCACATGGTAGGCAAGTGCTTTACCACTGAACGACATTCCCAGATCTTGCTTTATATTACTAAAAAAAAAAAAAAAGAAAAGAAAAAACACACTTGGGATTGATTTCTGGACTTTTCGTTTTCTTCCTTTGCCTAATATCATTGAATCGTGTTGGTATGTGCAGACAGAAGTTGATACTAAGGTTATCCCTATACCAGTTGCTTCAAGTGGCAGCTTTTTGTTTTCTTGTGGTGCATGGGCTGGGCAGCTCTTGCGGGCCAGATCAGTGTGCTGATCTCTGTGGGGCTTGTCCTTGCCCCGTATTCAGCAGGTATTGACTGGAAGCTGTATAATCTAGATTGACCACCCATGGCTCTCAGTTGGGTAGGCTGTTGACATCAGTGTCTCAGTCTCCTCCACGTGACTTCTCTTCCCCTAGAAGGCTAGCTCAGGCCCATTTCCATGATGGTCTCAGGATTCTGAGATCAGCAAGACAGAGAAAACCCTAATGTGTGAGCTCTTTTCTACTCTGCATCATTTTTCCTGATGTCAAATGGCCAAGTCCAGGTTCAAGAGAGGTGAGCAGGGAGAATATCTTCTACTGTTGATGGAAAGAGCTCCAAGGCACACAGCCAACAGTGTGCAGGCAGGAATGGAAAGCGCAGGTGGCCATTTGTGCCATTTATCACACAGTGAGAGTCTGAATGAAAATTTACCTTTCAGCATCAGATCTGGTCCTGACACTGCCTAGCTTACAAAATCTCCCATGGCACCCCTAGATCCTGGCCATAAACTCCATAGTTGTTAGCGTGGTGTCGTCTGGTCCCTGCCTACCTCTGCAGCTTCACATTAGCAGGATCCCATCACAGGTGCTCCACCATGCAACCACACTGGCTCCTCTCTGTCATGCCTTTGCCTACCAAAACAACAACAGAGATGCCTATGGTGAGGGGTGCTCCTCCCCCTTCTGCATTTTTGCTTTTGGTTTACCCAAGAGTTAAAACTCCCCTCTCACCCCTCCTCAACCACAGTGGTCATTTTTTTCTGCAGAGAGCTAGGCATCCTTTGGACTTTCACTTAATCTGAACGACATTCCCAGAAATCGTCCCAAGAAAAATGTCTCTGGTCTCTTGGACCTGCAGCTCTGGGGGAAGAAGCCTCTCTTGAGGTCCAAACACCCAGGCTGGTGCTTTTTCTGGGAGGCATCATACCTGTGACTGGGCAGTATATCCCAGAGAGGTGAGAGAGCCTTGCCTTTGTTTGGACCCATTCTTAGCCATTTAATTTATTATGTTTTTTTCCATCCTGGAAATTGAACCCAGAGCCCTGTGCACCCTAGGCAAGTGCTCTACCACTGAGCTACAGCTTCAACCCTTATTAGCCATTAAAGAGCTCAATTTCCCTTTCTTCGCAGATAACTGCATCTCCTTTTCATTGGACAGTTTGGCATGTGAGGCCCTGGGTCTTGTCTACCTGAGTCTGCAATGCCTGTCTGCTATTTACCAATTCATTTCTTCCAACTCATGTTCACAGTCTGCCTTCAATGGACCAATCACCATGCTAGATGCTGAAGGGCAGTTAGGGGTCAGCTTCAATGGCTTCTGGTCTGTAAGTGTTCGCAGGTCTAAAGTGACTCTGGTAAGGTTCTCCTTTACTCCCCTCCCATCCTGCCCCTCCTCTCCTCCCATCATGCCCTTCCTCCTATAGCTGAGCACACCCGCCAAACTTTGGAGTCCTTATGTTTTATCCCATATGTACTTTACAGGAAGAATCATGTACACACACACACACACACACACACACACACACACTCACACACACCATGTGCTTCTCTGAGCCATCCACCCAGGGAAGGATGATATTATACTATCAAGGGAACATTACCTTTGAATCTCAGCTGACACTCACATTACCTGACTTGTAATTCCTCAGCTCCTCTCCCTCCCCTTAACACACTCTCCTGGGTGGTTCACTAAGTGTTCTGGTGATTCCAAGTCGTATTTCCTTTCTTCGTCCTGTGGTCTTAGGTATCACTCAGGTACTGGAGCCTGACACTCTCATTACAGCCTTGCGTCTCTGGAAAAAAACAGAATTACTTTTACTAAGATTAGAACTGTCTATTTAGTTTCTCCATGCAAGACCACTGCACTTTTAGTTTTTTTTTAATAAACTTAAAATCTTACAAGATATTAAGACAAATCATCCCAGATTTAAGTCATAGGACATTTTAATATCTTAATGAATCACTTTTCTTTGTGCCTCAAAATATGCTGCCCTCATCACCATCATCATCATCATCATCATCATCATCATCATCATCATTATGATATTGCTATTTAACATGCTTGCTACATGCCACAAACATTTCTGATTTAATGGTTTTGGTAGCGTTGACAGTTAAATCTACTCATTTTACAGGTGAGGAATCTGAGGTTCAAAGTCAAGGCCATCTGCTCTCTGCTCCTCAGCCATGTTCCCAGTGCTCCAGGCTTGATTTTCAATCCAAGAATATTCTCTCCTGTTCCTCCTGGAGGATCCCTCTAGCTCTCAAGGTGGGAGGCTTTCTGTAGGCCCTCTGAATATCTGTAGGACCCAAAGTCAGCAAGTGGATCAGCTGTCACCTCTTTGTCAGTGCAGGGAGATGTCTTCCTCTGTGCTGTCCACAAGGACGGAGTCCTTCTCTTGGCTGAACTCCAAATATGTCCTTTCCAAATTTGGAGTCTTGAAGTCCAGCTCAGGCTCTGGCAGTTATAAGGAAGCAACCAGACAGGAAATTATGAAGTGAGATGTGGATTTGACCTTTTTTGCTCTGATCTAAGACAAGTCCCCAGGAAAGTATGCTCATGGAGACCTATGAGTGTCATGAAGTCCTTGGTCCTCCAGCGGAGCCACCTTTCCTGGGGATGAGTGAAAAATAGGACAGAATTAATCATGGTGAGAATTTTTGGTGAGGTTCCTCTCTGTCCAATATGTTAGTGAACTAGCTGTGTAGACCATGCCAGTCTTCCTAACACCTGATGAAGGCACTATTACATTACTGTCCATCTTAGAGACACAGACCCTAACCACAGAAATGCTCAGTAACTTGCCAATGTTACTGTAGGAAGAGCAGAACTAGACCTCAAGGCAAGGCCCACTCACTACCTATGTCTTTGGAACTGAGATGACAAGACAATCTCTTCATGATATTTTAGAAAAATGTTCTGAGAGCCACAAAGGGCTCTGGTCTTTGTTGCATGACACACAGAGCAGCTGGACTTGGGCTGACCCAGGAGTAAGCCTGGAGTCCCAGCTTGAAGCTGGGCTCTGACAACTCACCAAGGCTCTCCGGGCTACCATTTCTGTGTTTGTAGAATGAAAGCTGAGCATGGTGAAGAGGATGTGGGCTCCGTGGTCATGCCAGGTCTGAGGTTGATTTCACCACCTACTGTGTGTGCTGGGCAGGTGATATCTGTTCCTTTTATTTATATCGAGAGTGGGCAAATAAAACCTGATGATAACTGAAACTGTTGCAGGCAGGGCTTGGGTTATGTAGGAGGAAGTCTCAGGTGGGGTGTTTGGCAGGTTCCCAGACCATCTCCCATGACAAGCTTGGGTCCTGCAGGTGATGCTGTTTCTGGCTCCGTCTCACCAGGGCCTTTATTCCCATGGGCAGCCCAGTCTAAGCAGCCCTCAGGATCTGTGGCTGAGTGTTTGTGGCCGAGGCCCCTGGCAGCCACAGAGCATCTGCACTCTGCAGGGATTCCTTGTGAACACTCACTTCCTAGGGGTGCAGGGCTTGTGTCTTTCCTGCCCACCCCCTGAAGTCCTCAGGCCTCTAAGGAGCCCCCGTAATCCTATCACACCTCCCTTGTTTTCCCTTCCGGAACTTTTCCTGCAGGGGAAGAAGTCAGCCAGCCCTCAACTGCAAGGAAATGCCTCTTCCAAGGCAGTCAGCATCCAGAACACACAATGCACAAATCTAGGGCAATTCTGGGTTGGATCTGGTAAAGTGGAGATGAAGCGGAGGCATCTTGTCTTCCCCATATTTAAATGTTGGGACTCATGGACTGGAAGCATCATAGAAGGGAAGGATGGCTGAGATGTTCACCGAGTTCCCTGAGAATATTCACCCAGCCCAACAGGGGGAGGGGCAAGAGGGAGGGGGACAGGACCAGCCTGACCTGAGTTCCTCCTACCAGGCACAGAGACCCGGCCTGGCCTTCTGCAGGTGTGGCCTGGTGGAAGCGTGACCTCTCATGGGTCAGTTTAACAAGATCTTCCCCTGAAAGGGGGATTCAGGGAGAACTGGAGAGAGGCAAGGCCAGAGGTGAGAAATCATGGAAAAGCTGGAGATGTCTCCTGGGGGCAACCTGTTCTTTCCCTTTACAAACAGCTAACTATGTCCCTTATCAGAAAAGCCCTTGAAAATTCCCAGGCCATCAAGCTGGAAAGAATTAGTGAGGACATCCAGGCTTCCAACACTTCTTTTAGGTGGATAAAGTAAGCTTCCAGGAAGAGGAGATGACTCACTTTAGTGCATGCATTTCAGGAATCTGGTTCCTGAGCAGCCCCTGGCCCCGCCCAGTACCTGATCTTGAAACACTCTTGTAAGTTTTCCCTCTATTCCCTTTCTCTCTTCCGCTTCTTCCCTCCTGTTCCTGTTATACTTTCTTCCTTTCAACCAACCCTAATGTATAACCAAAATGTTTCCAGAAAGGATTTACTCAAAACTGAAAACTATTAAAAGGGCAACACATTCCTAGGCATTCACCCAATGGAAGTGTGCGTGTCCATCAAGATGATGGTGCACAGGTGTTGACGTCAGTGGCACTCATAATACTCCCAAACAGACACAATTTGTGTGCCTGTCAACACAGGCACGGATATGGAAGATGGTGATATATTCAATAATGGAAAACTACACAACAACAAAAATGATAAACTACTGGTTTAAGCAAACAACAATGACAATAACAAGTGGTACATTAAAAATGGATGCATTTCAAAGTCATAAAATACAATAGACACAGAGGGTTACTATAATCTATTATGTTTCAGTTTGTATGGCATTCAAGAATGGCCCAAACTAATGTATGGTGTTAGAAGTGAGCGTAATGGGATTGGGCTTGGGAGCTATTGACTGCACATGAGGCACTGATGGGAATATGTAAAATACTCTTTATCTTGTTCTGGGTGGTGGTTATACGGATGTTCTGGATGGTGGTTACATGGGTGTATGCGTATGAAAACATCTGTTGGGCTGTGTACTTCACAGCATATTAATTATATCTGTATTTTAAAAACATTTAAAGGAACAGTGGAACAGCTAAAACTACACCAACAGGCACAAAGATTAATATATGAAAACTCTAGGCCAATAGTGTAATATAATTGAATATCAACTTAATTTTGAGGTATAGCCAATGAAAATCTTCCTAATAATTTGTTATCTAATATATAAAATAACAATTAAATCATCAGGAGAGAGACATATTTAGGATAGTTTTTTTTCTCTAGATATTAATTTTCATGTAGCTTTTAAAAATAAGACATTGAACTGTATTAATGAAGAAAACATCTGGCAATAATTCAATAAAGATATTGATATATATGCATATGTATATGCACACATATATCATATCATATATATTAATCATATTTTTCTTCTGATCTATCAGAAAGCTGAAATTATGGCAAACATTCTGATTGGATCAAGAGGTCTTAAGCTTCTTGTGGTTTAAGAGGCCGCATTTCTGAGAAACTGAAACCTTTTGCTAGAGTTCAGACCACAAGCAGAGGTTGATCTGGTTGGTCCACTCTGAGCTGACACCCTTCCTTGCTGTTAAAGCTGTTTATTGTGTTCCCTTCAGCCCTCACCTGGTCCCTATCCTGATAATGAAGCAATGAAGATGCTTTCTTAGAGGAGAAGCAGCTAACGAGGTCTAAGGGCAGACCCAGTTACCTCACTCTGCATAGCAGAGTCTAGCCTAACACTGTCCACTGTAGCTAACACCTGAAGGGATTACCTAGGGCCCTTGTTAAGATGATGCTTCTGATTCAGCAAGTCAGGTGGGGCTGACATTTTGCCTTTCTAGCAAATTCCAGGAGGATGCTATTGCTACCACCTTAGGGACCACACTTTGAGTAACAAGAGCTTAGACCACTCAGCAAGTTGTTGTTGTTTTTTTTTTAATCTATGGTTTGTGTTCTTTGTACAGGGATTACTTGTTAAAACTCAGATTTCTGGGTTCCCTTTCAATAAGAGAGGGTGCCCAGTACTGCTGTCTGTTTTTTTTTTATTATTTTTAACAATTCTCCAGCAGATGGCTGCTTGTGCTAAACTTTTAGAACTACCAACTTAGAGAAATTATCTTATAGCATGTCCCTTAGATTACAATTCTCTATGTGAGGGATAAGAAGATAAAGGGAAAGATTACGATTCTAATGTCTTTTAGACATCAGGCAGTTATTGGATGTTCAATTTACTTTATTTCACCTAATTGTCATGTATATCCTATGACGTGCAAGGTATTGACAATATCTTGGAATTAAAAGTAATAGATGATCATCACTGAGCACCAAAAATATCCTAGACATTGTTTTAAATGCTTTAAGAGCCTCATATCAAAGAATAGTGCCACAAAACAGTGCTGTTGTCTCCATTTCACAGTTGAAGAGATGATGTCTCAGAGAGGGTGGATTGCTGCTGAGTCTGGTTTTCTGGAGATCCAGCTCAGGACGCCTCTAAATCAACACCCCACAGGGAGCAGTAAGGCCAGGGTCCAAGCTGGGCCTTGTATCACATAATGCCAAATCAGGCCATGCTAGGTTGTTATTGGTTTTACTCTGACAGGTTGGTCCATTGATACATCTCACTTTCCTTTCATGATTTTTACTCCATCTTTCAATCATTTTGCTTTGAGGAGTACCCTCATAAGGGACCCTGACCATAATGGTTGACATCTGTATAGTATTTTACAGTTCACAGATGGTGCACCAAACTCATGTGCTGATTGGATTCCCTATACACATCTATGCTGAAGGAAACTAGGTTCCTGGAGAAAGTAATTGATTTATCTGGGATTCATATTCTAACCTCCTTACTCCAAATCTGTGAGCTTCCACTTTAGCCCAGATTTCCAAGTGGGGACAGAGCAGAAAGTAGCATGGTTGGTGAGAGAGCCACATCTTGGAAGCCTGCAGTGCTGGGCTGAGGTGGCAGTTTGGTTTCCCTCTGTGGACTGTAAGATTTAATCTGACCAGTTATAGTCAGAGAGTGTTGGTTCGTTTTTATCAAAACTTTCTTTAAAATTTATCAGACAAATGGCTCTTGAAGCAAATATTACGGCAGAAACATAACAATCAGAGCACCAGAAACATGCCTTCTATTCTTGGACAAAATAGATACCGCATCTGTTTTGCTCACTGAGCACTACGTCAGTGTCTGGAGTGTAGTAGGTGCTCATTACAAGCCTGTTCAATGAACAGAACCGCTTCATGAATGCATCTGGGCACAGTATAGAAATGATCAGATCAAGAGGTCCTAAGCTTTCTTGTAGAGGCCACATTTTGGAGAAACCAAAACATTTTGCTACAGTTCAGACCACAAGCAAAGGTTTACCTGGTTGGTCCACTCTGAGCTGAACCCTTTGCTGGTAAAGCTGTTTACTGTGTTCCCTTCAGCCCTCACCTGGTCCCTATCCTGATAATTAGGGTGCTTTAGCACCTCATTGTGCTTCACAATTTTGCCATGTGATGCTTGATCACGTGGGACCAGCTAATTATTTATTTATTTTAATTACAGATACAGTGTGATGGGAATCTAGTTTAGTTCATGAGTCTTGTGTTAAAGGGAACATGATTGAAATGAGTTAATATGAAACACTGTTTTTGAAGTAGATGGTTGTGACCATTAGCAGGTTCTGAAAGAAATTTGAGAGTCAAGGCCAGCATCTACAATAAATTAAAAAAAAAATAGAAAAGAAAACATGCTAGTTCATTGCAGATAGTAAATGATGTAAATATGCAACAGCATACCTGTATACATGTGTAAATGCACATGTGTGCACAGAACATAGGTATGCATATGTTGTATGAGGATATATGGTGTGTGAATACTGGGCCGTCATGTGAAATGTACTTTTTAGTGGAGTAACAATATAAGAAGATTTGAGAATCATTGTTTTAGAAGACACTACTGAACAATATGGGATTTATTACTTTTTCTGAGCTTTCTCTGTTTTTTGTGTCTTTTGCTCTTATCTTCTTATTCAAAGAGCACACAGATATGATACACTAAGTTATGTCTAAATATAATCATTAAAATAAAGAATATGAAATTTTACTTTGACTATTTGGTGATATAAAGTTGTGTAGAAACAATTTGATTCTTTCTACGTAACTCTGGAGTGCAGAGCTGACATGTCAAATGATGGAAATCAAGAAAGCTAGTCTGCCTCACAGAGGAATGGGTGTCTTATCTTTCCTTCTATTATGCAAATGCATCTCAAGATGAACATTTTGCAAATATATTGCAAATAAATCTTCTGAAGATTTGGGCAGCTCTTAATGTTCCTTCCAGCTTTCTGGGGTCTGTGGGAAAATATCATTTGCCAAGTGCTCAAGGAGTGTGTTTCTAGAACATACATTGTGAACTGAAGGGTCTGTAGAATAGTAGGTGTGAAAGTCTCCTAAAGCAAATATGGAAATCTTTGAGTTGTATCAGGCAGTGACATACTGTTGAAGGATTTCAATCCTGGCCAAAGGCCTAATGGCGTTAGTATTTGTAAAGTCTGGTTTGGTGGAGGGCGGGGTAGAAGTGGTTGCTATGATCCCCTGATAGCTGGATGGCCATGTTGCGTGAGAGGTGGAACATGAGCCCACACTCCATGAAAGCCCAGGAGACAGAGTAGAGGACCCCAGGTGTGAGTGTACTTGGGAACAATGAAGAAGAAAACAAATGGGGCAGCCTGGTTCAAGTCCAGGCTCCTGAGTCAGAGTGAGAAAAGTCTCCATCCCTCCGGCACCACCTCTGGCTTTTCTTTAGGAAAGTAACATTTCAGATCTCCCAAAGCAGATGATGATCATCTATTACTTTTAATTTCAAGATATTGACAATATCTGAAGCGTTACTTCATAGAAATGATATGAGAAAGTCATAGTGGAATGCAGTAAATGCTACCAAGCTGTTCTTACGTTGTGCAGTGGAAGCTGAACACAAGCTTCTTTCTAGTTTGTGGACTTGGTTATCTTCAGACAGGCCTCCCCCATGTCCTACATGCTTTCATTTAAAGATGGGAGCTTAAGAGGGCAATGGGCCGCATTGTCCCATGAGGACAAGATCATGCAGCAGGGTGCTTTAAGAATGCTCTTTACAAGGTTTGACTTTGTGTAGATGTACTGAACATTATGCAAAAACCAATACAGAAATTGATATCTTAACTATTAGAATTTGCCCGACTCTTGACATTATTTATTTTTTGCTGTCACACACAGATTTAAATTCCAAATGTTAAGACAAACTAATTCTAAACTTCTAAAGATGAGGGGAAGCAGTCATTGTTTAGCTTGAATTCGCATCTATCTGTTCCAAATCCTTCATTTGCAAATGCGATTCCTCCCACCCCTGAACTTCTCTAAACCAATGGCCCTGAGTTTGACCATCTAGAATAAATAAACAAACAGAATGCAGATTCCTCCAAAGGCTATTCAGTAAAAATTATAACATAGAATCTTAACTATACACGTGTGTTCATGTACAGGGACTCCAAAGCAAAAAAGAGACATTGACTTATTATTTATTTAACCCATTTTTGTTGGTGTAAAAACTAGTGCATCTTTTCAATATTCATTATCTTTATGTTAAGTAGTCTGGAGAGAAAAGACCACGTGTCCACATGTCTGCAGACAAATGTGTGGGAGGAATCACTCCAATTCTGACCCACATTTTGCATCTCTCCTGGTAAGGTCTAACTATATTTCAGAACTACTGGAACAGCCTGAAAACCAACAATGCTCCTGTATCTTGGCTGCTAAATTCCATCTTTGTTATTATAATAGATCCCTCCAAAAAGCAGCTCCTCTCAAATCACATTCCAGTTTGCAGACTGTGGTAAAAATCCTGATTTAACTAGAGGGACACATACATAGCCCAGCACAGGGCACCAGACCCTTCACACATGATCCTGGGCCAATACCCTCAACCCAATGTCAATTCCAAGAAGATTGTGATCTGCCTACACAGCTCCTGTCCATCTGAGTATGCTGTATATTGGATCTTCCTCTGGGACATCTTCTCTCCCCTTCAGAATCAGAAAAACTCATTTATTTTCAAGGCACACAGCTTCCATGTTTTATTTCTTTTTTTTTTTTTAAAGACACATTTATTCAGCACCATGATCAGACTATTACATTTAAACTGGGTTCAAAAGAGAAGGTCTACCCTAAAACCCTTTGTTGGAATATCTCATACCTTCCACAGAACAGAATCTAAAATAACCTATTAAACAATTAGTCACAAATATAGTCCTCGAGTTTTTTTGCCCATACTCTGAGTATTGTCTAAACCACAACTCTTTGTAGCAGCTCAACCCTGCCACCCCTGTGGGTGGCTGAGTTCACAAATGTGTTGAAACCTGCAGCTTCCCTGGCTCTCCTCTCCTGCTAAGCTTTGTTTCCTGGCAGTTTAGTTAAAACCTTCAGCCATGGCATAGCTACTGCTGCTGCTGGAAGCGCTGTAGCCACCCTGGTTTCATGGTTTGGCTGAGTATTGATCTTTGCCGCCTTCAGGTCCAGAGCTTCTGACTCCAAAGTTTCCGCCCTTCATGGGTCTAAAATTTGATGTCTGATTGTTGTAGTTGCCCAAATCATTGTAGCTTCCCTCCCCTCCAAATTTGCTTCCACTACCGCTGCCAAAGACTCCCCTGGCTCCTCTGTTGTCAGAGCTGCCACTCCCACCAGAGCCACTGCCCTGGCTTCCATAATCCTGTCCACCACTTCTATAGCCCTGCTTCCTCCTGAGTAACCAGGGCCGCCTCCTCTATAACCACCGTCATTACCAAATCCACTGTAGCCATTCCTGTTGCCACCATATGCATCCCCACCATGGCTGCCACCAAAGCCATCATGACCACTGAAGTTTCCTCCATGACCAAAATTGTCACTTTCACTCAAACCACCTTCATGACCACCACCAAAGTTTCCAGAGCTGATTTGATCTCTTTGGCTAGATGGAGCACTAGCCTGTCACAACACAGGACTAGACCAGTCAGGGTCACTCCAAGTGAATTTGGGGAATAAATAAAGACACAGACATAGAAAGTATCTTTTCTTTGAGTTCAGTGTTTGCTCCTCAGCCATAGCTCCCGCAGAGGGCGGGGGGCAAGAAAGAGAGAGAGCACGCCTCAAACCTGGGTTTTAATGGGGAGAAGACATTCAAATGAGGCAAGGGGTAAGGTTTCAGGGGGTTGAGTCTGGCTTCCTGATGTCTTGCTGTCAGCAGATTGACTGACATCTTAGAAGGCCACGCCCATCTCATGTGCTGTGTGGTCAAGGGCAGAGCAAGCAAAAGGGACACACGTGCACAGCCCAGACAGAGCAGCATGTCAGTCCAGTCCACTGTGTGTGCTCAAAATGCTCACAGCTCACACACACAGCCCAGGGCTGGCTCGCCACACTAGCCGTCTCCTGTTTTGACAGGGCTTTCCTCACTCCACAGCTGTGGCCGATCACACTGTGGTATTTCTGAATGACAATCTTATCCACAGAGTCCTGGGCGTCAAAAGTTACAAAAGCAAAGCCCTTCTTCTTTCCGTGGCCTCAGTCAGTCATGATTTCAGTAACTTCAGTTCAAAATAGTCTTGTAGGTGATGTTCTTCAGTGACTTCCTTAATGTCACCAGCAAAAATCTTTTTCTCAGTTAAGCGGGCCCCTGGCCTTTGGGAATCCTCTCTGGAGACAGCTCTTTGGCTCCACATCTCTTCCATCCACCTTGTGTGGTTTTGCATTCATGGCTCATCTACTTCCCCACAGTGACATAAGTGACAGGCCCAAAGCCCCTGGAGCGCTTGGTGTTTGGGGGTCTCATTCCCACACAGTGCGTGAGTGTTCCCCAGAGCTCAAAATGGCTTCTTAGACCCTCATCAGCTGTTTCAAAGCTCAGCCCTCCGATGAATAGCTTCCTCAACTGTTCTGCTCTTTAGGGGACTCTGATTAAGACATGACGACGACAGGAAGAGAGGCTTTAAGGATGCTTTCTTGCAGGCATCTAAGGGCAGAAAGGCTGGATGTTTTATTTCTAAGATAAATTACTTACATTTTCTTATTGGTAAAATAATTTGTGAATAAAAGCTACAATGAACTTATTAGTAACTTTATTGTATTGTTTTCTATTTGTCCAGGCAACGTATTCTTCTTCGGGTAGATTCTGAGTGTGCATTTATGCCTGGATGCATTCCTGGTAAAAGGACTCTAAGGACATTTCTATCCCTACCTATAATCTGAAGGCTGGAAACCCCTGGGTCAGAAGACTGGTTCATATCCTCACTGGGCAAAGGGGAACTGTGTTGATACGTGTGTTGGACTGAATTGTGTTTTTATGAAATAAGTTGAAGACCTAAACCCCAACATGATAGCATTTGGAAACAGACCATTTAGGGAGGTAATTAATATTAAAAAAAAATCAGCAACCTAACAACTGATGTCTTTATAAAAAGAGGAAAGGACACCAGAAATCTCTCTCCCTCCACAAAATCATGGGCAGGTCATGTTAGGAATCAGGGAGAAGATGGCTGTCTACAAACCAAGAGGAGTATCCTTGCCAGAAACCTACCCTGCTGGCCCCTTGATCTTGGTATTCCAGCCTCCAGAACTATGAGAAAACCAGTGTCTAGTGCTACCACTGAGTCAGTGATATTTTGCTGTGATTGCCTTAATAGTCAAGTCCACTCAACTTGCTGCCTTTGTTCATTGGTCAGATATTGACTTATTACTGTGCTGACTGGAAGCTAGATTCCATCCATGAGGAGGTCGGACTGTGCACATCTCTTTCCAACTGCACCTTCAATGACATGTAAGTAGCCCCAAATCAGGCATGTTAGGAGTATTTATTTACATCATGAAAATGAGCAAACCCCACTGCTATGATTTGGGTGAGTGTCCCCCATAGTTCATGTGTTATAAGGAGATAATATTGGGAGATGTGGAAACCTTGAAAGTGGGACCCAAGGACAGATCCTTAAGAAAACGCTTGAAAGGGTTTGCCATTAGTTTTCCTCACCAGAAAACCAAAGCAATGGGCTTCCCTGATCTTGAAGGAAAGTTTCAAAGTTTGAACAGAATAAATCTTTTTTCTTTATACGTGAATTGCATCAAATAGTTCATTGTAGTGATGTGAACATGAACAATATGCATCACACTTTTCCCCTGTAGAACTGGCTGTTAAGCCTTCACCAGCATGTCCCTGCTCATTCATCACTTCCTGACTTTTCAAGTTGGTTAAAGCTTCCTCATGTGATATCTTAACTCCATGTTCTTTGCTCCTTTGTACTAGTTACTGTAGCAGAAATTTGATGTTTACCTCCCATAGCAAAAAAATTTTAAGATAATGTATGTTCAGTACTGATTACAGGTTCTGGCATAAAATTTCAGTCTATTTAAATTGTTAAGTGAGTTTCTATGCAAGTAGTTGGTGGATGTTTTCCTTCTCCCTTACAAGATCATAAGCTCCATGAAGGTAGGGCTCATTTGTCTTCTATCCTTAGTATCTGGCACAGTACCTGGCCCATGGTAGAAAGCTAACTGCAAAGTGATAAGTGAATAAATGAAATCACTGTTTTTTTTTCCTTTGGTGTGTGTGTGTGTGTGTGTGTGTGTGTGTGTATGTGTGGTGCTATTGCAAATAGCTCTTTGATGCAGTCCACACCCATCCCCTGCATGTGTGCTTCTCAGAGTAAGCAATTATGAATTTGAACATTGTTTATGAGGAGTATGGGCAAGAGTCCTATTCTGACTATCTGTGATTCTGTCACATCTGTATTAAGCATTTTAACCTGTCCCTGTCATTTAGGGGATTATTAACATGAGGACAGATTTCCTGAGAGACCTTTAAAAATGTTTAGTGAGGAGGGACAACAAGTGTGTCCTGGGTAGGAAAGAGGCTTAATAAGGTCCCTGAACCATTCACTATTTCCCCTCCCTCTATGTAATCATATGGCTTTGATTTGAATACTATAGTTGTTTCCAAGATGATGTCATCTCAAGAAAATGGATTTTCCAGTTGTCAGTTCTGAGGATGTTACTAAAAGATAGTTATGAAATATTTTTAGCGTCTATTTTCTCAGTTGATTCATTAGTGGGAATGTAGCTCAAGCATGGCTTCATTAAATCTTTTCATTGATGGAAGTACATTCCCACAAAAACGCAGGCTCCCAACACTGACTTTCATCCATGACAGGCATCCAGTGCTTCCTGCTAGCAAGGAGGATCTTGCATCTTTAATAAGAACAACAGGGTGCTTAGCAGCCAGGTCTGCACGGTAGAAGCAGCATCTGTGTTTTAAAGGTCAGTCCAGGGAAATGAAATTGCTTTGTTTTCCAGTACTTTGTTTTGCAAGCAGGTGATTTGAAACAACTCAGATCTTACAGCACCAGGAATCCAGTGTGCAAGTTTTAATAATGCTGGCAGCCACCCATGACATTGTATTCTTAGTATAAATGTATTGCTAACATGAGAGGCCCCCTGGGATTGTGGAAAGGACATTTGGTTAGAAGTAAGGAGACCTGGTTCTCCATTTCATCCCTGCTATTAATTATAATGATAATAAAAATAGTTCACTCTGCTTGGGTTCCTATTTTGTACCAGGCACTCACTATTTTAAGTGCTTTATAAATATGGACAAGTTAATGGATCTGAAACTAACCCACAAGGTAACTCAGATATGCTGACAAAATATAGTTTCTTTATTTGCTGTAGGCCTGCTCTAATCTCCCTCCTAAGTTTTATGCATCAGTATCTAGAGAAGTAATATTAAGTCCAATCTAAATTTAGTTCACGGTACTTTTAACCTGTCTTTACGGTAGCCACTAGCCACAGATTCCTATGTGAGAACTTAAAATTCGGTTAAAAATGGTCTCATCAGAAAATGAGAGGGCTGATGAAATTACCTAGTCAAGCTGTGGATTATTAACAAAACAGGCTGAAATTTAAAATAAATATTGAAATAACAATGAAACATTTATTATGTGAGAAGTTAGGAAAGTAGAAAATGGTGCTTCTGGCATAAACTGATGATTATGTGCCCTTCAGAAAAGTTATCTGAAATTCTGATTGTATTTATCAGAGCAAAGCTAGAGGAATTTGCAAGTTGGGTAATATTTATAGACACGTTAATATTTGCACAACGACTTGTTTTATAGTCTCCCTACCCACAGTGTCTGGGGCCACTATCCAGATCTGATAATCTGTTGTTTCAATTTCTAGAGGAGAGTTGTGAGGTTTTGAGGACACTGCCATGCATTTTTCGGGTCTATTTGCTTTCTCCTTTTTGGTCTTTGGATAATGCTTTCACTTTGTGGATGCTGATAAATAACTGTGGAATTCATCCAGCCCTAAGATTTATAGCTGGTGTTCTCTTTACAAATGTCGTACATTGTCATACTCACAAATCTATTAGACTATTAGAACTTAGTTCCAACTATGTGAAAAATTTGAATATTTTTATCCTCACCTTTCTCACCTGGAATTGTCTAATCCTGTTTTTAGTTCACATTTTATATAAACCTTCAAATGAGCCATGGAGCTTCTTCTAGAGATTAATGTGAGATAAAATTTTCCAGTTAACAAAATTATGTCATTATTCAAAGATAATTTGACTAATCCAAATTGACACAGGCTATAAATATAAAATACGTATCAGATTTCAATGGATTTGTGTGAAAAAAGGAATATAAATCTATTTAATAATTTTTATATTGACTGCATGCTGAAGTGATAATATTTTGAATATCTGGGTTAATCTATATTATTTAAATTAATTTCACTGTATATGTGTGTGTGTGTGTTATAGAAGCTAAAATCTAGTTTTTCATTGCTTTTATCTTATTTACAGATTGACTCAACTCTCAAGGAAGACAAATGCAATTTAATGGTCCCCACAGAGATCCCCAGAATGGCTGAAGCTTGGGAGTCCTATAAGTCTTAATCTGGTCTTCTGTTTGCTCAGAATCCTGGGGGTGTTTCTAGCTTCCCCAGCCTCACTTTGGCACCCACTGGCTGCAAACAACAATTCCTGCACCATCCCCATCTGGCTCCTTGTCCTGGTAGTCCATTCTCCAGCTCTGTTGACAGGTCACTGTCCCTGTCTTGGCAGGTGCCCTGAAAACCATTGGAATTCTCCTTGATACATGGGTTCCTTAAGGGATAAGAGAAGCTCAGGGAAACTGTGCAGCAGAATTCCTGTGTGACCCCTCTTCCCTGCCTGGTAACTTGAGGGGTATGTACCCAGCTGGCATGGACACATGGCACGTCTTTCTGGCTTCCTCTGCCAGTGTAGGTAAGTGGTGATGGAGCAGGTGCTGTGCCGAGGTGGATCAGAGCACAGCTCCAGAGACTAGATTTCTTGGATTGGTTTTAACTCTGCTGTGACTCTGTGATCTAAGGCACATGTTTAACTTCTCTATGTGAAAATCTGGATAAGAAGAGCAACTCTTTCTATAGCGGTATTGTGAAGATTAATAGGTGCACGTAAAGCATGCGGAACAGTGTCTGACATGTCGTAAATGCTAAGAAACTGCCAAGGATGACAATGACAGTGATATTGATAATCTTGACATTGCTTTCCTACCGTTGGAAGGTAACTCTTTTGGCCTGTCTACTTTAAGTAGGAACAGTATCTTCCCTGTAATGTGGGAGACCCCATGGTTTTCCTGAAAGTAGGAAAAGAGAAAGGAATTTAACAAACTTTCTTTCTGTAGGTGGCAGTAATAAACATAATTTAAAGGAAGAATGACAGATATTTGAGTTGTGTCTTTGGAAAAATATCACTCACTTTTGTCAAATATTATCTTATTTGATCTTTAAAACGATTCTACCAGATATGACTAAATATTTTAACTTGATGTATTTACCTTTTATGATTCAGAAAGTAAAAGGTCTATTCATTTGTATATTCTTTAATGCACTCGATAACTTTGACTCAGGTTCACTGTGGATCCATGTCTGCAGTTCTGGGTACATAGTTAAGAACCAAAAAGAAATGATGCTAGCTATCATATCTCACAGGAACTGCAGACTAATGGAATAGACCACATTGAACAATAATTATAATAGTTAACATACAATTGCAAATTACCGTACTTCGAGGGAAATATTCTTAGTGTTACTAGAAATTACAGTAGTGGTTCCTACTTTACATGGTAATGAGGACTGATCAAGGAAAGATGAGAGCCTAGGTATGTATATTGCTTTAGTTCACTTTCTGTGTCTATAGCAAAGTATACAGACTGGGAAACTTTATAGAGATTATAAGGTTGTTTGGCTCATGATTATGAAGACTGAGTAGTTCAAAGGTATTGAGTGACAGTGTCTGTAAAGGGCTTTCATGCTGTGTTATCTTGTGACAGAAAAGATGAAGGGTAAGTGAGTGTGTATGGAAAGGATGTTTTTTATTACAAAGCCGCTAGCATGAGAACTAACCCTCATTTGCAAGGATGGTCTTAATGCATTCACCGAGGGTGGAATTCTCCCATTAGGACTTGCCTCCCAACACTGCTACTTTGAGAATTAAGGTTCCAACACATGAACTTTTTGGATACACATTCAGAGCATGACATGCAGTATTAGTTGGATAAAGAGGATTGGGGAAATGATTCCAGGCAGGGCAGCTGCATGAATTAAGACTCTAAGTCCTGAGAGGCTTGGTGCTTTTTGAAGCAATGGAAGACCACACAATATCTTGGAGCACTGTGAAGAAGGTAGGGGGTGTAGTGAGATAAAACTAGAAAAAATGAGGTGTTAAATCACGCAGGGAATTGCATTCTCTGGTAAGGAGTTTGAATTTATTCTAAGAATAATGAGAAGATCATGGAAGATTCTAACCAAGAGAAATGTGAACCAATGTGTTTTATATCACCACTCCAAACCTAGCTCCCCAATCTGTAAAATAGATATAAAAATATTGATGTCTTTGTAGATGATCAAATCAGATAATGCCTGAGTAATCACTGTGAAAGTTGTGAAATGCTGTACAGATATAAGTTTATCTTTTGCTATGGCTACTGCTGGAAAATCTTTAGTGACTCTTGGACATCATTGGCTTCCATCAGTGTGTTTTAAAGCCTTCCATCTGCTGGCTCCATCTGACCATCACAAACATTTATATCACACTCTTGCCCAATGTATTATCAACACTCTTTTCCTATTATACCACCTGTTCCTACATCTGGCCCTTGCTCATGATAGATGGTGGTTCATTTGGAATGTCTTCATTGTATTTCCCCACCCATCCTAATCCAAGTCTCATTTATATTTGTATTAGTTCAGACTCTTTGGGTTGTAAGAAACAGAAACCTCCCAAACTGCCTTGGACTGTAAAAGCAATTTGTGATTGGTCTAGGGATGTGGCTCAAGCAGTAGCACGCTTGCCAGGCATGCGTGCGGCCCGGGTTCGATCCTCAGCACTACATACAAACAAAGATGTTGTGTCCGCCGAAAACTAAAAAATAAATATTAAAATTCTCTCTCTCTCTCTCTCTCTCTCTCTCTCTCTCTCTCTCTCTAAAAAAAAATTAAAATCAATTTGTGATTGATAATAGTGAAGAGAAAGTTCATGAGAATGTTTAGTTCCCTCAGCCATGGATGGATCCAGGTGCTCATTTAATCATATTAGAAATTTGTGTTTTGGTCTCCATCCCTTAGATTCTCTCCATGAATTGTCAAAATGACGTACACAGTTCTAGATTGCATCGTACCTGCTTAGCTCCTCCTGTAGAGGAGTGATTCAGCAAAAGTCTCATGTTTTCTTTTATTGACCTGAATTTGTTAATTTACCTTGAATAAACCTATGCTATTCTAATTGGCAAAATCCCATGGATTGAGGGTATGAGGTGGAGAAAGTGGGATAGGGCAGGGTACAGATGTCAAAAAAAAAAATGGGAAATGGGTACTGAACAGGCAAAACAAAAGAAAACAAAAGGGCCCCTCCCATATATCTACCACAATGCTACAGCTCATGTCCCATGTCCTCCAGGAAGCCTGCCTTTGTCACTTTAGGAAATATCTTTTTTCCTTCCTGACTCTTCTTCATACATGGTCTCTGGAGCATATATTTTTGGCTCTTGATATTCTATTCTGCACTTTATTACAACCATAAAATTTTTATTGCTTGATTAGACCTTGGTGGCTATCTAGTCCTAGAGATGTAAAAGCCCAGAAGGAAAAATAATAAATTGGGGGTTATTTTGGAAATATTTCTTAAGGGCTTTTTGGTTATTTCTGGTGAAAGGGAAAGGAACAAAAAAATCTCTTAAAAGAAATCTAACATTCTTTTCAGAAATTATCTATTACTTTTCTCAGCCATAAAAATGTCAATCATGACAATTTTATAAGCAAAACTAAATAATGCATAATGCTACTTTAAATTTCTAGAAAAAAGGTATCCTTTGATCAGGAGAGCATGCATGTATTTCTTACTGTAGGTATGCATGTATGTATAAACATGTAGGGGTGTGTGTGTGTGTGTGTTTGTCTGTGTGTGCATGTGTGTGTGTACAAATATAAATTTTATTTTGTCTTTAAACTGTCCTCACCTTCTGATTTCACAACTGGGAAAAGAATAGCCCCTGTTCTCACACTGATTAATTCTGAGTGTCCCAATAGCATCTTCACCCTCTGGACCTTGGGCATCTTCATCTACAAAATACACTGTTGAGACCTATTCTATATGATGATTATAATACATAAATGAAGTAGAGCATAAAAAGTTTCAAAATCAATTCCTGGCACATAAAAATCAATTTATTTCTTCCTATTATATTCACTAAACATTTTCTTGAGGCCTTACTGTTCAACTGTACTTGAATTTAGGCATTGGAAATGCAGAGATGAATAATACAGAAACCTCTGCCCTTAGGAGGCTCCCTTGATCATCAGACATGCACCAGCAAATGTTGCTTCTCGACTTTTAGTTGCACATTTTTGAACAACACATGGTCCTTAGTACCTCCTAGGTGTGGAACCCAGCATTAGGACTTAATTGTACTGAATCCCAGGCAAGGTTTAGAATGACTCAATTTACCTATTTTATACTGAAAAATAAAAATCAGTATTGGTTTTGCATGTCTCCTAAGTAAGTTTGAGGGACTCAGAGCTATAGAGGAAAGCTAGTTGAATAATAAGTGTTACATCAGGATCCAGAGCACTCGCACACTCGGGTCATGTCTCCTCTGCTCCTGGCTAACTGTGGGAACCTCTTCTCTTTTTTTCTTTAGGCACCACCATTTTGAACTTCTATTTCTTTCACTTCAAATGAGATATTTGCACTGGACATATGTAGACCCAACATTCAGGTTTCTAATTTTGAAACTTCTCTTTAAATATTCATGAGTTTATTTTCACATTCTTTTATTTAATCACTATTGAGTTGCCTTCTCTATGCAGAGCATTTGTGATGTCAAAGAGGATAAAACATGACTCCGACCTTCTTAGAGGGCACATTTTTATTTGAGTTGATTGTTGCATGCCTAGTGGTATTCTTAATTAAAGTGTACATAGGAAGAAAAAGTTTAATGACTGTCTCATGTAAGAAATGCTATAGGGTAGGCATGAAGAAAGGGTAATCGACTCAAAGAAACTGGGGTTAGCTCCATTTGGAATGATGATGGAGAAAGATTAGATATTTAATTGTGGACATTTGTGGACATTGATAGATAAAATTGTGATGAATAAGAAATTGGGGAAGGAGAATCCAGTAAAATCCATGAAGTCCTATGCCATTTACAGAATTAGATAGTTGTTTGTTTTGGTCAGAAAATATTATATTTTAAGAGAAGTTCCAGTCATCAATTAGAGGTCATCAAGTTAGAATCTGATTTAGAGAATCTAGAATATAAGACTTGGGAATCTGAACTCTATCTAGTAAGCAATGGTTAAGTATTGAAATATTTTTAAGTACCGAAGTAACATAATTAATTTGGAAGGAGAATTATGAGGAAATTGTGGATTAATAGGAGAATGGTCCAATGGAAGTACAATGAGGCAGTAGTAAGGTCACAAGTAGATCTGGGGGACTGAAACAAGAAAATAAATTAGTGTTACAATTAAGAAACCTTTGATAACTCTTAATAGCCTTTAATAACCAATTGATATAGCGGCAGGGTGTTGGGAGAATGGGGAATGTTTGTTTTTCTAGTTTAGGCAATTAGAATCACTAAACACCTAGGGAATAGAGAAGCAAAATTTGCAAGAAAAATAAAGGTTCTAAATTATTGAGTTGTCTCAGTGTGACATCTAGCTGGAAGAATCTGGGATATGTTTGGACATAGGGATCTAGAGCTTGGGAACAGCTCTTGGATTTGGGAGTCACTAGAGTGTAAAGAGAGATAAAATCACGAACCACAGTGAAAGTCCAGCTTGATGAACCAGAGTTCCAGGATGGAATCTAGTGAAGAAAGATCTTGAGGAGTTTGGACCGTAAACTGTATGCCCCTGTTTGCTTCTAAATCACCTGAAGAGAGAAAAAAGATTTTTGTAACAATATATCCATTCATGAAGATAAATATGATAATAGGCAAGTCATTATAATTTGTTCAGCATGAAGGAATTAATTAAACAATAGTCCTGGATCTCTGTCAGCTATGAATCAGGATTCTCTGAAAGCCCTGATACTGGACCTCTGCTTAGAAAAAGTATAGAATTGTAAAATGTAAAGCCTGGAATACATTGAGCTCTCTTCATATTTCCAGCAAAAGTGAAACAAGTCAATATTCACAAAATGTGTAATTGACTTCCTGACTGGCACAGGTTGCAACATACAGAAGGTATTCAATCAGATTTTGCAAATGGGTGATTCCTGTATAGAGCATGACCACATGTTTACAGGGTAGGATCACTAGGTGAAGGCCAGGTTATTGTTTCTCCTGACACTGGGCTCAGTTGACGCTCAGTTAAATGTAAGGAGGTGCCTGAGCCTCAGAGTACTCATTTGCTAAGGTGGGGTTCTGCTGTGGAGGTCCTTCCACACAGTCTACAGAAGGGGTTCTCCATCAGTTACCAGAATGAGCAGATGAAAGCCTATTTCCTGTTTGTTTGGCTCAGTTGTTAGTTTCAGAGAGGAGTTAAAGAGAACTGAGGCCTCTGTCTTTTACCCCAAAAGACTGAAGAGTATCACAAGTTTTCAATGTATTAATATTATGGTAGTCAAGATTCCTAAACTGAGGGCCTTTCTCTTTTGGGAAAGGCGATACCATTGTAAATCCACGGAAGTATCTCTAAGGTAAGCTTCCAGGAAGGTCCCATTTCTCCCCCTGCTCATCACTTTCTTTATTCCATGTCATTTTTACCATTCCCTTTGAAGGACTGATGCTTGACCGCTGGGACCCATGTGCCTATTTGATCCAATTATTCTCTCTTTAGAGAGGCTGGAAACATGGGTAGCCAAACTTCTATATTTCTTGAGCAGCTGTAGAAATGGTAGGTGCCCCATGCTTCCAGACACACAACGTGACTTCAAGGACCCTGCACTGACCTTATATCCAAGAAGGACTGCTTGGTGTTATCCTGAAGAAGCCAGCCCAAATGGATTGTCACAACTGGAGTTTCTGGATAAGTAGGGAACCCTGCAGTCCATACTTGTCGAGAAGGGGATGTGTGGGGAGGAAGAACAAAACTCAACAGGGTGGAAGAACTGTGTGGGGAAAGTGGGGGGAAATATCCAGAAGTGGAATGAAGTCCTGAGTCTCTGTCCTGAGTCCTTGAAGTCCTGCCTGTATAAGTAAATAAGGAAAAGTTCACTTTGGTCCAGAGGGCTCAGACTCTGTCATCTATACTTATTTTACCATGTCTGCCTCTCTTCCATTACCTTCCTCAAAGCCTGGGTCATCTCCTGGTGGCAAGATGACTCTGAGCCTGGTATCCTCCCACCTTGGGACGAGAGAGGAGGCAGCTGCCTTCTTGCAGAAGCACAGCATGACACAGACTCTAACCTGGGTTATGAACCCACATCTGACTCAGTTGCTTTGTCAAGAAGCATGGATATGTTGATTACTTCTGGCTAACAGAGTATCACCCCTGGATGTAGGAGAAATGCACCCTGCACTGGCTGAAATTTGGTTGGTAAAAGTTTCCAAAAGTAAAAGCAAGAAAAGGACTCAGGGAAGGTAACTAAGAAACATCCATTCTGTTTCATTGATTTAATTAACCTTCTTTGTTATATTACTAGAATCTTGAGCATAGGCAGAAATTAGTATTCCTTTTTTTCTCTTCTAGTTTAAGATGTAGGCAGATAAGAATAGCTACAAATGAATTCAAGATGCATAGGAGAGACTAAATTTTTAAACATTATAAGAACAACATACCAATGTCACCTGAGGCTGCTGGTAATTTGAAATGTTGGAAACAAGAGTTTACTTTGACTTTTTATTGGCTACTCAAAACTTTGTGGCCATTTGTGGCCTGAATCCAAGATCATATTCCATTGTCCCAAATTCATTTTAGCTCCTAGGAAATAATCAGTGGTCTGGATGTATCATTTTTCAACAAACCCCAATAGCGATATTTGACATCACTTTGCTTCTTGGCTTTATTTCAAACTGTTAGCCTTCCATCCACACATTTTGTCTATGAAAGCAAAATTACAATTTTTTCCCTCTAAATTTTCATGAAGATTTTCATTGTGGGGGGATATTATATTCAAAGTTACTAGATGTGAAAATGCAGCCACAGTCTGATTCTGGGGCCTTATAATCAGACTTTATGTTGTACAGTTCTTTAAAGAGAATTCTGAAAAGAGAAAGTGGTAATATTCTGCTACCTTTCCTATCCTCTACTACAACAGTTACTAATATGGCATTATGTAAAAATGTGGATGTGTAACCGATGTGATTCTGCAATCTGTATTTGGGGTAAAAATGGGAATTCATAACCCACTTGAATCTAATGTATGAAATATGATATGTCAAGAGCTTTGTAATGTTTTGAACAACCAATAAAAAAAGAAAAAAAAGGATTTTAAAACCAAAAAAAAATTAAAATAAATAAATTTAAGCTGAGTGATGTGAGATTAAAAAAAAGAAAGTGGTAATATCTTGAAGTAAATTCATTGTGTCCATCAGAATAGAAGCTTCTAGATGCAGCAATTGAAAACTCCAGCTCAGTGGAGTAAATGATATTGTCTGCAGCTTGGGGAATCACCTCCTTAAATCTACCATCTTAGTTGGGTACACATGTTTTAATTTAGACTTGATTTATTAGAAAATTTCTAAACTACTGTGAAAGTAAGTATGAACCAAAATACTTCCCATCAGATGATCAATGACAGGATCATCAGTGAAATGACATATTGAGAAACAACCTCAATCTTAGTGAAAAAGTAACTTAGTTTAAAATAAGATAACTTATTTCTAGTTCATGGGTTAGCCCCAAGCACCTGTGTGACCTTGGGTAATGCCCTTGCAGGGCCTCAAAGTCTTCTTTTTCAAAATATAGGAGTTAGAGAGCTCCAATCCTAGCAATCTATCCAATTCTGCTTCTGTTCCCAACAATCTAAGAAAAATGGATATAAAAAAGAATGAGACAAGCGAATCAGTCCAGAATCTATTCCACATTAACCACTATAATAAAATGTACAAAAAAGAAAGTTGCAACAAAAAAGGAAAAAAAATCCATTCCACTTTATTTTGACTCAGTTGTCTCATTTCACTTAGAAACTTCTAATTACATGTACTTAGACCTAACTAGCTAAATTATATGGGTGTTTAAATTCTGTTTCAGAGGATCTCAAGGTTTTTATTCTGCATCAGCACAGCTGTGGAGCGACATGCACTAACCCTGTTTTACTCTAGAAGTGCATCTTTGATGATTGGACCATCAGAATTTCAGGGAATAGGAACTAGGATGGACACAGAGATGTACCCCCAAGGACCAATCAATTTTATAGGGTCCTGTGCAAAACAAAAACACACACCCCTACTTTGTAATTATTGTGAATTTCAGGACAGCAGTAGTAGGGTACTGAAGCCAACATGAGCTCCTCTAAGGTCAGGGTCCTGTGTGATGGCAGAGAACACAAAGCAGGCCCTCATGCCACTCAGATCCGATTGAAGGAGGTGCTTTTGCCTCAGCTTCAAGGAGTGCTCAGTATGAAGCCTTCAGCTTCTGGCCCTAACAAAATAGCCTTAGCCAAGTAGAGTCCTCTTGCTTGAAGCCTCACAGCTTTCGGGGCTGGGCCACATACACCTGATCAGCAAGGATAAAAAAAGGTTGATCATTGAACCCTCATGTGTGACAACTTTGATGACCATTTCAGCTCCAGGCTTTCTCGTGGGTACACTGAGGCTCACAGCTCTTCCCTAGGGCACTCTGCGAACAAAACTCCATCTCAGAAAATGCTTCTGGAGACCCCAAGTGTAACACAGCTCTTCAGATCATTACTGCTATTTTGAACTATAAGAACTTGAAAAACAATGCATTTTTTATTAGTGCATATTAATTACACAGAATAATGGGGTCCATTGTGGCCTATTCACACAACAATGCATTTTTCAATTAAAGACATTTGTGCAGCACAAAATGTACAAAGAGAAAAGAACAAAATCATCCAAATGTTCACACCCAGGAAGCAAACCTTATCTCAGATTTCACTCTGTACAGGCAGGAGGGTCAGTTTTCCTGGAGAGCCAGCTATAGATGGAGTGAGTAGAGAAGTTAGTGTGTGTGGTCAACAATGTCCCTCACTGAATCACACCAGGGTTCAAAGTAATGTCAGACACATTGCAATAAGTCCCCGATATCCGCCCCTATCTCCTCTCTTCTCCCATGCCTACCTTTAAACTTTAGTTTTGTTATCCCTGCCCCTCCACTGCAAATATCACAGGGCATTTACAGATAATTGAGGCTCCTGAGAGAAATTCATCAAAGCAGAAAACCTGAAGAGAAAGAGAGAAGAAAGGGCACTAGGCTCCCCGGTTGATGCTGATTTAGGGGTGGCTGTTCTCCCATATGATGATAAGATGCAACGTGAATAGCTCACATGTGTTATTTGTAATAACAATTGATGTTTTAAGGCCAAGACTCCCGAGGAAGAAAGACTTGCTTAAAATGGCCCTCCCTGTCATCGGCAAACTGAGAAAACTTAATTGCCAGCAAAACCATAATAGGAGCAGACGTATAACTCAGAACTCTCCTCATGGAAATGTTCTCCACTGAGCTGAATCATAAAATCATAAAAAATTATACCAGATCAGATATTTTTGCTGGAGAGATTGATGCTACCTCAACATACCAGGTTTCTTTGAAAGCCTTAAAACTACAAGGAGTTTTGGGAAGCTTGGCTTCTATGTAGTGAATTGTCTTCCAAAGCTTGAGGGTTTGTTTGAAATGGCCTTGAGGACCATGACTCAGAGAGTTTTGGAGATCCTTCCTGACAGTTTGTGATCTGACGACCACCCAACACATTTCAAACATCAAGACTGAACTAGAAAACAGATTAATCCTGTTAAAGGGAATCTGTGTTCATCTGGAACAAGGACACCGCTTTTAAACAAAACAAATATTTTCTTCTGCCCAGAAGGTATCCTGGGAGAATTCTCTGCCAGATTATATTTAAAGATGGAAAATGATGTTTCTGGAAATCCAAACTAGAAGTATCCTCAATGGAAGAATGGAGGTCGTATGAAGATAATCCCTAATAAAGTAGACAGATCCTGAATGAATCCTTGGAAAGCCTGAGATCACTAGAATTTCAAACCATAGTGAATTATAAGTGGACAATGTACTGGGCTAGTTGAAGTTGTGCATTGTGGAGCCTCTTGGCTCTGTCACCCACTTCCTCCCATGAGGAGTAGGCAAGTCACTTAACCTTCCTACACCCCAACTTCCTCATCTCCAGGTGGTGATGTAGATGACCAAGCCAGTTGTAACTATAAGGGTCATTTGAGATGGTGCTAGCAGCCCCACAATACATGGCAGCTGATACCTTTCATGGTGTGAGGAAAAGGGAGGACAAGATGGGAACAGAAAGCCTAACAAAGATGACATTTGATGCTTCAAAAGCATTTTGAAGATGCAAAGACCAGTGAGATGCAACTCAATCCAGTAGGAAATGAGGTACATAAACCTAGATGGTTAAAAGGCAGGAGAAAGCTTTCTCCCAAAGAAAGACATAGGTTGGAAAATGATTTACACAAGAGACAGCATTGCGCAAATGCTAGTAAATGTGTAATCTGGAAGTTCACCTGTAAGGAAAGAAAGCCAGCAATGTGGAGGGCAGAAGTAAGAGCAGCAGTTTGGGTATTAATGAGACATCCTTGTGCCTCAGGTGTAGTGAGACATGTTTGCTGAGGATGTCTTGTTTCCTCCTTAGGTGACCCCTATGAACCTGGTACTATTATAATCATTATTACTTACAGATGGGGAAACCAAGTCAGAGGAAGATCCAGCAGAATGCTCACAGTCTCACAACTATAAACTGATGGGGCCAAGTAGCTAATTGGAGCTGCCATCCCTCACCCATCACATTCTATGACAGCCTGTGGAATAGCACAGAATTTACTGCTGTGGAGAACTTGGCTTTGAATCCTGGTGCTACATATTATGGTACATATTATTGTGTGTTCTTGGCAAATTAAGTCTACTTCTCTGAATGGTTGTTTATTAGAGAAAACATTTACTTAGTTGCACCATTTTTATTAATAGTAGCTATTACTATCAGTTTCTTATTAATGTAAAATTGTTTACATGTTTCTCTATTGGTTTTCTTGTCTTCTAAAGAAAAAGTAATTATAACATTTTTCAAACAGAAAAGAATCTTCTGGCTCAGTAGTTGCTTCCCCACCTCTAAGAATTTCACATGTATATATACTCCTTGTATTATCATTTAATTTTTGCTTTCCTTTAAATTGAGTAACTTGAAGCAATTTAATTACCTACTTTAGTTTTATCCCAAGCAATTATATCAGTGAAATCTTGGTATAGATAAGATGCATTATTTTTATTCTAATCTATATTAAAATAAAGGAATTGGCTCTCCAAGCTTAAAACTTTTAGAATTGTCTCCATTAGTATTGGCTTAAGTGCAAAAAGTGAAATGGGCACCACACTTTGGAAAATGGCATTTATTCAACACTCAAAACAGTATGCTGATCCTCAGAGGTGGTATGAGTTATTGGCCCCACAGACAACTTTGGACTAAGATAAGAACTCCCTTGACTCATCCCAATGACTCATCTAATTATATAAGCCATATTGCTAGAAGCCAAAGGAGCAGGTCCATGCATGGAGTCTATTCAGAGTAAGTGCATTGTCTTATCAGTCTGTACAGAGAAGCAGCTGAGTCTCCAGTGTGGTGGAACGTGGCTATGTGATCTCTGCTGGTCTCAGTTTCCTTCCTATTAAAACTCCTGATAGGCCTTGAGTAGTCGACAGTTTATGACTTGGAAAAGTTCAGATTACCTACACATTGGCACTGCCTGGATAATGTTCCTGTTCCCATAGAGGGAGATTTGCAACACACTCATTGAGATACTACTGAACAGGAGTTCTTTTATGTTGATTGTTTGCTGCAAGAAAGACACTGTTTCCTGATGTAGAAGTAGTTGATAAACACTGCTGCTACCAGACATACCAGAATTATGCTCATTCTTGTGGAATATCCAAATGTAACACTATTTTTCAGATTCAGATTGACCTTGGCTGTTCTATTTCTGTTATGTACCCTGGATGTGGTCTTTTAAAGGTTTTGAAGATGAGTACCAAGGACAGAGAAAGAGCTCAGAGTTTAGAACAGGAAAACCAGCTCTGAGCCTTAGTAACCACATAACCTTGAGCTATGTACTTATTTCATCAGAACATCATGTTCTTTCTTTGGAAAATGTAGATAATAGTAATGCTTGTACAATGAAACCACACAGATGTTATGAAGATAAAATAAAACTACATATGGAAAATCATCTATCAAAGGCATAATACCACACAAATATTATCAGTGGTGTCATGCTGGTGTTCATTTATAAAACTGGCATGCAACTTAACACGTGTGTGTGTGTGTGTGTGTGTGTGTGTGTGTGTGTGTGTGTGCTGGAGATCTAACCCAGAGCCTCATGCATGCTAAGCAAGTGCTCTACCACTGAATTATAGCCCCACATTCTCAGCCCTTTTGTATTTTATTTTGAAGCAAGACTTCACTAATTTTCCAAGGTTGGCCTTGAACTGTGACCCTCTAAACTCAGTGTCCAGAATATCTGGGATCACAGTTAGGCACCACAAGACCCAGCTTAACAACACTTTTGAAGCATGGAAAATACTAAATTAAAAAACAAAAGGTATATGGCCTTTTTGTCTTAGTCAATTTTCTTCTAGAAACTATGGTATTGACTTTTCCCATTTTTCAGGGAGAGGAGATTTACTGAGATTATCCTGAGACAGAGAACAAGAAGATTCCTGGTGAAGTCTTTTGTTATTTATTTCAGAATAATAACACTGCCAAATTCATAAAGTTGCCTATTAGACTACTGGGATATAATTATTTTAGAAAAATAATAGAAAATAATTTTAAATTTTGTCAACTAATTCAAGTACATGGTAAAAAAAATACAAGTGAATTGTAGGAGGAAGTTTGTCTAAGGCCTTCTATTCAAACGTCCTCTTCCTTTCAGCTCTTAAAACCATTTCTTTTTTCTGTTCTTCATCTCCAAAACTAAAAATCACATATTTATACTTCTTATTTCTTATTTAGTAATAAAGCAAGTATTATGTACTGACACCATATCATGGTGGTTGAGGGCTTAGTTCACTACAGCCAACCTCATTCTCTCCATTTTATATAACTCGATGGATTAATGAAACCTGTGACTCTGTAATGTGCCTGCCCTTGGATAAAGGCCAGCCAGGGACTGCTTTCAATGACAGGAGTGGGGCAGGAATGACGCAATGCTAGCTCTGAGTCTCATCTTTGAAAGGACTGGTAGCTTGGGCCTGGATCATCTTGGAGTCTAAAGCCACCATTTATGAAGTCCAGCTCCTCTGCTGACAAAACCATGTGAGGAGACCTTGAGATGGCATGTTGGCAGCTACTTCTAGCCTTCCAGCCACCCCCACCAAGACACTAGTCACATGAGAGAAATGATGCCCACAAATACCGTGTCTGAAGAGCAATGCACCCCATTCCTGCCTGAATTTCTAAACCACTAAGTCATGAGCTATTATAAAATGATTGTTGTTTTAATGCACTATATTTTGCAAAGTTCCCGACAACAGAAACTGAAATAGAATTTGGTACTTATTTTAACAAAAGCCTATTTCAGGTAGGTCTGTCCAGCAAACAAAAGATACTCAAAGTAAGAATTGCCATAGGGTGAAGATCAATTTCATGACAGTAATACAGTTTCTGGGCAACAAAGTAGGGTGTGGCCAGAAGACCCTTTGTTAACATCTCAGAAAGACTTTTTCACATTTTTTATTGGTTCATGATAGTTGTTCATATTGATAGGATTTTTGTTGCATATCTGTCCATGCACTCAATATAACACTATGATTCAGACAATATTACTCCCAGTGTCCCCCTCCACCTCCCTGCTTCCAACCCCTTGGTCCCTTTTCTCTAATCATCTATCTCCCTTTGATTTTTAGGAGACCTACCCCCACCTGTTTTTCTTCTCTAGCTTCTGATTTTGAGAGAAAGCACAGGACCCCTAACCTTCTCTGAAAGATTTAAAGGCTTGTCTTGGGAATTATCTGATAGGCAAGAGAAGCGGGAAGAACTTTGCAGGTGTTGACTTGTAGCAACCTCATATAAAGAAAGCCTTTGTCAGAAAACTATGTGAGTGGAAATATTGCCTAAGTAGTGAACTTCAAAGTGATCTACATAAAACCCATGAAGTTTTAAAAATAAGTCGATTGGTGTACAGAACACCAATATTAAGTGAAAAGAAATAGGAAAGGTCAGATTACAGAGAACCCTCAGGACCTCCAAATTCTCAGCATAAATCTGGCTGAACTAGACAATTTCTAGTCCATTTCTTATGAGAAAGAAAAGGTGCATGCTAGAACCCCAAACCCAGAGGGAAGAGATGAGAGCCACAGAGAATTTTCCTAAGAAGGACTAGGATGAAAAGACTGGCCAGGCACATGGGGCTAGGATTCAAAATTTCTCCAGACTAGTCACTACGACACGCCTCTTAATCTATCTTCAACAGGAGGGTTTAGGATCGTTCCCTTTGTCTCTACCCAAGCATTTCATATTGAGTGTGCGGGGGCCCCATAACCACAGCATCTTCATTCACAAGTCTTCAGACAGAAAGGAGCTATAGTCAAGAAGAGCCTTTGCCACTCCTCATTAAATATTTATATGACACAATCTCAGCCTTCTTAGCGAAGGCTGTAAGGAGATGGGATGCTACTTAGGAAGCCTTGTGAGACAGCAAGTGTATTTTGGATTTGAGGAAGTACAAATGATTTGTGGTCAGAAGGTGGAATGTGAATAAATAAGTAGGATACATATTCCATGACACTCCCCTCTTTGAGACAAGGGATCTGTTTCCTTCCTCCTGAAGCAGAATTGGCTCATGACTTTTCTGACCAATGGAGCAATGAACACATGTTGGTTTGCCAACCAGGGGTTATCATTTAAAAAGCCTGCAATATTCTGCCTTAGAGTTTTGGAACTCTGAATCCACTAGTAGGCAGTCGTTGTAGAGAGACTCTGAGAATACATGGAGAAAGAGAAGAGTCCAGGTAAGTACAGTTTCAAACCAACCTCGGAAAGGTAGAAGGCATGAGACTAAAGACAGATGGTGATTCTTGTTCTTGCTCATATTTTAAATTGAAGGTGACATTTGGGTTTGCACCATTCACTATGATGGCTTCCTTGTAATTAATTATTAATACACAACCTCTACCATACATGATGAGCCTAAATCCAGGACCTTTTTTGTTTTCACTTCTCCAAGGAATAGTTTCTAGTCTCCTAGTAGAGCAGGAGAAAAGTAACTGATCCTTCAAGGCATGAGAAAGGGAAGATGGGCAGTCAAATCCACAATTTTTCAGGCCTCATTCAAATTTTCCATAGTCCATAGTACTGCCATTTTTGAACATCTGATTTTTGATGAAATTTATCTGACTTGCTTCTCATTATTTCCTTCCCAAGTACTTAGGTTTCAACTCCCTCTGCTGGCTTTCCATCCTCCAAAAATTTGCTGAAATCTATCATCAACTGTCATTCACTTTCCTTTTTGTGTATGTGTATGAGAGTTTATATTTATTTACTTATATTCATTAGTTCACAGAGAGGGGCATATTTAAATGTACACATCTGCTACCATGTTTAATTGGTGGATACCAAGACTTGAAAAATATTTAACCATGTGCCAGTCCCTTTGCATACATCACTTTATTTAATTTTGACAGTGATGTTGCATTAAGATAATGTCTGTTCAATTTTATATTTGAGAAAAATGAAACTCAGAGGAGTTCAGTAGCTTTTGTAAGAAAATCAATTAAGAGGTGGTTCTAGGATTGCAATCTGGGTGTCTTGCACCCCATCACCTTCCCATCACTGTAGCATATTACCTGATGTTTCACCTGGAATTTGCACTGACTACTTGCGTGATCTTCCAGATTAATGGATCATCATGATTAAGTTGTGATATCTGCAGACCTCAGTTTGGATCATGGTTTTTCCATTTCCTTTTTGTATAACTTTGGGTGTTATTGACATTTTTTAAAGAAAGATTGTGATTCTTATTCCTGCTCATATTTTAAATTAAAGATGACATTTGGGTTTGCACCATTCACTATATGGCTTCCTTGTAGTTAATTATTAATACATATGTTCACTGTGTCACCACAACCTCTACTATACATGAGGAGCCTAAATCCAGGACTAAATTCCCTTCCTTCACTAGAATAATAGGAACAGTAAGTTCAGCTTTAGACTATTATTTTTAGAAGTCAATAATGTATGCTGTTTCTACAGAACAATATTCATACTAAAATTTCAACAAATTGTGGTCATGCTTATGCTGTTGTCTTCATCTCTGAGAGAGAGAGGCTAACTATAGTGTAGGGCAAAGGTTCTAGAACTAGACAATCGAGCTACTGATCCTTGTTCTGCTATTTTATAGTAATGAGACTCTGGACAAGTTACCTCTTTTCTCTATGCCTCAGTAATCTCATCTGAAACAGTGAGACCAATTTAATTACCTTATAAAGTTGTGGTTAGGACTGCATGTGATAGTCCATATAAATTATCAAGCCCCTGGACAATGTTGAATGAATCTTAGAGACTCTTATTAATAACATATCTTAGGTCCTTTCCAACTCAATGATTCTCAAATGATGTATCTCTATAATGACATTTATTTGATCAAAATAGAGTATTGAATGTGATGGCAGAGTTGCTGTTTATTCATCTCCTTGACAGCTCATTCATCATCTCTGTGGGCTGTCTTGGTGGCTGAGTTTTGAGACTTCAGCACCTAGGTCTGTTGTCCTCTCTCTCCGAGAGGCTCCTGCATACTGAAGAACATGAGCTGGTTGCCTTTCCAGTGCCTTTGTTATGAAGCTGGAATATAGAGATTCCTCCCAGAGACATCTCCCCATTGTTAATGGGACCATGGGTTTATAAACCATGTTCTTTTGAAATGGAATGAAACCTAATCACAGCCTCCATTGGGTGGAACTTTATTCAAACAACACCTTTCAAAAGGCTTTATTCAGAAAACTTTATTAAAACCAAAATAAGAATGCTGCATTTGAAGGTGGTTGAAACTCAACTACTTTGGAAACAAAAAATGATCCAATTGACCTAAAAGAGAGATATGGAGACAAGCTTCACTGGGTACAGTGGATGTGTCGAAGGAAAATCAATGTGAATCTTCCTGGAGAAAAGAGTGATAGAGTGCAGCATACTGTGATTATGTGGATGATACTCAGTGGGTGGTGCGTACACACTGGGATAATTAAGAAAACACAAATTTGTAATCAGTTTCAGAGTCAAGCATATTTCCATTCACTGGTGTATGATTTGAGTGATATGGAGTCCTACTCCTCAAAGAACCCATAAGTTAGGTGAGAAAATGGCCCCCCAAATAAATAATACTCATTATCACAAGGCACACATACAAAAATTCTTCCATAGAGAGCTCCTCAGTTTAGGGTGCATTTTAAGTTTAAACATTCCAGTGATATGTGTTCATCAACATATCAACATTTGCGTCAAGCCTAATGGTTTCCAGATTCAGGGTTAAGTGCTGACAAAAATCAAAGTAAACAAAACTGTGTATTAAATAAGTAATTTCAATAAAATATGGTTGTCAAATATCTAAGTTTTGGGACTATTTGGAATGTCACCTACATAGTGTCAGGGAAAGTCTTATGTAAAATATTACAAAATTAAAAATATGCATGAAGTGCAAGAACTCAAGAGTATTTGAAAACAGAATAGGATTTATTTTTTCCCACAATGAAAAAAATGGGAAACAAAGCAGTACATGGGTCTAGAGGGAGAGGTAAGGACCAGGCTGTAGAGATTCTTATAAGTCAGATTAAAGAGTTAGAGTCTTGCTTTCAGAGAATAATTAACAGCAGTATTCCTCAAATTATTCCATGAAATTGAAAAGGAAGGATCCCTTCCAAACTTATTTTGTGAAGCTAGTATCACCCCTAATACCAAAACCAGGCAGATATATATCAAGGAAATAAAATTTCAGACCAATATCCCTTTGGAACATAGATGCAAAGAAATTTTAAGAAAATTCTGGCAAATCGCATACAAAAACATATTGAAAAGATAGTGCACCATGATCAAGTGGGGTTTATCCCAGGGATTCAAGGTTGGTTCAACATAAGGAAACCGATAAACATAATTCACCATATCAGTAGACTCAAAGATAAGAATCATATGATTATATCAATAGATAGAGAAAACATTTGACAATACAGGACACTTTTATGTTCAAAACACTAGAAAAACCAGGGATAGGAACATACCTCAACATTGTAAAAGCTATCTATGCTAAGCCCAAAGCCAATATCATTCTAAATGGAGACAAAATGGAAGCATTCCCTTTAAAAATGGGAACAAGATTGGGATGCCCTCTTTTACAATTTTTATTTAAAATAGTCCTTGAAACTCTAGCCAGAGCAATTAGACAGATAAAAGAAACTAAAGGGATATGAATAGGAAAAGAAGAACTCAAACTATCACTATTTGATGACAACATGATTCTATACTCAGAGGATCCAAAAAAATTCTATCAGAAAACTTCCAGAATTGATAAATGAATTCAGCAAAGTAGCAGGATATAAAATCAATACCCATAAATCAATGCATTTTTTACATTAATGATGAATCCTCTGAAAGACAAATTAGGAAAACCACCACATTCACAATACTCTCTCTCTCTCTCTCTCTCTCTCTCTCTCTCTATATATATATATATATATATATATATATATATATATATACTCTCTCTCTCTCTCTCTCTATATATATATATATATATATATATACTCTCTCTCTCTCTCTCTCTCTCTCTCTCTATATATATATATATATATATATATATATATATATATATATTTGGGGATCAATTTAACAAAAGAGGTAAGAGACGTCTACAAGGAAAACTACAGGACATTAGAGAAAAGTTGAAGAAAACCTTAGAAAATGGAAATATCTCCCATACTCTTGGATAGTCAGAATTAATATTGTCAAAATAGCCATACTACTCAAAGTAGTTTACAGATTCAATATGATACCAATTGAAATCCCAATGTCATTCCTCATAGAAACAGAAAAAGCAATCATGAGATTCATTTGGAAAAATAAGAGGCCCAGTATAGCCAAAGCAATCCTTAGCAAGAATAGTGAAGCAGAATGCATCACAATTCCAGGCCTTAAACTGTATTACAAAGCCATAGTAACAAAACAGCATGGTATTGGCACCAAAATAGACATGTAGACCAATGATACAGAATAGAAGGCACAGAGACAAACCCACACAGATACAATTATCTAATACTAGACAAAGGTGCCCAAAAAACACATTGGAGAAAAGATAGCTTCCTCAACAAATGGTGCTAGGAAAACTGGACATTCATATGTAGCAAAATGAAATCAAACCCCAATCTCTCACCATGCACAAAACTCAACTCACAGTGGATCAAGGACCCAGGAATTAGACCATCGACCCTATGCCTAATAGAAGAAAAAGACCCAAATTAGGTACCAACTTTCTTAACAAGACTCCTAAAGTGCAAGAAATAAAATTATGAATCTATGAAGAGTATGAAGTCAAACTAAAAAGCTTCTTCTCAGCAAAAGAAACGATCAATGAAGTGAAGAGAGAACCTACAGCTTGGGAGCAAATTTTTACCACACATACATCAGATAGAGTACTAATCTCCAGGATATATAAAGAACTCAAAAAACTTAACACCTAAAAAACAAACAACTCAATCAATAAATGGGCTAAGGAACTAAACAGACACTTGTCAGAAGAAGATATACAATCGATCAACAAATATATGAAAAAATGTTCAATATCTCTAGTAATTAGGTAAATACAAATCAAAACTACTTTAAGAGTTCATATCATGCCAGTCAGATTGGCAGAAAAGAAGAACTCAGACTATCACTATTTGTTGATGATGTGATTCTATACTTAGAGGATCCAAAAAATATTCCACCAGAAAACTTCCAGATTTGATAACTGCCATTATCAAGAATAGAGACAACAATAAACGTTGTTGTTGAGGATGTGGGGGAAAAGGCACACTCATACATTGCTGGTGGGACTGCAAATTGGTGCAACTACTATGGAAAGCAGTATGGAGGTTTTTTAAAAACTTGGAATACAACCACCTTTTGAACCAGCTATCCCACTCCTTGGTCTATACCTAAAGGACTTAAAAACAGCATACTACAGTGATGCAGCCACATCAATATTTACAGCAGCATAATTCACAGTAGCCAAACTGTGGAACCAACCGAGGTGTCCTTCAATAGATTAATGGATACAGAAACTGTGGTATATACACATAGTGGAATTTATTCGGCATTAAAAGAGAATAAAATCATGGCATTTGCAGGAAAATGGATGGAGTTGGACAATATCATGCTAAATGAAGTAAGCCAATCCCTAAACAACAAAGCCAAATGTTTTCTCTCATAAGTGAATGCTAATCTATAATGGGGGATGGGATTAGTGGATGAACTTTGGGTTGGGCAAAGGGGAGGGAAGGGGTGAGAAGGGGCCATGGGGATAGGAAAGACGGTATAATGAGATGAACATGGTTACCCTAGGTACATGTATGATTGCACGAATGGTGGGACCCTACTTCGTGAACAACCAGAGAAGTGAACAATGGTGCTCTATTTGTGTACAATGAACCAAAGAGCATTCTGCTGTCATGTATAACTGATTAGAACAAATACATTTTTAAAAAATTTAAAGTATTAGGGTCCTGGCCTAACATCACTGGAATCCTTTAAGGGTAATGCTTAGTTTTAAATATGATTTGCCCCATGATAATTAAAATTTAATAATGGTATGGAAGGGTGGTAGGACCTTTAAAAAGTATTTTGGTCATGAGGGAGGAAGACCGCTCTCACAGGATTATTCTCAGAGTGAGTTAATTTCCAAGACTGTAGGTTGCTATAAAAGTGTTTGTTTTATTCCTTTTTATTCCTTTCGCATGTGCTTCTTTCTTCTTCCTCCTTCCATTATGTTTTGACCCAGCATGAAGCCAGAAAACACAGTAAATATTTAAAGTTTAGCAGAAGATAGAGATTGAAGCCAACAGTGATTGGGAGATTCATGAAATCTCAGTAATTGCTGTAAGTCTTGTGAAGGATTTCCCACAGGAGGTGGAATGAGAGATTAGGTTATTCAAATAACTTCAGCATCTAAGACATGGTCATGTGCCCATCCTCATACCAATGCTTCCAGTATTTGATTACTTGCAGCCTGACAAAGATGAAAGCCAGCCAGTCTTAGAGAAGAGCAAAGCTTGCAGAGTGCACCATCCAGCCTAGGGGCAGACAATGAATTTACACCCAAGTGTCCCTACCTGCAAAAGGTATAATCTTTCACTAACACTTCTTCTATGGAGTAGTGGGATAGATTTCATCTCAGCTCAAGGGATATAGGTAACAGCAAAAATAATATTCACCAAGTCTCTTGCTCTATTAGCAGCCAATTGAACCTCACCAATTCTGGAAGATTGTTAGACCAATGCATTTATTCACTGAGTAAGCGTGAGCCTCTAAGTCAATCACTTGCCAATTTAAAACTTACTTCTGAGTCAAATTGCACGAGAGGCTTCACAGTATGTTGCCCACTGTGAGATTAATGGATCATAAACTTCCACAGGAGAGATGACCAATGAGAAAGGCCCATTAGAATGCAGTCCCTCCCCAGGACATCATGATGTTATATAGTATTCCATGATGCCTTCTGGAGAACTCAACCATGCTTTTATTTTTAAATTAATTTGTTCTAATTAGTTATTCATAACAGTAGAATGCATTTATGCACTTTGATATATCATACATGGATGATTTTCTTATTTTTCTGATTGTACATGTTGTAAAATCACATTGGTCATATATATATATATATATGTATATATACACTATACACATATATATGTATATATAAAGTAATGATGTCTATTTAATTCTACTATCCTTCCTATTATCATACCCCCTCCCCTCCCCTCCCTTCACTCCCCTCTACCTAACCTAACTCTATTCTTCCTTAGTGCCCCTCATCTTACTGTGAATTAGCATCTGTATATTAGAGAAAACTTTTGGCCTTTGATTTTTTTGAATTGGCTTATTTTGCTTAGCATGATATTCTCCAATTCCATCCACTTACAGGCAAATGCCATAATTTCATTAGTCTTTAGAGCTGAGTAATATTCCATTAAATATACATACCACATTTTCTTTTTTTTTTTTTTAATTAGTTGTTGATAGGCCTTTATTTTATTTATTTATATGCAGTGCTGAGAAACAAACCCAGTGCCGCACTCAAGCCAGGCAAGTGTACTACCTCTGAGCCCCAGCCACAGCCCTTACATACCACATTTTCTTTATCCATTCATCTATTAAAGAACACCTAGGTTGGTTCCATAGTTTAGCTTTGTTGTGAATTGAGCTGCTATAAACATTGGCGTGGCTTCATCACTGTAGTATGTGGATTTTAAGTCCTTTGGGAATAATCTGAGGAGCTGGATAGCTGGGTGAAATGGTGTTCCATTCTGAGTTTTTGAAAATTTTGAATAACCATGCTCTTTTGTTGACTCCACGCTCACCTTTCACACACCTGGAGCTGTTGCTACTCTGAGATTCAGGTGCCTTGACCATCATGATGTCTCCTCTGGATCTCTACCTTGGTTTCCTTCCTATGGCAATTCTTAAGCACGCACATAGATTTTCATGCTTAGCCACCTTCATTCCTGAAACATAGCTCATGAAAACTATTCAGATCTCCTCTGTGCCTCTGGGTACACCCAGGACAGGACAGTGGGGGCCGTGTCAAGTAATTCTTATGTTCAGTCTGGGGATGATCCTGTGTCCGCCATCTTGATGAGGTGGAGTGGAATCCTGGGTGGTGCTACCACTTCAATGGCTCTAGGAAGGAAAAGGAGGCATCTGTGTCACTTTCTGTCAAACTTACAAATTCTGTGGCAGTGTTTCCTCATATTTCCATCCCCTCCCTTCTCCCTTCTCCTTTTCTCATTGTCACACAATTAAGAGCTAAAAAAAAGGAAAGGAAAAGGCTATGTAGTTTTACTTAAAATATTACTTGCCACATGATATTACTATTTATTAATCTTCTCAGGTAAAATTGGAAAATACTCTTTATTATTTTGGGGTTCATGTATTTTAAGAAGTCCACAGATCCATAACAAACATCAAAATGGTAGAAAGTCCACCAAAATGTAAACGTTAGAGAAATTTAATATTTATGAAACTAACTGAAGAAAAATTAATACTGTGAGAATTTAGTGACTTAACTGTGCCTGTATTAGTTAATTAGGTCATTAACATAAGAATGTGCTTTTCATATTCTCTGTGTATATTAATAATAAAACTATTCATAATATGGCAAATCTAACATTGAGAAATGCTGATTAATTTCAGAATTGGAACCTTTCAATTGCTAAAGTACTTTTTAATTGTCTCAAGAGAGGGTCTAGTGCCCTATATGCTGGACATCTTTCTGGAAAATTGCACTTTTTTTCTGCACATTTTTGTTTTTACTTTTCACATTCATTTAAAAACCAATAAAATACTTTTTCACAAACCTGACATAAAATAATCTACAGGACCAATTCCTTTCTTTCTACAAGGTGTTCTGAGAATTTTTTAAAATATTTTCATCAGGTTGTAATTCTCACTGAAAAATAATTTATTCATGGGGCATATTTGCTATGACGGAGATGTCACTTCTGATACATACAGCTCCAAAAGTTCAGTGGTGTAAGCATATAGAAAACTCTTCTCTGTTATGCAACACTTTATTGGCCACTCTGAGATTTTCCATTATTCCAATGCAGTAATGGGGGGACGCTGTGATGAAGACCAGTCACTCCTGACATAATTTTTCTTCTGCCTTCTTCATTCCTGGCCCCGTGGACCAGCCTTTCCCAACTTGGGGGCCTTCAAGGTGTAACTGCCTTTTTAAGCTGGAGGGGTTCTGACAGTTCTTCCTGCTTTTGTGGTTGTAGTAGGTATTGAGGATTCAAAAGACTCATTAAACAACATCTCTCTTTCCTACTCAAGTTATGAACCACTTTAAAATAAAACAACAAAAAAAATAAATAAACAAGGAAGGGAGAGAGGAACCAAAACATCATAACACATCAATTACTGATAAAGGTGATACTAGAGATAGTGACTCATGTCTATGGGAAAATGGGGTTCATTTCACTGAGCCTCAAATGATACAGAATTCCCTGCTCAATAGGCAAAAAGGGAAATATAAGAAGTGAAGAACAATTCCCTTCCTAACACAAAGAAGTCTAGAAGCTGGGACACATTTATGTTTGGCTAGGAAAGATGGAAAGGATTAGATTTGTATAAGCTAACTCCCTGAAAAAGTCATGCTCGAGTGCACTATAGCACTTCCTTTTTATCTGCACATAAAGATCCAAATTCTGCAGATATGAGTCTGTGACAACAAGATGTTTAAGGCTTTGACACTATTTATTGATTGGTCTGAGCTCAGCTTCTTCTAAGGAGTTTTGAATTTAGATCCTTCTAAGGATTTCTAGAATTTTTTTTTCATAAAATTAGTTAGGTGTCTGGATTTTAAATTAAATATTAAAAAGTTTTATATGGTTTTATACATATATATAACCACATATAGTTATTAACTGTATGTATATATATATATATATATATATACATATACATATATACACATATAGTTAATAACAGTCATTAAAAATGTAATCTAATCTTTCCCATGTGAATTTGTCTATATTTTCATTGCAACTTAATAAATTAGTTTTATGATTATGATACAGTCTTTTAGAAAATATATATGCAGATGTAGATGTTAAGACCTATTCAACTTTTAAACTTGATCTGCATAATGGTGTTATTTAAGAAGCTTAAAAATATTTTTGTTGTTGTTAGAAAACTTTCTCTAGCCAAAGTAGTATTGTTAGTAGTATTGTTTTTTTTTGTTTGTTTGTTTTTTATTTTTGCTTTCACTCTTGTTATTCACTCACTTATTCTCTGGTATATTGAATTGAATAGTTGTACCATACTCTTCTCTGTTTTCTAATAAATGCATTAAGACTCATGAACAATTTAATACTTAGTTATCTTTTTACTTGATTCAACATTCTATAAATTTTACTTAATTTCCTATTAAAAACAAGTTCATCTTATATGATACCTTGCTAAACTATCAAATTAGACCAGAATATATGTGGAAGAGGTTTGAAGTCTGTTATTTTGTTTATATTTTCTCAGAAGTTACCAGAAAAATGAAAAATGAGACAAAGAAGATTAGGTGAAATCTCAGAGACAAAGATCTCCAATTGGCATTGGAGTAATGGAAAATCTCAGAGTGGCCAATTAACAACATCTCTAGAAGCCAACAGAACCAGACCACAGGTCCATGAGGAGAAATCTAGTACTATGGCTTATGCAGCAGATTAACTTAGACATTATTAACATAAATGTGTGCCCTTTCTATGCCCTGTAGTGTTATCATTGTGTTAAAAAGTAAAGTCATCCTCTTTAGCATGGCCCATAAGATCTTATGTGCTCCATCCTTCCGACAAGCTACGATATTCCAGGCCTGAGAATCTTCCCACATCATCCCATTACCTCTTCACTGCTGTAGTGTTAGGGGACACTGTGATAAAGATCAGTCACTCCTGCCATGGAGATTTTTACATTCTAGAAGGAAGTGAGATACAGAGGTATTTGATATACAAGCATCAAAATTGTTTCAGAAATTAATGAAAAATATTTTTTTAAACTGAAAAGGCAATGCAAAATTAGCCAGAAAACACCCGGGGAGTTGAAGTTATCCCCAAAGGAAAAGAAGGGCTAATTCTTAAGATTTTCTCAGAACAGACTGTCACAGTCTCCCAAAGACCCACTGGCTGAATGCTCAGGCCCCTCACCTGTGGTGTCTTTGGGAGGTGGTGGTGGAACTTTTAGGTGACAGGGCCTGGTGAAAGGAAATTAGGTCACTGGGGGTTTGTCTTTGAAGGGGATGTTGGTATCCCCTTCCTCTCTCTTTTTGCTCCCTATTCCCTCTCATAATGTTCTGCTTCACCAGAGGGAACTCAAAGTGAGGGGGCCAAGTGACCATGTATTGAAACCATAAGCCAAAACAAAACTTTACTTCTTTAAGTTGATTATATCAGGTGATGTATCACAGTACTAGAGAGCTGACCAACACCCATATTATTCCAAAGAGAGGGGTTGAGTAGAAGATATGTAAGTACAAAAGCATTGAGGCAGAAACCCTCCAGGACTCAATAAGAAAATGAAAGAAGGCCAGGGTCACTAGGGTGTAATTAGTAATGATCACGAGAGATAGGGAATTATATTAAACAGGCTGGAAGAGGCAACCACCTCATATTTGAAAGAATTTTTACTGTGAGAACAATGCAAACAAAATCAGCAGTGAGATTCCAGTTCCCATCATCTGGCTGGCCAAAATCTAAGAGTCTGGCAAATATCACAGGTTGAAGATGGGATTGCTTATAACTACCTATTATACAAACTGGTATAACTACTTTGTCAAGCAGTGGACTTCCCAGTAAGTTATGAAATGCCCATTCTACATGATCAAATGCTTTTCTTCTTAAGTTTGTTTTTCAGAAAAATATTCTATATATACACAAGATTTTCAATGCTATTTCTGAGGTTAATAGCAAAACAACAATGACAAAGTATATTGAAATAACCTAAATGTCTTCATTGGGAGAATAAATAAGGAGTGATGAAGTAGTTGTGTCTAAAATACCATATAGCATTGGAGATTGGTAAAGAAGATCTGTGAAAAATCTCCTGAATGAAATTTATAAACAATGTTAAGAGGAAAACATTTGAGGAATCCGTATAGGGCAATTCCCTTTCTGCCCATTACCAGTTTTTAATTTTGAAATAATTATAGACTCACAAAAAGTTTCAGAAGAATCCAGTGAGGGCCAATGTTCCCATTACTTGGCTGCTCTTGATAGCAACATCTTACATAATTAAAATACTGTACATTATTAAAAGGAGAAAATTGACATTGGCATAATTCAATTATTCAGATTCCACCAGTTGATAATGCAGTCATTTTTTTTCACTGATTTAAATGTATAAGTCTTAAGATATTTCATCCCTCGTATGGATTTGTCTCCACCACCACAATCTAGATAAGGGCTATTTTTTTCTCAGCATGAAACTTACCCTCATATATTAGCCTTTTATATTTCCTTCCTCCAAATCTATATTCTCTATCTATATACATTTTTCATTTTATATTTATTTTTGGGGACCAGGAATTGAACTCAGGGACACTCGGCCACTGAGCCACATCCCCAGTCCTATTTTGTATTTTAGCTAGAGGCAGGTTCTCACTGAGTTGCTTAGCACCTTACTTTTGCTGAGGCTGGCTTTGAACTCATGATCCTCCTGCCTCAGCCTCCCAAGGCACTGGGAATACAGACATGGGCCACTGCACCGGCTGTCATTTTGAAGATGTTATATAAGTAGAATCAAAGTAGGCAACCTCTTGAAACTGTTTTTTCCTTTAAATCTAGCACAACACAACGTTCTTGAGATATAACCATGTAATAATCAACTTACTTCTCCCTCCCTCCCTCCCTCCCTCCCTCCCTTCCTTCCTTCCTTTTCCTAGTTTTTTCTCTAAGAGATCATCTTGGTTCTTTGCTCATTTATTTCCTTTTATTTGGTCTCTGATTTGCAGATGTATCTCTCACAATCCCCACAGGTAAGAACTGAGGCTGCTGGACTCCTTTACTGGCCCCTGGGTGCCCTGTGCTTTCTGTCACTGCACTACTGTCTTCATTTCGCCTTTGCCTTGGTGATGTGCTGCTCCAGTGAACCTAGGATCCGAGTCCATGAAGACCAGGACAGCTTGTTGGGCCTTCTCCTCACTGTCTCCTGATTGATCTCATCTCTGAGTTGAAGCTTTGGGTGGGAAGAGACATCAATGCCACTCTTTGTTTGGGGATCATTAGATAGAAAAGGGCTCTTGGGCTACTTGGGCTGCAAATGAAGGCTAAAGAAGTGATTATTTTTGGCAACACCTACATAAGAAGCCTTAGCTTTTCCCTTGTGGCTTGTTCAATTTCTTCAGAAAACAGACTCTGCTTCATGACATGACTTTACCTCTGTGCCATTTATTCCACTTATTGCTGCTGTCCCTTCCTGTTTTCCATTGCACTTGTTAGTCCTTAGCCCATGGAGATCCAGGGTCCATGTGAGTACAAGTGCTCTCCCCTTTGCAACGTGCTCGGCTGTTGGTGTTCCAGGATGTTCATCCATTAACTTACTCTGTCTTCTCTTTGCTGAAATCGCTCCATTATTATCAGTAGTGACTCCTTTTAATCCAGTTCATTTTTTTTATATGAAGGTAGTCCTTTTAGCTTCTTGACTTTTGTTTCAGTGGAGTTTCAGGAGAGAGAAGGCAAATGTAGGAACTGAGTTCCTCATTCCAACCCACACAGGATTTGTCTATTGAGTAAATGAAAGAACTCTCCGGCTGTCGGAAGAATTTGTTTCAATGAATGAGTTGAGAATTAGACAGAATTTGGAAACCAACTAGGTTTCCCAATGGAGAGCACAATCGATTTAAATAACAATGTTAAACCAAGACTTTTCAGGTTATGAAAAATTTAATTCAATTCAAGAAATGTTTTGAATCTGTCTGAAGCACTTGGTTCTTGACCTTGATCGGGTGCTCAATCCATGCTGCGGGATTAAACCGAACCGACTCCGACATGGCCTTTTAGAGCTCTCAGGTTAAGTTTTGTACCAGGGCTCAGAAACAACCCCAGCAGATCCCACCCAGAACCACTCGCCGTTGCTCCTCCCTGACCTTACCTCCTGCTCACTCCCTCTCTGTAGGATCTTGAAGGCCAGTTGGACTGGACACAGACTCTGACTTAACCTTTGGCCCTCCCCTTCCTGCTCCTCACTTGACCAGAATTCATTCCATCCTCTGCACTCTGAGCACTTCTGCCTCCACCTAGAGGCCACCTGGCTCCTGTGGAATGCATCCCTTACCCACCTTCTGTCCTGTAGCCAAAAAAAAAAAAGTGTCGTCCTGCATGCAAAGGTATTCCTAATGGCTCTGCCCTTCCCACACTGGCCATATTTGACTGATAAATGCTTCATCAATTGGTTCTCTCTCCTCTGACAGTTGGAACACAGGAGCAGCCAAACACCTTGTGCAGCACAGCTGAGAGCAGGTCATTTCCTGGCTGCTTCCTCCAGAGGACAGCTCTGTGCTTCTGTTGCTGCATGTCCAGCAGCCATCCCTGATTCTTGGCCTTCCACGGGTTCTAGATTTCAATCTCTTCTTTATGTATCTCTCTAGCAAGTCCTTCTTTCATCTTAAAAGTGCAGTCCTTTTACTTATTTACTTGTTTATTTTGCTTCACTTCCTAGTGCCTGCAACTAAGGAGCTTTAGCAAAACTACCTTAAATTCCTTTTCCTCCAGTTCAAACTTGCATGCCAACCAAGGCCATGTTTAAAACCCTTATCTACAGGGAAACTTCCTGGTCTCATCTAACTAGAAGCCCCCTCCTCCATCTTCTGACCCTCTGGTCCTTACCCACGCATCCTTCCTGGAAGTCTTGGGGTAGTAACACCAGCTGGAGGGCATTTATATCTGATGGGTTTCAGCTGACAAAGAGCATAGGTGCTCCTTAAGGGACTGATTGCAGATTCATTTTCTTCACAGTGTCTTGTGTGATACTTGCACAGTGCAAATGCTCAATAAACAATAGTAAAATTTATTAATTCACATATTAAAAAAGAACTTCTCTAGCTAGACAGAACTCTGGGAGGGACATTTGTTCAGAAACCATTCTATTAACAGCAACCTACCCCCTCTTAAGTGTACTATTTGTATTAACTCATGATTTAGTTTTAACCATTAAACAAAAGTCATGATATTGTGCCCATTTCTCAGATAAAGTTCAGAGTGGTAGACTTACTTGTTTGAGGTTGCACAGCAGTTCAGAAGTAAAGCTGGCTAGAATCTCAGTTGTGTTTGTAAAAGTCTTTTTGACGTGCCTTAAAATATAATTCCATTATAAGAGGGTACCACTTCCCCAACCATACCTTTAATTCCTGAGCATTTGAAGGAGCAAGAGGGCCATGGGCAATCTGCAAGTGATGCTTCCCTCAGTTCTGGAACAACAACAACAAAAAGTTTCTTAGGAGAAGCAAGCTGCTTCTGATGAAAGAATTGGTGCACACCATCCTATTAGCTCTCATTATTCTGCAAGGAAGAAAGCCATTATTGGAAGATGGAAGATGTTTTGAAAGGAGTCACTGAGAAAACGTTCCAGTGGGATTAAACAAATAATACAAGCAAATCGTCTCAGTTATTCAACTCTTGGAAATATGAAGCAGCAGTTTCCTTCCCAGCATGGCTGTTACCAGCCTCAGCATGAGCAACGACAGACGTTTGTCTGTTTGTGGGTCCATCAGACACCAGGTACCGAGGGTCAGAGCGTTACATCTTTAAATTATGCATCAGAAAAAGGCATTTGTATTCCCATTTTAGAGATTAGGAAGCTTTGGAACTCAGGATGCTTTGCATTTCCTGCCCAGAGGCTGACAAAGTGAGAATTTGCACAGCTCTGTCTCATCTCCTCTGCTGGTTTTCACTGTGCTGCATTGTGCTGGCAAAAACCAAGGGATGACGGAGGAATAACGGAAGTTGCAATCCACCATGGGGCTCAATCCCTTGCAGAGACTGCTAATAAGCCAGCCTGTGTGATCCCACATCCTGATCCCATCTTGGCTGGCAGTTTTGTAAAGGATGTGCAGAGAGATGCAGAAAGATGCTCATGGAGTTGGCTGACAAGACATGAGAGGGGAGGGCTCGGTAGTTCATATGGTTAACAGAAGAGACGAGATGAAAATAATCTCCACAGACACAGATGCCGGCCCCAGATAGTACGACAGCCAAGGGGACAATGTTTATGAGAAAAGTTTACAGATTTATTTTATAAATTCAAAATGGAAGAAGCCTGACCAGGCAGCTATTCTACGGGCTTGGTTAATTGCATGCTGTGTCTGCACCGGAAGGAATATTGGATTGAGTGAGCAGAACTGCCCGAGTTGAACCATCACAGCATCAGGTTTTTGTATGGGGGCCGGCAGATCCTGGTAAAGAGCTCCAACTGTGGGCTTCTTTTGGAGAAATTAAAAAATCAGAGACTTGAGAGACGGTGAGAGAACTTGGCTGCACATTCTTCTCCCTCTGCCTGGAGTGTCTTTTCCTGGGTACCATCAGATGAAGTCAACGGCCTTCAATGCTCCCTCAGAGGTTTTCTCCTTGCGATCTCTAGGCAGAAAGTGCTGCTTTGAAAAGAGGAATCTCAGGCTAAATCTACTAGGCAGGGAGCTCTGTCTGGTGGCTTCTGTGATTCACGCCTTCTGCCACAATCATCATGAGTTGTCATCAGTATGTAACTTCAATTCATGGACCAAACAAAACAGCTTCTGAGGATTTCATTAAGGCCTAGTATGTCCAGGGGCCAGCCATGAAGGCTCCACACATTGTTCATGCCTTGGGGTTTTAAACCTCTTTTTATCCATGTAACATAGTCCAAGGGGAAGGTTCTGTGCAAGCGCGACAATGCTGCCTTTCAGATCAATGCCATCTGAGCTCTGTCCAACGGTATATTGTGAAATATTGGATTTCACAGAAAGACAGAGGTTCAATTTATTTTTCTGCTGGTGTGCCCATCTAATCAGAAGAATAGGCCTGCAGCAGATTTTTCTTTAGACATGATACCTAAGGAAGATGAAAGTGCAATTATATTCTGCTGCTGTGGGGCACTTTGAAAGGAGTTAATGCAGGTGTGAGAGATGGACGGCTGGGAGCCAATGGTGCCTCGCAGATAATGCCTTGTGGAGTGCAAGGAGGAGCTGGCAAGAGATGGGGAGTTGCAAAATGATGACAAGCAGCAATAGTCTTGGGAGTCATTTCAAGTGTCTGTCAGGCATCCGTCAAACAAGGATTCTCTGTTTGTTTGTTGAGAGCGAGTGAACTGACGGAGTGAGCGCTTTCAACTCCACTGAACATAATTGCTTCCTGAAAATAGATGCTGATGAGTGAATGGAGACTACTCCCTCTGGGCCAGAGCCTTTTGATTTTTCAGAATTTACAAAGCACCTTCCCCACACACTGTCTCAGGTGCGGTTGTGAGCACTGTTGTGGGCACTGGTCAGGCCATGTTAAGAAAATCAGATGCGACTTGTGCCCTTGGAAAGGTTATTCTACTGGGGAGCAAACAGACCTTCAGCCAATAAGCACAGCAAACGTACTGTTGAATTATGTTCTTTACACAAGCAGTTTTTAAGACAAAATCCCCTAGGGAGGCCTCTGCCTCTGTGGGAATAAGGGAACGTAAAGGAAGTGTTCTGGCCCCACCTTGATCCAGCCAATAGTTCTCAGATTTTGTTTGATGCATTGGTATTTGTAATAGGTTTTTCTTGAAAAACAAGTTCCATTGCACCCAGAGTACCAGAGATTGCTGATCTCCACATCTGGGGAAGGAGCCATGTGCTGTAAGAGAGAATGATTGCTTTTAAAATGGTGTTGCTGCTGTTCCCAGGTCCAACACTTTTGGGTTGATCTTCCTGAATTTATGCATTGACTGAGAACGTTTCTGAGTTCCTTCAGGGAGAGAAGGTCTCTTCTGACTCCTGTGTCAGGCTACAACAGGTGTCAGTGAGGGATGGCCGCCTGGCTCACCAATGTCAAGGGACCCTACTCTTGAGGATTTCTGCAAACTTCATGCAGTCTCAGATGCTGGGAGTACCATTTCCACTCAGAACAGGGAGCTGACCTTTGCAAGACAGGCTCCCACTCTTACAAATCACCGTGCAGTCTAACTGTCCTTTTAAAGGGCAGCCTCATTTTCTGGTCATTGACTGATCTGACCTTTGACCTTCCTTGGGTCTTTTCTCTGGGTTCAGTTTCAGGGGTTAATTAGCAGAAGGAGGGGCTGATCACACTCACTAGGCCCTTGACTTCAGTGTGCTTCCCAGGGATGGCTTGACCACACTGAAGAGAAAGTACAGGAGGTGAAAACAGCAGTTCCCTTTGCCCTACCCACTCAGTCTGATCAGCCCTCGCCATCCACCCCTCAGCCTTCCAAAGGACATCATCTGAGAAGTCGAAGACCCCTCTTTGATGTCCTTGGTTTGAGAAGACACTTGCAACACTAAATATCTAATTGGACAAACCTGAAAAAATCCTCAGTATCATTGGCCTTCAGGGAAATGCAGATCAAAACTGCAATGAGGTGTCATCTCACCCCAGTTAGAATGACTATAATGAAGAAGCAAAATATAACAGATACTGGTGAGGATGTGGAGGAAAAGGAACTCTTACATCCTGTTAGTGGGAATGTAAGGAAAGCAATATGAAGGGTCCTCAAATAGATAAAAATAGAACTGCCATATGATCCAGCTATGCCACTTCTGGGTGAAAGAAATGAAGGTGGCATGGAAAAGAGGTATCTGCACACCTAGGTCTGTCACAGCACTATTCACAATAGCAATGATATGGAATCAGTCCGGTGTCCATCAACAGAAAAGTGCATAAAGAAAATTAGTTATATACCCAGTGGAATAGTATTTAGCCATAAAGAAAAAAAATAAATACTGTCATTTGCAACAAAATGGGTGAAAATGGAGCAGGTTATTTTAAGAGAAATCAGCCAGACAGAGAAAAATGACCATCACATAGAAGTTCTCTTTCATATGTGAAAATAACAACAAAAAAAGTCAACCTGAAAATAGAACAGTGGTTACTAGGGACTGGGAAGAGTTCTGGGGTGTGGAGGGTAGAAGAAGTGGAGATGGACATGGTCCATGCCCTCTGCAAGCATTTATGGTTATATCACAGTGAATCCCATTCATAAGTATACTATGTGATAATTAAAAAGAACAGTAATTTGAGCAAACAGATAACTCATGAAATCTCTGTCTGTACCATGGGTGAGGGACCCGGTGGTCCTGAGCTAGCCACACCAATGGGAAGACTCAGTTGCTCTTTGTTATAAAGGTTAACAACCCCAGCCTCAGATCTTAAACTTTATGTCCTGAGCATGTCTTATTTGTACCCTTTGACTCTTTGTCCATTTGACTGCAGGATGAGTTACAACCACAGTTCACAGGGTTAAAAATCAAAAAGATGATCAGTATATGTTTATACCCCTTCTTATCATCAACATCTCTGTCTTGGCTCTTCTTTCCTTGATCTCCTTTTGCCTGAATTTGCTACCCTCTTCCTTTTTCATCATTTACTGTGTTTCTACCCTTTATTGTCAGCCATATGCAATCCTTCCATCCTAAATTCCCTAGTAACCTTGCATAGAGAGCCTACATCACAAGATTACATTTATGGCTGAAAAGAAACTCTTACATCCTGTTAGTTCATTCATACCATCAATCATTCTTTATATGTCAAACACCTTCTGAATACATGGTCCTGCACCAAGCCTGGCAAACAGGGAGGAGTCGCATTGCCCTCAAAGTTTACAGTCTTTCAGGAAGATCAAGTTTATGGGTGTAATTTCAACAGCGACTGGAAAATAATCAATAGGATATTCAGCAAAGGAATTCCATCATAGCTTATAGATTGATATCTAAATGAGTCATTGGACATGAATTAAACATGTATTTACTCATGTTCAATACCAGGCTCTATTCTAGGAAATGGCCATTCAGCAGATAAAGCAGATGGAATTCCTTGTGCACTTAAAGGTTACCTTCCACTGCCTATGGTCTTGGATTGTGGAGACCAAGACAAAGAGTGGGAGAGGAGAGGTGAGATCAATTTGCCCACAGTTCACAGTGCAGTGAATTCCAGTTCCAGTCTCAGATGGTTATAGAGCCAGGTGATATGAGACCCTCACAAGACCTCATCCAATTAGCTGCACTTTCAGAGGATGGACCATTTCAAAACCGTTTCTGCGTTGCTTTGAAACCATCACGGTGGATGGTGTCTGCTATACTGAAGAGTAGTCCAGTAGAACAACCCAGGTGGAAATTTATTTTGAAGTAGGAACCAAGCTTTTCCTGTTCCATTAAGACACCCCTGAGCCCCTGGAACATTTCTTACTCCAATAATGAAACTACACAGCATCTCATGTCTCTCTTGGGCTCTCACTGTCAGCAAGCTCAGGAGAAAATTATTTATCAATTTTTGGGCTTATTTACATACAAAGTACGAATTAAGGTGAGAATACTACTAAGAATAATTTCCCAGAGTTTTCTGAAGTTATTTTCAGTTTATTTTATGGTCTGGTCAATAGCATGTATTGCAAAAGAAAAGAAAAAAAAGAATACCACCAGGGACTGAGAAAGAATAGCTCCCTCTTCATTCCACACTGTCTGAAATGACAGTCTCTCCTTGTGCATACTTCAGCTTTTATCTCTTTGCCAGCTGGATCTGGACTGTTTGTGCTCCCCCTCCCTGCCAACTTAGTCTCACCTGTGGCTTCGTCCTCCAGTCCTCTCTCACCACTTCTGAATCATTCAACTAGTAATTTCAGCTATATTTTCGGCTTTTGTTCAGATTGTGATCTATGTGGTCTCTCTATTGTGGTCTCTTTGCTCTCCCATTTTAAATTAATAAATGAGGCATCTGTGATGGTCAATTTCACATGACACCTTGACTGGGCAAAGGAATGCTTGGATCACTGGTAGAATATTTCTTCAGGGTGTTTCTGGAAGAGGTTAACCTTTGGATCAGTAGAATGAGTCAAGAACTCCCTCACCTACCTAATGGGCATCACCCAACTCAGAGAGGGCTCAGAGGGAACAACAAGGTGGAGGGACGGCAAATGTGCTCTCTTTTTTGAGCAGGAATGGGGACATCTTTCTTGATCTGCCCTTCTCTGGTTCTTGGACTTTAGACTTCATCTAGGACTCACACATTGACTTTGCTTGCTCTTGGGTCTTGGAGTTGGACCAGAGTCATAGTTTATACAGAAGCCCAGCTTGAAGAAAGCAGATGGTGGCATTCCCTAATTTCCATAATCATGTGAGTCAATCTTCCTATTATCTGTGTTCTAGGTATCTAGGTGTAGATGTATCCATCTATCTATCCTTCCATCTCTGTATCTCCTCTTGGTCTCTTCATCTGGAGAATCCATGTTTTCACTCTAGGCTATAGGTCCCACTTCAGATGTCACTGTTACTCTTCATGGGTCAGGTTATCACCCTGATCTACACAGATGTTTCTAGGCTAGGTCAAACCATGTGATACAAAGTTCAGGGGTTCACTAAAAAAGCCATTGTTCTGTATAATCAACATGAACAAAAAAATAATGCAGAGAATATTCTGCATTGTGAATGGAGAAAGCATCTTAGAAGGTAAAAAGGGGTGCAGCAGGGCTTGTGATATCTCTAGCTAAGTGGCATTCCTGATGCAACTCGGGAACCTTGGTAAATCCACCCTGATGCCCACATTCCTGCTGTGCTGTTTTCCTGGAACCTGGACCACTCTTTCTCTCTAAAACTCCTTTAAGTTTCCTCCCCTGCAGATATTGTTTGTGGTAGAGTTTTGAGACTTGGTCTTCTCATCTTGGTGAAAGATTGTTTCCCTGACATCTGCCCAGTCCAGACCCTCATCTCAGGAGACTTTGTGCTTTGTTAGGTTATTATCCTTTGCTTTGCTGTTAGAATAACTTACTGGGTTTCTCTACCAGGTCCTGACATCTCTTATTAGGTCAACATTTCATTCCTGTGCCTGTAGCTCCTGCACTCATGTTCTACATGTGTGGTGGGATGAGCTTTGAGATGAATCCAGAGAATGAGGTTGCCCTTCCTCCTTCTCTAGTCAAGATCAAAATCATTTTTTCTGAGCATGACTAAGCAGGTTCTCACATCTGTGGAGGCCCACTGTGGAGCAAGAGTTAAATGTCTTAGCACACACAGTGAAACCATGACCACAAGGTTCTTTCCAGGGAATGAGCTTCCGCAAGTTTTCTTTCTTTGACATTCTCTTCTAACCTTTCATCTAGATCCACTCTTTGTAGAAACTGTCCCATACTTAACACTTTCTTATAATTCATCATTCCTTATCTCTGAGGTCTTTTGTGTAACCCTTATTGACTTCCCATTGAGGTTCAATTCTTGTTTTTTACTATAAAGTCTCCTGACACAAACTTTGAGCTGTTGATTTGAAATGGATAGGGGCTTAGAATTCTTGGATATGACATGCTACTCATGTCTGTGAACACGTGACTATGAAGAACCCAAGTATCCACTCACTACAAGGAGAGAATTACAACCCCTGGTCTGCTCACTTCAAAAACTGATGAGATAATCTGATGAAATTAGCAAGAAAGAGTTTTGTAAGCACCTTTCAAATACTAGTGATGATTGCTATTTAACTTTCTCTACTTGCTCAATTCCAGCTCCAGTACCTTTACTTACAATCTCTGATTTACAGAAAGAATTTAAGGCAATTATCTTGGCAATACAGCTTTCTAAAACTGTGCCAATTTGATATAATGTATATTGATCTCCTATTATGCTAACTCTATTGAGCTGTGCTATGCCCCTATAGCTGCACAGATTATATCAGTGAAACCACACACAAAGCACTTGAGGGAAATATTTTTATTTGCCATTGCCTGAAGATGACTGCATTGAGGTTAACAGATGATAAATAATTTGATCCAGGTTACACACTGAAGTTTCAGAGTCCAGAATTAAGTTCTGACTGAATGACTCCAAAGTCTATGCATTTAACCATCATTTTATAGGACCCTTAATGTCCTGTGGCCCCAAATGAATCACTTTTGATATCTAGTTCATCTCATTTCACAACCTCTCCCCAACATTATTCTAGAAATTCTCCTGGAATTCTTGTGAAGTGGAGGAGATGTCATTTGTGCTCACAGCCACAGTGCACTCAGAGAACCTGCCTCTGGGCTTCATCTTCCTTCAACAAACAACTCAATTTCACAATGTAATTTTGGTCTCACTTGTCTTCTAATCAAGTTGATTTCTAAACTCTTTAGAAAACATTGGAGTGATAATAACATGTTATGTTCCTCACCTAGCTCATTTTTATTTTGGCATGAATTAATGCATGAAGGTAACGTAATTGTAATATGAGGATTAGAAGTTTATTCTGTTATATATTACAGTGTTCAATTTCAAAATACAGAATCATTTATTCGTTTTCTTAGGCAGCAGAAACCACTGGCTTAGGAAAGAGACACTGGAACTTCTGGGTGCCAAGGGGATTGAGAAAGTCCCTAATCTAGGGTTCATTTTGGAGGGGATGAGATGATGGCCCAGATCAGGGAAGAAACTGTTCTAGAAGAGCTAAAAATGAGCTGTGGATCTGGAGTGGTTCAAATACACTCATTGCCCATCTTGGAACGGCAACATGGAGACAGGAAAATAAGCTCAGGCAAGAGGGGAAATGGGTTCTGGGTCCTCTGCTGCCCACCTGCTCTCTGGTGCAAGGCTGAGTCCTTCGTGCCTTTGATGTTCATTTCACTCCTCTGGAAAGTGAAGAAAACAGCTTGTATTGCGACCATCAGAAAGGCCTTCCAGTGTAATTCAATCTCTACTTTTAGAGAGTCATATAAGGAAGTCCATTCTGGACACACATAAATGCACGTGTTTGCAGATACACAAAGAAATACTTCATAAAGCCCAGGACAATTAACTCATTTTATGTTGAAATCCATGGAAAATGGCAGCACATTGTACAAAGGCAGGAGTAGAGAGATGGTTACAGTGGAATTATCCCGTCAGTTCTTGTGATAAAGCCAGTGTTATCCCAGCCTTTGATGGACCACATAGAAAAGCACAGGCATGTGGTTCAAACAGGAAGACTCGCACAGACAGACTGGAGAGGTAGGAATGAGCACAGGTAGGAAGGCAAGGGACAGCAGGGAGATGGTGATTAAAATATTGGAAATGAACATCGACTGTGATTCTCGGATTCAACAAATATTGATGAAGCTCTCATTATGTGTGGGGCCCTGTGTCACTCCACAAAATACAAGGTTTGCAAGACATGTATAATCCTTATCTGAATGGATCTGCCCCTCCTTAGTAGGGACAACTAATTAAAAATAAAATTCTACATGATAAGCACTGCAAAGGCAAAGCCTCTAACACTAGAGCGCAAACAGGGCATCCAGTCAAGCTGTTCTCCGGAATACCTGCCACACGCCCCACCCTGCCTTCCCTTCCAGTTCTTCAAGGCTCTGGCATAGCCTCTGCCCTGCAGTCCTGTACAGATCTTGATATGCCGTTGTTCAAGAGCATCTTCTTCTCTCTTGTACTTGAATTCATGCATGTGGATGAGGATGCTCTGCTCATCCATGCACCCTCAGTGCCTAACGCAAAGCATGGTGTATGCTAGATGGAGTGGGGGAGTAGAGCATCATCTTTCCTCCCCTGTGAAAACCACAAGACATCCACAGCTTCTCTCTAAATGGACTTTGCCAGAATAGTCCCAAAGCTTTTGTGCAAGCTAGAAATCCTTCATATAAGGGCCCGCCTTCTCTGTTTCAACACTGTATACATATGGTTGCTTAGCAATGCTAAGCTGGAAATATTACCTGGTCATTAGGCAAACACAAGCTCCGCTTGAAAGATGAGCAATCATTTAATTTATGAATGGACATTTGGGGCTGCATCTAAAAGTGACATCATTAACTGCAAAGGGAGGGGGAAAAACAAAAGATATTTGGGAGTCTTCCACTTCTGTTTTGGAATGTTACATTCCTTATTTCTCCTTTCCCTAATTTGAATCTTAGGTTTGTAATGAAGACTGGATAGGATTTCAGAGAAGGATTAAGTAAATAAGTCATATTAAAATGACAAAATGGGTAAATAGAGTATAATGTGGAATGAAATGTAAATTGGATTTAGGCAAACACTTTTATACAGCCTTACCACCCAGCCCTATCCGAGAGATTCAGATTCCTACAGTGGCTTCCATACACGGTTCTATTACATGTTGCCACTCAAGGGCATTTGATGTTTTCTCTCTCTGGAAATTCATTTGCATTTAAATGATTTGAAATAATCATAAAAGCCAAGTGCTATGAAGTTTGAAATTAGTTACTGTCTATAAATTGCAATGCCATTAAAAGATGATTGTGGAGAACTTTGCTGTCTCAAATGTAGGCAGATTAAAATCTAACAAAGTACACCTTGTTACAAACCTGTAAAGAATGATGGGATACAGAGTTAAATTGATTTATTCTTCTGCCGGTGCCTATAAACTCAATGCACTTGAGTTTATTCTCAGAGTAACAGACTTTTTCATCTTGACTATACTTGTCCTCTTTAAATCTATGGCCTGTATATAAAACTTGCTAGATTTCAAGTGGGGAACTTAGCTGCATTTTTCTTTTTAAACTGGAGAATTTGGGCAGCAAATTTTGGAGAAGAAGCTTGGAAGGCATTAGGTACATGTTTGAATGCCTTAGTTTGGAGTTATCCCCAACATAGAAATTTCTATATTGCCTCTACTGGAAGAACTGAGAACCAGCACGGCATTGGTTAAGAGGGTAGGCTTCAATATGAGACACGGAGTTCAAATGACACTTCTGGTAATTACTTAGCTGTGTGGCTGGGACAAGTTACTTATTCTTTCTAATTTCAGATTGAAACTATTAGTAAAATCTGTACTATAGGATTAAATACTTAAGTATTTAGAACAGTGCCCAGAATATTGTAAGAACTCAAAAAGGGCCAACTGTTACCTTTTCAAGCCATATCATATTCTGTCCTTGGCTGTCTCCCAGGTCAATGCTTGAGATGGTTTTTGCACATGGCCACAAAATTACTTGATTCTTCTTTCATCAAAAATGGGATTTATATTAATAAATGTGCAAATTAAACAGGCACTCCTCGAAAGAAGAAATATAAATGACCAATGAATATATATTAAAAAATGTTCAACATTATTAGCAGTTTAGGGAAATTCAAATCAAAACTACACTGAGATTTCATCTCATGCCAGTTGGAAAGGCAGTCATCACAAATACAAATAATAATAATAAATGCTGGCGAGATGTGGAGAAAAACAAACCCTTTCACATTATTGGTGGGATTGTACGTAAGTTAGTACAACTACTATAGAGATCAGTATGGAGTTTTCTCAAGACTAGGCTTGGAACCACCATATGACCCAGTTATACCACTCTGCAGTATTTACCCTGATGAATTAGAGTCATCATACTACAGTGATACATGCATACCCATGTTTATAGTAGCAGAATTCACAATAGCAAACAATGGTACTAGTCTAGATGAATGGATAAAGAAACTGTGTTATATATGCCCAATGGAGTTTTATCAAGGCATAAAGAATAATGAAATTATGGTATTTGCAGGATAACAGAACTAGAGACCATTATGTTAAGTGAAATAAATAAAACTCAGAAGGTTAAGGGTCACATGTTTTCTTTCATATGCAGATGCTAGACAGTAAAAAGGAAAGGCAAGATGGGAAGAGACCTCATGAAAATCAAAGGGAGGTCAATAGAGGAAAGGGACCAAATTGTAGGAAGCAGGGAGGGAGGGGGAAGTGCTGGGGAGTGAAATTGGCCAAATTATATTGTTATATTGTGTGCATGTATAAATATGTAATGATACATCCCACCAATATGTACAACTATAGTGCACCAATAAGAATTTTTGGAAAATAACAAAAATGTGGGATTTATATTCTCTGTCTTTGAATCTGGCCTCTTTATTTTTGATCAATAGAATGCAAAAGGAAGGACAACATGTCAGTTTCAAAGTTCAAGGATGAAGGTAGATAAAATCTGCAGTTTACATTCTTCTTCTTCTTCTTCTTTTTTTTTTTTTTTTTGAATGCTCATTTTTGGAACATGACCACATTCTATGAGGAAGCTCAAGTCACCCTGCGGAGAGGCCCACGTGCAGAGAAACAAGTAGCTGTGTTAGTTTGTTAGAATTGCTATGGCTAATGGCCACAAACTGAGTGATTGAAACAACAGAAATTTGTCTCACAGTTCTAGAGTAGAGAAGGTGAGATCCATGTGTGGACTTCTTGTGAGGGTTCACAGAAGCATCTGATCCAGGCTTCTCACCTTGTCTTGTAGCTGATCATCTTCTCTCTGGGCCTTCATGTAATCTTTCCTCTTGCATCTTCATCTGAATTCCCCCTTCTCATAAAGACACAAGTTATTTTGGATTAGTTATTTTACTTGATTATCTCTGTAAAGACCTTCTATCCAAAGATGGCAGCCTTCTGAGACAATGGAGATAAGACTTCAGCATATGAATTTTTATTCATCTGTTGAAGTTCAACCCAAATCTCTAGCAATATCTTTCCTACCCTCCTGATGTACCCTATGCAAATTTCTGATTTATGAAAAAGAAAATGAAGTTAATATATTGTTCTAAGCCACTGAACTTGTTGTGCACTGTTATGCAGCAAACCATGGTGTTCATTGGACTGTATTCCTGCAAAATTTCCTGACATAATTAAAGACTTTTTTTTCCAATTCACTTCTTATTTGATTTTATTCCTGGGATGCCTTAAATAGAATTTATGATCCACTTCTGGCTCTCAGGAATGAAACACAAACTCTGTATAACATACAGATACACTAACTTTCCTGGCCTGCTCCTCATGCTCATTCACTTCAACAATTTGGTCACCTAGTCACAGAACAATAAAAATATTCTAAATGTCACTTAAAGTTACAATATAGCTTGTGATTAAAAATACCATAACAGAAGTGTAGTATCAGGGGGAAAATGAATTAAGAAGAATGTAGCAAGACGAGTTGCTGCTTCATCTGATCCTGAATATCCAGATGTCTACTAATGCCTGTTCATATAACTAGCCTGATCAATCTATTCCCATGGAGTTCACCTAGTATGTGGTCAGCATGAGGACTCCTTAATTCTATTATTGGTAGTTTTCCATCATCTTTCTCATTTGTTTCTTACAAATTCTCCTTCTTTTTAAATGTTCCACCTGGGGAGACCTGACCATATTTGGTAAAGATAGTCTGCCATTTTTGAGGCAGATAAGAATGAGGAAAATCATATACTAAGCTCAAAGATGGAAGAGCCTAGCTGGAATAAAGGGGGTATATCATTCTTTGCTTCTCACTGTCTCTCAATTTTCCTTCCTAATACAGACAGCGGAGGAAGATGGGAAATCCAATTGGCTTGGAGGATCTGGCCTTGCACCCCATGCAGAAGAAATCCTGGCACCTCCAGATGCAGTGGCTTTGATCTTTGATCCCCTCTGACCTCTGAGTTCTGGCTCAGCTGCAGGAGATGTCATAGAAACTGTCAGAATGTGGACTGTGGACAGATTCAACACACTTTGTAGAGGCTAAAACTATAGTTGATGATTAGAAGATATAACTTTGAAAAGATGTAAAATGTTTTGTAAAAATATATATTCTTGAGCTCAAAATGTAGAGCCATCGTGAGAGAAAAATGATTACATGACTTGCAGGAGTAGGGTACGTATGGTTACCAGTATATGGAAATGAAGCAGGGGACATATTGATTGCCTGGTCATGTTGATCACTCTAGAAAAATCAACCAGATCCTCCACATCTAAGCATTTCCCTTCACAGTGAGTAGGTTAATTGTGCAATGCAAAAAATTTAAAATATTTAATATTTGCCTAAGAGATATAAGTTCAGACTGCCATTAATTATAGAAAGTATTTGCATAATTCCCCTCTACTAGCATTTTATTTTTGTAATGTGTTCCCAATTTAAGGGGTAGCAATTGTTCTTGTATCTGAACAGCCAAGAATCTCTTCCTTTAAATTTAATTGTTAGGGACTCCAAAGTTCATCATGAGATCCAAACTCAGGGAATTTGTATGCAGACAGATGGCGTGATTACACCCAGTATTTACACACCTATAGACTTTCCATAAACTCAGATATTTCAACTTATGAACATGAAAGGAAGCAGAGATTGTGTGCCCTTTCTTTAGGAACTCAAGAGAATAAGATGTATGTTTCTGACATTGGGCTAAACAATACTCATTTCTATTCACCAAAGAGCAGGGGCCATATGAACATGCAGAGGGATAAAGTGAGTGGTTTGAAGATGACCTTGAGGCATTGACTTCAGAGGAAATAAAACAAGAGCTGAAATGTCAATTGTTTACTGAGTAGTTAGCCTTTACTCTATTAAATATTTACCTGTGATATTTGTAGACCTGTGGTCAGGGCCAGGAGATTAAATCTTCTGATCAGAGTTACAATTTGGGTTGCAATTATGTGTAGGCTACATGTGATCATGCTACTTGAATTCTTAGCCTCATGATCAAATATAAAATAAAAGCAATCTGCAACTCCCAGGTGGCTTCATTCTTATTCTACATTCACGTGTGTGTGTGTGTGTGTGTGTGTGTCTGTGTGTGTGTGAGTGTGTGTGTGTGTATTGCTATTTAATGGCAAGACAAGAAAAATTAGAATAAGTACTATAAAAGAGGCATTAAAAATCCATGAAAAAATGAAACGGATCTGGGAAGGCCATCAGAGATGCAGAGGAAAAGGGTACAGCCTAAAAGAATGAGCTTGTTTCTGACACTTAGCATCTACACTGGAAACTCTTCTAAGAGAAGTTAAATTTGCAGAAGGCAGAGTCTATGATGATTTCACTGTGAGTTCTAACCTGTAACACTATTTCTGGTCCACAGTAGCTTTTAACATCAATTACCATCATTTGGGCTGCAACTAAGAGAAGATAATTTAATTGACTCAAGTAATAAGGGATAGCTGACATAGCTTCTGTTGATGGACGGGTGTTCCTAGGAGTGGACATTCAGTGTTTCCGCAATTTTCCCAAATACTCAATGCATTTCATCTTTCAATGTTACCATTATCATGAATTTGACTTTGTCCTTGGTAAGATCTCCTTATGGTCACCTTCAGTGCAAAAATAGATACTTTTTCTTCCAACTGTTGTTGTAGATTATGAAACTTAAATGAAAATTCTTCATGATTCATTGGTGAAGACTAGTCCATAGGCCTCCCTCAAACCAATCTGTGTTAATAGGAAAAAGATTGCCACCTGTGAGTGAAGTAAGTGAATTTTTGCCTTAGGGACATGTGGAAAAATGGTGAAACAAAATCAGGTATCCTTCTAGAGTGGGAAATCAACAGCACCTGACCCACTGGCCAATGTCTACATTAAATGAAACTGAGATGGAACAGTGAAGTTCGAAGCACAAGGTTTAGGACTAGTATAGGCAAAACAAGCTCTCATTTTATTTTTCTAGACCATTTCAATTACTTACCGTCTTCAGTTTCTTCCTCTCCAATCTCTTCTCCAAATGATGTCTAGAGTCATCTTTTAAAACTGCTGGACAAGTTGATTTCCTGCTTTCAATCATATATTTAAATCATGTAAGAGAGTTCTTATTCTTAGTGCAATGCTTTTTCCTAAAAACTGTGGTGTCTCTTTTATTTATTTTCATAATTTTGTAAGGCAACTGCAGCATGTCAGACTTCAAGAAGAAAGAAACATGAGTTTTGGCAGGAAAGCATACTACAAGATATACCTAGTTAGAGCTAAAAGAAATTATGCAGCAGTGCACGGTTCAAATACTTCCACAAGAAAGTGTGACATAGAAAAATGTGTACAATGAGAAAAATGGAGCACTTGTTGCTGGCTGAGAGTCCAAACAGGAAGAGAGTCTACTCTCCAGAGTGACTTTAATGGGAAGACAGTGGCTGCGGAAGAAGAACAGTGGTGATACAGGCACAGCAGTTCTCTGGAGGGAGGAGAGGACAGCAGGTCATACAGCCCAGGATTCCAAGTCACCAAGGAGTCAACAAGTCGAGATTCCAGGATTCAGTTTTTAAAAGCTTTTTGTTTTGAAGTAATTATAGATGTATAGGAAGTTGCAAATGTAGTACCCCTCACTCACTCAGTTTTACATTATGCAAAATTACAGAACAATTTCAAGACCAAGAACTTGACATCGATACTAACATATGTATTGTGAGTTGTATGCATGTTATCACGTGTGTATTTGTGTAGTAGAGACAGGACCATTCAATCATTACAAAGGTCCCTATCATGCTGCCTCATTTTGGTTTCATCCAATCTCTTCTCTTTTCCATGATCTGTAACCCTTGACAACCACTATTCTGTTTGTCATTTATATATATATTTAAAATTTTCAAGGACAGCATGAGATCTTTTACAATTGGCTTTGTTTCCCTTCAGCATAGTGCCCTGAGATCCATCCCAGTAGTTGCATGGATCAATACTTCTTTCTTTTGTGATGGTAAGTGGTATTCCATGGTGTAGAGGTATCACACTGCTTATAACTATTTGCCAATTGAAGAAAATGTTAGTTGTTTATAGGTCAGTACTATTAAAGTAAAGTTGCTATGAGTAATTGTGCATAGGTTTTTATTGGAGTGTGTTTTCATGTCTCTAAGATAAATGCCCAGGAGGTCAATTGTTAGATGATATGCAGAGCATACTTAGTTTGTTTTAGACATTGCAAACTGCAAAACTTTGCTGTTCGTTTTACATTCACACCAAAGATTCATGAAAAATTTAGTTTCCCACATCCTCACCAGCACTGAGTGCTGTCACTAGTTGCTATTTTAGGTATTCTAATATGTGTGTAGTAATGTCTCATCATGACAATAATTTGCATTTCCCTAATGATCAGGGATGCTGAATATCTTTATGTGCTTGACTTCCATGTATGCTTTCTTTGTTTAAAGGTTCTTAGTGTCTTTCACCCATTTTCCAGTTGCATAAATTTCTTTCTTACTGTTAGGTTTTGAGAATTACTAATTTACTCTTAGTGTGAGTCCTTTAACCAGATACATAATAGAAAATATTTTGTCTCAGCCTCTAGTTTGCCTCTTATTCTCTTATCAGGAAATTTTACAGAGTAAACTTCCTTCATTGTGATGAAATCCAATTTATCAAGCTTTTAAGTAGACTCACGTTGGCATCAGGTGAAAAAATCTTCATTAAAGCCAAGGTTCCAGGTTTTCTCTCATGTTCTTTTCCATTTTTTAAACATTTAAATCTATAATTTTATTTTTCTTAAATTTTTAAAAGCTATGAGGTTTTAGTCAGATATTCTTTTTTATTTTATTTCTTTGCTTATGAATATCTGATTTTTCACTTGTTGGAAAGACTTGCCTTCAATTAAATTTTACATTTTGAATTATATGTGCCCTATATATAATGAGGATATTAGCACTCAGCCTGTAATATAGTCTGTACTTCTGAAATCTATTTTTAGGTTCTTTATTCTGTCCTGTTGATTTATCTATCTACTCCTCCATAAATACTTCAGCCTTTATTATTGTAGCCATGTGAGTCTTGCAATTGAATAATAAGTTCTCCTATTTTCAAATATATTTAGCTTTTGTAGTGCCTTTCTCTTTCTATATAAATTTCATAATCATCTTGTCTATATCTATACCATATTGCTGGCATTTTTTAAGAATTGTGTTAAACTAGAGAATCAATTTGGGGAGAACCAGCATTCTTGTGACATTGTCATTAAATTCCCAAACACAACATGCTTTTCCCTTATTTATAACTTCTTGAATTTCTTCATCAGCATTTAAAAAAAATATCAGCACACAATTTATGCACATATTGTACTTAGATTTACATGCAAATATTTTATTTTGGATTTATTATTTATTATATTTAAATTATTTATTTATTATATTTTGGATTAAATATAAAATAAAAATAGAGAAAATTGTACTTTATTTTTCCAGAAGCCTAGATTCCTGAATATTTACTCTTTGAGAAACATGTAGGCAATACATAAGACATAGAAGCAGCAAGTGGACTTCCAGGCAAGGAGGACACTAAACAGGGAGGACAAGAGCAGTCAGGATATCTCATAGCTAAGCTCAGCTGTTGACATCTGCACAGGTTGAATGTGTGTGTGAGCATAGGAGATGGACTTCCTAAATGTCCCTGATCCTTTACCTTTGTCTGTAATGTGACTTTGCAGCTTTTTAGTTCAATTGGGGAGACTATTATTTCTCTTCCTTTTGAATGTGGCTGGATTCATGGCATGCTTTGGCCAACAGAATGTGGCAGTAGTGAGATTACACTATTTCCAAGCCTGGCTCAAGAAATCTTGATTATTTCTGATTTTTCTGTTGGATCTCTGTGATCCCTATGAAAAACCTCTCAGATCATCTAAGTCCAGTCATGCCCCAGTTATACCAACAGTAGATTGCCCAATTGACCCAGCACAATCCAGACCAGATGAGTGGCTCAGATGACCCAGGCAGGTGAATAATATCGAAGGCATTGTATTAAGCCATTGAGCTTTAGAGTGAATTTTTGTGCAGCAATACCTAAATGGTGCATTATTGTGAAGAAATTAAAGGTTATGGAGCTCACTGCCTTTATTTTATGGGTGTGTGTGTGTTTGTGTGTGTGTGTTTGTGTGTGTGTGTGTGTATACACACACACACACACATATATATATATATATATATATATACTTTTTCTCACTATAAAATATTCATATTCTACATTGTGTCATAAAAAAGCCCAGAAAAGAAACATGTGTTTCGAGAGTTCATACAAGAGAGAACATAGAAATATATGGTACTAGAAATTTTAAAAATCAAAGATACCATATGCAGATAGAAAGTTCATAAATTACACGAGTCATATATTTACAATTCATGTCAACAACTTTGATAGTTCAACACAACAAATGGTTTGCTAGGAAAACGTTGACAAAATTAAATCTCAAGGAAGTAGAATATTTAGATGGTGTGATAACTATGAAAGACAACAACAAATTGAAATTATTGGAGTATTGAAAGAATGATATAATATGACCAAGCAGGATTGATCCAGGGACTCAAGGATGTCTCAACATTAAGAAATTATTAATGACATTTATTGCAACAGAAAAGACAAAATTAGATTAGAAATCCCTGATAGTTTTCCAGAAGTTATTAATGCAATTAAATATTTATTCTGGTTTATAAGATACTTTAGTAAAGTAATTATGTGATGAAATGAAGAAAATTTCCACAATATGAGACATCATGAATCAAAATTCAATCGTATCATGCTTAATAACAACTATTAGCACTTGCATTTCTACATGTCAGGGACTATTCAATTTCTACATGTACTATTCCGTGAATATTTAAGCCACCTGTTAGTAGGTAGCATTGTTTTCCACTTTTACAGATAATAAAACTGAAGAACAAAGAGATTGTGCAACTATGCCAAAATCAGATGTTATGAAACATTTAAGTTCAGCTGGCACTTGAGTTCAGGCAGTCTGGCTCAAAAGTGTGATTTAAAAGTATGAAACATTTCTTTATAAATACTATAAGCACCGCATCTAAAATCCCATAAAAGTCAAAGGTACCTGGTATCAGTATTCATATTCAAAATTTTGGAAAGCTTATGTGTGGCATATATATGTTGTATTTTCATTGCATGTATTGAATAAATATTGCATATAGTATATATGACACATATATGTACACATATACATACATATAAATAGCAATGAATTTCACTTTATTAAATATATATCCCATTTCAAAATACAAAAATAACCCAAAATGCTTCGTTATCAATTAAGAAGAAAGGTGCATGACTTTGGTGAGGAAAACAACAAATTTTACTCAAGTGCATGCAACAAAACTTAATGGATTTACTTAATACGTTTTTAGGTATTCAAGAGTCGGTATCTAGCATGTGAATTATTTTCAAAAAATAACTTATATAAGATTTTTCAAAGCAGAACCTAAATCCAAGGGATCCTGAAGCAGAGATCATCAAGAGAAAGAGAGAGAGAGAGAGAGAAAGAGAGAGAGAGAGAGAGAGAGAGAGAGAGAGAGAGAGAGAGAGAGAAAGGGAAGGAGGGAGAGAGGGAGAGAGAGAGAGGAAGGAGGAGAAAGGAGGAATGAAGGAAGAAATGAAAGAAAAAAAAGAGGTAGGAAGGAAAGAAGGAATGAAGGGAGGAAAAAGAGAAAGAAGTAAAAAACTGAATTAGAAGCCCTGAAGTCACACTTTTCTTGGCTTGTTTCAGTAACAATATATTATTTTATACATTTCTGTTACCTGCCTGACTCCTGAAGACACTTGAGTTTGTGTGGCCCTCCCACTTACCAAAAAGGAAAAGACTGAAACATTTTAGTACACACAGTGCACATGTTCTTAAGAAATAAGATAGATAGAAGTTAGTCAACTGTCTTTAATATGAATAACAGACTAAGTATTGACATAGACTTACAAATGAATTTGAAAAATACAAAAAAATCTTAAAATGGGCAAAGAAAATGAGTAAGAAATCTGTACATAACAAATAATACATGCAAAGATTTAACATCACAGGGAACATAAGAAATTAATAAGTTGAGATAATTATTTGGTTATAATTTTATCAAAGGCTGAAATATTAATGATATTAGCAAAAACAATTAAAAAAATAGGCACCCCAGGTATCATCAACAGTCTTATACATTATAGTGTTTGTCAAAATATAAAATATATTATATACATTCTGACCCAACGATTACACTTCAAAAATTTTTATTTAATAAACAAATATATTGAGATTTTTGTCACACTCCAGGTGCCACAGTTACATATTGAAGACTCAAAAAATAAACATGTTAGGGGGAGCATATATTGGCACACTCATTATGAAAAGCAGCAGCATGTTTTCTCAAAAAATTAAAAGTAGAATTACTGTATACTTCATCAGTCTTTTTCTCTACATCACATTATATATATATACACACACATTTTATATATATATATAATACACACATATCACATGTATATATGCACATATATAAAATCATATATATAATGGAATATGATTGATTGATAAATATAATATAATCGATCCATACAAGAACGACATGCTGTCATTTTCAGCAACATGAATTAACCAGGAAGAAATTTTGCTAAGAGAAATAAGCCACAAAGGATGTATAATCTTATTCATATGTGAAATCTAAGAAAAGTTGATCTCAGAGAATAAAATAGTGGTTGGCAGAGTCTGGGAGCAGGTGATTGTGGGAGACAGGGAGAGATTAGTCAATGGTGGAAATTTAGAGTTGAACAGGAGAAACACATTCTGGAGTTCTGTTACCTAGTATGGTCAACAGTGTTATATATATATTTTTTTATTCAGAATAGTCACAATAGAGGATTTTGCAGTTTGTCACCACAAAGAAATGATAAATTTTTGAGGTGATGTACATGCTAAACATTCTGATTTGAAGTTCAGTATATATATACATACACACATATATAAATACACATTATATACATATATGTATGTAAGTATGTATATATATATATATATATATATATAAACACCATATATATGAGTATGTACAAATATTGTATGTTAGTTAAAAATAAAATAAAACTCTATAAAGATATATAAAAACCCTGGAAGTCTCCCTCCTTTTATTGTGGAGTTTCCATTTTTGTGGGAATTTATCCTAAGTAAATCACTGGGTAAATTAAATAGGCAAATGCATCTATTTCATGTACTTGTTGATAGATTAAAAACACTAGAACTGAAACACCACCAATATGGGTTAGATAAATTAATAAGTGCATATTCCAGAAAACATACCAGGCAGTCATTTAAAAGATGATAATAAGGCTATATGAATTGAAATAGAAATGTTCATGATATTTTTCTAAGAGAAAGTACAGGTTACAAAACTCTAGAGCATGACCTACCTACCATTTGAAATAAATTATACCTAAATATTATAGTAGGGAGCTATAGATGGTGTAATTATGGACAGTTTCATTTTCTTCTTTTTACTCATGTGTATTTTCTATCATAAAAATAATTACATGTGTTAAATGTTGAAGTGAAAATGTAATGCCACCAAAATTATTGCCATATAATAAATTATTATTTTTTTCTTGTAGAAAGACCTTTTCAGAAATATTCCAAGTACTCAGCTAGAAATCTATGATGGTCGTGGTTACAACAGGAAGGAACAGTCTGCTTGCCTCAGACCTGGGATACTCTCGTATGGGGCAGAAGATGATTGCATCAGGGTGGTGGCTGCTGTCAAAGGATTCAAATGATAGTGGACTAAAATCTCAACGCAGAAAGAAAAATACGTTCCCCAAGCTAAGAGTGACTTCTGGTTCTTGAATGACAGAAAATTGATGTGCTCAGTATTTTTCAGAAGGGAAACAACCATGAAAAGAGTAATAATTTCAACGCCTTTACCATCATCGCAGGACCTGATACTTGGGAAAGGAGGTGGGACTGGCAATTATGATCATTATATCAGCACTGTGGTGAACTTCCTATTGATTATGGGTGAGTTTAGTTACTCACAGTCAACAAAAAGAAGGTGTTGGTAAGCACAACAGGATACGTTCAGGGGGAATTGCATCCACATACTTTTGGTATATTGTTGTAACTGTCTTATTTTATTATTAGTTGTTTTTATCAATTTCTTACTATGCTTGATTTATAAATTAGATTTTATCAAAGGTGTGCATGCACAGGAGAAAATATACTATATATAGGAAGTAATGCTATCCCCAATTTTAGGTTTCCACTGGGGGTCTTGGAACCATACTTGATGCTCCTCCAAAAAAAGCTCATACTATTATTATTTTCCACGTATACAAGAAAGAAAACTGAGAGTAGGTAAGAGAGTTGTTTGAGGTCACAAGGCTAATGAAGGACAAAAGCAGGATTTGATACCTAGACTTTCTGCCCTAAGAACTGTGTGGTCTACCTCTACCAGCCAGGTCATCAGGAGCAAAGCAAGGAGGTGGCCATCTGGTCTCCAAACCAGGGCTTCTCTGAAAGTGGAGTCCTCTCCCTTTAGTCCTGTATATTGGGCTCTTCTTTCTCTCAGACATTCCCTATTTGTTAAAAATACACCCCACTCTCAGACCCTGGGAACTCTCAGTCACAGCGCTGGGTTAGAAGGTCACATTCTTCCTGACACAGCTGATTCCTCAGGGGCTCACATACCCAGGGAATGGGACAGCCAGGCTGCTGGGGAGGGGTCTGCCCTTCCCATGCCCCCCCTGGAGAGGCTGAGATTGGCAGGAGCTCCCCGTGCAGTCCTCCGGGTGTGACGACGTGGTTTGGTCATCTTAAGAGCCTTTCTCACACTTGGCAGTGCTGACATCTGAGGGAAGGGGTATCTAACTCTTGCTGGGGGATGCCCTGTGCATTGTGCAGTGCTTGGTGGGACCACTGGTTCCCCAATTACAAAATACATCAAAAATGTCTCTGGATGTTTGTCTTGAGGGCAACTTTCCCTCAGTTGAAAACCACAGGCGTAGAGAAATGTCTTCACTCCTTCTCCTTCCCAAACTCTGGGAAAACCCTGTGAAATCCCAGGGGGAGGCTCCTGGGAGTAGATTTTATTCAGACCCAGTTCTAGTTGCTTCTCAGATCTGAATGTGCTCCGTGTGCTCCTGGAGATGCACGAAGGCACAGGTCCACCCAACTCAGTGAGAGGACACCCCTCTTCCACTTTGGAGGCTGTTTTTCATTGTCCTGTCCACTTATCTATCCTTCAGTTTCTGAATTTCTTAGATTGTAGAAGTAGAACGGCTCTTGAGTTCAAGTCCTTGCTTTCTAGATTCCTGTTTTCACTTTTCTTGCCCCCACCCTGAGTCCCTTCCTTGCCACCGTTGTTTCCTGCTCGTTCTTCTCTGTGAAGGCCGAGTGCTGCCTTTGACCACAGTGTGGAGGAGTTGAGTGGCCCACGCTGGGTTTGTACCCCTTTGTTATGACGTTTAAATTCTTGCTTCATCTTGAACAGTTTGCTTGCTTCTCTGAGACTGGGTTTCTCATTTGTAAAAGGGAGCATTCCTACCTGCCTTTCCTGCCTTACCAGGTCCTATGGAGGGTTCCAGGACACCATGGATCTGAAAGTGCTTGGCAGAGAGTGAAGTGTCACACTTTATTAATATCATTGATTGATTGCTTGTGTCACTTAAGTCATCTGTGGGACACATGAGGTTTTGGTCACATGGCCCCACTCTCTGTCATCATCCCTACAGGGGGACATCGGACTCCATGATCTGTGCTATCTCCCTTTGCTGAGCTCCAGGTTTCTGGCCTAGCTGAACCACAAGACCTTTTTGGATGCCCTGATGTCTCTGCCTCTGCCCTTTAGACTGATTTGTGGGGCTAAGAGTGACCTCCAGGAACCTCAGGAACATCTCATGAGGATGTACAGGGCAGAATTTTGAGGAACAGCCCCTCCCAGACCACCTCCCTCTTCCTTCTCTTTCCAAAGGCCCTTGGGCATGTAGCACACTGAAGAGTAGTGAGCAGTTTCCAGGAGATCCTCGGAAGGGAACGTGCAGAATTTCTTTCAGGGTGCTTTTCAAATCACTCGACTCCACTCCTTACTTAGTGGGTGACGACATACTTTAGAAATCACAAAGAAGGAGCAGATTTTATGAGATAAGGAAGCAACGCTCCAGGAACATACCCTTGACACTGTTTCCAGGAGTTTTGAAAAGCTTACCTGGGGAATAGGTGGAAAAACGTGCCCACTGTCAACCTGCTCATACCCTCGGGAGGTGAGAGCAGGATCTGGAGCACTGGCCAGCCGGGGTCAAAGGGGTGGCAGAAGATGAGAACAATCTATAGCTCCACACCACCTGACAGAGCTGTCTGAGATGGCAAGAAGGGTTCTGATCTACTCCCCGACAAGGCAGCCACCTGTCCCAAATGGGGCTGTGGTGACCAAGGAACTGTGCTTTCAGCTGTTTTTCATTTTCCTTAATTTACATTTTGATAGCCACGTAGGGCACGTGGAGACTCTGTGGGTCAACACTGTGCTCCCCTCTGTGGGATATGCATGGGCCAAGAACACAATGCTCAGGGAAGGGACTCCTGCTGATACTGGCCCCGGGTTGAATTTCCTGCCAGTTAGAGAAGGTGGGCAGTGTTGTGGACAAGAGAGGTTCATTCAAAGTACATGAAGAATATTTCTTCCCACAGTGACACCTACTCATAGTCTCCTGCAATATTTCAGGTTTACAAATAAGAAATTGAAAGCAAACCAAATTGATGCATCTCACAGATGGGTCTAGAAGGAAGGAAGAAAGGACAGGTGGGCAGCTATAGCCAAATCCTTTGAGCTAGAAGAGAAACCTGGAGCTCACAGAAGGGACATGATTCCTACAGGCAACTCTAGGTCATCAGCTCCGGCCTCTGACCTCCCAGCCAGAACATTCCCCTGGCCACTTTTTACCTCAAGCATCAGGACCAGAACGTTACGTGTATATAGCATGTCACGTTATGTACATGTGTATACAGCATCTTTGATAGGAGTGCCCGTCCCCTCCCTGTATTAAATGGATTGACCTTCTGATATCTATGATAATGAAAATAGAGGATAAAAGAATGCAGAAAGAAAGACAGAAGGAAAGACAGACAGAAAGAAAGAAACAAACTAGGGGCAAGAAAGAAAATAGAATATAAATAACCCAGGGAAATATTTGGGATATATTCATTTGTATTCTCAATAAGATTTAGGAGGATATCAAATAAAAAAAAACAAAGGTGATTTATACTAAATAGAATGATTAAAGACACAAATTCTTAGAAAACTGAAGGATGGGAATTCAGAATTAAAGAAAAAATATAATAGTCCTAGGAGACAGTGGACAGATTGGTTTCTGTAGGAAAAGTAAATTCATGGGCATTTGAGAATCTGATTCATAGATATAACTGTTACTCAAGGAAAACAATAGGAAACTGACAGGGAAGAAAATAAGCAATAGGGAGAATAAGATGATGAATGAAAGAAATAATACAACAAAGCTCAACAACTGATGCGTAACTCAGAAAGTCTCTACTACCAAATGCTTAGATGGAGTCTGAGGACATTCACACGGGAAATACAAGGGGCCACTCCCACGATGGATAAAAGCATCCCACTGCCACTTGATTTTTTTTCTCGGGGGTCCTGTAAGGCAAAAGACCATTATGATTTCATGATGATCCCGGCATGATGTCCCCTTTTAAAGCACCTTTGGTTGCTCTTATCAACATGACACAATAAATTACACACTTGCTTCATGATTTCAAAATGATAAACGTGGAGTCAAAATTCCCAGGTATTTTCATAGTTGATTTTCAAATCTTAAAGAATAGATAAGTCATAGGTTATTAAACTATTACCAAATCAGAGCATTTTATGAGGCAAATATAACCTTCCAAACTTGTGAAAGATAGTATAGAATATAATACTCCATTCTAAACTCAATTTAAACATAGAGGCTCAATTTGTTTTTAAATCACAAAGAAAATCTATTGTAGTATTTTCAGATACTTTAAGAAGCCTGTCTAGAGTCACACAGACAATAGGGTTGGAGCCAGAGTTTGCATACAGCCTAGCCCTAAAAAACAGGTTTTAAATCCTATTCTGCAGAGCAGGCACATAGAAAATATTTATTGACTTACATTCTACTATTTCAGTTTGTGTTTTCTGTTATGGCTTGCCAAGCCACTCAGAAATGTAATTCTTTAAAATAAAATGCATTTCTCGGCCTCTGGGTTTCTGTAGGGTGACTGGGCAGGTCTTGGTCACAGTCACATATGGCCAAGGCTGGTGACCTCTGAGCGGGATGTCTGGTGACATTTCTAACAGTGTGACTGGTAGGCCTCAGTGCTTCCTGGCCCTTGCCAAGGTATCCTGTAACTCTGAAAGCCTGCACTCTCAGAGGAGGGTGGGCCACAGTTAATGCCACTTATCGCGCAACAGGGAACTTTGCAGAGCCAGGAGTGGACACACCTAAGCCAGCCAATTCACAGCATCCAGGGCTTTTACCACATTCGATTGAACAAGCAGTTGGAAGGGCCACCTGCACTCAAGAGCACACAGGCACAGGCTGGCTCCTGGATGACAAGAGGCAAGGGCACATCACAGAAGAACTGTCGATTTTAGGGAGTGGTACTGCATTCACCTTAATCAAAGCACTGCAAAATGATCCTCAGTGACGAGTAAGAATTCTTTCCTCCATTTTTCCTGTCACCCTGCCAGTTTGCCCCAGCTTCCTTCAACCCACAAATTCTCTTTATTTTGTGTTCTTCTAGTTTCTTGATGCAGATATAGCAAAATCAAATGCATACTCTCATTCTCCCTGGTCCTTACACTAAAACAGATACCTCATGAACATATTTGGCACCTTATGCCTTGAAGAATGGCCCTTATTAACATATACAAAGAGCAAAGAAGTGATGGGAGGGAGGAAAAGGAGAAAGGAGGGAGGCACAGAAAGAAGAGAGGGAGCAAGGAGAAGAGCAGATAGATTTCAAATGCCTAAATGCACGTATTTTTATGTGTCACAGAATATAAACAAAACCATGAAAGTCTATACTAAATCATTCACATTGCTTCTCTGTGATGAGGATAGTGGTGGTTTCTCCTCTTTGTTTTCCACATTTTCTAAAATTTTTATAAAGAGCATGAATCACATAGTTCAATTTTTATGTCAGTCCGTATTATTTTTTTTAATGTTGTTGTTTGCTTAAAAAACAAGAAATTGACTTCCAGCCGTGGTATAGATGGAAAATCAAGACCTGGGAGGCTTCCTATAGAGATTCTCAACAAAACAATGTTTAGTTAGCAAGGATACCCAGCCAATTCCCTTTTATTCTTTTCCCCTTTGTACTTTCATATGGCTCCTGAGGCCCCTGTGACACCCACAGGCCGACCTTATGATTACAAATGGAGTCACTGAGCTGTGCTCCCACCCCAGGTGAGGCGGGTACTGTGCTCTGTCCAGGAGTGTAGGCTCACAGACAATGGAAGACATGTGCACACCAATGTGACTTACCATGTGATGACTGTCACATTAGCAGCCTAAAGAGCTGAGGCAGGAGCACAAGAGCAAGACTTTCAGTTTGGCCTGGAGAATCCAGGGCACAGTGTGCCCGGCAGGTGCTATTTTAGCTGGATCATTTCAAAATCCATTTTGAGAGCATAGGATAAAGCTGTGGCAGGTGGGCATCGCACAAGCGGGTGTGGGAGCTCTGGAAACCCTGGTGACACAGCTGAGTGCACAAAGAGGTGGCCAGTCATGCTGGAAATGCAGATCAGCACTGCGGCCGGAAGGGCGTGTGGCCAGACGGAGGAGTTGGAACGTTTTCCTGTGAGCAGGAGGGGGGCTGCCAAGGGAGGGGCCTGACGGTGACAGGCACCAGCTCTGCCTGGTCCCCATAATTCACAATTCATTAATATTTCTCCTTTCATCAGATACTTTCTGAATCCAAGGTAGAACATCCTTAGTGAAAAGGTCTGTATTTAATTTGCACAGTTAGCAAACCTAAAGGCAGGCATGTACCTCATGAGTTTTAAATAGCGATGGAAGCTCGGGTGCTCAGCCTGGTGTGTAGTCCTTAGTCCTGAGTGAGAGGCCCTCAAACCCAGCAGAAAATTGCAGGGGCCGCTTAGGCTCAAACACCCCCCCACACACACAACACAGAAAAATAAAAAGGTGACATGAGCTGAAACTCTGTTCCTTTCTTACCCTTGTTGGTTATAAGTTCTGTGAAGATAGTCAAGAATGGGCCTTTTATTTACTGAGAGGGCCCAGGCAGGTGTTTGGACCATCCTGGATGCTGAAAGCAGTGAGTTAACATGCTACGGAGAAGCATGACTAGGAGGAGCACCTATGGAGGATGAACCTGGAGAGGTCACATAGGTTCCTCTGAGTCATTGTACCAGCTTCTTTCCCCTTTGACATCATGTTTGTGGCTTGGGGAATGTCAGCCAATGGGATAGTAAAAAAGGACCGTGAGAACTGGTTAGCCTTCGGGTTGTGCAAAAGCTGAAACTTCCTTCTATTAAGATCTCATTTCCCCCCAGCGCCAGCAGGGAGGGTGAGGAGGCTTGCCACAGGCTGGGGTCCCAGTCAAGCTGGGACTATCCTGGGAGGATAGTCTGTAGGAGATGTGCATTTAGTCTCTTTCCTTCAGGACCACTGAGGAGCCTTTGATTGGGAGGATGGAGATGCTGGAACCTGCTTGGGCTCCTCACTGTTGTCTCCCCTGGTCCGAGGACACAGGTTCATTCAAGGACTCAGCAGTGAGTCGAGGGTCAGGCAAGAAGCCTTCCTGAGTCCTTCTTGGACTTGCATTCTCTTCTTTTCTCTTTTTGAATCAGGAATGCTTTTCACATTTAAGGATCTTAAAAACAGCAAGGCAGGAGAGAGAACACTGGTTTGGGACCCAGATGTTCCTGGGTTTGTTATCCTGCTGGGCCATGGACTTCCTCTGTGACCTTCCTTAAAGGAGATCCCATTGCTTTTATCATTAAGGAGAAGGTACTGTCCTCTATGGAGTGTTGTGAGGACCACCAGAAATGACGGCTTTAGTACTACATGTAAGAGGTCCTCCAAGTGTCATTAGAAGTGAGTCAGACCTGAATTCAAACTTGTCTCTACCACTTCATCTCTGGGCAAGTCCCCAGGCAAACACCTTCCTTGGATGCCTGGGTATTCCTGCTGAGAGATGACAGTTCTCTTAAATGCTGTGTGTGAGGATTGGTGAGTTCGTCAACAGCATGCCTTGCCCAGTTAGGAGCAGTTTTAGCAGATGCTTACACAGGAGTGCTTCTCTTCTCATTTCTCAGTGGTGTGGTGGCCTTGTCTCTGTCTACTGCTTAGTTTGGGAGCTCCTGGAAGACTGGGCCCAAGCCTACTTCTTGACATCTTCAATATATGTATTTGTTAAATACAATAGATTTCTTACTACATAAAGTATAAAGTGTGCATGACTAGCTTGGCAATATCAAGGAGTAAGAAGAAGGGAGAATCCATTGGCTGCTTGCTGTGCTCTTTAGAGTACAGTTAAAGTGTTCTGGGCCTTGCTTACTTCCTTCGCCTCCTGCCTGACCCTCCAAGGCATGGTCTCCCTAATCCCACAGAGTCTGAGGAGGACAGTCTGCTGGCAGACTCCAGCATTGTGCTCTCTCCTTTTCCTGGAACACTGTTCTCATAGACTTCATTTCCTTATAATGACACCCTCTGTCCGAATGATCCCTTCTCCTGGGAGACGTCCCCAGGCCAGGCTCTCTAAGCATCTACTCCAACTCTGCTCTCCCTAACCATTTCCCTTTGTATTAGTTTCCCTTGCTGACCACACCTGCTCCCACTTCTTGGAGCAAGAGAACTGTGATTTAGTCTTTGGGAGCCCCTGAGCCACAGGGAACTGACTTCATCCCCTGGTTCCAGGACATGTCCACGTGATCAGGACGGTAAGGATCATTGAGTGCTCTGCTCTGCTCCCAGTGACTGGCTCCAGAATGGACCCCTGACCCAAATCAGGACCCTACCGCCTAATGAATCCCAATTTGAGCCCATAGACAAGTTATTGAGGAAGGTTCTTCCTTTTTCCTGTGGCCATAAATCCGGAAAGATGTAGATGCCGAAGCTGAAGCAGCTGTCTTTTGAAGACAAAGGGCCTGTGTTTGTGTTCTGGGGGGAGGTGAGTGGGTGCGCGTGGGTGTTTGAGTTCTCCCTTCTCTATGATCACCCTTAGAGTAGCTGGGTGGACCTATAGTTAAATCAGATCTACTGACCGACTCCACTGTCAGTGTCAATATCCTTCTTCGGCTTCTCTGGTTGGAGCTGGGTTTTCTGTGAGGCTGCAAAAGTGAAGGTAGATAGACTTGTCTAGTGTTGGACTTCCCTAAGAGACTGGAAGCTTTGCAAGCTTTAGTTATACCACGAGTTCCTAGGACAGTATTAGACCTAGAAGTTCTTAATCAGTGTTTGTTTGAATGGATACATATGGAAGAGTGCCGAGCTCCCGGGAGCCCTGTGGTCTCAGTTACTCAGATGGTTTGGAAAGTTCTGGAAATGGCTTGGTTGTACTGAGAAATCATGATGAATGTGGGGCATGGACAATGCCAGCATTAGCTTGCAGGATTTTTTTTTTTTTTTTTTTTGCTTTGGCTTTTTTGTTGTTGTCACTGTTGTTTGATTTTAGTAAACATTTGTGTGCCTGTCTATCTTTAAATGAAAGCTGTATATGGAGGAGCCCCTGGCTCCTGGAGTGTCCAGCTTCACCAGAGGGCAGTTGCCAAAATCACTGCCAAAATCCCTCTAAGACAGAATCTGAGTTTAAATATTAAAGTGGATTCTAGGAAGTCCTTAGAAATGATTAAAAGATGCAGAAACTTCTTCGGCTCAGATAGTATGAAAAGTTCTCAGGACTCTCAACTTGCTTTGAAAGAAGAATCAGGACCAGGGGCCCACACAGTCCAGTGCATTTCTCACCCAGAGGCTTCCTTGTCCCACCTGCTTCCTTCTTTCCTCCCTCCTGCCTGTCTCCTCCTCTTCCTTCTCCTTCTCTTTCTTTCATTTCGGATGCCCTCATACATGGCATTCCTTCCACTGCCACCATCTGTAGTGTTGGGGTTACCCTTACCCTGGAAGCGATAACATGATCTTGGCTTTCACTACATGTGAGCATCTCACAGTCTACTAGAAGATGGAAAAGAAGACAAAAGACAAAGTCTCAGTCCATTTGGGTTAACTAAAACAAAATACCATAAACTTGGTAGCTTAGAAACAACAGGAGTTTATTTCTCATTGTTCTGGAGGCTGGAAGTCCAAGGTCAGGTCTGGGTACAGTTGGGTTCTGCGGAGGTTCTTTTGCAAGTTGAAGGTTAGCTGACTTCTCACCGTGTTCTTACATTGCAGAAGGGGAAAATGAGCTCCCTTGGGCCTCTTCTACAAGGGCACAGATTCCATTCATAAAAGCCTTGCCCTCATAACCTAATCACCCACTAAACTCCCCACCTCTGAATGCTATCACATCGAGGATGGATTTCCACATATGAATTTGGGGAAGGGGACACAAACCTTCAGACCATAGCAGAGAAGTATGACAGCGTGGTTAGGTTGAAAACCCTCCAACAGGAGCCTTATCCAGTCTGCTGGCTGCGGAGAATGAGTGATGGTGATCGATGGTCAGAAAGATGGAGGTAAAACGTGGACTGAGCCTGCACTCTGCTCCATAGAGGTTGTCAAGCAGTAAGACCAGGTGGAGGTCACTTCATAATTAAAGGGGAGCACAGCTCATCAGACAGAGATGATGCTGAAGAGGCTTGGGTGGGAAGCCTCTCGCTGGCCTTGCAGAAACTTCTGACACTGCTACGGGCATGGGGAGCCTCTGAGGGATTTCACGAAAGGAAGAAATGTATCGGATGGGCATGACAGAGTGACTGTTTGCCATCGAGACGGATGGGTGGATAGGGCTGATGACAGGGAAATGAGTTAGGAGGTTGCACAGTAACCTAAGACTGGGGAGCTGGGGGCTGGCAAGGGTTGGGGAGGGTGTGACAGCAGAGGCCACCAGGACAAGATGAGCTGACACTTGGATTCTTCCTCCGCCCCCCACGCCTCTCTCCCTCACCTTTAATGATTTCCGATGTCTTCAAGTGGAACCCAGCAGATGGCGTCTTCAGAAAAAAATGACTTCACAGCCCCAGGTTGCAATCTGATTTATATTTTTTTCTACCAGAAGAAGATGAGGATTCTGTACCTTCTTAGGTAATTAATGATTCAACATGGTGCCTTTGCAAAATAAAATCGAAGCGGCTGGAAGCCTAATTTGCAGCCATAAGAATTCAAAGGACACAAGAAGGCTGATTTGTGATTGTTGCCTTCCCTCAATAAAAATTAGACTGATGACAAAGAGCTGACAATGAGATCGTGTCTTGAGGAAGTAATGTTTCTGACATTTTGCTGAGTGTTTACCACAAATATACAAATTTATCATTCTTGATGTTCTTTAGGAAAATGGGGATAAAATATTATTTTGGTCCTGAAATACTTGCTTGTATACATATTTATAGGCATGCATAACTGATGGGAAATTAAAAGAATTCTGAGTTCTCTGTCATAGTCATTTTTTTAAATTGAGGGTTCTGATGCAAGAGCATGGAATTAAGCCAAAAGAACATTGTTTAAAGGGCAACTGTGTCTATTTTAAAGGGACAGTACACTCACCCTGGGACCTTTTGGTGAATTCAGTCTTTCAGAAGGCTTATTGCCAAAACAATTCTAGATGATACTTATGTGGCTCCTGAGAGCCTGTGATCTTGTTTACATATTTCAACAGTGACGTGGATACTGACCTGCTCCATTTCACAGGTGGGAGCAGACTCACCCTCATTGTTTGCTCTCAGGCAAGTTCCTGGACCCTGTGAGCTCGCTTCCTCTCCTGAAGCTGACTGTCCTTGTGTTGAAGAGCTGTTGTGAGGATCCGAACCTAATGGAGCAGTGGGCACAGCCAGGTGTCAGTAGTTCTTCTCTGCTGCGTTCAATTTGCACCAGCTTTTAATGCTGAACACCTTATCTCTGTCTTGATGACCCTGGAGTCACCCTGTATCCCGTCCCTGCCTTATTGTACAGGTTCGTCTTCCACCATGTACTCCGTTTTCCCTCTTTTCCATTTCTTCTCGCATGGGCCTTGTTTGCATTTTTATGTGGTTTCTTTAATGCTGCTTACACAGTCTCCAATCCCTCATCCTATATTCACCCCACACGCGGAAATGAAGCTGTATGGATCTTCCAAAAGATTAGCTTGGCTATTTTTACTTTGGTGATGACTTCTCAGTTTCTACAAAATTAACTAAGTGTCTCATCTCTGCCACTCATGGACTTTTAATTTCTCCAGCATCTTCTAATGTCTTCCTGAATGTTTTTATTATAATCATTTAATCATATTAAATTATGCAAATTAATGGGTTTCACTGTGGTGTTTTCATACAGGCATATGTTCTGCTTTGATTATACCTACCCTCCCTGCCCTCTCTGATCCTCTCCTCTCCCCTGAACCCAGTCCCTGATAGTCCATCTTCTATTTTCAGATCATCTCCCCCCCACTTTCTCTCTCTCTCTCTCTCTCTCTCTCTCTCTCTCTCTCTCTCTCCACATATTACAGAAAATATGCAATATTGTCTTTCTGTACCTGGCTAATTTTGCTGAACTTGTTAACCTAGAGTTTTATCCATTTTCTTTCAAATGGCATAATTATATTCTTCTTTATACCTGAGTAGATAAAATATATATATATATATAAACATAATATAATACAACCTATTATATAATATATGTATATTATGTAATATATATTTTACATTCATCTGTTGATGAGTACCTAGGATGATTCTACATCTTGGCCACTGTCCATAGTGCTGTTAGGAACATGGATATGCAGATATCTCTTTTGTATGCTAAATGCTTTTCTATGAATGCTAAAATGAGAGTATTATTAACTCTGTTGACTCATTAACTGATGAAATGTTTTGTAAGTTACAGAGTGTGCTCAATATCCATATGACAAAATCATTCACTGGAGAAAAGATAGCCTGTTCAACAAATGGTGCTGGCAAAACTGGAAATCCATAGGTAGCAAAGTGAAATTAAACCCCTATCTCTCACCTTGCACAAAAATCAACTCAAAGTGGATCAAAGCCTCAGGCACTAGAACAGAGACCCTGCTCCTAATAAAAAAAAAAAAAATAGGCCCTAATCTTTACCATGTCCGCCTACGATCTGACTTCTTTAACAAAACTTCCAAAGCACAAGAAGTAAAATTAAGAATCAATAAATGGGATCAATTCAAATTAAAAAGCTTCTTCTCAGCAAAGGAAACAATCAATAATGTGAGGAGAGAGCCTACAGATCAGGAGAAAATCTTTACCACATGTATACCTCCGATAAAGCATTAATCTCTAGAATATATATAAAAAAAAACTCAAAAACTTAACACCAAAAACAAACAAACAAACAAATAACCCAATCAATAAATGGGCTAAGGAACTGAACCTGACACTTTACAGAAGAAATACAATCAATCAACAAATACATGGAAAAGTATTTAATATCTCTAGCAATTAGAGAAATGCACATCAAAACTACTCTAAGATTTCATCTCACTCCTGTCAGAATGGCAATCATCAAGAATATAGGCAACAGGGCTGGGGTTGTAGCTCAGTGGTAGTGTACTTGCCTTGCATGTGCAAGGTACTGGGTTCGATCCTCAGCACCATATAAAAAAATAAATAGATAAAATAAAGTTTAAAAAAGTGTATTCATTAAAAAAAGAGTATAGGTAACAATAAATGTTGGTGAGGATGTAGGGAAAAAGGTACCCTTATACATTGCAAACTAGTGCAACCACTATGGAAAGCAGTATGGAGATTTCTCAGAAAACTTAGAATGGAACCACCGTTTTACCCAGTTATCCCACTTTTAATTTTATACCTAAAGGACTTAAAATCAGCATACTACAGTGATGCAATCACATGAATGTTCATAGCAGCACAATTCACAATAGCTAAACTATGAAACCAACCTAGGTGTCTTTCAATAGATGAATGGTTAAAGAAAATGTGGTATATATATTTAATGGAGTATTACTCAGCTTTAAAAAAGGGTGAAATTACGGCATTTGCTAGTAAATGGATGGAGTCAGAGAATGTCATGCTAAGTGAAATAAGCCAATCCCCCAAAACCAAAGGCCAAATGTTTTCTCTAATATGTGGATGCTAATTCACAAGGCAGGGTGCACTAGAGAAGAATAGCTTAACCTTAGTTTAGGTAGGGGGAAGTGAAGGGAGGGGAGAGGCGAGTATGTGGGGATAGGAAAGATAGAATGAAACAGACATTATTATTTCATGTATCTATGTGACTGCATGGCCAATATGATTCTACAATATGTACACTCAGAGAAATGAGAAATTACATCCCATTTTTTATGATATATCAAAGTGCACAAATGCATTCTACTCTCATGTATAAGTAATTAAAAGAGATTTTAAAATGTAAAGAAAAACTACCCCCCAAATAGCATATTTTCCATTTATATAACATTGTTTTAAAAAGTTTTTCATTATTTTTAATTGAAAAATAATAATTATATGTATTTATGTGGTACAATGTATAGTTTATACACAAATACATTGTGGTATGTAACACTCTTCAATGACAAAATGATAGAGGTGGAGACAGATTCTGGATTGTTGGAGGTTATCACTGCAGGAAGGAGTTGAGAAAAAAAACATGGAACTATTCTTAAGCTTTTTTAAATGAAAATTTATCATACATTATATAAATTTTTATGTAAATAGCATCATTTTATATATATATATATATATATATATATATATATATATATATATATATATTCTGTAGTTTAAAAAAATCCATATGATATTTGGTAAGGAAATATCAACTGGTTCTTCCCTGGCCACTGCAGGAATTTCTTACTGGTGTTATATTGGAAGTGCCGTCTCTAGTCAATAGAACAATTCATTGTATCTCAGATTTTCTAAAGACAGTGACTGCTATGGTTGGATCAGGAAAGTCTCCCAAAGGCTCATGTGTTGAATGTTTACAGCTTGTCTTTGGGACAGTGATTGGATCATGAGGGTTTGACTTCCTCAGTGAACCAATTTATTTAAAGCTGAGTGAATGGTAGACATTATAGGTGGTGGAACCAGGTGGAAGGATGGAAGTGGATCTTGTCCCTAGCTCTTTCCTCCCTTTCTCTCTCTTTATCCTTCCTCCACCATGCCCTTCTGCCATGATGGTCTGCCTCATCTCAGGCCAAGGCAATGAGCTAGCTGACTATGGACTTAAATCTCTGAAACCATGAGCCAAAATAAATGTTTCCTCCTCTAAATTGTATATTTTAAGTATTTTGGTAAAAGCAGTGAAAATCTGACTAACATAATGAGTATATTAAAATGGGTTGCACAAGCTATCAGAAATGTTAATTATTTAAAAAAGCAATGACAATATTTTATTGCTATTAGAAATATGAAGCTATTCAAATTCTTAGACACTGATGTTGATAATGCAAAAGGGCATAGTTATCCAAGAGTTTGTCAGTGTTTTATAAAATTAAAATGCATTTTATATGACTTAGCAATTCTATTCCTGGGTATTAACCATGAAAAAATGAAAAATTTTGCCCATAAAGCTTGACACAAATGTTCATCTTCATGCAAAAAAGTAGAAATAGCAGCTTAATTTGCATATCAAACCTTGAACTAGCATAAATGTCCTTCCAAGTATCCATGGTTAAACAAATTTTTATATTCACACAATGGAATACTGCTCATCAATAAAAAAATTGATACCTAAAATAGCTCAGATGATTCTTCAAGGTAGTAAACTCAATTTTTAAAAAGCTAATCTCAAAAAGTTGTGCATTGTGAACTGTAATATTCTCAACATGACATAGTTCTTGAGATGAAAAGCAGATGAGGTTATCAGGAGCTGGAGGGGGGCATAATCATTCAGAGGGGCTATCGGGTTTCCCTCAGTGGTAACAAACGGTATGGTACCTCGATTGGGTTGGCAGTTCTGCACATCTACACAGGCACTGAAATGTCAGAACCAGAGACACACACATGAGCGTATGTGAAAACTGATGGATTCTGCCGATGGCGTGCAGTTCAGTTATTAGTGCAGTAACAATGGTTACCATGGTTGTGGGAGACGTTATCCCCGGAGGAGAGCAAATGAAGGGACACAGGCACATTTGCTACTATTTTTGGCACTTCGATGTGAATCTAAAATTATTTCAACATTTAAAAAGTTTTCAGAATTTAAGAAGGTAGCTAAAATCATTCTGTGTCCACAACAAAGACTAAAAGGCAGAGGGTGCAGAGAAGTCACAGATCCAACCCTCCGACCAGCCCAGCAGGGATCTGTAGCATCCTTCCCATTAACAGGGCAGCAGGAGCAGGTGTGATGGAAGAAGCAGAGCTTCAGGCTTTGAAGTCTGTTTCTTGAGTGAACACATAACTCTAGCCCAAGGAAGCAGTCCTTTCAACACAGAGTCGGGGGCAATTCAACTTGCCGCTCAGGAAAAATACCAGGCCATAAACGTGGCGAACCTGTGTTCTACTACCAAGGCGAAATTTGAGCTGATTTAGAGATCCTGTTCCAGAAACTGCTTCCAAACCCATGAGCTGTTTGTTGGACAGGAAAGGAACACACACACACACACACACACACACACACACACACAGACTGTGACATGAAACAATTCAGTTCAATAAACTAAGTAGTCCATGACCTTTATTAGGGTGATAGATGCCACATCTGGGATATTTTTAAAACTATTCCTTTTTTAAAAAAAAACAAGGATTGAAACCAAAAGTGCTTGATCACTGAGCCACATTCCCAGTCCTTTTCATTTTTTAATTTTTTTATTTTGAGATAGAGTCTTGCTAAATTGCTTAGGACCTCACTAAATTGCTGAGGCTGGCCTCGAACTTGGGATCCTCCTACCTTAGCCTCATAAGCAGCTGAGATTACAGACATGTCCAGCTAAAACTTTTTAACAAAGGAGGCGACACACTGTACATCCTATGGAATTTGTGATTTGAAGTTTGATTCAGCAACCTAAGTAGAAGCAGAGATCTCTTGTTCCAAAGGGGGACCTCTCTCTCACTCGGTAGCTACTCTGGTGTTCGTTCACTAATTTATCCATTCGCTTATGGAAGAAATATTAATTGCTCCTTTATTACGGGCCATGACCTATGCCAGTGGCTGGGCCACGGTAATGAACAAGTCAGCAAGACTCTATAAAGCAATTGAAGTAGGGGAAGCATTAGCTGATAATGACAACAATAATTAAAATCGTGACAAGAGAAGGCACAGCAGAGAGCCACCAAGACTAGAGTTGATGATGGCTTCCCCACATCAGCTTGTGGTGAAAAGACAGTGTCTCAATTCCAATCACCATCCGAGATAAAAGATGTCACGGCCTGGGTATAAGAGCCAGAGCTAGAGCCGGGGGACAGGGAGTCAGGTTGCAGCATTTCAGAAGTTTAGAGAAATAGATGGTCCACCTCTGCAAGGACTTTCTTTGGGGGGGGGGGGGGAGTAGCAAGATGAATGTTTTAGCGGATGGTGAGCAAAGCTTGGTTCTCTGAAGATAAAGACCCCCAAAGTAAATCTGCCCTTCCAGTGTGATACCCTACCGTAAGGAATAACAAGTTAACAACCAATAATTACAAGGGACTTCAAATGATCACACCCATCCATCACCTGAAAATGTCCTTCCCCTGAGCACTGAATACTGTGCAAAGACGACGTGTCCCACCTTTACTCAGAAACCTGCAGTCCATTTGCCTCCTCAAGAACACAGTTCACTAAGGTGTCACCCCACGTTCCTTGATCAATGTTCTCCACACATTTTCTCTGCAAAAGCCAAGGTCTCCAGATGTCATTGAGAGTTTTGATGTTACCAATATGAGTGAGCAGGTTCAAGTTCCCCAGCATGGACCTTGTTGCATACACTAAAACTAAAAATCGAAGTGACATAAGAAAATGGAAAATACAAAACAAAAATCCATTTGTCCTCAGGACTTTTAGATGAAAAATCCACCATCAGGTGAAGTGAGTTGGGAGAGCTTTCATGAGGAGATGGCATTAAGTAAGATTCAGGCAATGTAGAGGCTGTGAGGTTAGACCATTCAGAGGTCCCTTCAACAGAACCTGCCCCAGAAAGCATGGTGGCTGACAGCCTCCAGCTGCCCTCCTTATCTTCAATCCTGTGGGGCTCTACCCTGAGGCAATGATTGCCCTGGGCTGTTCCTGTCAATGTTGGAGCACAGAGGGGTTCCCATCCTCTCTAGAGGCCAATCTTTGCTCATGGATTCTTCTGACCTGGTCCAGCCCTTCAGAGTTCCACTGTAATTTAAATCTCTATATGCACCCCCTTCCCATTCCTCTTTCTCTTCATAGGTGCAAGATCTACACCATGATATGAAGGCTCTTCCCACTTCCTCCTGCCCCTAACTCCTTTATCCTTGGCAGGAGTTCCTGTGAAAAGATTTCTTTCCCCAGTGAACATTTTTTTTTCCAGCCAATCCTATCTTGACCTCTGCTTCATGGAGGACTTGGTACTCATGGAACTTTTAAGTGGTCGATGGATGGATTAATCAGTTTGGCTTAATCTGATGGATATAGCTACATGCAGGTATCACTCTGGTATGGGATCTCCCTTGACTCCTTAGGAGTTGAGGCTGAATACACCTGGAGAATATAATGTGGCAAACAGCAGCTGCATGTAATTGTTCCAGAACCTGTCTGAGCTGTGATCCCTGAAGCTCTGTTTCTCCTACACTCAGATTTCCCACAGACTCTTCCAACGTCCAGTCCCATCTACCTAAGAAGAAGACTCTGCCTCCTCTCTCTATCAGCAGTTACTGCTTTTAGTATTTTTTGGACTTTTCTCCCAGGCTTGGTTGGATTTTAGCCAGTGTCCCCCATCACCATTATCCTGCCACATCATCAAGCCATTCATCCATCCACCTCTCCATCTAACAAACCCTACTGGAGAGTTGGAGAAGAGAGAGTCAAGTGAGTGTAGAAACAGAGTAGACTCTGGAGCCCCATTGCCTGCATGGAGACCTCAGCTGTACCACTCACATCAATAGGACTGAAATTCTCTGTGATTCAGTTTCCTCTTCTGTAGGAATAGTAAAATACCTATCCTACAGAGTTACCATGAGAATTTTAAATCCTCATACATATAAACATCTAAACAATAAAATACATATAAAGAATTAAATAAAATATATATGAATAATTAAAATAAAATCTACTACAATAAAAAAGAAATTAAATACTCTTATATGATATTGAGTGCTATAAATCAGGAAGAGGATGCTGGGCTAATGTGATGCTATTTAATTTGAGTGGTTAGGCAAAGACTCTATGGGAGAGAATATTCTAGAAGGAAAGAACAGCATGGTCAAAGGCCCTATGGCAGAAGGAAATTTAGGATACTGGAGAAATGAGAAAAGTACAAGATATTCTGGAAAAATAAATGCATTCTTGGGCTCTATATCCTCTCTCTCTCTCTCTCTCTCTCTCTCTCTCTCTCTCTCTCTCTCTCAGACACACACACACACACACACACACACACACACACACATTCTGGACCTGCTCAGGAGTGGCTCCTCAGGGCCTCCTGCACAGTTGTGCCATCTCTCTTTGGAGTTTAATGTTCTTAGCTGTTCTTAGCGTCTACCAGGCTTTTAACATGCTGAGGCCCCTCGGTGCTCCCACGTTCCACCATTGTGTGACCTGACCATTCTCCCTGACCATTCCCTGATGAGCCAACTGCATCTCTGAGCTCATCCCTATTTATCCAACCTATGACTCTAAGAAGCATCCAATTTTAGAAGACCAGAGTCCTCAGGAGCCAGTTCCTAGGGTTCCCACCATCACTTGATCTTGAACTAGTTATTTTACCTCCCTGTGATCCATATTACTTTTCTGTATACTGAAGATCAACATTATTTTCTAATTTATAAGGCTATTAGACATGTTTAAAGGATTAGCTTAAATAAATAGAGCTATACTCACCAGGATACCAGAGTCTGCAATTGTCATGATCATCATTGGTGTCGTCATCATCACTATTATGGCAGACTCATGGTATTCCTATGGGATCCTATTTTGGGGGATGCAGTTGGTGTTTCCCTGTGTCATTCTGAATGTCTTTGCTCCCCACCCAGGGAAAGGCCACCACTGTGCTACCCTGTAGGGGTTCTGTCCAAAGGCTATCCCTGTGGACAGGAGAGGGGAGTTCAGAGCAGCAGGGGGAATGCCCGGGTGTTCACACCCCCACACCCCTCCACCTTTGTGAGCCTTCAGTGCCATCCCAACTGGTGCCTCTTTCCTCTCTGAGTGACTTGCAGAGGAGGCTCAGTCTCTCTCTGTGTAGATATTCTTTGCTATGTTCCATCATAAATGATAGTTTTAGGGAAAGCAACTGACATTTTAAATAATCATGATCTTCAGTAAAATGGCATCTAATTTTAATGCTTTCAACTGCTGCTCCTTTTCAAGGCACAAAGCAGCCAGACTTCCTTTTCATTGAAAAGATTGCGAATGTGATGACACCCGATCCATCAGCTGCCTCCCACGCACGCTGACAGCTGGGGTGCTTTCAGCTTTCTCCACCGTCATTGTCCCCTCTCCATTCGCCTTGCTCACAGATTAGATTGAAATGGTAGCATTATACCGGAGCTGAGTCCGGGGGTTCTGCAGATTGACAGATGTAATTATTGCATTTGCTTCCCGGCATGTGGTATCTAAGTAATGGTCTCCGTATTTATCCAGTGCTAATCAGGAAAGAGTTCATGTAGTTGGAGACAGATTTTTTTTTTTTCCCTAACCCAGCTCTTCTTTGAATGCCCATCCAATGACAAGAGTCTTCATTTCTGATATGAGGTTGGAGTCTTGTCCTGGCTCCTGGTGCTTGAACAGTCATCCCCCAAAGACCCTGAGCCTTCACAGAGCGCTGGATGAGCAGAGTGATGGCCAGCAAAGGAGTCCTGGTTCCATTCACTCTGAGACGATGGAGCAGTGCAGGGACTCTGCCCTGGTGGAAGTCATAAAATGATAGGTTCAAGGAGACAGAATGTGGTTCATCACAGTTTGTGAGCTGAGTTAGTAAAAAGAATGGAGAGGCCACATCAACACACTGCCTTGTTACACTTTTGTTTGTAAGAAGGGAATGAGGATCCGAAAAACTTCAGGGATAACCTAGTCTGCCTTTCCTTCCTCCCTTTTATGATAGGAAAACACTGGTCTTTTCTCACTATCCCAGGGTCATTTATTTACGGGCAGTTCAGCGTGTGCATAAAGGAAGAAGTCAAGACATGAAGCAGATTTATAAATAACAGATGCTTAGTTCATGATACAGAGATGGAGGAGAACTTCACACATCCATGGTCCTTCCTCTATTCTCCAACCCCTCTTGAAAGGAGTGGTCCAATATCTCCCTGGTTGTCTTTTGTGAAAGGTGGCTGAAATCTCAGTAAAAGACTGCACCAAGAGGAGTACCCACCTGGGTGCCACTCCTAATAATGACAATAGTAATAACAAGGATGCTGGGGACAGAGGAAAGCCGCCTGCTGGCCATTGTTGATTCCATACCAGGCAAGTGGAAAGGGCTTTACGTGTATCATGTTACTTAAACCTTTCCACCCTGCTGCCACCAGAGTGACATTACTTCCCTCAGTTTAGAAACGAGGCTTAACATCTTATACAAATTTCTCTGGTTTTAAAGAGTCATGAAATGATAGAACTGGAATTGTCTAATAGCAGCTTTTTTTCTTAGCCACAGGGCTGTGCTGCCTTGCATGCACCCTTCATTTGCTGGGACCGTGAGTTCAAGGTGAATAAGCAAGAGAGGGAAGACAGGGTGGGGGGGGCGGGGAGCCTGAGCCTGGTGTTTCTTCAGGGCAAAGTCCATCATAAACAGTGAATGACAGCGTGTGCTCAGGCAGAGATGAAAGCTCCACCCCATAGAAGTTAAAAGTGAATAAACACAGCCAGTTAATTTTGATTCTCAGATTGCTGTGAATCTTCCGGGGAGGTCCATCAAATGGCCCACTGCTTCCCTTGTCTGTTTATTTTATTTTGTTTGTAAGCTCACGGAGCAGAAATCCATCTCTTCTCTGTGGCATTCCCATAAAAGTTAAACAACAGTGCTATTAAAAGACACCAGGAAGGCTCATTCCCAGTTCCTTTGGAGACCTATTAACTACTATTCCTTCCTCTAGTGTGACCATCTTAAAAAAAGATATTTTTGTTTTCCCAATGGGCAAGACAAGCCTGTTCAGATTATTTGAGACTTTTTTTTTTATTCTGAAAAACATTGAATGTTTTAGGCATACCTCCAAAGGAAAAAATGAATGTTACCCTTTGTTAAATTAATAGCCCCCATGTGCCATGCACTGTGGTAAGTAGCTCACCTGATTTGGGTACTCAAAACAATTGGTTGAGGTAGGTATCATGGTAAGGTCCAGAGAGAAAAGGACAGTGCAGAGATGTCAAGGAGGCAGAGGATGCTCGAGGCAGGGAACCCAAGAGCCTGGCTTCACGGCCAGATAGAGAATCGCAGTGGGACTGACATCCCTGTGGAGGGCTGGGCAAGGACACCCTCTCTTAATAGGACAAATCTGAGCTGAGAGCTGCAGGGTGGGAATGGGCTGGGAAAAGAGCATTTTAAGCAAAAAGAAAAAGTGCAAAAAGTGCCAAATGGGAAGGAACTACCATTTGCAAGGAAGAGTAACGACTGTGCCATGGTTGGAGGAGAATGGCTGGCAATGGCAGAGCGAGATCCTCATCTGTCTGGTGTGGCTTGAGGACCCACACATTGGTCACTCGGGAAGCCTCTTGCAGGCCTGTGAATTTGCAGGAAATCCCAAGGCTGCCCATTGCTTTTGAATTCTGGAGACCTCAACAAGAGTAATATCCCGAATCCTCTTCTCTTGAATGTTCATTATTTTTTTTTTTGAGAGAGTAGAGAGAGAGAGAGAGAGAGAGAGAGAGAGAGAATTTTTTTTTTTAATATTTATTTTTTAGTTCTCGGCGGACACAACATCTTTGTTGGTATGTGGTGCTGAGGATCGAACCCGGGCCGCACGCATGCCAGGTGAGCGCGCTACCGCTGAGCCACATCTCCAGCCCTTGAATGTTCATTATTGTAAGTTAAATTATAAATACTATTTGTTGTGGATACACAATTTGAATTTTTATCTGATGCACTTTGTTCAGAATATGAAACAACTTTTATGAAATCCATAACAAGAATAATCATCCCAAAAAGTAGGCAAATGATTTGTACAGACATTTGTAAAAGAAGATGTATAAATGACCAATGAACATTTTTAAAGACATTTAGGGTCATTAGCTACCAGAGAAATTCAAATTAGAGTCACAGGAGACATTAGGACCCATTCTTCAGGAGAATTCTAATGACAAATACTGATAGGCAACGCTGGAGAGGAAGGGTAGCAAGGGGAATTCTATGAATCTTGGGGTTGGAGGAATTGTAAATTAGAATAATCAACTTGGAACAATATGTGGCCGTCGACTATATGTCTACTGAAACACCCAGAAATTTCCAATTAGTTTTAGATATTTACCCCAGAGAAATAAAATCTCCATGAACAGAATTTTTGAGAATGAGTTTTGTTCTTCACTTATGATAGCCACAATTAGAATGTTCAGCATTTTAATCAATAACCAAATTGTGATACAGTTATACAAAGGAATGGTATTCTTTAATAAAATGAAATGACTATCGATGTACGCAGCATCATAAATGGATGTCAAAGATATGCCAGAGAATGAAGCCAGAAGTCAGAGTCTAACAGAAGCTGTATGATTCTATTACACAAAGGGTTATCTATGGTAATGGGAATCAGAACAATGTTTGACCATGAGAGGGGAATTGGCCAGGACAGATACAAGGTAAGTTTTTAGTGGAAAAATTTCTGATATTTGATTGGACTGCTCTGATATGGGCATAAAATTTAGTATTTTTTAAAAAAATATTGTTAATAAAACATTTTTTGACAATAAGACATTGCTAGATCTCCCAATTTGTAAAATAAATGAAAAGCAAAGCTATAAAGGATAAAGACCTCCCTTTGCCACCCCTAAGAATACTCACATTCCTGGATATAACTGAATATATATATATATATATATTTTTTTTTTCAAGGAACCCTAGGATCCTAAGGTGTATAGTATAGAAACATCTGACCAGCCCTCCCTCCTTATTTAGTTGAAAAACAGGTTCAGAAAGGCCTTAAATAAAAAAATAAAGTACTTCTTGAAGGTCACACAGCTCATTAACTGTAAGACCAAGGAGTGTCCACTGACCTCTCGGTTCCTACTCCAGTGCTGCTTCTCACACACAGGTGTTGAAATCTCTTTAAAAATCATCAGTGACATTGAGGTGCTGGGCTCTTCTGGAATCACAACTGAATTACACAGGGCACATGAGGTTTTCTGAAAATCCCAAAGAAAACAAAGGTAAATTGCACAAGCACTGTGGGATTGACTGCAAACAATTGAAATTCTTCTCAGTTAAATGCCGAGATGAAAAGGCCAAGACAAACACGCTTCTGCAGGAGGAGAAATGAAAAGTCAAGTCTGAAAGCTCTGAGGACTGGGTATTCTGCAGAGAAGACTTAGTTCCAGAAGAGGAAAGCTGTGCTTGCTGACCATGTGCCACCCTTTGCTTTCAGCACAGAGGCCCAGCCTCTCTCTGACTCCAGCTGGTGTGGACCTAATGGACATTTCAGAGGTTCCTGCGGGGTCAAAGAGGTCAGTGAGGTCTGTCTCCTGTCTGTGGCAGGAATCATCCCCCAGCACCTTAATTGAGACAAACCCCCAGCTTTGGGCCTTTGTTGTTCAACACTGAACACCAGCAAGACCATATTACTCAGAGCCAAATAAGATGAGAGAAAGGAAAGACATTAAACACCGTGTGAAACTGATTTTACCCCATCTAATTTTTCCAGGAAGCCACTGAGGAAGAGTTTACATGTGAGAATAGTGATACGTAGAAGTTGAGGCAACTGGCCCTGAGATACACAGTCAGGGAGGGCACAACTGGACTTTGAACCCAGGTCAGCCTAAAGGTTTCCATTGCTTAGCAGAGATTACCAGCAAGTGCAAACACTGGTGTTCTCCTTTCCTCCCTGAGCAAATAGCTAAATACACTTCCCAAGCTGTCTTACTCTAGCAAGACCAAGGGATTGACTTAAGGCTAATGAGCAGTTGTGATAAGAGCCTTGTCCAGGTCTGGATCCTAAGATCACTTGTTTCTCTCCACCTGCAACAAAGAGAGCTTTGAGAATCTTGAATGGAGCCGCAAGATAAGGATTTGGATCCTTATATGGTTTGTGGAATTAAGCTTCTCTTCCATGCCAGGCCTCATCCTGCCTCAAAATCTGCTTCTGTTATTTAACCACCCATTCTTTCAAGTGTAAGCAGCAGAGTAACAGACCGGGAAGCTGGGGGAAGCCTCTCTTTGGTCCTCCATCCTCCAATTAAACACCTGGAGGGATGTCCTGCACCACAGTTCCTGAGCTATCCTAGCTGATGCTGTCACATTGCTTTCCAGGGTGGCACTTTTACCAGAACACTTACTGCAAAATCATGAGCATAACCACACATCTGGATTTCCATGGATTTCTGCAATCACTGACAGAGACCTGTGAGGGAGCCGATGCCACCCTATCCCCCATTCTAAGTCCAGGCTGAAAAGCCACTTCACCCAAATTGCAGGAATGTTGAAGATCCTCCCATCTCTGCTCATCCCTCCCAGAAAGGCTCTTGGCCATCTTGACTGAGATAGTCCACATCACTTGAGATCATAACTCCTTCCCAGTTGTTTTAGTCTGTGACCAAAGACTCAACAAGAACAACCCACAGGAGAGAAAGTATATTTTGGTTCATAGTTTCAGTGGCTCAGTCCCAGATTCCATAGTTCTGGGCCCAAGGTAAGACAGAACATCATGGCAGAAAGCCTGGATGATGGAGAAAAGCACTATGGATTTGGCAATAGGAGAGAGAGAGAGAGAGAGAAAGTCAGTCCATACCCCCAGTGACCTACTTTCTCTAGCCATCCCCTACCTGCCTATAGTTACCAGTCAGTTCATTCCTATCAGTGGACTAAACCACTGATTAGATTACAACTCTCATAATCTAATCATTTCACCTCTGAAAGTCTTGCATTGTCTCACAAATGAGCTTCTGGGGGCTACCTCATATCTGAATCATAATACCAGTGCCTCCTTTATCTATGACAGGCACAGTGCCGAGTTACACAGACCCTTTCATGCTATCAAAACTCAGGAAAATGTTGTAGGCTCACTCCATCTCGAGTCATCTGCCTCCCCCATGGGATTAGCTAATGCATGTGTGGTCAGTGTGCACATCCCGATTTATTCCTCCATCAAGATTGGTACAAATATCAGAAGCATCCAAACCTGTAATTAAAAAGAAAAAAAACATCTTAAAATGATTATAATGGCTTGATTCATGGGCTATGAATGGTAGATAGTGATAATATTGTAGGCAAATTATCAGGAGATTGAGAGTCGTGGATTGATTAAAACATTAATTTACTTACACAAAGAAAAATGACACATATACCAATGTAAAATAGATATATTCCAGGTGAGCTGATTCCCCATCTTACCTAGGTTACAAAGCAAATCATCCTAAATACAATCTGTGATGGTTAATTTTACATATTAATTTGACCGGGCTACAAGGTGCCTAGGTATTTGGTCTCCCACTAGTCTGGGTGTGTCCATGAAGCAGTTTTGAATTGACTGAGTAAAGCAGATAATTCTCCATAAGGTGGGTGAGCTTCATCCAATCAGTGGAAAGACTGACTAGGAAAAAAAAAATAAGCTAATCCTTTTTTGAGTCAGAATTACTCTTCCCTGATAGCCTTTGGATAGAAACACTGGTTTTGCTCCTGCCCTTGGACTTGAGCTGAAACCTCAGCTCTCTCTGGGTCCCCTGCCTGAAGGCCTTCAGAATAGAGCTACACCATTGGGTCTCCTGGCTCCCAGGCTTTCAGGTCATAACTGCAACTACACCATCAACTCTCCTGATTCTGAGTCCTTTGAACTTGACCTGAAACTAAACTACCAGCTTTCCAGCCTGTTCACTGTGCCAGCTCGTGCTGCAGACCTTAGAAACTGCTAGCCTTCACAATCACATGAGCCCATTCTTGATGATAAATCTCTTTATGTAAATATATACAGCCTCTTTGTTCACTTTCTCTGGAAAAACTCCAGGACAGCTTCTGGTAGTGAGAGTGGTGGAAGAGAAACAGAATTTTAAGGATGTGTCTTCTGAATTGGTTCTGGGATTCCTAGAATTGGCTCTCTAATATGATTAGATAAGACACTAATGACCATTTTCAGCAGAAACTAGAACACTGGTAGTTCACAGTATGACTTGCGGTGCAGATAAGAAGCAAGTATAAGAATGACTGATTATATGATCCTTATGAATATTTTCATCCAGCTAAGATGGATAATACAACTGGCCAGTTGCTCCTAATGTTTCAGGCAAAGTGAAGAAAGAAAGGTCTGACCTCAAGGATTAAAGTTCCCATACCATGTACGATATAATTGACCTTCTATGTATGTCCTGGAGTAGAATCTTTTCTCCTGTGGCCAAAGGGCTGAGATCGCTGAAAACTGAATCCTGAATCCCTCATTACTACTGGCTGGATCACAATGCAAGCTGGACACCCAGCCTCACAGGCAGTGAGTCTAAAGTGGGATGACTCAGCAAACTGCTTTTAGAGACTAAAATGCTGATGCTATATCAGCATCTGGAGAATTCCTTCCTTTTTCTTATTCTTCCTACCTCGTGGGTCCTTGATGTTAGAGAGTCCATTAATCAACATGGCCCCAAACCATGTGCCTCTTGGGTATGTCAGATTTGCCCTTGTGATATCAGCTCACTCCTAAGCTCTGTCTCGTAATATTGTGCTCAGATTTTGTATGGAGAGCCCTGCTCTATTTCAAATATTGTGTGATTTGTGACTCCTCTTTTTTTTATTATCAGAATTAGCCAATTAGTTTTGAGTTCTATTCTGCATCTGGTGCATTATTGAAACCATTGCTCATGCTGTATCCTTCTGTTCTGATGATTTATTTATATGTTCTTCTCTTATAATATAGAGATTCCTTGAGGAAAAATAAAGATAGTGACCTATTTATTTCTGAATTCTCCAGGTAACAACATGATGTCCACTTCATAGATGATTTCTTCCAAGGTGGTAGAATTTCTACAGTGGTGGTAGAATTTCTTCAACATTGTTGTACCACTAGATACATAAATAGTAAATTCAGTGGCTTCATTTAGCACCGTTCACTTGTTACCTTGTTAAAGATAAACATATAAAATGGACAATTTTATAAATTCCAGCCTGGTCATAAAGGGGATCATGATGATCTGACTGTAAAAAAAAAAAATAAAATACACTCTGTTCATCTCAACAATAAGGAGAGGCTTTCCTAAAGAATAGAATGAGTTTGGACCAGTTTAAAGAAGGACTTTTTTCATGAATTTAACATCTGTTGCTTTTCATCCATGCCCTCCATCCAGGTAGGAAGCCATCACTGACCCATCCCTGGCCTAGTGGATCCCATAATATATTTTTTAAATTTTTTATTTTTTTATTGGTTGTTCAAAACATTATAAAGCTCTTGACATATCATATTTCATACATTTGATTTAAGTGGGTTATGAACTCCCATTTTTACCCCGTATACAGATTGCAGAATCACATCGGTTATACATCCACGTTTTTACGTAATCCCATAATATTTTAACTGACCCTCTCAATCAACTTATGCCCTTCTCCAGCCTGCTGCTTGCTCTGTAGTCCCAAGAGTATTCCCAGCACATTGCTCTAGTCATTGCAAACATACTTCTCTCTGTCTGTAGGATGGCACGGTCCTCTTGGTCTGTGGCTGTTCAGGACTACTCTCAGAACACCAGCTACACTTGTTTATTTTTGTTCTTTCTCCAGGGCCCCCATCCTTGCTGATCCCTCTACTGTGAATCCTCTTATTCCCAGTTCAACTGTACTAACTTGTGCTTATTCAGAATATCTCAACTCTCTCAGGAAAACATACCTGATATTGCTGGGTAGCCGTGACTCTTAGGGATTAATATCTCGTGTCCTATATGTACAGCATCCATGATGGCAACTCTGAGGTTTCCTCCTGATGCAAACAAAGGACGTGCACACCCTGGAAACCTAGTGAGTATGTGTTCAAGGGAAGAAAGGAAAACAGAAGGAAGTAAGGGGAAAAGGAAGGGAGGAAGGAAGGGAGGGAGGGAAGGAACAAGGAAGATGTTAAAATGAATAAATTGAGGATTCACTTACAACTTTCTACATCTTTCTACTACACCATATCACAGCTCTAACACATCCCATCTCTTTTGAAGAGGTGAAGCTACATATAAATGGATAAACTTGGGTTGCAAAAGAGTCTCCCAGAGTCCTGTTTGGTTGGTGCTTCCCAGAACTTTCCCTTGATCCATGCTGATTCCTATTCTCAAAGGGTTGGTTCTGTGATGCAACTGGAGAACAAATATGGACATTCCTCAAAAAATAAGCAGGGAAAGAACAAAAAGCTCATGTGATGGGGGTGTAAACTAAACCAAGCCCTAAAAGAAAAGACAGTTTGAATCCAAGTAAAACAGAACAGCATCTGCCATAGCTGAGAGAAAAAGCAGATGGATTTATCTGGAGGGCAGGGACACACCGAAGTCTGAAATCTGGTATCTCAGAAAAGGGTTCAAACATCAGCATCACACAAACAGGAGACCCCAGAGAGTGGAAACCACCATGACCTCATGCTTCTGCCAGTAATTGCTAGATTCTCAGTAACCTTAGTGAAACATTATGTAATATTTGCTTTTGGCATGGATTTGATATTGCCTTAAAATAAACAAGACAGTGTGTTAGAATAAATCTGTTCAAAATTACCCTGTCAAGACAAGCTGTAGAAAATGAAAGCAAAAGTAAAACATATTGGGGAACAAGGAATATACTTCTGGATCTGCTCAACACCAATCTAATAATTCATAAGGTCCAGTTGCTAATATATCCATTCATCCACCCCTGTCTCTTCCCCTCTAGTCTGAATTCACACTCCTGGGGGATGGTCAAATGGGGTAGACCAATGGCCCGTGGGCTCCACAACAAATTTATGAGAGTGGAATGTGAATGGCCCAAAGTGGACTAAGCAAGGGAAGACATGTCCAAAAAAACCTATGACTGAATAAAAACACCAGACCCAAAGGAGAAAATACAGAAGAATAATGAAGTCCTATGGAAATATCCCAACACCCATGAGTGTTTGACTTCACTTTAACTCTCACATACATGGTATTTGATGTCAAGTGGCTTCAAACTCCTTAAAATCTATGTGTGTGGTGGGTGAACTTATTACCCAATATGTAACCATCTGCCCACATTTCCACATGTACAGCCATCCATTTAGTCCTATAAGATTAGGAGACATGGGCCAGAGGACAAGCAAGGGGCCACTGACCCAGCCCTGTTCACCTGTATCCATGTCGGACACACCACTGAAAACCTTGGAAAAGACCAGCCATTTTGTACTGTGCTGTTAGCTCCATTCTGGTCATCTGCTGCATAAGATCATTTGCTGAAGGAAGGAAATTGTTTCGTGGTAGCTAGGTTAGGCAGTGTAATTAAATCGCAACAATACATTGGTTTGAAGCCACAAAGTCCTTTGGAATGAATTCCTACCTCTCTTTCGCACTGTCCCAGCTTAGATTTCATATTTTCCCATCTGGACAAGCCACTTAAATGAACTCCATGGGGTTAGATCCATTTTTCTCTAGTGCATTCATTTCTGAATGCACTAGAGAAAATGAAACTTGGCTGTTCCATTTCCAAAGTGTTCAGTGATTCCCCAGAGTCTCCTCAGTGAATGAAGCCCTTCAACCTGAGAGTATCCCACAGGCTCTGCCTGGGTACTGTCCCTCATCAGTTTGCTTTCTCAGGGCTCCTATACTCAAAAGATTTTAAGCTTTTCAAATTCTGTGTCATACTTCTTTTCACTTTTAAAGTTTGCTTCACCATTTAAACAGGATTTTTGGGAGATGTAAGGTTGTCCATACCCCAGGCCTTAATGAATTCTATCTAGCCTACACCGGGCCAAAGGCTTGCTGCTATGACACGATTTGAGAAGCAAAAGAAAACAAGGTGCAGGTAACTTTCCACATAGAAGGCTAACTGAGATTCTCCAACACACCTCAAAGCCCTCTCTAGCAGTTAAAGCATCCTGAGAAAGTCTCAAGGTAAGAACTGACCCTATAATGAATATTTTTGCTATAATGTACATTTCAGTCCTGGCAGCAGTATGTGAGGGTGGAGATTCCCAAAGAGTGGAGCCACAGTTTTTCTAGAAAGTACTCCACCCATGTGCCCTATCACAGCCTGCAAGAAGCTATGCTGTCTGACCAATGCATCTGTGAAACCTCATTCCTATTGATTCTTTATTATTATTATTATTATTGCCACTCAGTATTTATTTTTTATTTTTTTCCAAGTTTTACAACTAGTTTTATTTTTTTTCTCTTAGCTTGGTCCAAAGTCTTCCTCTGTCTCTTAATAACTGTGTGGCCTTGGGCAGTTGCTTAGCTTTCCTGAGATTCTATTTTCTCATGGCAAAATGAAGATAATCATAGTTCGGTCCATAATTTGCAGTCTCATTCACAAATTCCTCTTCTCTTTAGTCCTTCCTTCAGAATCCTGCCTCCTGGTCTTCTTGCCTACAGCATCTCTCTGTAAGCTCTACAGAAAAGGAACCCCTTTCTCCTCTCTCTAATACATTAAGCACTTCTAGAGGACTAGTCCCCTGATGGTTCTGAGAGTGTTCTCCACCACAAAAAGGGTGGGGGGGTTGGACTCCAAAACCAATGGGATGGATTCAGACGCAAATGATCTCTGGGGCCCGTCATGTGCCTAAGTTTTGTGTCAAGCATATTTACATTTCGTAGTTAAACCACATTTAATTTAATTTCAGCCATCCCATCAGATTAGCGTTATTGTACCCACGCAAGGGGAAATGAAGGCTTCAAGAGGCGAGTGGCGGTTCAAATAAGTGAAATATGAAATGTGCTCAGTTTGAAGAGAAACTTGGGTTCAAAATCTTCCTCTGTCTCTTAATAACTGTGTAGCCTTGGGCAGTTGCTTAACGTTCCTGAGATTTATTTTCTCGTGACAAAATGAAGATAATCATGTCCATCTCAGAAAAGTGTGACCTTCAGCGCATGCGTCTGCAGGGCAGGAGCCCAGCCCCTCGCACCCGCTCTATCCATCTCCGCTGGCTGCAGTGCTTGTGTTGGGATTTATTTCTCAGTTTCACAACCCAATAGATGATACATCAATGAAAATTGAAAATCTAACAAGAGAAAGATGAGGACAAAGACTTCATGGAATAAATAAGGTGATGCTTGACATTTCTTGATGGTTTTCTGGGAAAATGTCATGCTGGAGTTAAGGGAGCTGTAAAAGGGCTCCCTGGTTTATGGAGAGGGAAGCAGCTTAGCAGCCACACCTGTGTTCCAGAGCCCTCAGGAGACGCTGGCCGCTGGCTCTGTAACTAGAGAAGCTTCAATCTAAAAACTCTGTGTAGGTTCTGAAAGCAAAAGTCTTGGTGTTTCCACCTGTCCTAGCAACAGGGTGTTCACATCGCACGGTGATGCCAGGACACCAGTGCTTCTGTCACCATGGTGTTCTCAGGTGTCTGCCACAGAGCTCCATGATGGAGGTCCAGTGCTGAGTCTCGGAGTCTGCATGAAGGAGGCTTCTGAGGTTTGTATTGAAAGAATTTATCCTAGGGAACAGCCCTGGAATGAAAAAGCATGGCCTCACATCAGGAGGTGAATGAATAAAAGACTCCCGTGATTCTTCCCTACCCCATCCCTCTCCTCCATACCATTCTCACAATCTGGTGAATGGTCTGAGACTAAAACGTGGCATGAACCAAAGGCCAATCTCAATAAAATCCCTTTTAGGACTAAGTAGGGAATGCATACTCTTTTACTTTACAGTGTGAGAACAGAGAGGCCCAGGAGACTGTTCTAGGGGAAACCATTCTTGACGCTCCTGTAATGACTGAGCAGAGTCTGAGAGGAAGGAGGACTGCAGCCCAGCTTGAAGTCATTCTGTAGCAGTGATACGAAGGTGAGAGTGTCTGAATTACCAGCGGATCTTCAGGTAGGAAATGTTGTTGTGCTTCTGTAGTTATTTTTTGCTTGTTTGTTTGTTTTAAATCTCCGGGCCAGGTACATTTCCAAGGCACTGACATGTGAATTGTTGGACCATCTGCAGATGGAATTTTATCCAGCCATGAAGTGGCAACTCTGTAGAAGTGTCTGCTCACTTAGTAAAATAAATACTTAGGACAAATTGTTGGCGGCTGAGTCGTGAGTTAGTAAAGCTCCCTAGAGGGGAAGTAGGGACTGAAATCACACTGGGAGATGAACTGCTGCTCTTCTATGAAACTGGGTGCCTGGTCCTTTAAATAAATCCCTTGCAGAATTAGGCAGCTTTGCATCACTGTGACCAAAATACCCAACAAGACCAACACAGAGGAGGAAAAGTTGATTTTGGCTTATGGTTCCAGAGAGTCAGTTCATACTTGGTCAAGTCCATTGCTCTGGACTCAAGGTGCATGGTGAGGAGTGCCGCTCCATTCACAGCAGCCAGGAAGCAGAGAGGAAGGGGAAGGGACCATAGGCCAGATGCCCCCCTCCAGGGCACGTTCCCAGTGACCTACCTCCTCCAGCCCTAACCCACCTGCCTGTAGTTATCGCCTAGTCGGTTCATTCACATTAGACTGGACTGCTTAGGTTACAACTCTTACAGTCCAATTATTCTACCTCTGAACATTCTTTCATTAATGGGAGTTTTGGGGGACACCTCACATGGAAACCAAAACAGTGTCCAGCACTCCACATTCTCCTGAGTGAAGGTGGACCACTTTTCATCTCTGTCATGCTATCCTGGTGGCTGAGTGCTCCAATCTCTTTCTTATGTTTTATTTTTTATTGCCAGATTGAAAACCTGACTCTCATTCAAGACTTGGACTCTGTTATCTTCTCAACTAGATTCTCTGTGGCTTATGCCCTGACGCCTAGAAACTGACTTGGCTTCAGTGTTCGTCTGTGACTGATTCCTAGTTGTTGATGTTTGCCTACAACCCAGGTGGAACAGCAACCACTGGATTCCCCTCTATCTTTCCTCCTCTGCATTTGGAAGCTCATCCCTTGCATGCACATTCAATTTCATGTTATCTAAAAAACACAGGATGAAAAGAAACTCTTTCAGCATACTATATTTCTCTTCAAGATGTCCCTCTTTGACTTCTTTCTCTTTTGCGACTAATGACAAATAGTCTGTGCTATAGTATAGGTATAAGGTGTCCTCCTAAAACTCATGTGTAGACAATGCAAGAAAGCTTGTAAGTGAAATGATTGGATTGCAAGGGCCTTAACCTACATCAATCCACTGTTAGGATTTAACTGGGTGGTAACTGTAGGCAGGTAGGAAGTGACTGGAGGAGTTGGATCACTGTGGGGCATGCTTTGGGGTTTATATTTTGTCCCTGTGATGGGCAAAGTTATTTTTGTCTCTCTGCTTCCTGATTGCCATGTCTTGGGCTGCTCTCCTCCTCCACAAACTTCTGCCATGATGTTCTGCCTCGTCTCTGGTCTAGAGCGACGGAATTAGCCATCTATGGGCTAAAATTATGAGCCCCAAATAAACTTCCTCTCCTCTAATTGTTCTTGTCAGTTTTTCTGGTCACAGTGACAAAAGATAAAATAAAATAATAGAATAAAATAGAAAAATTGACTGAAATGGTCTGTGGTGACCTATCTTACAACACAAAATTGGAGAAAAGTGGAGATGGCATGGTTTTTGCTGAGAAAAGAACATCCTGAAGAGTTATTCTATTAATGAGATCTGATCAGCACACCTTCAGAAAGTGGGGAGATTTGATCAGTTTTCAAGGCAGAGGAAACCAAAACAGTGCAGGAGAAAATGAATGGGATGTGGGAAAGCTCACTGACTTGGTTTAGGGTAGACTCTGCTACGTCTGTCTAGGTATCTCTCCTAAGCAAGGCAGCTGGCCCCAGAGGATGGCCCCAGAGGATACCCATAAGTACACACAGCTCAGGAGGCAGTTGGGGTCTTCTTGGATGAACAATGCCCAGGGCTAGCCAGCGAAGAGCCAGTTTCAATCATGTCTGAAACCTTTAGTTTTCCCACCTAAACAATAGAAACAGACATTTATATACATGTCTGAAAGCCCTGAAACCAAGCATGGTATGTTATTAATAGTTATGGAAAAAAAAACACAGTGGGGTTTCCAGTGAACCAAGGAACACTCTAAAGAAGACTAAAGACCTAAGAGAGGTTTCAAGGTGCTCATATTTCACTTCCCAGTCTCCCAGGAGCACCAATAATCCTCAGTCCATTTCCAGCTATTTCCTCAACTATTACTTCTCTACAGTCTATAAAAACACTCTTTCCTCTCACCTAATATCCTTATTGCCATTGATTTATGTCTCAACAAATTAAATGGAGTTGGCATCTGACTCACAAGGCCTCTCTTTTCTTAGGAAAGCCAGGGTCACGTGGAACATCTGGCGGGTGCCTTTGCAAAGGGGATATTAAATACGTGGTTATAGTAGCTGTTAAGAGCTCTGTGAGGGAGGCTGTAAAATTCTCTCTCTCCCGATCCTCATCCCACAGGCTGTAAACATTTTTCCATGATGAACAAACATTTTTTAAGTGACAGGGCCTAATATAACTGTTCTTTAAATGTCAAGGCAGCTTTAGGGATTAGATTGAGGTTTCCAAAAAAGATAGGGCATTCTTTCTGAATCAAATTGCTTAGAGGCTGTGAAAGCCAGGATAAGCTAAACAGAACATTTATACCAGTGTTTTAAATTTTTTTTTAAAGTTTTTACTAAGGAGGAAATGAGGCTCCTGCACACTATAGTATTTACATATCATTGTGTTGAAAAAAGTTTGAGCAACTGATGCTTCAGATAATACAGATAAAAAAAGGCATTCTTACTTTTTCAGATCGACCCTTAGGTTATTTTATGATGTCTATTCCCTTTAGTGGCTGGAACATCCTATACACATATTCATATATATGCATTAGTTATCAAGTGAAAATTTTATTTATTTCTTATGCATTTGCTCAACATGAATCTGTAAGACCTGAATACTTAATTTGGGCAAGACTTGGTTTTTCCAGCACTCCAATAGGTTGTTTGTTGGGAGCAGTCCATGGGTTACCTGTGGGTCACTGCTTATGGAAGCTTCATGAATACAGACATCTGGTGTCTGGGACTGACCAGTGGACAGTTCCTCTGGTCAATTGCCCAGGGACTGTGTGAATCTCTTTCCCACTTTTCTGTGGCCCACACAGCACCTGAGATGGGTGTGACCTGCCAAAATGTCAATCAATCTGCTGATGGCAAGGCATCATAGAGCAAGATTTTGCCCTTGAAAGCTTATCCCTGCCTTTGATGTACCCCCTTAAATAAACCACCAGAGCCATTTTGGTTTTTGTCTAGTTCCAGAACTAGATCTATCAGGGGCTTCACATTCTGTAAATATATTTGTGAGTATTTGTGCTTTGTTACTTACTAATTATCTGAGATTGTTTTAGGATAGCTAAATGAGACACTGGCCATCAGCACCTCCCATAGTTGTTGGTTTGTTATTTTGCTTATTTTAATTCAAAATCAGTATGTCTCTAAAGCAGTCTCTGATCCAAAAGCTCATTCTGTCTGTGTCTTCTGTACCTTGTCTAGTGGCACCCAGTGTTCTCTGCTCACTCCAACACAAAGAAGGATACTTTGAATTCATTTTGATTTGAAAACTTATTTCTTTCATGCATTCTCAACCAGAAGATGATCAATATTTCTTATTTCTAAATTGAAAACATAAATAGCAGGACAATGACATTTCCAGTCTTCCTATCATACATTGCTATGACCCACCCTCAATCACCCACAACTGGAATTCAGGATGATTCCATTTCAACACTTACTGCCATGTATGTTAGATAGAACTCATATCATTATACCAGCTGTGTGTGTGTCAGGAAAAGTGAGGGAGAGAAGTAGCATTTGTTGAGGTTTCTTTATAGATTAGGTGCTTTGGATTATTTTTTTTCCTCATATGCATGGGTATTCAGTTGTTTTGGCACCAAAGATTGAAAAGACTCATGTTCCTACTTGTTTTTTTGTTCTTGGTATTTGTGTCAAAAATCAACTCACTACAAGTGTGCATATGTATATATGTATAATTATTTCTGTAATGTCCTTCTATTTCTCTTCCTTTCTTCAGTTTTTAATATTTTTCCCCAACAATGTGCTATTTTAGTTTTTTTGTTTTTAAATTTTCCAAAACACAAGTTAGATGCAGAATTCTAAGTTCAGAGTTTCATTTAGGGATTTAAAGATAACTTTTTATTTTCTTCTAGTTTGCCTACTATTTTATGATTGTATCTTGGTTTAAATATAGGTTATGTATCTGGCTTTTTGTAAGATATATTCCTATGAATTATTTTCTAAAATTTTATTATGATGTTCAGTATGATTTTATCTGTTCTATTCGTCTATCTTGAGGTTCATTGAGTCTCTTGAAAGTGTGGGCTTATCGATGGGCCTGGTGGCTGAGGTCTATAATCCCAGTGGCTAAGGAGCCAGAGGCAGAAGGATCTCAAGTTAAAGGCCAGACTTAGCAACTTAGTGAGGCCTTAAGCAATTTAGTGAGACCCTGTCTCAAATTAAAATAAATAAATAGATAGATAAATAAAAAGGGCTGGGGATGTGGCTCAGTGGTTAATCACCCCTATATTCAATCCCCAGAACTCAAAACAACAACAACAAAAGTGTAGACTTATAAATTCTATCTAATTCAAAAAATGTTTGTCTATTATTTTAATGTCTTTCAGTTTACAATACCAGCCATCTATGATCTCATATTAGCCCCTTCCAACTTTTTATTCCACTATTCATCTCATGTGAAATGGTTTTTCATTTCTAGCATTCCATTTGATTGTTTTTTTTTTGCCTTCTATTTAGTCCCCCTTTCTTATTTAAATAATATGACATAGTATCTCATTATGCATTTTAACATCTTTACTATTAGTTTCATTTTTCTTTCATTTCTTCGTCTGCTTCTGTTGACTATTGTTTCTCCACATTGTGGTTTATTCATTTCTGCTTTTCTAAATTTTTAGCAATTTTGACATCCATACAAATCTCTCAGGAAAATAAAAAGTAAATACAATAAAAAACAGAACCCCTCTCTCCATTCTGTCTCTTTGGCCATCAGCCCATAGGATGTGGTCATAACTTCAAAATTGTGTGTTTCTGTTTCCTCATCCTTAACTTTATCCCCTATAATAATAATAAGTGTTATTATTATTTTGCAGTATGGACGATTGAATGCGGTGCCTCATGCATTGTAGGTAAGCACTCTACTCCTGAGCTATATCCCCTGTCCTTCACCTCCAATTATTTACCCCTGTAATGTAAAGTAATCAAGCCTTTGAATCTGGAGCACTTTTTTTCTTCTCTTGTTTAAAATTGTTCTAATTTGTGAAATAGCTGTGATTGATAGGATGCCAATGATGTCAACTTTTACAGGTGGAAATCACCTTTTACAGGTGAAGTGAGATCACAGTGCATCACACAAAGGCATCTTGCATCCTTCACTTTACACTCAGTCCAAGCCCCAACACTGGCCCACACCTCATCTTCCAGATCCAAGCCTCTGTCCCAGCTCCATAATTTTTTTCCATTCTGTTCCCTCAACCAGGAATTCTCTAGGGAGAAGTGCTGGGTTAGATGTTCTTCTTCTTGTGCTTTTGTATATTTTACTTGTTACAATGTAATAAGTTTAGCAAGCACTTACAGGGTTGCTATTATGTACATTTGTATAGGTACATTTCCAGCCATGTATTTATTTTGTTTTCTAGTCACTGAGTTTCTATGAGTAGTATATTCTCCTTATTCACCATAAGACTTTTAGTTTTTCTTCTAAGTTTATATTTGGTACACCTCACCTGATTTCTGGACCCAGGGTTTCACAAATATTTATCAATTGAATGTATGTGTAAACACCTTAATAGTTTATAATGAAGGCCTAACATGAGTCAACAGGTGGAACACAGTTACAAGTAAACATCAAGCCCTCAAAATACCTATCAAAGTTTCATACTATCCACTTGACATGGAAACCGAGTCTAAACAAACCTTGATAACTTCTCTATTTTGTTTGCTTGGAGTTATGTATATAACTATGACAATGGGTAGTAAGTAGGCCCTCACTCTTATGTTCTTTGTTTGCCTTCTGGTCATTTCCTTAATAATAACTGACCAAACATCAATGGTATGTATTTTTCCAGGTGTGTAAGTGTCTCCTATCTCCAGCATGAGATTTTAAGTTTGTCTTATCCACAGCATAGTGTTGTCACTTTTATTCACTGACGTGTAACCAACACCTGGTATCCCACACGAGCAAGTGCTCAGGATCAATGCAAATTCTATTTGTCCCTCCTTCAATTTTTCCACTTTCTAAACACAATTCTATTTTTAGAATGAAAGGGAGCCCCATGCAAAGGGCAGAGGCCTTTAAACCAAACTGAGCCCAGAGAGCTTTTCCACCAATTTCACCAATGGGTCTGAGTAAGGCATTGAATCTCACACTTTTCTTCTATAAAAATGACCCTAACCAAGCCTACTCGTGTGCTGGTCTGAGAAATTTATTCAATCCATACACAGAAAGTAATTAGTCTGGGTTCCAGAAAATCTTGTATTCCAATCCCTTGTAGGATGTCTCATCCATCTTTAATACCCCGTACAAAGGATATGTCACATAAATTGTGAAAACAAAATAGTTATATTAAGGATAAAAGAATGCCAATGAAAATTACCTGAAAGAATTTTGAGTCTTTAAGCTGATTTCATGAAATGAACATTTACACATCCCTCTGCCTGCATTCTTGCCAGAATTAGTGAAGAGAGGGACATTTTTAAAAAAGAGAGGAAAAAACCCAAAACATTCCAGCTGGCCTAGATTTATAAGTTGAAGGAATTGCATGCCAAGAAGCATATGGCAATTCATTTAGCAAACACTTACGGGGCATCTATTATGTGCATGGTGCCATAATGCAAACCGAAGACAAAAGTAGATGATGAATTGTCTCTGATTCAAGGATGCTTGTCATGTCTTCGAAAAAGATTGGACTTTACACTAACTTTCTACAAAATGTGTACATTCTATTGTCTTTAACTTTTTGCATTTGTAAGAAAGAGAAAAAGAAGAAGAAATGCTTTCCCAGTCACCTTCACAGTAGTGTAGAGGAATCCAAAGGAGATGTATGTGAAAGAGCCCTTCATCCATCCATCCAATAAATATAAGCTCAGGACCATCTACGTTCTAGGTTGGCAATAAAAAGGCTCATGAAGCCTACAAGTCCCTATCTTCACTGGGTTTATATGCTTTATGATCTGGAAAGCACTTGGTGAATCATAAATACTTCAACAAAGTTTCAAGGTCCTGGAAGAATTTAGCATGGAAGTGAGAGCAGCAATGGTAGTTCATTTGCTCATAATGTTACATTGAGGACCCACAATGAAACAACTTTGAATGGGATAGAAATTTTAACAAAACAGCTCTCTAAGAAAGTAGGATTAAATTCTTTTTTTAAAAAAAATATTGTTCTTTATTGCAGATGCACACAATGACTTTATTTTATTTATTTATTTTTATGTGGTGCTAAGGATTGAATCCAGTGCCTCAGACGTGCTAGGCGAGCACTCTAGCACTGAGTCACAACCATTTAAGTGTTTTTTTGTATAGTCCAAGCTCCAATGAACTGGTCTAACATCTGGGATGGATAGAATGAGATTTTCTAGATTCAAAGTATCCTTAAGAATTGTTCCAAACTAATAAGACCATTAGTTCTGACTTTATTTTAGCAGAAAATAAATCTTTGGTGTTGACTAGGGTGATTTAAATATATTTTTCCAGGCCTGAGGTTTTTTTTTTTTTCATGATTAGTGACTAATAAGCTTCTGGCTATTAGTATTAAACTGAGACTTCAATTATTTATCAATTACACTCTAAACAGAGCTTCTGAATTTAAACTTCAGTTAATTTTGTCTTTTAACAGATGGTTCTGTGAATCAGCAAAACAACCATTAACAATTGCTCTGCACATTTCACACTGACTCATTTCCACATAGACAAAATTTCATCTCCACTGTAGTTATTACAAGGCAGTTACAAGAAGACCTTCTATGGAATTTATCCTATCTCTTGCATTCTGTGTTTCCACAAAATGTATTTTAAACTCACAAAATTAATCCCACTGTATTCTAATCATCTATTATTAATGTCTGTCATTCAAAACTTTATCTCCATTATGGACCACCTGTGCAATCTCTTGTACCATAGCAGGAATGATATGTGTCCCTCAGGCTTGTGACTGTGAAATAATGTATAAAGTGCCCAATCACAGAGTGATCACGTAGCCATCTCTTTTGTTCATGTTGTTTTTATTGTGCCACAAAATTTTGACTTTTGCTAAAGCCTGTCTTTCTGCAAAAGATAGCTCTGCTGCCCTACAATGGGCTGTCCCCTGCAGGTAGCCAGGGTTGCTTATGGGATCAGTGTTCAAGCTCAAGGATTCTTAACATAAACAGGAGGAGCCAGGACTTTGGAACTGCACTCGGTTGTGAGAGTTTTGGGTCCTGAAATGTGTCTGTTCACTCTCAAGTCTCAGTTTAGGATAAGCCTGGCACATAACTCAATAAATATTTGTTAAAGGATTTTAATGAATAATACAAGATAAAACAAAATGTAACTGCAATGGCTATTTTTGTAAATTTAAGGTGCTAATTTGAGAAACTAGGTTATTCTGGTAAATTCTCTTTGTTACATAGCAATTTGCAGTTTACCAAAACCAAGTTCATTTTGTCTATAAACTTAATTGTGTAGAACCAAGTTTAAAACTTTTTGTATGTTTTGTCTTATAGTTGGAAGTCAACACATGTTCATTCTCTCTCTCTCTCTCTCTCTCTCTCTCTCTCTCACACACACACACACACACACACACCCCTAAGTTAATTTTATTAATTTTCCAGAAAAAATCCTGGACTTACTGTTAAACCTGGGTGTGAAATCCGTTCATTTGCCAAGTGCTTCTTGACAAGTTCTTTGGAAGAAGAGAAATAGAGAAGGGGAATTTGGGTTTTGTATTTAGGAAGGATAAGAATCAAATTTCCTTAAGTGTCAGGTTCCTTATTTGTAAATGCCATTTCTAATTCCTGCCTCATAGGGTTACTAGAAGGATTGAATAAAATAATGTCTTGTGAAATGCAATCGACACCAAATAATTTATCTCTCTAAGAGGAATTTCCTGCATTTATAAAATGGAGTTAATATTTCTATTATAGCATGATAGGAATTGAAACAATATATCTAAAATACCTTTTAAATAATAAATTGATGTTGAAATATGCCATCAAACTGAAATTATTAATAAGGCTGAAAATATTTTATTCAAAATATTTTAAAGACCTCATTTATGGTATGCTGAAAAATTATTTTGACAAAAATGGATTTGCTTTAAAAATTGAAAATAAAAGCAGTCTGGAATTAGACTCCTTGCACTATTTTAGAGCCTGTAAAATACATGTTCTGATCAACAATGTGGACACCGTCTTCCTAACAGATAAAATGATGACTTTTCACTTTGAAGTCCTACACAGGGACAGGTTTTACTTCGAAGTTAATGACCCCTGACTTATCAATAGAGCTCTGCTGAGAGAACAGAAATCTGTTTTTTTTTTTTTTTTTTTTTTTTTTTTCATTTTCCTACCACACGGGCAAGGGCTTTATTTAACAAATCAACCTTTTAGTACTCAACTTAGTCGAAGCCTGAAAAGTTGACCACTTCCCCAGTCCTGGAGTAGCCTTTTGGGCGCAGGTGAGCTCTATTCTACAGTGCATCACATTTCCACATCACTGGTCTATTTGACAAGAGGTGATTTTGCCAACTACTGAACACTATCCTTTCAACTAAGCTTGGTTAACTCTTTGATGGAAACTAAGGACGTTTAGTGTATCTCCACTGTTAAGGGAAGCGCTACAGTTGTCGTGAACTGTTGAGTTTCTGGTGTCTTCCTGGGTGTCCATGTGAAAGACTATGTGCCTGATCTGAAGGGCCCCAGATCGCTGCATCTCTTTCTGGTGACTGGATCCTGTTCTCGTCGGGTTTTCCTGTCTTAGCTCTGTAGGCCCCGTATCCTGGGAAATCCTTCCATGTGACATTAGAAAAAGTAGACCATGGTGTAAGCCACCAAGCAGCAAAACTGAGAGCAGAGCTGGTTAGAAGCCATTGTAATGGAGGAGAGAATAGAAATCAAATGGGTGACTGGAGGCCTCCTCACAGGCAGGATTGATGAGTTGTGTCACACGGATTGTCCATAATTTTAAAACCAAATTCTGTCTCTCTCTAAATTGTCAACTCATTCATGAATGGCCACAATTACCTTATGTAGCATGCTTCTCTCTCTGGGGGAGAGCTGTGGCCCATACTACCTTGATGTGGTAGGATTCTATTAGTTAATAAGCATGTTAAATAAATTCGGTCCAGGCCGTGTTTCCACAATAACAACTGATTTAAGAGTTTTTTTTTTTTTTTTTTTTTAAACAATTAGCCCATAGAAATGGGCAGATGCACCTGTAGCATTAGGCAATGGCTCTGCCTCTAGCCTCTTATGCGCTATGCTGTCTGGTTTGATGCTCAGCATCATTGGACTGTAGGAAGACAGTGCTGCCATGGGGAAAGGTATGGCAATAAGTGGAAAGGGGACTTGACAATGCAAAGGGCTGCATAAGAGGAGATTGTTTTCAGATGAAATGTGATAGCATTCTGTGTTATCAGAGTTCTCCCAATGAGGTAGACATGATCCAGGTGCAGGAGGAATATACCATAATCTTTCAGTTTAAGTGTTTTTTTCATACTTTTGTAATTACTATTTTAATGTTTACTTTACACTGTATATTCTGTATAAATTAAGCTGTATATATATATATATATATATATATATATATATATAGAGAGAGAGAGAGAGAGAGAGAGAGAGAGAGAGAGAGATAAGAAAATGCATTTGTGGAATCTAAAGGTACATATATAGATTAAAAATGTATATGTGGAACATGTTTAGAAAATTTTTTCTTGATGAATGTACAAACAATAAATCTCAGAAAACATGATTTTTAGCCATAATTAGTATTAATAGTGTGTTTCTGCTTCAACAAACTGCAAATTAAGAACAATTGTAAGAACTTTCCAAATATTGACTTGTGCATTGTGAATGGGAAAATTGTAGATTTAAAGTGGAATTGCCATGCATTCTCAATGGGGAGAGGGGTATCATCCCCACAGGGGTGAAATTTGGTTCTTTGTTGGAGGTAGAGTGAATGATACTCTTTTTGTGTGAAAAGTATATATATATATATGCTTGTATACACACATATACATAACTCAACATTATTTGGTATGTGTTGAATGGATGATGAATAAATGAATCCATGAACAGAAGTTTTGAGATAAACTTACCTGTAGAGAATTCTATAGATTGCCGTGGTTGAGGGAAATCATGTGTGTGTAAATATATATACGCACACCACTTAAACTGTGTATCTGTGGTACTGAATTCTCATGGGGATCAATTAGAGGAATGATGTCTGAAAAGATTCATTAGGTAGTATTAATGAAACAATAAATAGTTAAAAGGAGGAGAAGCAGCAGCCTAGCCACTAGTGATATAGGCTATTATTAAAAATCATAGAGGCTCAAGAAATCAGAGGCATTCAAGATGGATCCAAATTGTGTGTGAGTACTTCAAATCTGTGCAGTGTTTCCAAAGGGAAATTTAGCATGAGACTTTCTTGGAAGAAGTAAAGGACAGCAATAATATCTCAAAAATATTTACAAGGGTGTTGATCCACAAAACCACTCCAAAATGGTCCATCTGTGCACGGATAATCAGCTGCATGTGCTAGTGACGTTTTAGGCTTTCAAAATGCTTATGCATCTATAATACTATTGGGTATCAACAACCACTTGAAGGTAAGTATTATTTGGCATTATCTTTTATAAATGAGAAAAATGATACTATAAGAAGTTTATAGGAGAATTGAAGCCCCACATTTTCTCAGAATGCTATTGTTTGGAATATAAACATTTTAAAACATTTTTCTTCCTTAAATATGTATTATAACACTTTAACATCAACATTTGTACTGTATTGTAATCTTCTAAACAAGAAATTTGTTCATTATAATTTAGAACAGTTACTTCTTTCAGTGATGTTTTAAATATTTCAACGTGATTTTTATATAGTAACAATAGAACTTCAATATTATTATTGCTAATTTCAGTATTTTTTCTTGTGGTAAATATTGAAATGTTGCAAATTTTTCATCAGAAAAGTATACCTTTCACTAAAATCATTGGCTTCTTTTATTGAAATCTGGCTGTCATCCATTTTATCAATAATGTTTGTTCTGGAATCCACCTAGGAAGCCTGGAGTTAGCTCCTAGTAAGGCCATTTGAACCCTTGCTTCAGGACTCTTGTTGGCCAGGTGAGTTGGGTGAATTCTCTGCTCCAGTGTTTCTATTTTAACTGAGTTTCTTCAGTAAGGAATTGGAAGATTAATTGAGGAGAATCACAATGCCATGATATGTCAATGTCATCTCATCTTGCAAGTCCTCTGTGAATCTTTTCCTTTTCTACCTGAGGGGAGTTCATTACTGCACAGGAAGATTTGTATGGTGGTTTCTAGATTATTCTCTACTAATGTTTATAGTTCCAAAGCACAATATGCATGAGGTTGCTTCCCTGTTAGCCTGCAAATTCCTTGAAGCCAGGGCTGTATATTTTCTGACTATCCCAGTATATCTTTATATGAGTTTTCTGGGCCTGCAGAACAAAAGTCCTAAAGAATAGGGAGGCTGAGCAACAGAAACACACTTCCCCACAGTTCTTCAGCCTGGAAGTCTGAAATCAAGTCATTGGCAGCATTGGATTCTCCTGAAGCCTCTCTCCTAGCTTGTAGATGGCATCCATTCTCTTGGTCTTCCCACTGTGAAGTATCTTAGAGTCCATGTCTTAATATTATCCTCTTCTTATGTGGACTCCTGATACAGTGCATTGGGACCCCTGCCAAAGACCTAACTTAATCTTAATTACCTCTTTAAAGACCTCATTTCCAAATGCAGTTACATTCTGAAGATCTGGGGATTAGGACTTCAGCCCATAACAATATTCCAAGCCAAGTTCATGGTACACTTGTAATGAACATGTATTAAAAAAATTTCAACTTTTATAGAACAAATATCAGAGTGTTTTCTTCAATAAGCATGATTCCTAGAACATTGTACATATGCTTATTTTGTAAGTGTGCAGCTCGATCAGGTATTAAAACGTGAGCAAACTCATGTCACCATCATGACCAGTCAAAACTTATAATAAGTGTTATACAAAATTATATATAAGAGGATATGAGGGGAAAGGGAAAAAAAGAGAAAAATGAATTATAGTAGATGGGGTAGAGAGAGATGAGGGGAGGGGAGGGAGAGGAGGGGGGATAGGAAGGGGATAGGAAAGGCAGCAGAATACAACAGACACTATTATGGTAGTATGTATAAATGTGGATGTGTAACCAATGTGATCCTGCAATCTGTACACGTGGTAAAAATGGGAGTTCATAACCCACTTGAATCAAATGTATGAAATATGATATGTCGAGATCATTGTAATGTTTTGAGCAACCAATTAAAAAAAAGATCAGTACCTCTTACTCTAATAAATAGTTCCTTCCGACTTGCCACCATTTTGACTTTGAGTGCCACAAATTCTGTTTGTCTTTAAAATAAATGAAGCCATGAACGTTTATTTCTATACACAAGCTTCTTTTGCTCTGCATAATATTTGTGAGATTTATCCATATTAGTGCCTGCAGTATGAATTAGCTTGTGTGTATTGCTATGTAGTATTCCATGTTATGAATCTGCTGCGCTCTTTCTTTGCAATCTATGCATTATGGATTTCAGGGTTGCTTTGGGTTGAGTCACTAAGAATAATGCCTACAATGTGCATTATTGTGTTTTATTCAGCAAATATCTAACAGGAAAAAATGCTGAAAAGCATGGTATTTTTATGTTCAGTTTAATGACTAATTCTAGTTTTCATTTGTACCAGAAACTCCTTCTTTTTAAACAGAATTCTGCAATGTCTGTGCTTCTACTAATGGATGTGTGTTATCTCACATTTTTAATTTTTTAATTTTTTTTGCATTTTTACTGATGATTTCTGAGGACAAGTGTGTTTTCAAACACATTGAAATTTGAATATCTGTTGTGAAGTATCATTTGTTCATTTTTAGTTGACTCATCTCTTTCTTCTCAATTTGTTTTGAGTTTTATATACTCTAGATGCGAGAGTTTGGTTATTGGTGTGTCTTAAAAATATACTTCTCTTACACTGTGATTTGCTTTTGCATGTTTCAATAGAATGATTGAACATTACCATTGGCACGTGTTAAGCTGCATGATTTTGAAGCGCACAACTTGACATATGCATTACAATATAAATCACTACCACTACAGTCAGATTCCCCCCATCCCTCAATAATTCCTCCCTCGTGTGACCCCTTGTCCCTTTGACTCTATATGTTTTCCAATGCCTTTCTCTAGGTAGGCCTGATCTACTGTTAAAAGGATTGTCAACTATTATACCACTGATGGCTTGGGCTGGATAGTTCCTTGTTTAGTGATTGAGCGGGTTCTCCTGCACATTGCAGAATGTTCAACAGCATCCTCAGTCTCTACCCACAAAAGGCCAGGATCATCTCCCATCTGCACAACCAAAAAGGTCTCCAAACATTGCTAAATATCCCTTGGGGTGGGGGTATAACTGTGTTGGTTGAGAAACTACAAACTTATCTATTGAGTTCAAGATTATAATTATTGCACTTTCATATCCTAGAATTTCTTGTTCTCTTTTGAATTAATTTCCAATTCTTTAGTCACTCTATTTTTTATTTCAATTTCATTAACACATAATGAGAATTATTTTAAGTTGTGCACTTCAAAATAAATCTAGAAACTTCAGAATTAGGATCTCTACTGGTTGTTCTTCTATCTTGGAGTTTGGTCAAATCTTTGTCTATCTGTACATGTGTGGTATCTTATAAAACAAAAGGCAGAGTTTTAAATTTTGTTTTACTAAAAAAATCAACTTTATTATGTTCTCCTACTGTCCTTCTATTTCTCTTCCCTAGGGAAAATCATTCTTTTTTTCCTGGTTAAAACTTGGGCAAGTCCCATGCTCCCATGACTTGTTTCGGTATTAGGAATTGAACTCAGTGGGGTTTTAAGGTCTCATGACTTTTCTGATGAATTTTAGTTAACAGAAAGTCTTATCTCAAATCAGCTTGCAGACGGTGTTGACTCGTTAATAACACATTCAGCTGAAAATTTGAACCATTTCAATATTTGCTTGAAGGTACCACTTCTATCTGCTCTTTCCCATCAGCACTTCCTGTGGCGGTGCTGTCTCTTATGGGGGTGGAGAACATAATCCTTTTTTCCTCTTTTTTTACCTGGACCATGTCCTTTTCCTCGAATTTGGTCATTTTATTTTTGAAGGCAGATATTCCTAATCCAACCAAGGACTAAGGTGTCTAAGCCAGGCATAGCTCCTAGTGAGAGCAGGCTTATTTCATGTTCTCCTTACTTCTCAGACACAGGGCTCCAAGGTATCTTAAAGGACGGATGGTCTTTCCAGGGACTCTTCTCTCTAGTGGGTCCTGAACCTCAGCCGTGGCGCCCCGGGTGTGTGATGCAGGCCACATATGCTCAGATTTTACTCTTTGGCCTCTGTTTCAGGAGCAGGCCACAGTCTCAGGGAAGTTCGGCAAGCAGAAGTCCACTTCTTTCTTTTCTCCTCCAGGGTTGATTCTGCAATTCCCCGCAGCCTTCAAACAGATGTTTTTGTCTATTTAAACAGTTTTCCTAGTTGTTCTCAGAGGAATGGTTGTTTCTAAACAACCTAGACAGCCATAGCCAGAAGCTTATCTTTTATTTTTCCTTTGTTTACAATCTATTTAGAATGCTGGAATGCTTCGGGGCTTGGAGATGGACCTATTTTTTTTTTTTTTCCTTTTCTATACTTATTTCCAGGCAGTTAGTTCTAACTCACAGGCTTTTGTTTTGCTTTGTTTTCAGAAATAATTACACGAAAATGGCAAAAAGAGGAGGATCTGGTAAACACTGTGAATTAGGTTAACAATTAATAATAGTCCCCTCAATATTTACCTCCCCAGTCCCCTAAAATAAACCGTGTTGATATATACCAGTCTATCACATTACGACTTCTCCAGGTACCATGCACCTGTGCAAACGTATGTGCTCCACACACAGCCCCCATAACAAAAATAGAATTCTGTAATTGATCAGTTTGTTAAAAATAGACTTCCTTAAGTGTGTTAACGTATATTTAAATTTCATTCTCTTGATTTAAAATGTATCTTAGTATTGGGCATCTTTTTGCATGAGGGCCTAGCTCCTTGTTTTAAGATCTGCATAATGAGACATAGCATGGTCATAAAGCACTTTGCTGTTGAAGTAAAATGTGTTTTTTGTCATAATAATGCTGATAGGTAGGTGATACATAGTAGATTGATGGATAGAAGGGTATGTAGACATTTGTAGAAAAAAAGAAAACTTTGACCCAGTTGAAGTCAGAGGATCTATATATTCTAATTGTGACATGCACCACTCCATCATTTTCCAAAAGTTTGCATTCATCACCATTATGATTAGCATTCTTTGTGAACCCCCAGCTTATCAGACTATGAGTTGTCCAGGACAGACTTAATTTTTTTTTTTTTTTTTTTTACTTTCTTCTTCTTCGTCTCCTCTTTTTCTTTTTCTTTTTTTTAATTTTAGGCATCCTGAAGATAAAATGATGTATTTCAGTTTCAGTGTGAATTTATCTGACCCATGGAAGACAACTAGAACCTGAAATCTACGTATGTATGCATACATATCAAAATATGTATTATATATATCTAGAGAAGAAAACTACTTCAATATTATTCTAAAATATGTAAGAGCAATCCAAAGTGAAAAATGCCTACTCTAAAGTGCCAAGGAAATGGCAACATGATCTCAGTGCAAATCTATGGAGAGATCATTAGGATGTCAAAATGAAAATTTAAAAAGTCAATACATGCCTAATGTACTGACATCTGAGAATGACACTTACTGTCAAGTTGAGGGGGATAAATGACTGTCAGGAGAGTTTGCTCAAATCAGCTTGGGGAATCAACAAAGTAGGAGGCACAAGGACCGCCCCAGCTGAGCTACATTATATAATCCCAAGATTAAGATAAAAACAAATGCACATGCTTTCTCTGCTTTAGGGATTTATTCAGTGCAATGTTCTAATGCTATGTTTTTCATCATCTGTCACTCATTTGAGAAGAGCAGCATCCTCAGGCTGTGTTCATTTTGTGATTAGAGAACACACTTAGGCTTCACTGGGTCATATGCAGGTTGGGCATCTGAAGTTTTTTCCTAGTATTCATTTAAAATAGGCAGCTATTTATAACGACACCCAGAATATTATTGCCTCAGAACATCTACTTGTAGAAATGACTTTAGTCCACATGCTGTAATGAGAACTCTTAATTCTTTCTGGTGAACATTAACAAATAAACATATACTATAAATACTATAGGGAAGGGTCACATTAGTGACGCCATTTGCTAAACACCAAGTGTGGCTACAGGAATGCCTCTGTGCTGGACAGGTCTGTACTTCCTTTTCTACAGCTCATGCTATTTTGGTCTGACAATGTGGTCTATTATAATGGCTAGACTTTGCTTTATGACCTCTATATTTTATTTTTGCTTAAACATTTCCTTATAGTTTAAATTATTGATTAGCCCCTTTTTTCTAAATATTTTAAAACTCTCCTCAACTGCAGCTTGTTGTAAGCATTTAAACTGTCTTGAGTCTTTCAACATGATCAAAGAACAACAAACCTTCAAAACCACATCTGCTTCCGACTCCTGCTCTCTTCCACTGGCCTTCAGCAGTGAACTTGGGAGAAGGGATTTCTCTATTCCCTTTTCTCCTTGCCCACTCATTCCTCAACCCACTCCAGGTCATAGTGTCCTCATCATGGAACCCACCCTTGGAGCGGTTCACGCCACATCACCTGGGCCTCCAGCAGTAGCTGGGTTCTCAGAGGGTGCTGTTCACCATATGCTCTTTCTCTTCTGCAAAGACATCTTCCCCCACTGTTAAGGCACCAGACCCTCAGTGTTGAAGCCCAACAGTCTGGCCTTTCCTCTTTCCCATATGCAGCTTCATTCTCCTCTGGCTCCTCTTCTTTCGCAGCAGGTGTAACTGAGACAGATGCCTTACCATGGCCCTCAGGTTCGCTCCTGCTTCATGCCCGTCTTCCTAGAGATCATAGCCAGAGTATTTCTAACACAGAAATCTGATCATGCCAGTCACCTGTGGAAGCTTTACAATGGTTTCCCAGTTTTCTTAGGATGAAGACCCAAGTCCTCCAATTGTCCCTTACAAAGATCTAGTTGCAGTCCCCTCTCCAGCCTCATCTCATTCCTCACACTTCACATGGCCACACACCTGCCCTGTTCTCTCCTCCACAGGGTCTTGCTACACAATTTCCTCTCTGCCTGCAAAGCTCTTTCCTCCAAGGGCTTTGGCTCTCCACATCTCAGTGTGACTGTGTTCTCCTCAGGAACCTGCTGAGGCTCAGATCGGGTCACATGACCCTTAAGCATCTCTTAGCAACACATACTTTCCTTCAAACATTCATCACAGCAAGACATCGTACACTAATTTTTGAGTGTTTTCTATGTTTTCTGCGAATTATTGGCAGCAGCATGAGGACAGGATCCATGTCCACTTCAAGTCACTGCTACATCCAGTACCTAACTTGGTTCCCTGCATGTGGTAAGTATTATACTTCTGGAATTCTAAACCTCCCTCATTTTTAGGATGGAGGGCTTGTTTCCCCCAGTATGCTCTGAAAATCTCTTTGTAGGTGTCACTTGTGATGCTTTGATACAAGGAACACCCCAAAGTTTCTGTTAAAATAAAAATGTTTGGAGGCGAAATTATAAGATTATGAAACCTGCAACCCAGTGAGTGGATTTATCCATTTGATGAATTAATAATTTGAATGGACTAATTAGGTGCTAACTTTAGGCAGGCAGGGCATGGCTGGAGGAAGTGAGGTCATGGGTTGTGACCCTGAGGTTTACATTTCCTTAGTGCCTGGCGTTCTCTGTCTGTGTTTTGTGGTTGCCACAAAGTGAGTAGCTTTTTTCCACCTTGCCCTTGTGTTCTGCCTATTTTTTTTTTAAATGTTTGCCTGCACCTACTCACTTTTCTATGTGACTTGGTAGGTTTACCTTGTTAAAAAGTCGGAATAAACTTTCCCTTCCTTAATTTTGGGTTCAGATACAGGTCCTCTTCTGGTCTTCCTAAACATGATTATGGCAGTTTCCTCTTTTGAGCCATTGACATCCCCTTGGAAAGAGCACACCCAGAAGGGTTACTGCTCCTAACAGCAGAATGATGGACAGACAGAGGTAGACAGCTGAGCCAGGTAGGGCAGCCAACCCCCAGAAGACCTAGACACAAAAGCTAAGTGATGGCTCATTACACACTTTGGAGAATGTTGCTGTTGTGTGTTACACAGCAGTATTGTGACTGCAGGTGAATGACAGGAAGATTCAATGAGATAAGGAATCAAAACATTGAGCAGAGCCTACTCTTTCCCTGTCTTTCTTACCTGGTGAATTTGTGTGAAATGACACTTTGCAGCTTTGCGCTTTCTGAGACAATACCCAGCTGAAACCTTGATATGTCTTAGTAGGATAGACAGACTGCCAGTTCCAGCCAGGTAGATAGCCGGAGGAACGCATTCCTGATGGTGTGGGCAGGTGCTACCACTCATTGTATTTATGGAGCAGCCACCATTTTAGAGTTTCATTGGTCTTTTTTTTTTTTTTACGGTGTCTTTGCTTATTTGTTTATTTCTCCTCTTTTCTTTATTATTTTCCCTTTTCTTCTTTAGGTTTACACTGTTGCTTTGTTGTTTTAAGTTTGCTTTGTTTTATTTTTCTTCTAAGTTCTGGAGTTGAAGAGTCCATTTCAATCTTTCATCTTTTCTTGTATGAATATGCATGGTTACAATTCTTGTCTATCCAGGATGGTACCTACAACAGTAACTTTCATTACATTCCCCAATTTTTACATATGGTGTTTCTTTGTTATTCATTCCTAAATATTTTGCGAATTTATAATTTCATTTTTGACTTAAGAATCATTCTGAAATGCTTTGTTTTTGCTGTTGCTATGTATTTTATGGGCGTATTTAAATTCTTCTGTGTGTTATGATGTTTTGAGTCTTAAGAAGAGAAGCCTTTCCTACTGGGGAGAGACTGCCTTCCCTACACCAGTCAGTGCTTGGAGACAGCATAGAGCCCAGCCAGGGGCATCCCTCCTCATGCAAACTAACCACCCCTTGTACTCTGGGAAGCACTATTCCTCAGCCTCAGTTATCTCTGGGCCAGGTACCAAGCAACCAGAGACAACCCTCCTGCCAGAGCCAGATGGAATCACTCAAACTTGCTAATCCCAGGCTGTTCATGGGTTCTGCACTGCTGTTCCACTTGCATCTAAGTCCATTGGGGCTGATGCTACAAAATAGCACAAACCAAGTCATTTATCAACAGCAGACATGTGTTCCCTCACAGCTATGGAGGCTGGAAGTACAACTGTAAGGCAACATCAAGTTCACTGTCGCGTGGGGACCTGGTTCTGGTTATTTGGGTGGTGTCTTACATCTGTGTTCTTGCAGGATGGAAGGAGAGGGCTCTAGTCTGGAGGGCTCCACCCTTATGATCTGATGACCCCTCGAGGCCCCACCTTCTGATGCCTCCAGGGACATGGAAACCACAGCCTCTGAAACCACAGGTGCCTTTCCTCGCTCCTAACCTGCTCCTGCTCTCCCGTGGGTCTCCCCATGTCATCCTTGCTGGCTTGCTGTGCCTCCTGTCCCTAGGACCTGGGACTACAATGATTCTTGTGCCCCTGAAACTCTTCTCTGTCTGCTCCTGTATGGCCCCAGTTCACATCTCATAAAATACCAAAATGAGCACAAACAAGCAAAAAAAAAAAATTAAAAATAAATTATGATTACTTTGGGACTGAAAAGATCAGTATAGTGTTTTTAATGACTGCATCGGTTTTCATTTGATAATGACTCCTTTCAGATATGACATCTTCATTGTTCTTCAGTGTTTACTGAAATTCTGAGGCAGGTATGTTTTTTTTTTTAATGACTTTTTTTTCCCCCAAACTTTTCTGCAGTTATTTTTCTCTCTGGGAATACACACTTAGAATTTTTGTCAGAAAATAATACTACTGACACTTAATAGAAATTTTTATCTTAAACACATCTTATCAGATATAAATAGTGTTTTGTCAACTTTCTTCTGGTTATTATTTTGACATATTCTTTTTCTTCTTATGCTTTTTACACTTACTGCTTTATTATCTTGCAGAAATCTTTTGTACATAATATGAAGCAAATTTTATTGTTCATAGATTCAGCCTGAGAATGTCTCATTGCAGATGACCTTAAACTTTTTTCTCTTTTATATATTTATTTGAAAACTGTGGTTCTTTTTATTAATTTAATTGTTATCTTTACATTTTTAACATGTGATATTTCACTTAAATTCAAGCATTAGTCAGTAAAGCAATCTGTTAAGTTTGGGCATCTGTTTTAGCTCACTTCATAAAAGTTGTTCTAAGCACGTTTATGGTGTAGAAGAGCTTACACATTACTGAGATCTGCAGAATTTTATTGTATAAAGATTTCCACATTTCCTGTAAAAATTTCTGATGATACTGATTTCAGGAACTGGGAAGCAGCTCCTTGACAACTTGCTTATTCTGTAATAAATGTGCTAAGATACTCAAGTACTTTAAAAAAATGTTGAATTTTATCTTTCTTGTTATTATTCATTTTATCTATATAGTATATAAATGAGGAAAATGTCATGATTCCTATTTAAAAAATTTTCACTGGTACATTATAATTATACCTAATAGTGGGATTCATTGCTAAATGATTTATATTTATTTTTTGTGCAACTTGGATTAGTTCATCTATGTAATTTACTTGACACGTTTGTATTTTCCCCACTTAATCGTTTTGAAATGTTAAAATTTTTCTATACTATTTTAATTCCTAAACCACTGAGTCTGTTGTGTCTACTGGCTCTCCCTTTTTCCACTATTACCTTTTCACGGGTGTAATATTTTATTGTGAACTCATATTCAGTGGATATTTTACATTCCTTGGGAGTGAATCTATAGAGCAGTTCTCTGAAGAGCCATTCAAGGCCTAGAACATTGGCAAGATTTCTCCATCAGTAATCTTGTGGAAGTGTTTTGTCAACATCTACATTGGGGGTAGTTAACAGTCTAGGTAGCAGTTCCTCATCTTCCATGGTTCAGAAAAATTTTGTTTTACCCCATAATGGCTTTAGAACCTCAATCTTCAAGGTGTTCTGGGTTTTAATGGGAACTAATGTTTTTTTATTTGTTTACATATTAGATGGTCATTATTGTAGTTTGCTTTATTTCTTTTGAACTTGAATATAAACATATATTCCTATAGAAAACTGTTTTATATTTAGACCATTTTACTCTGAAATTTGGTTTTAACATTTTAAAATATTTATATTTCACCAGAGTTTTTATAAAATTCATTGTGGGATTAAAGCAGGGGAATTTGTTGAAGGTTGCTCTATTCAGATGGCCAGAGATTACCTCCACTGACTTTAAAAGTAAGAATACTGAGGGTAGGCTGAATGAAAACTGTCCTGTTCAAACTTAGCTATTAAACATAGAAGAATCTCATTACCACAATGCCCAGCATTGGGCCTGACATTTAAAGGTTCTCAGTAAATGCTTAATGGTTGGATGCCTAGTTCAAATGAAGGAAATAAGAAATGTTTCCTTTCTTTGGTATGGCCATTAGTGATGGAGAGGGTCAAGATAATAATGTTCTTCTTTTCTGAAATTTGCAGTTGAAGGGCATCTTCAAGAAACAGAGGTGTCTCGGACACTTCTGTACTTGAGACTCTGTCACCCAGATACCTAAAGGAGAAATGCTTAATCCTGAATGCTGTCTCAGTCAAGGCAAGTCCTTTTAAGACTGCCTTTTAGGACTGCCCAGTAATTTATCATCCAAGTCCCTTGCAAATGCTATACCTTTCCTTCCAAAATCCTCCCAATCCTCCATCTATCCAGTAGTCACGTTTTGAACAAATCAAATGTTAACAGAGGACTGAGCAGCCAGCATTTTAATCTAACTTTAAATTCTGGCAGCATTTCAGATGATTTACAAAGAGCTTTAAAGAAGAAAGATCTATTATACCTGTATTATTTCAGGAGAGGAAATAAAAACCCTTTAATTCAGTTATACAAAATGTATTAAATTATTCAGTGGGGGAAATCAGATTGTGATTTCCAAAACAAATATTTTATTTACAACTTCTGGTAGAAGTTCTAACTTTTCTAGTACTATTTGAAAACACCGCCCTGTTCTCTTGCCTTACTTGGTTCAATGGTTCTGATCTTTTCCTCCTACATCGATAGGAAGCAAAGCATCCAGACTGAGGCTGTTAAAATATAAATAAGACTATGTCACTCCCCTGCTCAACAACAATCCCAACAGATTAGGAGCTTAACTTCTAACAAGGACCAAATGGTTCTACAAAGTCTGGCTCCTCCTAGATTGCTGGTCTCATCTCCTTTGGCCTCCCTCTGCCCCTTGGCTAGCTGTACTCCAGCCACAGTGACCCCTTTCTCTTCCTCACTAGGCATCTCAGGTGGGCTGCACTTTGGGCCTTGGTTCTAGCTCTTCTCTCTGCCTTCAGTGTTCTTCCTCTTGTAACTTGTAATTCTGTCTTTCATGCAGCCTTGGTCAGATGTTATCCTCCCCGTGAGACATTTCTGGACCATTTACATTTATAAGTAAGATTTCTTTTTTGCCCCTTCTGTAGCTGTCAAAATTCCTCATTCCTGTTTTGTTTTCCTTTTTTTTTCCTCCAGAGAAACATCTAACATGACACACACACACACACACACACAGAGAGAGAGAGAGAGAGAGAGAGATTGAAAATATTATTGGTGTGGGATTGTAACTCAGTGGTGGAGCACTTGCCTAGCATGTGTGAGGCACTCAGATCCTCAGCACCACATAAAAATTAAATAAAGGTATTGTGTCCATCTACAGATTTAAAAAAAAGAAAAAATATATTATTTATTGCTTGAATGCCACTATAATATCAACTTTACAAATTTTGTGCCTCTACCACCCCATGTATCCTCAATTTCTAGACAAGAGTAGATTCTTGATAAATATTGGACAATGAATACATGAATGATGGGATGCAGTTATCACTGATTGAATCTTTAAGACAATTTTTGTGCACTTTATATGTATCAATTTATTTACTATTTCAAGGTAGGTCCTCATATATTTCTTGTGTTATCATTGAGGAAACAGCAGCATGAAGAGATTACGTAACAGCAGTATGTAGAGGAGAATCTTAAAATATTTTCTCTACTAGTCATTGACTGATTTTCCCATTGTCTGTTGAACAGAATACAATTTTTGAGGTTTGGATTTAAGACTCTCTGAAATCTGACACGGCCTCATCTTCCCAGGTAACTGGTTACTTCTCCAACTATATCAAAAAATTCCAGCAGAAAGGAAGAGGAAAGAGAAAGCATGCGGAGAAGAAGAAGAGGAAGGAGACTGTGTATGACCCCCTCTGACTGAGCTCTTTCCAGGTAGCAGGAATCATGCCATATATGCTATACCCTTCATTTCCTTTAATCTTCACCACAACATGCAGGAACACTAAGACTTGGAGAAATCAAGTTATTTTTTGAAGTTTTCACAGGTGGTCAGGAATTTGGAGTTTGTAATTGACACAGGGTTTTTGGCCTTCAAATCCAAGACCATAAACACGCATTAGTTTCAACCAGCATTAACCCCTGCATAGTGACCACTGCACGATACTCAGGGAGCAGCCAGGGTGGAATTGCTGTCACAGCGTCAGCCTGTCCTGTGTAGTAGTTTTCTATTGCTGTGTAACATTTCCCTCACATTTAATAGGTTGACGTGGCAACTATTGTTAAAGCAGAGTTCTAGGAGTAAAAAATCCAGCCCAGCACAGCTAAGCGCTCTATTCAGGGTATCACACAGCTAAAATTGAGGTTGCTGGAGCTGAGTTCCTATATGGAGGCTCTGAAGAAGAATCTGCTTCTGAGCTCATTTAGGTCATTGATAAGGGGGCTCATTTCTGTGGTGGTGCATAGCTGGAGGCCAGCCACAGCCCTTGCCATATGGGCCTCTCCATCTTAGAGCCAATGATCACATTTTTAAACTTTCTCATGATTTGAATCTCTGACTTCCTTTTTTTCTAAACTGGGGTCTGTATTCCAAAGGATCATGAGATAAATTCAATCCCACAGAGATAATCTTCCTATATTAAGTCAAATGATTTTGGAGACTAATTACATCCAAAAAAAAGTCCCCTTTGCCATATCAGGAATGATAACCACGGGAGTGACATGCCAGCATATTTGCAGATCTGGAGACTATAAGGGCATGTGTATAAAGGGAATGTCAGGGGACATCTTAAAATTCCGCCTATTACCTCCTCCCCTTCACATCCCCTTTGTTCCACATCAAATATCCATCCATTATCCTGATAATTGCTTTGCCTCTTTTCTAGAAATATACCATTAGACCCCTGTAAATTCTTACCATACACTAAAATAGATCTGCAAATATCATGGAATATCACTCCCATGGTTATGATTCCTGATATGGCAAAAGGGATTTTTTTTTCAGATGTAATTAATCTCCCAAATCATTTGATTTAATATAGGGAGATTATCTTTGTGGGATTGAATTTATCACATGAGCCGTTGGGATATAGATCCCAGGTCAGGAAAAAAAAAAAAAAGTGAGTCAGAGATTCAAATCATGAGAAGGTTTTAAAAAATGTGATCACTGCTCTTAAGATGGAGGGGCCCATGTGGCAAGGACTGTGGGTGGTCTCTAGACATGAAAATGGCCCCAGCTCTCTGCCTTTGGCCCTCCTTCTCATCGTGGTCTTCAGGGCCTTGAAGGTAGGCAGAGAAGGAGGCAAGTCCCGTGTATTACAATGGTCACAGCATATTTCCATAACTTAGTGGTTTACTACAAATATGCCATCTTGTGGGTATTTAGTCCAGACGTTTGGCATAGTTTCAGAGGCCTGCTTTCCTCACCAGAGGCTTTTCACCTTTCCAAGCCTCTGGATGCTGCCTATAGTCTGGATTATGGCCCCGTTTCCTCCATCGTCAAAGACAGCAGCCTTGCATCTCTCAGACTAATTATCATCACTCTCTCTTCCTTTCTCCCTGTCAAGGGAAGGACATAGTTGCTGAGATTTGATAATCCAGAGATAATACCAAGGTTGTTATTGTTCTGTAAATTAGCATGTTTGTAGTTTACAGTGTTACTTTGTGCATATTTGGGGTCTATGTCTGTGTGGAGAGTGTGCACTGTTCTCTATTACATCATGTCAAAAAACTATGACATTTTTTCTGAAAGCAGATAGAATCACTGAGTTTGTACACAAAGTAGTTAAGACAAATTTGCTTTTAGAAAGATTGCTTGGGTGTTGAATTAGAATTTCTGAACAATCTGTGCTGGTAGAATGTAAGGGGAATGGCCATATTAATTAATCATAACTAATTCAGTGTGCTGCATCTATCACACTTCTGGTACTGTTTGAAGTGTGTTGCAATCCTTAATTCATTTAACCCTTATTGGTTCGATATTATTATACTAACAATATTCCCATTCTAAAGGTGCTATAGTTCCCATTCAATGTTCCTATTCTAAACGTACACAAAGAATTTAAATAACATAGCTCAAGATTTTATAATTAGCTAGGTCCTGAGCCAGAGTTCAATCCAGGCATCCTGGGTTCCAGAACCAGACAGCAGAACAGCCTGAAGCAGTGCAGAGAATACTCCTCCAGCCTTTGAAACAGGGAGGAAGCACAGGCAGGCACAGTGGTCAGGGAATGCTTTATAGATGCAGTGGGGCATGGAAAGAAAGAAGCCATAAAGAAGAGGGAGGATTTGAAAGAGTTGAGGGGTATGGAAAAAGACGTCTGGTAAATACCTTAAATGCACTCAAGTCTATGTCCTCCTAGCTTATAAAATAGGATCCTTGGCCCCTATAATTGCTGGACTCTTTAAATGTTTGAAAGAGTAAATCGGGGATATTTCTGAACAATCTGTGCTGGTAGGTATAGCCTTCCCCTTTGATTGCTACTTTGCAAGTTTCACAAATAACAAACCACATGAGAAATTGCTTCCCTCCAAGTGAATTTCATTTTTTTTCATCTTTCTTGATCTTTATCCCTTTGTGCCAAAATTGTATTTTTCCAAAGATGATTTCAAAAGTGTTTTTGTTCTGATTTAATGGGCTGAGTTTTCAGTGTTTGGGTGGAAACCGAGGAGGTGCCTTGTGAAAAGCGAATGCATTTGAATGGTGAAGATTCCTATGAACAGAAATGAAGTATTGTTCTCTTCTGAAGTTGCCTCTGTTATTTTACTTCTAGGTTTCCTTCCATCTTCTTTAAAACTTTTCAAAATGACATCAAACAGCCTTGCTCTTGTTATGAAATGGAGAAAGCCCTTTCATCTGTCGGGAGGCTGATGGTGTGGGGATTATCAAGCAGGGACATCCATGGCTATTGTTCTTGTGAAATATATTAACTTAAATCAAAAGAAAAACCCTCTTCTCCAGCTACCTGGGAAGCACCTGCTCTATGTCTGTAATCCTTAGAATCAGAGATGGACACAGAAATATGCAGAACATCAATAACCACAGGAAAAGGAGACCGTTTGAAAGCATTTCCTTCAAGGGAAGAGGCCATGGTGGCAAAGGGGAAAGGGGGTTGGGCAGATGTATTGGTCGATTATTTTGTGCTAAGAAAAACACTGTGTTATGTACTTCACGCACCTTAAGTCATTTGGCCTTTTAAAAAGCCTCTGAGCAAAGTGCTCTTATCTCCATTCTGCAGGTGAAGAAACGGAGATACCGAGAAGCTGGGTGACTTATTCATACACTTCGCAAATTGCAAGGGCAGTACTTGAATTCAGGTGTTTCTTGCAGTGACAAATGATGTCATTTACCTTGTCAACTTAGCATCATTCTGAGTAATGATCGTTTATGAAGGTTTGTTTCTTTTAAGAGATAAAAGAGAAACCAGGATATTTGTAAGTGCTTGCAGACAGAAGAGTAATAATTTGTTGAACATCAAACCAATTGATGTGTTGAATATCTGACATAAGCCCCTAGACTTATCCCATAAAGTGTGGCCTGGCAATATACTGCATGGATTCCTCCCATCCAAAAGCTTTTACTATAGGTTGAAAAACTAGCATTTCATATCCGCAGTAGAGTTAGGAAACTACATTCACATGGGCTAAGTTCTATAGCACAGACAATGATAGTGTCTACTATTTGACCAGGATTTTTGAGTTTGCAAACATGTCCCTGCAGTCTGTCACTGAATTGCCTTTCCTTCATGAGATGGGCATGATTTGACCCCTTGTTCTCTTATTAAACTGATGCTCGGAACGAGTTCAGCAGCATGACTGAGATAACATGGTCAGTCATTGTGAATCCAGATTTAGACACTGCTCATGAGCTGCCAAGGCATGGTTCTTCAGGCCCCGTGGGCTGACGTTCTGTTCTCTGTAGTCTGTGAATAGACACACTGAGGTCTCTTAAGAGAAGGCAGTCTCTGCAGAGCAATGCAGGCAAACTTGCCCTCAGGAACTTTTCATCCTCCAGCCGTACAAAATGATTATTTATGTTTCTCCATTTAGTCGTGTCTCTTCTTTTGGGACCCTAACTTCAAACTCAGATTTGAACACTTTGGAATTAGTATGCATAGACACTTTCCTTTGTAATTTTGTCAGCTTTTTTGCTGATGTCACCAAAAGACCTGACAAGAACAATTAGAGGAGAAAGTTTATCTCAGGGCTTACAGTTTCAGAGGACTCAGTCCACAGAAGGCTGGTGCCGTTCCTTGGGCTTTAAAGGTGAGGTAGGACTTCATGGAAGAAGAAAATGGTGAAGAAAAGCAGCTTAGGAGGTGATCAGGAAGCAGAGAGGGTTCTGCCCAATCAGGATGTATACGCCAAAGGCAGGACCCCAGGGACCCACCTCCTCTGGACTTACCCTACCTTCCTGCAGTTACAGCACAGTTAATCCCTATCAGGAATGAATGCACTGATTAGGTCAAAGCTCTCATAACCCAATCATTTCACCTCTCAACTTTCTTGCGTTGTCTCACACATATGCTTTTGGGGGACACCTCATATTTAAACTATGACAGCACTGTAGGTATCTTTTCATTTACAGCTTTCAGTTGGCTTATACCTCTTCCCACCAATGTCCCCTATGCGGTTGGACCTTGTTTTCTATAGACTTGGGCTCTCAGAATTCAAATGCCACCTACCTAGATCAATTTTGGCTTCCATTGCAATCGAAAGTAGGGCCGCTTGCAAAGAACAGAGAAAGAAGTCATAAGGGGAGCCTTTCAGCTCAGGGGAGACTTGAGCTGGGATGTGAAGGATGGGTAGATCATGTGAGATTAGAGGCGAGACAGGCGGCATGAAATGAGGAGACAGTGAAAACAAGGGAACAAAGGCTGGGTGGGCCTACAATATAGGGAAACTGGGGAAGAGCAAACTCTTGCTAATGAATTCCAAAGTTGCCACACTACAAACCCATTCTCTTTCTTCAGCTCTTGAATTATTTATTTTCAAGTACTTACACATGTGTTCACATGCAGAGAGATAGAGCTGTTACTGAAGGTTCACAGAATTTTTACTTTCTTGTTAGAAACAAATGTACACAAAGAGTTTGGGGGCATTTTAAAAAGAAGTAATCACACTGACTGCTGCTTTGTCAGTTCATATTCACAATCAAAGTGCTGCACAAATTTCAAAGTAAATACAGTCTTTGTTTGTTAGATGTCTAGGTGTCTCAGAAGTCACCGTCTTACAAAGGAAAGTTGGGACAGTTTCAGCAAATAGTTACAAAAACCATAGTCGTAATGTTCTGATGTGTGATTCCCATTGCTGATACTCTGGACCCGTCACAGCCAATGGATAGCATCCACACTCCATGACCCACAGAGACAAAGGGAAAGAGAAAAGGTGAGCAAGCCACCAGCTTCCTACTAAGTGACGAACTATGCTTGCTTGGTATTTTATAGATCATTACCTTCCCAGAACAGCTCTACACCATAAATTCTATGCACACTTGCCAGATGGCTAGAATGAGAAACAGAGGTTAAATAACTTTGTCAAGGTCAAACCCCTCTTATTTTTTGGAATGAGGCTTTGACCTTAAATCTGTTAGTTACCAAGGTCTTTTATTATTTTCAATGACTGGGTCAATATATATATTACTTTAACCTTAGAATATATATAGATAGATTCAAAAAATAGATATAGTGTGACTTCCCTAGATTCATTCATTTGTTCTGTTGACACATTCATGAACAACTTGAATGTACTTGAGTACTAGTTTTGTTTTTCATTTTTGCTGAGATTCAAAGATGAAAGGCACTGATTTTTACACACAGTATTTGTCACTTAAATATCATGAAATTATGTTTACAAAACCAAAATGACAAGAAAGGTCATTTCCTCCTCTTGTGTTAGTCCGAATCGGCCAACTTGTGTAAAGAAAAGCTCTGTGTCAGTGGCCTGACATGACACAAGTTGATTTTTCTCTCAATTTATTATCTACATGATGAGTAAAGAAGGGGATGGGGAAAATTTTCTTTGCCATGCAGGTGTGTAGGGATAAGAGCTCTCTCCTTCTCAGAATTCTACCATTTGGGGTAAATTTGATCCATCAAGAAGAGACCATGTGCAAGACACACAGGTACCTAGAAATAGCAACCCAGGAGGGCTGCAAATCACTTCTCGTTGTACCACCTAGGCCAAAATTGTTCACATAGTCTTACTTTGAAAAAAAATGAAAGGATAGAATCTGTTCTCAATTATAATTCTAAGCAATGAAAAAAGCCAGTTAATGCTTGGTGATCAGGAAACGATGTCTTTCACTATCTATCCTTCTTCTAGTCACCAAATAGCCAAGAATAACTATATTGGACTGTTATTACTGTATAATAAATTGCAACATTCATAGAGATATAAATCCACTATCTAATGTTTCTGTAGGTCAATGGTCCAAGTCACTAGCTCAGTTCTTTGCTTAGTGTCTCCCAAGGCTGCAAAATGTGGGTCAGGGTTACAATGTCATCTAGAGGCTCAACTCATTCTTGCAGGGCATTGGAGTAATTCATTTCCTACAGCTATAAGATTTCTAGAAAATTGCTTTTTCCAAACCAGAAATGAGGAGAGAAAGAGGAGGGAGTAGAGAGAAAATACAGAGTGTTCCTGTAAGAAAGACTTCTATAATGTAAATTATTATGGGAGAAAGCATCTCATCACCATCACCATGAAACGTAATCATTGGGGTGACGTTTTATTACCTTGGCTACTGAGTATTGGTGATCCCTATGGAGCTGCTGTTTAGAAGGAGGTCGCACAGGTTCTACTTAACCACATTCCATGGAAAACTGTACAAGGGTGTGGATCACAGGACATAAGGACCATGGAGACCACCAGACCCAATTTCTTATAATCATCAAATATACTCAGTGTTTCTCCAATAAAGAACTTAGATGTTGCAGTTAGCCACTATATTTAGATGAAAGTTCAGGATTTCTGGATTAAGTGTAGTCCTTACTATCAGATCTGGGCATGGCTACCCTGCATTCAGCCACCCATGAACTAAAAATATACATTACCTGTACCTTCACCCCTACACTTATGTCACAAAAGTGCAAGATTAAAATACATCTAGGATAAACATAATAAATATTTCCTTCAAAATGGAGAAGACCAAAAGATCCACAATAGCCACCAGCCACCAGCAGGTATGGGGTCCTGCTAGGTGGACAGTGTGAAGATCACCTGTTTGGGGGGTGGGAAAGCTACCTGACAGGACACTGATACTTAACTGTAGATGGGGTTGAGAATTGCTGGGCCATCATGCTCTGTTCCCCCTGATTCTGCATTTCCTTGGACACGTGGAGTACAGGAATGGGCTGTTTTGGGGAATAAACCCACGTCTAAAGATCTCTTTTGGTCTCAATTAATCATGAGGTTTATCCTCAAATACTTTTCCTTAGATAACTTAGTAGGCTTCTGGTTTGTTGGCTTCCAGTTGATTCCATGTGTTGTATCTGGAGACACACCCAAGTCCTTACCTTTTCCATAGTTTTCAAACTTGCTTTTAACCCTTCTGTTTTCTTTATTTTTAGCCCTGCTCCACCCACCTCTTTAAACTATCAGAACTGAGAAAAAAAAGTCTTCACCCTTGGTCTGATGCTTATTGCAATGCTGTATTCTAATTGGCCTTTGTTTCACAAAGACTTTCTCAATCTTGTTCCCTGTGGCTTTAAGTCTAGAAAAACTTTTGTGTCCCCTCTCCCCCCATTCAGGGTCTCCACTTTCTGGTGTATTCTTTTTAATTTATGCTTACAAACTTGTTAATTCTTTCCTAAATTACTGGATTATTGTCTCTCTTACATATGCGGGTGCAGTCAGTAACTACCAACACATATAGCTAGTGTTTCATTTTATCACTTCTCATCCTAGAACTACAAGTTATTTTGTCACATTGTGACATGCTCACCATCTTTCTAGCCTATAGCAGACATTTCTTTGCAAGTCTTTATGACACAGTCTCAGAGAGAGAAAGATGTGTTTTCTTCAGCAACTTCCTGTGTCTGACACTCTCTATTCAGTCCGAGTTTGATCAGGAAAATATAAACCCCTTTAGGAATTTTGAACAAGATAATATTTAATAAGGATTTAAAAACCATTTGAAATAGTTGAGGACATTGGGAGTTAGGATTTTTACATATGCATCCACATATTACTTGGTGAGTGTTAGTGGCACTAAATACAAAAGACAGATTTGTATGGCACATAATAAATAATTATTGGATTAATTAGTCATGGAGCCATGGCTCTATCTCAGAGGCTTGGGGATGAACTTAGAGGTCAGGATATCTTCCAAATGACCTGCAGAATTAACTCAATTCCCTCTAAGGAATGTCTCATAGAAGAGAAATTATAATGAGGTAAAGGCAAAATAATATTTCTCATGGTTATTTTACTGTTGTCCTTGCTATTTCTATGGAGGTATGTTTGCATTGATGTACTTTTGCCAAGGGGGAAAGAAACATCCATGATCTCTTCTTAAACTTCCTCGTACCTAATGAGCCAGAGGGAAATTTTTATTCTTTGTGGCTGAGCAGTGAGACTCAACTAAACAGAAAAAGAAAGAATGGCCTGAAGGCATCTAGAAGCTCCAAGAGCCCACACTGGCAAAGATCACGGTTCAGCTAACCTCATAAGGAGGGAACCACTTTATATTCTTTCATATCCATAGAAACATGAGTTTGAATGACTCAGCCACTAATGAGCTATGTGATCTTGAGTAAGTTACTTAAATTTTTGAACAAGTTACTTTTATCACCACAGGTCAGAAATGTCCATATTTCAAGTGTAATAGAAATTAGTTAAAATTAATAAAATGAGTGCTTAATAAAAGGTAGAAGATCTTACTTTATTTATCTTACTTTATTGAAGGATAAAATTAAAAATGGCAATAAAGAAAAATAAATGAAAAAGAATAATGAAGAAAACAAGAAATAAAGAAAACAGAAAATCTTAGGCTTAAATGTAAAACAAATACAATTTTAGCAAGTGGACCTAAGATTAATCTCCAGCCACCTACCTGTTGAGTGCATTCTCATATTGTTACACATGTAGTTGTCTTCTTTACGCTATATTGCTTCAATTCCATTCAATGCAGGGAACATTTATTGGCTGTCTCTTGTATATGTGTTAGTCACTCTTCCAAGTCAGATGCATACCTGCTATTGAGGGGCTGGAATTGGGATCCAGATGGCATAATGGGTAACTATAGAAATTTCTACCAGTGCAAGAGAATGATGCTTGTTTAAGCTTGTCATTGGATTATTGATGCAGGAAATAAATTGTGATAAGAATGGAGTATGGAGGTATTTTTTTCATAACCAACCAAGTACACATTTTTACCAAGACTGCCAACATGAGGAAGCCACCAACAAACAAGCCACTGCTTTTAGAATATTGTCCTAACTGTAAGCTGTGGAAAAATTTCAGTTTCTAAGTACAAGATGTTGTAGACTTTGGCAATCATAAAATAAAACAAATAGAAATAATAGAATGATAGTACATTCACTTTGAAAAGAAGATCATTATGGTTCCTATCAGTCTAAGAACCAATTCTCCAATGGCTTCAAGATATATTTTAAATTATAATCAATTTGCTTACTTTAATAACATTTCCCATGGCTTCTCCTAAAAATATTCAGGGAAAAATAACACAACAAAAATTATATCCATGAATGTTTTGGAAATTGCCTAAGTGATCCATAGATCCTTTACAAAACATGTGTTTTGCTCCACAAATGTGTTTTTTCTCCAAAAAGAAAGATAAAATGTGCAATCATTGGTTTTGAACGCAGCTAATTCCACATTCTAATTTTTCTACTTACTACCTTGAAGTCCATGAAAGTTTCACCTAAATGTTTTCTGTACACTGGGGAAGAAATGGTGCTCATGTATCTGAACTAACAATGAAAACATGAAGAAAGTGAATGTTCAGGGAACTATAGCTGTTAAAGCTGTTATCTGAGTTCTTATTCCATTTCAGATTCTTCAGTCTCATTACCATGTGATATCCACTAAGACTCACTTACAGGGAGACCAATACAATGGTTAGTATCCACCCCTGGTGTGTCCTTTTCTGTCTTATTTTCTAACCCTCTATCAGAAAAGAAAAAAAAAAACTTATTTTATCTGTTCATCCCTAAAAGACCATTGTAGAACTATCACAGTCTCCATGGCTCAGAGAAATTTGGTTCAGTTGAGAGACCAAGAGAAATCATGCTATGTCATACAAGAGACCAACTCTTCTTATTGGACCACAACAGAAAATGTTGGAAGTAAAATAGAAAATGATTTATGATTTATTAAAAATAAGAAAGGGTTCACCTCTGTAAGAAACGAGTCTTTTGTGTACTTGTTAAACTCCTGGCATTTAATTGTGTTGATGAGTACAAAATCCACTGAGTCATAAAGTCTACAAATAAATAATTAATTCTTTCATTATCTTCACTGGGTACATAGGTTGCCCTTCATTATGGTCTTGAGATAGTGTTCCCAAACATAAACAGGTCCATTAGAAAACTCAAATTTACAAAATAAGATAAAAAATGGCTATTTGATGAGAAGTCCAGGCTTCAACATAGTTGGGTAGGCTTCTCTGGGTTAGTCTGTATACGTATTGCCTCCTCTTCCTCTTTTCCTTCAGTAACTTTTTAAAAGAGCAATTTAAATTAATGGCTTCAGCTCCCACACTTTTCTGAAAGTTTAAATGGAATCTCTGTGCCACCAATTGTGTAGAAACTCTTTCTCATATAGTTCTTGGGTTTTATTCATTGCCTACAATGAATAGATTGTAGAGATTTCTCCGTTTGACATTCTTCTTATGAAACTATCACTTTCTTGAACATTCATGATATTGTTCATTTTGGGGCCTCTTTATTTAAATATTGCTTCTCCATTTCTGTGAAATTTCTGGTTTTTTGTCCTTCCTCATAGCTTGCACTTATAGTTGTGTTTCTATATTCTCCATCTTTCTCTCTGCCTCCTCCTTTACCCTCTCATTTTGTCATATCGTCTACTCTCAATGTGTTTATTATTACTGTTACATAGATAAAACGAGGAAATCCCAATTTGAAACTGTCCATATCTGTAGACCTACACGTCCAACCACGTTCTCATCACCCTCACACGGATCCCCCGGGATTCTTCATTTCTTCTTCCCTGGAACTTTCACCTTAAAAAGGACATCATGTCACAGCTCTAAGAAATCCCCAGCTGTTGGGTTGAGTCCATGGTGGTCAGGGATTGGGGAAGAGGGCTTTTCTGTTCCTGTTTATACTCATGATACCTCGTCCAAGTCGACTGCAGGAACCCTGCTCTCTTGGAAGGCATGGTATTCACAGTTGTTAAACCCCAACACTGTGACCATAAAAATCACATTCTACTGTTTTAGAATCATCAACTTTCTCATTCCTTATTTGTTTAATCCATGAGTATCTTTTTATTTTTTTAAATTTGTTCTAATTAGTTATACATGACAGTAGAGTGCATTTTTACATATTGTACACAAATGGAGCATAACCTCTCACTCTTCTGGCTGAACATGGTGCAGTCACACCAGTAGTGTTATCATACATGTATATAGGGTAATAATGTCCATCTTATTCTACCATCCTTCCCCATTCCTACAGCCCTTCCCCTCTCCTCACTTCCCTCTACCCAATCCAAAGTTCTTTCATTCATCCCTACCCCTCACCCATTATGAATCACCATCCACTTATCAGAGAAAACATCGGGCTTTTAGTTTTCGGGTTTGGTTTATTTTGCTTATTTTGATATCCTCTAGCTCCATCCATTTACCTGCAAATGCCATCATTTCATTCCTCTTTATGATTGAGTAATATTCCATTGGGTATATATACCACATTTTATTTATCCATTAATCTGTTGAAAGATACCTAGGTTTGTTCCATAATTTAGATATTGTGAATTGAGCTGCTATAAACATTAACATTGCTATGTCATATACTAAGCTGATTTTAAGTTCTTTGGGTATAAACCAAGGAGTAGGATAGCTGGGTCAAATGGTGCTCCCATTCTCAGTTTTCTAAAGAATTTCCATACTGATTTCCAGAGTGGTTGCACGAATTTGCAGTCCCACTAGCAGTGTAAGAGTGTGCCCTTTTCCCACATCCTTGCAACACTTATACTTGTACACTTTTCTTTTAAATTTTATACTTGTACTCTTGATAATTGTCATTCTGAGTCCATAAATATCAAGTGCCTAAGTTGTATAAGTAATTGTACTTCATGTTCAATTGATTATTATTGCTTGGACCTTCAAAAAACTTTTTGCATTTCTTATCATATTATCATAAATAATAGTAGTTATCATGTTAAAATTATTTATATTAATGTACTGTATCTCCACATATTTTATATATCAACAATATCATTTTTAGGATAGGCATATGCCTTGTCTCTCTTTATATCCTTTGTAGCAAATATTTGCCCATTGCTAAAAAAAAAAGACACTTTTCACTAATTGGAATTTAGTGAAATATTTTGTAGCAATGCTCATCAGTAACTTGTGGGATAAAGAACCTGACACATTTATTCTGAACAAGAGAGGTATTAAAGGTCAAAGGATTTCTTCTATTATGTATCTGATTCTTTTAACAAATTGTTTTTCTGTCATTGTATATATGTACTCAAGAAAGACATTCCAAATTATGGTTGGGTAAAATTTTGTTTATTTACACAAGACGGGACAGAATAATTTCTTGATCAAATTTTTTTTTTCATAATGGCCTCAAAGTAAGTTAGTAAATTATTATTGCAACATGAAGGACCCAAATGTGTTACTAGAAAATCTGTATGTTGAAACCTTAATCCTCAAAGTAATTATATTTAGAAATAGGGCCTACAGAGGGGTAATTAAGGTTAAATGAAAATATAAAGGTAGAACATAAGAATTAATGTCCTTTTAGAAAAGAAAGAGACACCAGAGATCTCTCTCCACAGAAGAAAGGTCAAATGAGGACACAGGGAGAAGACAGTGGTCTACTAAGCCAAGAAGAGAGCCTTTGCAGAAATCAAACTTGCTGGCTCCTTGATCATGGAGTTCTAGTACCAGGCAGAACTGCAAGAAAATAATGTCCATTGTCTCAACCACCCAACCTGTTTTCTTTCTTTCTTTTTTTTTTTTTAAGTAGCAGCCTGGTAGACTAATGCATGCAAAATAGCATCCTGAGAGCAGGGAGATATATTGAACTTCTTTAAGAATAAAAAATATCCTCAAAGTCAATGTTTATTTATTAGTTTTTTATTCATTGTTACTGTTTTCTGAATCTAGCCAGTATGTTCCTTGTAGAAAATCTGGAAAAGAATTATAAAAAAAGAAAAACTGAGTCTAATTTTCTATTAAAATCTCTAGGACACAGAAAATATCAACCGCAGTTTTGAAGGCTTATAACCCAATCTAAGAATGAGAGAGAAGATTTCATTAGTTGTTCATCCTACTGAGCAGAACCTTAGTGTGTAATTGGTGGTCTATCCACGATGACTGTGGCAATTGCCAAGAGACAGAATATTCAGGGCAGGAAAACATGTGTGCCCTCTTCTCTTGCTTCTGAGGACAAGTCCTCGAGTTACCTAGCCGTGTGCTTTGCTTTAGTCATCTTGGCATGGCTGTGACCAAAGCCTTGATGAGAACAATGTAGAGGAAGAAAAGTTTGTTTGGGGCTGTTTCAAGGGTCTTAGTTCATAGATGGCTGACTGCATTGCTCTGGGTCCAGGGGGAGGCAGCACATCATGGCAGAAGGGCAGAGTAGAGAAAAGCAGTTCAGGAAGTGCAACAAGGAAGCAGAGAAGCTCTGCTCACCAGATGCACACTCCTAGTGAACCACCTCCTGCAGCCACACCCTACCTGTGTACAGCTGCAGCCCAGTTCATCTCTCAGTGTATGAATCACTTATTAGATTACACCTCTCATAATTGAATTGTTTCACCTCTGAAAATTCACACATGAGCTTTTGGGGGGTACCTCATATCTAAACCATAACACCCTTATTCACATTTTTCTTGGGGAAACACATGCTCTCTTCTTCCACCTGCCTTAGGCCTTGTGAATGCAGCACCAACAAGGAAAGCCTTAGCTTTCTTTGTTCTTTCTTTGAAATAGGTCCATCTAATTCAGGTTTCAATAAGAGCGATTCCACTTGGCTATAGACCTCAATCCAAATTCCTCACTAATTTCTTTATTAAAGAAGTGACTGGTAGTCTCAATATGCCTTGATCCATTCCCGTTTTATTTGTTCATAAATTGGGCAGAGAAGATAATACTGCTTTTTAACAGGTCCCTTAAAATAGTCAGGAATGCCTTTTGTCACCCTTGGCTGACACCATTGGTTTTGTAAGAAACAACTATATTATTGTCAACTTTATTTGATTTCTTATCATGTTCACTGTCTTCCAATTCAGAAAATGCAAAACCAGAAACAAGAGATTTACCAACTGGGACCAGGGTGTAGATTTGCATGTGGCTGGCAGTGGTGTATGCAGTGTATTCTGTCTTGAGAAGAGGAGTAGGGAAGGAAAGGATTGAATTTTATACGAGAAAACCTCCTGAGTGAAGGATATTTAGTTGCTGTTCACTAGACTAAGAGATGAGAATATAGACTCCGTTTGATTTGGGAATGAAATATTATTGACCCCCAAACACGCAAAAGTTGGAGGTCACTGTAAGATACACCTTGGGTATAGCTGAGTACCCTAGATATTGAAGAAAGTACTTTTCTTTCTTTCTTTCTTTTTTTTTAAATTTTTTTTCCACTTGGCCAACGTTTGGTCCGGGTAGATACCATACTTTAAAAATGAGCAATAATGTACAATTTTGAATAATTAGGCAATTGTGATAGAACATGAAATGTTCACTCAAGTGAACAATGATTTAAGGATAACTAAAATATACTGAAGAGTAAGGCAAAAATGAATACTTGGATCAAGTTTTGTGGATAATTTAACTCTGAAAATTATTTGTGAAGGGAACTATATTTTATGTTTTTAGTTAAGAGCTGTAATACTCAGGCAAGCATACTTCTAGCAGAAGACATTCTCTGAAAGAAGAATTTCAAATAATGAGAGAAAATGGTAACACAAGAAAATTTAAAACATAGTGGAAAAGATATGACCATGTTCTAATTGTCTGTAAAAAAAATCAATAAAAGAGAAGATTAGAAGTACGGTTAGTAGATCATAGGTTGAGGAAACAACCTAAAAATCATGCTATCTTTTGGAAAAAATTAAGAATATTTTAAAAAGAAGAAAATCAGGGATAAATTTTTCCCCAAGATCCTGAATTGAAAAATAGGACAAAAATACTAATCAATCAATCAATCAATAAATAAATAAATGGAATTATACAATAAATAAATTAAATAAAAACAAAAATTCCATATCATTTTAAAAGTTCACATTTAGTCATATACTTGGGAGATATGTGAGGTAAAGGCAAAACAATAATCAACAACTTCAAAAATTAAAACTATTAAGATAACTATTAATAAAGAGATACTGCTAGAAAGAATTGAGCTATTGTCAGATTTTTCCATTTCTTTGTATCTCTAAACATTAGTAGCCAAATGAATAATATTTCAAAAGTTTGGAAGGGATATAACAAAGCCAAAGAATGTTCTATCAAGCAAGTAGATATTTAGACTTGAAAACAATAGAAAAATTTTCAAATAATATACAAATATTATTCTCCAAAATATATGGTAAAAATTACCTAAAAACTCACAATATGCTTCAACTGAAGAGAAATATTTGTGATTTTAAAGGATCTGTAGGTCTCTCCTTGCCACATTCTAAAATAATTTTGTCTCTGGGAAAACTTAACCCTTTTGCTGTTCTTTCAGCAATCTCAACATTCTTTCTTATGGAGCAGGTTTACTCTTGATGGGTTTCATAGCATTTAAACCAATGGCAATACTGTTTCTTTCCATCATTTAATTATAGTCAAATGTTTAGGATGCTGTGCAAAAAAATAAATAATAATGTCACATAAACCATCTCTTATGTCTGTTTTCTCTCTCACTAAAGCAGGTAACATTGAGTTGCACATATTAATTTTCAAAATCAAGGAAATGTAAAAGTACTTTTCTACAATTATGAAAAACATTTGAATTAATAGTCATTTTTAAACCTTGAAAATAAACCATACAGGTGTAAAAATCTCCTGTTATCATGCTCTATTTCACTGTATGTTTTGAATGTCTACATATGCTTGCTATTATTCTAGATTTTAAGACTTTGTAAATAAAATAGACATAACTCTAGGAGAAACTTTATAATCTAGTGGATAATATAAACACACTAGCAATTGTAATAGAATGTAAATGTTGGGGTTAATCACAAGTGTTTTCAGAGAATCTGTCTCCTGTGATTAATCTTGTGTAGGCTTTATTCCTTATTGTCAAAATATCCTTATATGGAGCCTTATTTCAACCATTTAAAATAACGCAATGAAAGATTTAAGATACATCTTAAAAGGTTAATGGTATTCATCTGGGTAGTGAAATTATGAGACTTCTTTTCTTCTTTCCTTTATCTTTCATTTATGTTGTTCAAAATATTCAAACTGGGAATCAGAAAAATACACATGGAGAGATTTTTCTGTACCATGTTATAATGATTAGAGGAAGCCAAGTAATAGAAAGTTCATCACTGTTCTTCACCTTTTTAACCTTGAAGGTTTTTTTTCCAAGTTTTCAAGATGGTTATGTATCTCTTTAAAATGGGAAGGGGGGTTTAATTATATAAGAAAACATGAAATTAAAAATGTTGATAGTCAATATATGTATTTTTATATTTTTAAATTGCAAATATATTTGCATTTTTATAGTTATATTACTTTTCTAATAATTTTCCAATTTTTACCAGAGATACCAAGGTATAAGTTGAAGTGTGTCCATGAACGTTCTCCATGTAAACTTGCCATTGTTTACCATTTCTCTGTCCTTAGACATGTGGCTGGTGACAGCACTTTTCCCTTCCCAAATGACAAGCCCTTGAGAAGTCTGGGTCTCAATCTTTGCCTGGACCAGAATATTTCTTTATGTTGGAGGTCCCAGACCTTGGGATACTAGATTAAATGACATGAATTTTTAGCCCTTTATTGATATAGCTTGTAACCACCTATGAATGCTTTATATTTTTATACTATGGAAATGAAGGCAAGCTCTGCTATAGACTGTCAGTACCATCCTGAAAATTAGCAATCTCTCTGAGCCTCAATGTGTCCACCTATAAGGTAGGACTATTACCACCTTATATCTGGATTAGAGATGAAGCGAGAGGATGCTCTCACAGGGTTTCATACAGTACTGAGCACAGCAGAGGAGCAGCCCTGGCTTTCTACCCCCACCGCCTGCTCCCACTCCCTTCTGGAAGATAACCACCTCAGCTGCAATCTCACTTTTCTGTCCCAAATCATTTTTGCAGTTGGCTTTTATCCCACACTCAGGGCTGACCCTCCAGCTCTGCTCTGTGAAGCTCTGCCTTCCTTTTTCATATTTCTGATTCCCAGCCACAGTGCCTGTGTCCCATCTTTATTAGAAAGGGCTTATCTTATTTCTCCACTCTATAAATAACACACTGCTGATAAGAATAATAATGAAAAGTCCTATTGCGACTGAGTAGAATCAGGGGGAAATAAAGGTAACATGGAGTGAACTTCAAAAAGAATGAAAGGAGACATAGTAGATAAATGTTTCCCTATCCAGAGGTGCTGAATGCCATCAAGCAATAAATACATGCCACACACACACACACACACACACACACACACACACACATACATCATTGTGAATAAACAAAGAAATAAAAAAAAACAGTGAGAAAGCCAAACAGTGTACAAAAAATAAAAATAATAACAGGTACTAAGTTAAAAAAAAAAGTTGATGGATAAGGACCTGGATTGCAGATAAAAATGCAGAGAGCACAAGGGTTATGCAAGATTTGAGTCCCTTAGGAGAGTGTTTCAGGCTCAACAGAAAAGTCCAGGTCACCGAAAGAGCTAGTGATGCCAGCAGAGAGTGACCTTGGTAAGGTATTGATGCCCAAGTACCAAGAAAACCAGAGAGGATTTTAATCACCTGGAGATGGGTACAAAGAAAAAGAGAAAGCACACACAGTTAACAGTTAGAAGCAACTACCAACTCAGGTGAAGCAGGTGGCTGTGTATAGCACTCTGTGTCATAGGCCTAGTTACAGTTTTAAGAAATAAATGAAATTTTAGTGGTGAGTCCAGCTTTGAGGTATGTCCAGTACTGCATGGCTTGGATACTAACTGTCCATCTGAGTGATATTATAAGTCTTATGGCTAACTTCTTTGACTGTCCCTCTACTTCTAATGGTGGCTCTCTGGTGGGTTTTTCTGAAGCCAAACTTACAATTTCTGTGGCTCATCACTACTTGGAGTATCTGAGTTCCTGATTTTGACATCAAGATCTCTATCACATGGCATCCACTCACCCTTGCAGAAGATTCTCCGTATTCCCCATAAAAGACTCAGGCCCTAAAGACTTTTGCCTCTTGTGTAGGCTGATGACACTGTTTTCCATCATGTGACATGTTGAAAAGCAGAGCCCAAAGGCCAAGTTAAGGACCTCACATGCTGTGGTAATCTTCACAGCAGTTCCATGAGATAGAAATCAGTCTCCGCATTTTATAGATGAAGTAGGAATCTTGAGTCTCATCTCATCACGGGGAAGTAAAAAAATGTGATCAAACCATATGCAGTGGATGTCTGAACAGTCTCTATAGCAGCCATCTAGTAAAACCTGTGGTTTAATGATTATGGATTGTTTCTGCTTCCAGCCAATGTATTCTTGAAACATTTTATACTCTACCAAACTGCTGGTTCTTCCTTGGGCTTTTAACTTGGATTTTGATCATTTATGATGGCTTACCTCTTACTGGGTCTTTAAGATCTCCATTCCCATACTATGTTTGGAAATAGTCTATTCACTTTGATATGAGTCTTCCCCTTGGGATGTGGAATCAGAGCTGAATTCCAATCTCAGTTGTCTCAGTTTCTTGTCACAGTTGCCAATGATTGGGTAAACCCACAACAGTGTCTATGCCTCAGTTTCCAGAGGGAATGGAGTAAAATGGGTATGGAGGTGATTTTTCTGTCTGCCTCCCAGGGTTGTTGGAAGAATTGGAGTTGATATGGAGGGGGAGGTGATCTGTAACACAGAATGTGCCACATAAAGGTTGAGAATTATTGTGATATCATTTTTCCATCATCAGTTTTGTGTCACTTAATCCAGGCACAGAGCAAACCCATTCCTAATATTTTATTGCCCTTGTGAGGCACTTACTATCATGAAAATACCATGAGGTCGGGCGATAATCTTCCTGGTATATTGAAAACATTTCTGAAATGCTTCACTCCTGGGTTCAATTAAAGTGTGGGGATTTTCTCACCCGATCCAAAGGGCAAATCTCTATGGTGAGGCCAAATATGATTTCATATTGTCTTCAGCCTTAAGATTTTTACCTCCATACATTTGTGAAAAAAGAAGGTCAATAAAAATACCTAATAATGCCTCGTGAAGTGATTTGTTTTCAGATCCAACAGAATCATCCTGAAATACAGAGAAATCTATTTTTACTGATGTATTGCCTTGCCAATTAAGAAACAAAGATTTAGTCAGGCTTCATTATACTTCCCTATTGTGAAGAATCCAGAGGAAAATTTTTAATTTTTTAAAGGATAACATGTTTTATCTCATTTAAGAAAAATGGAAAATACCAGAATTTTCTTTGAAAAGATTCAAAGAACCCTTAAGCTTTCAATTTCTATTCTGCCAACCCCCAAACCTCATGATAAAGAAACTTTACTTCTTGGAGATGGCTTTATATGGACCCAGAAGATGGCCAGGTTATCTCAGAGGAAATATGAAAAATAAATCTGTAATCAAATGCTCAGGACAGCCATGTTTGGTTTTACCCTTGATAGCTTTGTGTGTGTGTGTGTGTGTGTGTGTGTGTGTGTGTGTGTGTGTTCACAATTACTGGTTTGTTACAATGGATATTCTAAAAGATAAAAATAATCAACCAGATGAACAGATACACAGGGGAAGGTCTAGAAGGGTCCTGAGCTTCTGTCCCTGTGGAACTGGGCTGTGCCACCCTCCTGTCTTGTGCCTGTGTGCCTGCTCAACTTTCTGAAAGTCCCTCCCCTTTATAGTTTATATAGCCTAATTTTAATTTATTCTCATATCTACCAATGTGAAGTAGATGACCTTAATCCTGCTTCTTTGGAGGAGTGAATTAAGACTGAGGGAGTTGAATCCAGAATCAAAAGCCCCCAAACCTGAGGGAAGACTGTAAAGATTGGAGCACTAAGTTGTATGATACTGTCCTTCTGCACAGAGTATCTCACACCTTCCTGGCTATGGGTCCTGCAGTTAAGATCAGTGATTTCCCTTTGAAAACTTATCACATGGTGGCTGCAGGAATCAACCAGCCTCCCTTGTCTCCCAGGCACTGAGCGGCACATCCAGTGATTAACCCAGGTTTTCTGCCTTCAGAGTCTTCCATGTGCACTTCATTTCTGGAAACCAGGAAAAGGCCCAAAGATATCATGAGTGGAGTTTGCCTTTCAAGATGGGAGCATGTCATTGTGACCATAGCACAACATTCATAGGGTGCCCAGCAAGAGAGTTATATTAAATGGCACCTGGCTTCCCTGGATGTCTATTCTAGATGTTTTTTGATCCCAAAGCTCTGAGATCTAAGGAGTTTACCAGTTGTCCAAAAGATCTCAGAAGAGCCCATTGGGTCCAGTGTGACAGTTCTGTCTGCAAAACGGAAGAGTCTTTCTGCATGAATCAAGGTACCAGCATAGTCACAGGGGAGCTGAGTTGGAAAAGTCATTCATAATAGAGGCCACAGCCAGCAAGGGGGCTTTCTTGCTGGTTGGGTGGCCAAGATTTAGAAGAGAGAGAAACCAATTTCCCTAGGAAGAGTCTCTGTTGCTGTTGAAAATGGTGTATTTTCTTTGGTTATCTTGTCGCATAGAGACATGATTTACAGCATCACTGTGAAACCCTCCAGCTTTATTTAGGAGAGTCTCTGTAAAACTTCTGATTTTTTATGTCCATAATCAAATAACCTTTTTAAACCACGATAAATTCCTTGATGTCCTAGGCATGTGTTTGGGGACCTTTGTAATTATTTAAATCTTTCAAACTGGGGCTGATATGGATCTCCTGTGAGCATTTTCAAGATCAACTGGGCTAACATGTCTAGGTGTCTAGGGTGCTTGGCTTGGTGTGGCTCCTGAGCTGGGCTGGAACCCAGTCGCATGGCCATAGCCAGCTGTCAACAAGGAGTGTGTTCTAGCTGCCTGCTGAGGAACAACAACAAAAAAAAGGGACAGTTTTTGCCACAGTGCTTATGTGAACTGCCCTTAAAAATTTGAAGAGATTTGACTATTTACAAGATTTTAATTTGGATCTAATGATACAAGTGTTTTTGTTGCATTGTCGTCTCCTTTCCCATGGTGGCATTTCTGCTGAAAGGGAATTGGAAAGGATCAGGGGGAGATAAATCACACTGAAAAAGACTCTGGAAGTGGAATTTGTCACCTTCATCTCTGCTTCCTGAGAAAATGTGATGTGCATGCATACACACACACACACTGGTATATACACATGCCTATACACACACACTCACACACACACATTGGTATACACATATGCTCACACACACTGGTGAACATACGTGCATACACACACACTGGTGTACACACATGCATACATGCACATTGGTATATACACATGCATATACACACATTGGTGTGTATCATGTTCAGTCCAAACCAAAATTTACTAGTGGAATAATTTTAGTGGACTTCCCAGTTCAGGTTCAAATATAAATATGGTGACTCTAACCTTAACCTTAAAGGAAACCTACATTTAGAAGACAATTCATAATAAATAGGGCAATGAATATGGATTTATAAATCCCATAAATAGTAAGGCTCATTCACCAAATGGGTTCAAAATGGAGCAGCACTGAAAATGCGTAACTGCCTAGGAAATGCACTGCTGGTCCATGTAACGTGTGACTCTACACCAGCTCTTCTTCCCCACAAAACACTCAGGTCTCTTCAAGTACACTGAATACACCATTTAACTCTCTCTGTTCAATTCACAGCCTGCAATGCAGAATTGTACTTATGGTTTCACAATGCTTCATATATATCTATCTAAGAATGCAGAGCTGCTCAGCAAAAAAAACATGCATAATTTTCATCAAGCACACATCTTTTACAAAATACATAGAATGCAGGTTTTCTTGAATTAGCCATTCTTAAAATGCATACTGGAAAGAACTATAGAGCCTTCTCTGTTGTATCTGTGGCTGGAAATGGAGTGCACCAACTGGGAGCCATACACAGTACTAGCTGATTTAGAAGCACAGGTTCTCTAACTCAGGCTGACCAGTGAGATTCCAAAGGATTGTCTTCAACTTAGAGGTGAGGAAATGCAGGCTCTGAGGGGTTTGGAGTACTTAGCAAAAATCATGCTACCAGGCAGCACTTTCATGAATTAAACCCAGGCCTGATTGCAGAGGATGTTTTATTTTCCTTTACACTGAGTGCCCTGATTAATAAATTCTAGGCCTGGACACAGAACTGAGTCAGGAAAGCAGTAGATGTTTTTAAGATGTTTAAGACTCAGTTAGTAGTTCATTGTGGCTGATATGAAAGACCCATGAGAACAAAAACTAGTAGGGAATACAATTGCAAAAGCAGTTTGGAGTTCTTGGGGAGCCATATGAGAAATTCCTAAAATTTAGGAGAACCGTGTGCTGTTTTTGCTCAGGTTCTAAGGCATAGTATCAGAGGAATCCAAGTTTGAATCCTGATTACCACTCAGATCTGCTGCTTGATTTCTCTCCACCTCAGTTTCCTCCTCTAAAACATGATGCTAATAATGCCATCTTGCTGATGAGAAGATCAGTTAATGGAGCATTATTATTACCATTATATATTAGGTGAAAATATCTCAAAACACCAACTTGCAGTGTGGAACAGAATCTGGAGTCAAGAGTTGAGAGTAGTGTGCTCTGTCCACTCATTTCTGGCTCTGTTTATTCCCAGATGATTCATCTCTCTGGCCTCAATTGATTCAATATAAAATGGGGGATGAGCATAAACCATGCTGTATCCATTGCACGTGTTTGTGAAGATCAAATACAATCGCAGGGAATGAACATTATCTAAGATATAAATCTTCACTATGTGACTTTATATCACATTCCCTTGAATTGAGAAGTTTCCCTGGACATAGGACTTTCAGTGCTAGGGTTACAATAATCCCCCAGAAAACTGGGACAAGGGCACATCTTAATCTTCCCTAAGAAGGATCAGATGAGCTAAGGAGACATTGGAAAGGATATATACATGGTCTGAGTTGTGGGCTGATTTCAGGACAGTAGAGAGGAAAAGTTGGCTTTCTCCATGCAAAGAGGCCCCACTGTGACCTGCTGGAGCCTGCCTCTGGGGTGGCTCAGTAGAGAACCTGGCTCATGTCTGTCCTCAGCTTCTCAGAGTCTGGAGCACTGTTAATATGGGGAATGCTTAGATAGATGTGACGGGTGACAGTACATGTCCCAAACAGCAAAAGCCTCCAGAATGTCTCACTCTAGAGCCCTCTGGATGCTGCTGAAAGGTCTCTTTCCATGCCTTACCTATGATTGGCTCCAGGGGGTGTTTTCAAAGAAAGGGTGTTCTAGGACTGAAGATTCCCTGAAGTCCTGTACCTTTGATTCAAGACACAGATCTCTTCTAGTATCTTTTGTTTCAGGGTTTTCCTGTGTCGTTCGGGCTCTCGCCAGCTCAACAGACATAGTGGGATCATAAATCCTGCCCACCCTCTTCCCTCAGCTTCAGCCTGTAGCACTGGGCAGCTGCTCAGACCCTCCATGTTGCCCCTCACTCCTGGTCTACCTTTGTCCATGGGACCGAATGATCTCAACCTGCTGATTTAATTTTGTATGCACTTGGCTTAAAATAAAGACCAAAGAAGTAAAATAGGAATCGTAGTAAAATGTAACAATTCCCTTTCATTCTCCTTCCTATGACTATACCAAATCCTCAGAAGTGCACAACTACTTAGTGTTTTTGTATTGCTCTTGCTGGCTTTGTCAATGCTAGATGCATCTTGCTGTGACGGATGTTGGTCTGGCTCCTTTAACCCACTCTGCACTTCTCCCACTCCCTCCAATTTTCATTTTGTCTGTGGTATACTTTGTCACTTCATGAATGTATCTGCAACTTCATTTCTGATTCATCAAATACAAATATGTCCCTTGACCCCCGACCTTTAGGATAAGAATGTAAATGCCACTTCCCTTTCCTTCACCCCTCTTCCTGCTTCCCACCTTCCAAATTTCATCTTCAGTTTTATGTTTTTCAATATCAGAGTTAGCACTGCTTCATCTGAGTCTGTAGCACTTTTCTTGCTCTGTCTGAATGTGGATTCTAAGTGTTAACAATAACTCCCTTACATAATTCTAATTGGGGAAATATGAATACAGAGTCCATAAGTTATATCCTTTCTTAATTTTTTTATTACATCTTAACTTTCCTTGGTTATTTTTTGTTTCTTTGTTTTTCCTGATATATCACCCTCAATTTTATGTTCTTTTTTTTCTTGATTTTTTTTCAAATATATTTTCAGGTTTTTACAAAAATATTGTTTAATGAAAGCAAATCCCAGAATCCGTTCATGTATGAAAAATGCTGTTAGTGCTTCTTCAAAAGGAAATGTTGGTTTGGTCGGGTATTGAGCTGCCATATCAACTGTACATCCCATGCACGCCGTGCAGACCCTGGCATCCACTGTCTTCCAGGACTGCACTGCTGAGTCCTGTTAGCAGCAAACATGAACATCCAACAAGCTTACTTTCTGTTAAAAGCACAGTAGTATACGTCTTGCCAGAATGCAAAAAAAGTTCAGAATTCCTCATCTATTTTCCAAAAATACATTAAAAGATGAATATTTTTTAAGTCCAAACATCTTCCAATACAGTTTAGTTTTTATTCCTTTTATTTAATTCTTGCTTTTTGTTTCTTAAACTTTGTGGGCATAAGAATTACCCTGTATGGTAAATATGGAATTTTTTAGCTTATTAAAAGGCTAAACAAATGAGTTTTTAGAGATATTTGATTAACAAATTATATTCATTCTAAGTTGCATATTTTTATAATTAAATAGCTGAAATCAACATGAGACTTATAAAACAAAGAAATTTTTATAATGTTATTTGTCAGTGTTTTATTTTGCATTTTGAAGTGATATTAAAAATGGAAAATCTTATTAAAGTCAGTAGAATATTATATTCAAAGAAATATGGTAAAATCTACAGTAGAATTCAAGAGAATTTTGGAGGCATGACATTTTAAAATTATTCTTTTATGTACTGTTGCTCATGAAAAATTGGTGTCATTCTTGTTTCTTATTTAGGTGATGTTTTATTTTTTATCTGTGTAAATTTCACAGTGATACTCCAAGTGAGAATCTTTCCTGATTTTTCTTCATAATTAATTTTTTAAAAATTGTTCTTTTAGTTGTACATGACAATAGAATCTATTTTGATATAATTACACAACCATGGAATATATTTTATTCTAATTAGGTTTTTAGTCTTGTGGATGTACATGGTGTTGAAATTAACTGTAGTGCTTTAAGGGGAAACTTACTCTAACTTGTAATTATTTACTGATTTTTCATTCTGATAATCATATTTGTGATATTCACGTTTTCCTAATTTTCAAATTGTCCTTTTTATCTACAGCTTTTAATTTTTTTCCTGATTTATAGGCGCAAAATATGTTCTAATATTTTTGAGGATGCTCTTGGACTTGTTTTTAAGTTCTTTTCTGTTACCAACTGTCCTCTATTTTTCATTAGGATTATACTTTTTTTGTTTGTTTATCTTGATCTTTATATTCTGTGCGTATTTCAATTGCCTATTGTTTCCCAACAAACTGACACAGAGCTTAGTGGTTTACAATAACAATTTATTACCTCTCTTATTACTGATTGGGTTCAGTAGGGCAGTTTTTGCTTGGTGAGTCTCACGCTGTTGCAGTTATGTAACTTCTGAGTCAGATAAAGAATTTATTTGTCTTTCAGTTAAATATAGATTCTTCATCCAGATGTGATTCCTCTGCTAAGATGACAGGAATCATTGGTGATCACCAGGAATTTATCTCCACATAGACTCCCCACTTGGCTACTTGACTTTACTCACAGAATGGTAGGGTAGATTCTCAGAAGAGCTGTTGTTCTTCTTACATGGCAAATGACTGACCCCAAAGTGAGTCATCAAGAGTTCCAACCAGAAACTTCAAGGATTCTTTGCAACTAGCCTTACAAGTACCAGGTTGCTGCTTCTGTAGCACTCTATTGGTCAAACAAGTCACTAATGCCAGCCCATTTGAAAGGGGAGGTGACTTAGTCTTCACCTCTTGAATGAAGCATTAGCATGAGCCCACAAGAGGAAAGGTCCTCCTGGAGGCCAGCTTGGACACTCTCCACCAGTGATGTGTGTCCTCTTGCCTGGCCCCTGTGGTGTCCCATCTACACTGAGCAGTAGAATAAAAGTCGACTTTGAGCTCTTGGGGAGGGGCATGGCCATGTACATGGTAGGTCCCATTTTCAGAAGTCTAGATGTGGGATTCCAGTTGGGTCTTTGGGGGCTGTGATTGCTCACAGATTGCTTGCCTATATTTGTAAGAGAAGAATCTTTGATTTTGTTTGCTTTGTCCCTTTGCTTGTCTTGCTGAGTGTCTGGGAGTTCTGCACCTGGGAATGAGGCTGAAGAATTAGGGCACTGTCCTCTGCCCAGGTTTTAATATGACAGTTTTGTTTTTCAGACCCTTTTCTCCTCTTGTTCTTTGTTAGACTTCTCAGTTCCAAGTCCCAAACTACCACAGCATTCTGTGGGGACCTCCGTGTTGGTTCCTTGACTCACTGTAGCCCCTAAGTAAATACCGAAACCAAAGCTTTTCCTGTTCCTCCCTGTTTCATCAGCCTCCTCCCTTCCAGTGATTTCCGTTTCCTAGAAATTCTTTGAAATTTCTTTTCCATTGATTTCCCAAATCTTATTATTTTTATTGCTCTATTCTTATGCTAGAATTTTTGTGGTGCCTCTGGAAGGAGAAAGGAAAGTATTGTGTAACAGAGGTGCATCCTACCCCCGGCGCCCAAAGCCCCGTGCTGCCTTTGACTGTCTACCAGGGCTGAGCTTCTGCCCCTGGGTCACCCGTATCTGCTCTTCATCCGGGCTCTCCCATCTAACAGGTGCCGGATTTGCCACTCTTCCAGCCAACCCCCTCTCCAGCCTGTTCGTCTTCAGCTGTTCCTAACTTCAGCAATCACTGATGTCCACTAGAATATCAACTGTTTCTCACTTTTTTTTTCATTTGCTGAGTCTTAACAAGTCTGTCTTCCAAATAACTTGTGTTTTCTCTAATTCTATCTTTACTCTCTCCATTCTTTTCAATCCATCATCTCTCCTTGATCTTTCCACTGATTGTTTCCCTTTGACCCCTAATTTGAAGTTTTTTCATATTGTCATAAACCTATTTTAAAATTTTTAGATTTTGACTTGTCTTTGCATTAAAGCTTTAAAAATCTTGCCATTATTTTTCAAAAGAAAATACCATATATTGGTACTGGCTTCCTTTTCCCTGGAGAATCTCAATCTTGTTCCTATCTGACATCTCCTTCTTCCTCACTATCTATTTTTTTTTTTAAATCTGTGTTAGCCTTGCTTTGTTTCACTGACAACAGAGACATGTGTGTTTTTGTCGAATCTGGCTTCTCTTTCTTACCACAGTTGAGTTTGAACTGCTGATCCGTGTTTAAATCTGGTGTATTTATATTTTCTTATAATATGATCATATGAATTTGGGGGGAGATACTGGGGATTGAACCCAGGCGTGCTTAACCATTCAAACACACGCCCAGCTCTTTTGTACATTTTATTAAGAAACAAGTTCTTGATGAGTTGCTTAGTGCCTCACTAAGTTGCTTAGGCTGGCTTTGAACTTGCAATCCTCCTGCCTCAGCCTCCTGAGCAGATAGTATTACAGGCAGGTGCCACAGCACTGGGTTTCACCATATGAACTTTGCCATGTCAGTAGAATCTCTTCCAAAATTGTTTTTAATGGTTGTTTAGTTCTACTGGTGTATCCCTAATAAGATGAATTTCATTTCCATGTTCTTTTGAAAGCACCATTTTTTGACAGGAATGTGTAAATAATATCTGTTTTGTATGTTTGTAGTGTAAATAAAACACCAATCATTTTAGGCTGCCTTTTTCCCTTGGCTTAGTAATTTTGTTTTCTGTTGTTGAGAGTATGGTTTAAAATATTTTTTCCCCCAAGAATGGGCCCAGGGGCCATCTTCTAGAGCCTTCCTATATAAAAGATTGATTTTCTCTGCTTCTCTCATAAAAAAACTACTTGTCAAGATGAAAGATTGCCACTTTCTCTAAAAATTCACCAGATGTTGTGTTGGTTTCTGTTTTCAACTGTTGCAGACGATAAGTCTGAAATGTTGATTCTATTTCTCTGAAAATAACCTACATTTATCTACCTAGAAGCCCAGAGAAAGTTTTATTTTTAATATGTCCACAAACTGGCCCATTCATTGAATTTCCTTAGAGCATATTGATCTTTTACCTTTCTATTCTCAATCTATCCATTTTCTAAGGTAACCTTCTTCACTGTCAATCTCAATGCTTCTTCCACCATTACAATAATATTTTTTTTCTTGACCACATATCTATTTTTTCTTCTCCAAACTCCTAATTTTTTTGGCACAATTTTCACCACTTTGTGCTTTTATTCTATTCTGGGAGATCATTTTCAGTTTTCCCTGCACAAGATTAATGTACCATGATGCAACGTTGGTTTTGCTGATGCCTGATCTCCTTCACTGTTCATGGTTCTCTCTTCTTCTCCCCGTTTCTTCAATATCCAGCTTTTGCTGACACTCAACACTGAGAGCCTGAAAAGCCACTGGGTTTTCCTCTTCTAGTCCTCTAAGCACAGCTTTCTGTTTGCTCACCGTGGTGACATTGCAGTGGGAGAGTCACAGGGACACAGACTTTAATTATGTGAAAATTTCATATGGGGTCCCCTTGGGGAATAGATTTCCATAATAATTAGTGATGTTTGGGAGATAAGAATTCAAATTCAAATCAGCTTCTTCGTCCATGAGATGCGGTATTGAGGAGGTTTTTGCCAATGATAATGCCTCATAGAAGGTACAAATGAGTTTTTTTAATATTGAGGCAAACAGATTAGAAATTATTAGAAAGGATTCATGAAAAACAAGGGGAAAGGTAGATAAAGCCAGTGAAGAAAACAAACCATTTGTTTGTCTTGTAATTTTGGTGGAGGATATAAGGAGGAAAAGTGTCTGGAAACTCTAACCACTTTCCCTTCTCCCAGCGTGGTGGTTTTCTGACCCTCGTGCCCACTGTGCACAGGTTTCATGATACAGAAGGTGGTCTAATAAAATTTCTACTGATTTCAGTTCTCGTCTCTCCCAATATGTCTAGTAACTATTTGTTTTAAAGAGGTTAAATGGTGTCACTTCAGTGTCCTCCTCTTCCTGAACTCACAGCTTCACCCGCACCTTCTGCAGAAAGACATCTCAGCCCTTCCCTCCTGCTGTTCTGAGGAACTGCTGTTGTTTAATTTTTCCCCCTCCCCTGCCTTCTTGCTCATTTTCTCTTTGTCAACTTCACCAACCGTCTCTCAATCTGAAGTTTCAGGCTCTCTCTGTTGTTCTCCTCAGCTCCCTTAGTGAGTCGTCTTTCCATCCTTTGGCCTCAGTTGTACCCAGGGGATTCACCAACGGGCTCTTCAAAGCGCACAACTCTCTTCTCAAACCATGGCCTCATACACAAAGGTCTACTTGACATCTTTTGTATTTTAAATGCACCACAGGTTTATAGTCTCAAGCTGAAAGCTTCATTATTCCCCCCAAAAAAAAGCAGTTTTCTCTTACTATTTTTTTTTTTATTTCACTAAAAGACTGTCTATTGAGTAAAGAAAGCCAGAAATCCAGATGGCATCCTGATGCAGCCTTTTCTCTCTATTATAGAAAGGCCATAACCAAGTACTGTCCCTTTTCCCCCCTGATAGGGCACAAATTATGCCCCAAGTCCAACTCAACCACCACCTATCTCCAATGGCCAACATGGCTCCCCTTCATATACAGGCTCCCACATTCTAGCTTGTAGCCAGAGTGACCTTTCAAATACACATCTGTCATGCTCTCTGGTTTACCTGTTAAAGATTTTCAGATATTTAGCTTAGAGGATAAGGATAGGGCTCCTTGGTGGCACTCACAAGGCCTATGCCTACCTCCTCAGAGTCATCTGCCGCATCTGCAGGCACCCACAACACTTTCCCTCCCTTCTCCCTACTTGCCTTGCTACCACTTACATGAAGCACTTATGCTGTTTGTTCTCACTTCTTTTTTGTTGTCTTACATGAATCTTCTCTTTCAGAATTCCGATCATTGCTTTCTTGAGAAACCTTGGCAGGATGGGGCCAACATCTCACAAGTCCGTAGCAGTGCATGCATGCCTCTATTTCATAGCACTTTGTCCAGTTGAAATTTCCTGCTTGCTGGTGTGATCATCTCGCGCTCTACATCCTTCCTCCATAAGGTGCAGGACCATGTCGCCATTTTGATCTAACAGCAATCATCTTTATGCCTAAGTCCACAGCAGGAATTCAAAGATGTTTATTGGAAAAATAATTGAATTGAATAATACGACTAAGTGAAACAGCCCATGTTGCTTAACAATCCTCAATGCATGTCTGTGTATGGCAATAAGTTCTCTCATAGTAACCATAGAGCTTCTCATCTCACATTATGGCTGGGGAAACTTATCCATATATTACATTCTAGTGGGGACCAGTCAAAACTGTATTTCTATAGAAGCAGAAAGACTACTGAATGTATTTCTCTGCACTTCTCCCTAAGGAACTAACATTTTAAATAATATCTATCAGGCTTCAGGCATGTTGCTGGACAGTTTTATGTATGTCCTATTACTTATTATTCAACAGCAGTATTAGAATCCTCATTTTATGGTTAATAAAATTGAAACTCAGAACCTCCAAGAGTCTTGACCAAGGGCATGCAGCCTTTTCCAGGAGCACTGCAAGCCATTACCTGGAGCGTGACCTTAGGCTGTTGGGTACAGAGACTGCAGTAAGTCTTGTATTTCTTCTGGGAGATGCCAGTGGCCAATGCACAAGCTATTTTACTGTCACTGAGAACAAGCCTCACGCCAAGTTGGGCTGCTTTCCACTGAGCCAAGATGGGCTAACCCAGCTCTTATTCCGACAGAGGGTACCTCTTCCTTCCTTCACTTTCTAGGTTCCCTCAATATAAAATGGGAGAAAAAAATACATAAATCTCTGAGCATTGATTATGTTGTGATATAATGGTTTTTTGATGCCACCTAACCCCTAGGAAAGCACAAAAAGCTCAACTGGTATAATCCATTAAATGAGTTCCTAAAAGTTATGACATCAGTTCAAAAAAGAAAGGCCCCAAAACCAGAACAGTTGCTTTGGCCAAGGAACACAGCCATGGCAGAGCTCCACCGTCACAACCACATCTGTATCAGGACTTGAGTAGAATAACATCCCTCAGGACCTGTGCTGGTGACAGCCCAGCTATTTCTTTATCTCATGACTTGGGAACAATTCCCAAATGAGGCTCCAGATATTTAAATATGGCACCTGAACCCAATGTGGAAGATGAAACCCTAAGGCATAAACCTGTGGGTCATTCATAATCAGGAACTGACAGTATATTACCAATTTGCTTAGAAATTGATTTCTTTTTCATATGTAGAAGGAGAAGTGAATATAAGATCTGACATCTGTTTAGCTTTGTTTCACCTGTATGCCTTATCACAAAGTATGTGGCATAAGTGACCAATCATTGAAAATCAAGAAGCAATGATTCCCAGTTCCTCAGGGATTAGGATGGGGGATAGCTCTTGAATATATGGAGTCCCTCTCCCATCCTTTTCTTTGACATGCAATTAGTAGTCTGTGCAGTTCAAAATCACAATAGCAGTAATAATGTTATATTGATATCAACATAACTAAGAACGGTTAAATCCTGACGGTGTGCTGGGTTGCACTTTATCTCATTTGATCCTCCACACCCACTTGAACTTGATAGAACTACAGTAGCCTTCCTTTATCTGTGATTGTGCTTTCTTATTTTTTCAGTTACCTGTGATCAACAACAGTTTAAAAATATTAAATGGGAAATCCCAGATTTTAAAAAAAAATCTCCTAAGTTTCAAGTAACTTTCCTTATATATATATTGCTATAATTATTCTATTTTATTATTGGTTTTGTTGTTGATCACTATGGCTAATTTATAAATTGTTGCTACTACGGCTAATTTATAAATTGAATTTTATCATAGGTATGCATGCATATGAAAAATATCTATATAACATTTGATATTATCTGTGGTTTTCGTCATGTATTTGGAATCTTAGAAAGTATCCCGCATGCATAAGGGCACTACTCTATTTTCAGTTTGCAGATGAAGAAACTTTAGTTATAAAAAGAAACTGGTTTGCCTGTGGTCTCCCAGCCACCGCCAGAGCCGGGACTTCCTCCCTATATCAGTACAGAGATAGGGGTCTCAGTTTTCTCTTCTTGAAAATTAATGTATATCAAATAATTTATGGCTTGGCAAAATGAAAAAGACACCCATTTCGCCTGAGATCTGCACAAAGAGCTCTATGATTTCTATTTCTATTTGAGAGGAAATTTGCTGCCCCAAACCTCCATGAGCTCCTTCTGGGGTTCTTCTAGCTGAAGAAGAATATTAAGCACCTGATTGGACATGACACAGCCGGAGGGCTGAGATGGACATAAATTAACACCTTTCTTTATGCTTATCCATAAATGGGTGTTCTCCTGCCCAGGGGTCCTTGTTTGTTATCCTGAGTTGTGCTTTAGAGACATCAGGACCCTCAGAGGTCCTTTCCCTACCTTATCAGAATGTATCAAACACCTATTTGTTACGTTGTCACTTAGCAGCTGGACAGGGGAAAAGAAGCCTCCAGTAGCCACTTGGCATGTATTTATTGAAAGGTTTCTTTGTGTTCAGGCCTGTTAAGTTGCATCACCTATGATCCACCAGGGGCAAGTTTATCCGGGTCACAGAATCTCACATTATAATCTCCCTTCCCTTCCTTGTCTGCATGTCATTTGATGAGACCTCCACCCAGCACTTTAGGCTTTCAGGATCTTGATATTCTCAAGAAAATCCAGTTCTATCATCTTTTGTACAGCCTCTCCTATGATGACACCTCAAGCTGAGTCAAGACCCGGACCTGTTTAGCTTCTGAAATCCTGAATTTTAATTTTAAACTCTTGGCTCAATCTCTGTGACTTAACAACTTTATTTATTAATCTATTTATTTATTTATTATTTATTGCTTTCCTCAACCCATTACTTCTGTTCTTTGACTCAAATAGTTGTTAATCTCCTCTATCCTTCTACTTCTGCCTTTTATCTCACATAATTCCATGACCAAACTGAATTTTGTCTTTATTTTTTTTATTGGTTATTCAAAACATTACAAAGATTGCAGAATCACATCGGTTAAACATCCACATTTTTACATAATGCCATAATAGTAACTGTTGTATTCTGCTACCTTTCCTATCCTCTACTATCCCCCCTCCCCTCCCCTCCCATCTTCTCTCTCTACCCCATCTATTGTAATTCATTTCTCTCCTTATTTTTCCCATTCCCCTCACAACCTCTTATATATAATTTTGTATAACAATGAGGGTCTCCTTCCATTTCCATGCAATTTCCCTTTTCTTTCCCTTTCCCTCCCACCTCATGACTCTGTTTAATGTTAATCTTTTCCTCCTGCTCTTCCTCCCTGCTCTGTTCATAGTTGCTCTCATTATATCAAAGAAGACATTTGGCATTTGTTTTTTAGGGATTGGCTAGCTTCACTTAGCTTAATCTGCTCTAATGCCATCCATTTCCCTGCAAATTCCATGATTTTGTCATTTCTTAGTGCTGCATAGTACTCCATTGTGTATAAAAGCCACATTTTTTTTATCCATTCATCTATTGAGGGGCATCGGGTTTGGTTCCACAGTCTAGCTATTGTGAATTGTGCTTCTATGAACATCGATGTGGCAGTATCCCTGTAGTATGCTCTTTTAAGGTCTTCAGGGAATAGTCCAAGAAGGGCAATAGCTGGGTCAAATGGTGGTTCCATTCCCAAATTTCCTAGGAATCTCCATACTGCTTTCCATATTGGTCGCACCAATTTGCAGTCCCACCAGCAATGTACAAGAGTACCCTTTTCCCCACATCCTCTCCAGCAGTTGTTGTTGTTTGACTTCATAATGGCTGCCAATCTTACTGGAGTGAGATGGTATCTTAGGGTGGTTTTGATTTGCATTTCTCTGACTGCTAGAGATGGTGAGCATTTTTTCATGTACTTGTTGATTGATTGTATGTCCTCCTCTGAGGAGGGTCTGTTCAGGTCTTTGGCCCTGTTCATGGATAGGCAGAACTAACCTCATCAAAATGGCGATATTACCAAAAGTTCTCTATAGGTTCAATGCAATGCCAATCAAAATCCCAACGGCATTTCTTGTAGAAATAGATAAAGCAATCATGAAATTCATATGGAAAAATAAAAGACCCAAAATAGCAAAAGCAATTCTAAGCAGGAAGTGTGAATCAGGAGGTGTAGCGATACCAGATTTCAAACTGTACTACAAAGCAATAGTAACAAAAACAGCATGGTACTGGTACCAAAACAGGTGGGTGGACCAATGGTATAGAACAGAGGACACAGAAACCAATCCACAAAATTACAACTATCTTATATTCGATAAAGGGGCTAAAAGCATGCAAATGGTGCTGGGAAAACTGGAAATCCATATGCAACAAAATGAAACTGAATCCCCTCCTCTCGCCGTGCACAAAAGTCAACTCAAAATGAATTTTGTCTTTAATAATTTAATTTTCTCTTTTTAAAAATAGGTAGCCTCAAATTCAACCCACCCTGTCTTGTACTACACATTCCCAACAATATCCCAAGTCATCATTTTCCTTATAATGCTTCTTCTTCTTTTTACAACTTGGTCAAATGAAGGAAATGCTAAGAGAAGCAGAGAGCATTCTGGAGAAAGTGACGGCATGATCAAGGGCACCAGCTGGGCCCTCCCTTGCACCACCTGTACTACCGGTCATCTCTCTTGTTCGTGGTCAAGTTCTGCTCCCCAAGACCTTTCCAGATCATCACCATTTTCTTGAGTCTTGACTCAGTAAACAACCACTGACCCCATATAAAATGATTTTGTCCTCAGAACCATTGAGTATCCTCTGCCTCCTGACCCTCAAACACCCACTAAGTACACAGTCACCTGTCTTTTCCATCTTCACTTCCTTCCCTGTAGCTCATGCATGGAGATCCTTTCCCTGGTGCAGCACTGACCCCTCTTGTGGGCTGCTCATCACACTTACTCTTATTTCCTCCAAGCCCTTCCTTCATTGATGCTGTTATCAACAGCTAGGGCTTTTTGTGCCATCCATAGATTACCTTCCAGTTGATCTAGAGAATCCTCACCATGAGAAACTTAATCTCTTATTCTCTTGAACAGATTCCCACTCCTCCTAGTCTTCTGTATTTACATTCATAAAATACAGTCTCCTTATCTCATCCCTAAACTTCTGGGTTGTGCATCAGACTTGCCTGAGAGCCTGCTCCATGTACTTTTATCCATTAGCAAAATCTTACTTGGGTGATAGTTTCTTTAGGCCTGTTTGTGTAAAAACAACCAAGGAGTGAAAGATCAGCATCTCTTTCTTTGAGAAATTCCTATGACAGTTGGCTATTGCTTTATAGTGAACAACCCAATCTTGAGTCACTTGAGTATTTATTTAACTTACACTTCTTCAGATGGGCAATATTGGATGGAGGCAACTAGGCAGTCCTTCTGCTCTTTCATGCAACTGTGGTCAGTTATGGGTATGCTCAAAGGTTTTGCTGATCATCTCTGGAGCTTTCCACATGTCTCCCTGGGGTAGTTATACTGACTCACCTCTAATCTGCATGCCTCATTCTGCAGCAGGCTGTCTGGAGGTAATTCATATGACATCTGAAAGGTTTCTAATTAAGAGAATGGAAGTGTGCAAAGCCTTTGAGATTTGTCACAAGGTCATTCCAACAGATTCCATTAGTTAAAATGAATCACAAGGTCAAGAGAGCTGGGGATAGGTTTCACCTTTTGGTAGGAGCTACTAAACCTCTTGGCAAGGATGTAGATTCAAGGAACAGGGGAGATCCATCAGGCTTTTTTTTTTTTGCAACATCTCAACCACATCTTTAGTTTTTACTAATAGTTTCTTTGTACAAACCTCACTTAGTTTTGAGAGGGAACCATGATGAGAGGAGGCAAAGTATCATGCTCTTCTCCCTAGAAGATGTCTCTTGGGTCTTCCTCCCCCTCCTTGCATTTCTGTGAGTTAAGCCAAAGGTCAGGTGATATGAGCAAGGTAGAATTGCACCTTTCAGTAACCTCTGCAACTCGAAATTTACCTCTAGCTTTGAATTCCACGTATGCAGACTGAGTAATCTATGATGTGCCAGAACCAGAGTGCTGGGCAAGTGTGTTGAAATGGCAAGCCAGAGAATGGCTAGACAAGGCTTCACTGAGAAGGTCAGAGCCATTTGCAACTGAAGGAAGTGAGAGAGCTAGTTGTGGAGATGCCTGGCTGTCTGTGGTGTTCTAGAAAGAAGGCTAGGAGGTAGGAGACTGCCCAGCATGTGAGGGGTGAGCAGGAAGGCTGAAATGGTGGGAGTTTAGTGAGCAAGGGAAAGACAAGTGGTGAACTAGGTCAGAAACCAGAGCAGGGAAACAGGAAAGAGTCCATAGGGGAAGGATCAGCAAACATTCTGCACCACGTGAGTTCGGCTCTGGGACAATGATGTGATGGAGGAGATGTGACACCCAAGCTCACTTGGGCTCTTTATATCAAAAGTCTGATACTCAGCTTTGCTATCTAAATTCTGCACCTCGATATGGCAGCTGAGAAAGCAAGTGCCTAATTGCATCTGCTCCACTCTGCTGTGAGAACTACATATAATCATTTCTGTTCAGTGATGTCACCGGAATTTCTAACGGACATAGATGACTTTGAATAAATACAATTCATGGATGATTTTTCTCTGTGTTATTTTTCTTTTCCAGGGGAGGCATTCTCTGATCTGAATGGGGAGGGTATTTCTGTTTTTCTACAGCCACCCTAGCGTCAGCAATGTCCTTAGTTCACCCTGACTGGAGGATTATCGCTTGCTAATTCGAAACTTTTTCAGACTTGCTGGGAGGAAGGATCAAGCAGTATCACAGGCTGGGCTGGGAGACTGCAGGGAGGATATCCTGATGTGGATTACTCATGAGGTGCCACCTAATCAGGGTCTGCAGACAGAGATACCAAGTGCTAGAAGCCAGCTCAATTACAGAGTTGTGCAGTGAGACAGGCTCTGCTCAGGACAGCCAGAGCTGCTCTGCTCCTGGAAGCAGGGGATTCCTGGGCCCACTGGTCACCCATTCAGGGGCCTGGAAAGGGGTTGTTCAGGATTGGGGAGGCAATTTGGGAAGTGGGAGCAGGAAGTGGATTTTCTTTTTAATGGGAAAAAAATAACTTGCTGAGCTCTTAATTTGAAAATGGAAACTTTCCCAAGCTTTCTAATGGTGCAGTGAAGTAGGAAAACGATGTTGTGAACAAAATTGCATGTCCCTGCTTTTCCCTTGTCTCTTTTAGGAAGTTCCAGAGGCGTGAACAGGTCAGTAGAGTGTGACTTTAATTTTATAACTTCAGTACTATATTCCTTTCTGATTTTCAAGGCTGTGCATGCTCCAGTAAAATTCAGAATCATAAAAGAAAATGAAATTTGCTCTCTTATCACGGAACCTGTACCCTGCCACTGTGAATATTTTGGCGTTTCTGTTTCAACTTATTTTGCATGCATAATTGGTGGACCCCAAATTTGTGAATAAAGTTTCTGGTGGTTTTCCACAGTCACATTTCTGGGAAGACACACATTTCACAGAGCTCTCCTCATAACAAATTTAGTCACCTGTTTGTTTCATTGAATTTTTATATTTTATTGGATAATGACTTTTTTTCCAAAGAAATAGAGTCATTGTTTCAAGAGTTGCTTCCTTGCACAAGAAATTGACAACAACAAAACTTTGGGATAATGTATCAGAAATGTCAGCCAGGCTTAGTAAAATCATTGCAAAACACATTATTGTAAGTATTTTTAGCAACATTATATACTAGTACATGACATGGTCCTGAATTTCACACAGATGCAAACATCTATCATCATTTGTACACATGTGTAAACACACACACAGAGATATGAATAGCTAGAATTAATCACATATATGCAATTTTGTATCAGTGTCCCCTTTGCTATCACAACTGCAAATTGGCCATTGTGTCACTAAGCCATTACTCACTTACGTTAAGCCTCCATTGCCAAGTATTTCAAGGGCTTCAGATTTCAGTCACTGTATGTAGTGTTGTGATTTATATTGTTGCAAATAAATATTCACTGTGTCTTTAGTATTTTACTTAGCATGGAGACCTACTAATAAAATTGACATCTAAAAATGTAGAACTATTTCTAAAACACACTTAGATGTAAAGATAGATTGTTAGATAGATATGGATATGTTTGGACGGAGATAAAGAGACATGGAGATAGAGTCACAGAGAGAGATATCCATAGACAGTCTAATTACTTTTAAGAGCAGTTTTAAGAGCATGTCTGCAAACCCCCACTGGGTTCATTGTGGACCTGTTCTAGGTCCCATCCCCACCAACCCCAGTATGTGCCAGTGATTTCTTAAACTGCTATGAGAACTTGACAGGGAAAAGTCATTTCATCTTTCTTTTAGATTTATTTTTGTCACACTGGAAAATTTGAATTTTATTATCCTTATGTTTATTAGCTATTTTTTTCTACAATGATCTGTTCAAGTCTTTTCACCATCGATATTCTTGAGTTTGAGTGCTTCTCTAATTGATTTGTATGAGCCATTTGAACACTAGTGATATTTTTTTGTGTGCTTTTATGGCATATACTCTATGAGGTTGTTTCATTCTTAATTTTTCACATGGCATTGTTGACATTTAAAATATGCATTCGTGCAAATCTCTCACAAGTCCATTCTGTAACTTCTCTTAGGATTTTCAAGACACTTTAATCTGTAGAACACTGAAGACCTTGCCTCTATATTTAAATACTTTTATGCTATATGTTTGGCATATGAAGGTGGGGTAGGGGCTCAGGAGAAAGGGCTGAAGAGGCATCTACAAACCTACGTGTAAGGTGGAGTTCAGCAATTATTAAAGAAGAGTGAGTGATTAATGTGGGCTCCCTTTCTTGGAGGAAGAGGTGATCCTTGGTCGTAATGCTCACTGCTCTAAACTCATTCCCTACCATCTTACTCCTGGACCATTGCCCCCACTTCCTAATTTCCCCTCTTCCAGTCATCTCCCACTACACTCCCTCCTGCACATTAAAATCAAGGTAAACTTTTTCAAAGAATTATCTGATCTCCTCCTTCTTCATTTAAGTTCCTCCCCATCAGTTTTAAAGAGCGAAATAGTGGTAGAGCCTCATGGGTCCTGATGCCTGGTTCTTGCCTACCATGCCCATCTCTCCCATCTCCCCTGTACACACTTATGCTATCAAGCTATTTAAGATGCAGGGACTTTGCTAAGGATGTTCCTTCTATGTTAAATTCTCCTTATTCTCTTAGACCAAGCCAGGCAGCATTGCTCCTGGGAAGCAATTCCTTAAACACCTGCTAAGTGCCCCTCTTCTTGTGTGTAGAACTCCAGGTGGAATTGATTCTTTTTTACGTTTTTATTGGTGCACTTAGCTATACTTAATTGTGTGGTTTATTTTGACATGCTCACAGATGCATATAACATAATTTGCTCCATTTCAATTCCCAGTCTTTTCCTTTCTTTTCTCTCCTTTCTCCCCCTGTTCTATTAGTCTTCCTTCTATTTATTTATTTTCTTAATTGATGCATTATAGTTATTCATGAAAGTGGAATTCACTGTGCATTTTCACACATGCACATAGCATAGGTGGTCAATTTTATTCTGCAGTTCCTTCTATTTCCCATTTCTCCTCACTTCCCCTCTACTCCATTTTTCTACTTCACTGTTATCCCTTCTATTTTTTGTGTAACCACCTTTTTATTTCTTATTTATCTCTATCTTCTGTTTGACTATTGACTTTCTGATTCTGGTTTATTTTACTTAGCATGATGTTTTCTAGTTCTATGTCCTTACCAGCAGATGACATAATTTCATTTTTCATTAAGGCTGAGTAAAACTTCACTGTGTATATACTCCACATTTTTTTTACTCACTCATCTGGTGACAGGCATGTGGGCCGATTCCATAATTTGGCTCTCATACATTTCACTGCTATAAACACCAATGTGGCTGTATCACTACAGCGTGCTTATTTTAGTTCTTTTGGATAAATGTTAAGGAGTAGGTTCACTGGGTGATATGGAGGTTCCATTCCTAGTCTTTTGAGGAATCTCCATTCTACTTTCCAGAGTGGTTGTACACTGAAGCTCCGTGGACCATTCCTGAGTATACCTTTTCCTGCACATTCTTGCCCACAATTATTTATGGTTTTGATGATTGCCATTCTAATTGGACTGTGATGAAATCCCAGCATAGTTTTGAATTGTGTTTTCCTGATTACTAAGGATGTTGAGCATTTTCTCTTATTATATATTGGTCATTTGTTTTTCTTCTTTTGAGAGATGTCTGTTTAGATCTTTTTCCCATTTACTGATTGGTTTATTTACTTATTTTGTTTATTTGTTTTTATTGTTGATGTTGCCTTTAGTGTTACATTTTCAGTTCGTTATATACTCTGGATATTAATCTCCTGTCCAAAGCCCAGCTGGCAAAAATCTTTTCCCATTCTGTAGGTTGTCTTCATGTTCTTAATTGTTTCCTTTGCTGTGCAGGAGTTTTTTGGTTTGATGCCTTCTTACTTGTTGATTCTTAGTTTTATTTCTTGAGCTCTTGGAGACTTATTAAAGAAGTTGATGCCTGCACCAATATATTTGAATATTGACCCTAGGTTTTCTTCCAGCAGTTGCAAAGCTTCTGGTCTAATTCCTAAGTCATTGATCCACTTTGACTTAATTTTCATGTAGGGTGAAAGAGATCTGGTTTTATTCTTCTATACACAGATATTCAGTTTCCTCAATATCATTTGTGAAAAAAGCTATCTTTTCTCCAATATATATTTTTGGTATCTCTGTCAAGGGTCTTGATGCATTTGACTATGTCTAAGACACATCTGTGATGTGTCTCTGTCTCCTCTTCTATGAATGTGTCTCTTTTATGACAAAACCCTGCTGTTTTAGTTATTATTGCTCTGTAGTATAATTTGAGATCAGGTATTGCAATGCCCCGAGAACTGCTTTCATTGCTTAATATTTTCTTGCTTTGGCTAGTCTGTGTCTTTTATTCTTTCATAGAAATTCTAGGACTTTTTTCCAGTTCTGTGAAAAACTGTTTCTTAAGACATATTATACTGAAATTCAATGGCATGCATATATCCCCACAAATATCTCAACATCACTTTTTTCCTCTTTAGTACCTCTAGTGCCTAATGTAGTCACAACTCACTTTAGGTGCTCAATATTATGCAATTCTTAAAGGTTGCCATTCACTTAATAACTATCAGAAGCCACATCAAAACCCTCAATAACCATTTTCTAACTTAACCTTAACCTATTGTTTTATCTTCAGTGAAAAAAAGATTCTAAATCCCTACTGTAACTTCCTCTTTGGACAGAAGTGAAACTCAAAGCAGTGAATGTGAATAATTTTGTAAACCATGATGAATTCTATATGTGTGTTTGCATGTGAGTGAGATGCTTCATGGGTCCTTTCTGAAAGGCATTGGAAAAGCAGAGACAAGTCAGTCAAGGTTTCCGTGTCCCCATGTCAACATCAACTAGAGCAACACCAATGTAACTATGCGATATATTGGAGTTCATATATATGACTTTTGTTTAATTTAATATTTGTAAACTGTCCATTGTTCTAAAGTCCTCATATCACATATGCAGAAATTAGAGCCCAGAGGGTGGGGGATATAGGTCAGTTGGTAGAGTGCTTGCCTTACATGCATAAGGCCCTGGGTTCAATCCCCAGCACTGTTAAAAATAAAAAAAAGAAAGAAAGAAAAAAAGAGAGTGAGAGAGAGATTAGAGCCCAGAGAAGTCAGTAAACACACTCAAAATCACAGTCTACCAGCATCACTCCCAGGCCAGTTCTCTTTCCCCTCCGTGACAGCTTACCTCAGGATACTGCCTGCTCTTCAGCTCAGGGTATTTTCCATGCTCGCCTCTCTGGTGGAACAGTCTTGCAGCCCAAGTCCATGCTGCCAGCATCTGAAAGCAGGGTGGATTCTGCTCAGTGCCAATTCTTTTGTGTACTTATGTATTTCAGAGCAACCGTGAGCACAGTCCCAATGCTTCTCATTCCACCATCCACACTTTCAAAGACTCCCATTCTTCCTGAGATATTCCAGGCACATGCTTCTTGGCCTCCAGGCTATCAAATCTGCTCACTACCAAGGGTTTTAACAAGAGCAATTTCTTCCAGTTTGGTGGCTTGTTAATCAGCATATTTTCATGAATTGCTCACTAAGAGCTTGAGTCTAAAAGATGATGGGATTACCACATACAGTGTTCTGGAACTGTAGGAGATTGGTTTGCTGGATAAATGGGAAACATGCCATGATTTGGAAGTTAGGGCAATGAATCAATGCTAGCTGAGCATCTCTGATGTGCCAAGCCTGTTGGAGGTGTCGAGATCACAAAGCATATTTGGTATTGCTGCTGACCATCAGAAACTCTCAGCCCAGTAGGAGCAAGGCACAGGCATAAACACAAACAACCCAGAGCATAGCATGCAATTAAAGAGGAAATACAAAGTGAGAGAATGAGGCCATTCCCCTGCACATTGTCAGGTCAGATTGACAATAAAGATGGAGAATTAATTTCAAACATGAACACGTATTTTATTGGATACAAGGTAGAATGTCATTCCATCTACAGAAAATGACTTTCCAAAGACATGAGAATTCCTTTTCCAGGTGCTATTCTTTTTCAAATAACAAACTAGGTTTCAGAAATTGGGTTTGTATCCAGGAACTAAAATCAGCCTGCTGTCCTACAAAGTAAGGGTCAGTGAGGAGTAAGTCAACAATCAAAACTTTGTGTCACGTTTTTTTTTCCCACTCATCCATCGATGGGAACTAGAGGGTATTATGTTAGTGGAAATAAGGTAGATGCAAAAGATGAAGTCCACTGTGTTAAAATAGAGCCAATCAGAATGTCTGATAGTGATTGCAGAGGCTGGTGGATAGGGAGGTGAGATAACAGGTGTCCAAACACAATGCTGTAAGTGTAATGACTTCTAGTGTCCTGCAGAACAGTAGGTGACTGCTGATCAGAGAAACCTAATGCAAACTTTATAAATAACTAGGAAAAGGAGCTCAAAGTCTCCAAACAAAGAGCAGTGATAAAGTGATGGAAAGGGTACATATGGTTATACATGTATTGGAATATCATATTGTACCCTATAAGTATGCACAATGATTATGTGTTAATCAATCAAAAAAAAAGTAAAGAGATGGATGTTAACTACCCTGATTTGATCATTACATTCTATATTAATGGATTGACAATTTATGGGCCCCATAGATTGATAAATCAAAATAGCAATCAATAAAAACAATGAAATGCAAGCTGTGTTAGTATACAGAAAAAGGAAGAAAAGTCATTTAAGTTTTTAAAATAAGAGTCTTGCTAAAGTGTGAAAGTCGTGGCAGGCAAGGTGACAAGGTGTCTGGAGAGGTGGCCAGTGACCAGAACACAGATCTGCTACATCACATCTTGCAAGGAGGCCAGAGGACACCATGGTGATGACAGTGTGGACCTCCTGAGGGCCTCTCAGCTGGACAGTGTTACACCGTTTTCCTGTGGAGAACTTTATCTAAAATAAGGAAGACAGGATTAGAAGTTTTATGGGAAATTGTGTTGGGCTTCTGGCCACAATCAATTCTGGCCTTCAATTATGGGGCAAGACAGAAAGTAAATTAAAATCTTTGAAAATATCAAAGAAAAAAACAAATAAATCCACCCTAAAACAAAATGCCTTTTGTGTACTTTGCGCTACTGCAACTGGATTCCAGAGACCGGATAATTTATAATAAACAGAAATTTACATAGGGTCTGAGAAATCCAAGACAAAAGCCCTGGAATCCGCAAGGGACTTTCGTGCTGTGGCATCACATGGTGGAAGGCAACAGGGCCTGAGAGGGCAGGAGTGTCAGGCCTGCCCTGTATGAGGCCACATTCCACCCATGCAGGTAGAACCTGCGTAGCCTGATCACTTCTGAAACACCCCACGTCTTCATACTGTGACAACAGCAATGGAGTTTCAACGTGAGTTTTGGAGAGGACAAACATTCAAATCACACTATACAACAAGAAACAATGAAAACAATCGCAAAAGACATGAGGAGCTTAAAGCCATCAGGCGTCAAATCACATCTATAAACTTCACATAGTGAAACTTTCTCGTAATGAATTCTATAAACTCGGTGGGACCTCTCCCCCTCTCCTCCTCCCCCCTTGTTAAACAGGAGATTGGAGTTTTACAGGCTGTGCAGTAAATGTGAGTCCTCGCAGTCCTCTTGGTACTTGCCCAAGAGTTTCAGCTGTCATTACTTCACAGTTAATAGATGAAGTTGGGCAGGAGAGGGAAAGAGAGGGAAGGATTTGATTTACGATTGCCCTTGTCCCAAAGTGTCCTTGACAATCTGTTTAGGATGCTCCTCAAATCGCCACAGAAACATCTGCCAAACACTCTACTTCAGGGCAAAAACTCAGTTGGTTTTATGTGCTGCTGGATCAATGGCCTATTTCTCCAGACTGTAAAGTGGGTTTAGAGTTTGTTGGAAACTTAAGAAAGAAAAATAAGAAGCTCATTTGATGGATGGTTGCATAAAAGCCAACACCTGCTACTTGGATAATTTTTTTTTTTAATGCCTGGTTAAGGGAAAATGTCAAGGGCTTTTCAAATTTGCATCAATTTAAATAAAGCCATTGTTCTATACTGTGCAAAAAAGTCAAAACACTTTGGGGAAAGTTAGAACATTTTTTTTTCTTTGCAGAGATTGGCATGAAAGCAAAACCTCAGAGATCTTAATCTGAACTAATCTTGTGAGAATTGCCCAAGCCCAAATTTGCCAATTAAAATCATGTTTCCAGAAGATAAAGCATTAGCTGAATTAGAGTATATAATTTGATAGATAAGGGGTGTTTCTTGCATTCATAAATATTTTATCAGAAGGTAAAAACATGCAAGCTTATACTCCTGATAAAACTATGAATATCAAGAAAAAGTGATTTAATGTGATTTTCAAGATAAATCATTTTCATCTAAAAATCCATGTTCTCTGATATGTGTTCTAGTGAAAAGAAAGCTATATGTCTTCAAACAAAATACAAGTTTTCAAAAAAAGAACAATATGCTTACAAATGGATTTAACATGAAAAGTTAAATTGGAAAATAAATGTGGCATGTATTTTTTCCTCTAAGATACAAATTTAAAACCTGACCAAAAGCTTTCTCAAGAATCTCTAACTACCATTGCTTTGATCATGATGGTTCCAGCAGATTTATAATGTCTGGAGTACTCAAAGATAAGCATCAAGATGCATGGCCAAGAGTTCCACAAACAATTCACTCCAAACTTTATGAAGGTTTGAATGATGTGGACAGCACTGAGGTGCTCAGATTGATAAGTGTGATCTCAAGTGGGCAACAAGATTTTTTAAAGGTGTAAGACTCTTTCTTAGTTTGGGAATAAGTCTATATTACTCAAAAAATATTTTTTTTCTCATCATAAGTCACTAAATTTGCACCCTCATAGTCCTACTAGTTAATAATAGAATCATTAATATGAATGGATTCACTTTAAAATTACTCATCAAAATGATTAAGAGAAAGACTGATAAGGTTTTACAAAAACTCTTTGGTAGGCTACCTGGTTATCTAACCCTAAGGATGTGGGGTTTAATGAAATCATCCAAACCCACAGTGCTGGCCTGTGGAGCACCCACAGGAGGACCAGATACCAAAATGCTTAGCGGGACAGCTGGGTAGTGTTTTGCAAGGCAGAGGGTAGGAATGGAAGAACTGATTCCTTTTCCTGCAGAACCCAGGCATGCTCTTCTCCTCCAACCCTGGAATGACAGACCACCAAAGGGCCTAAGGAACATAGTCAGCAGTCCAAGGCCACTTGGTGCTGGGCCCAAGGGACACCTTTCCTATCCCAAAACATTACTAACAATAAAATTATCTAGTGTTTTCAGGTGCTAGGCACTATGCCAAAGTCAGTGATCTGATCATCCTCCTTGTGTGCACTAGAATCCTGAGAAGTAGGTATCAGCAGGAGCTCCCTTACAATACAGGCACCTGAGGCACAGAGTAAAGTAACTAGCCCTGATATGTGACAGAGCCAGAATTTTAACAGGCAGCATGACTTCTCAGTCCTCATTTTTAATCACCATAACCTATTGGCTTTCTAACTTATATTATGATGTGAACTGATGTTTTGATTAGCATCTCTGAAGGCCAGAGCCAAGAGTGGCTTTTTAAATTGTGTGCTATTTTTCTTTTCTTTCTTCAAAACTTAAGCCTATTTTCTTGTATGCAGAATTCACAATTGCATGAGATACTAGATTCAACCAGTATGTATAATATCTACTCTGTCTTCCCTGATCAAAGTACTGAATATCAGGAAGAGCTATCACCTTTTACTTCTAACTTTAGTTTTGTTCCTGAAGTGGTCGCTTGTTTCAGGTCTGATTTTCCTGTTCAACTGCAGTGTGATCCCTCTGTAGTGTGAGCCCTCTGCAGTGTGATCCCTCTGTAGTGTGAGCCCTCTGTGTGCCCTGTATCTCCATCACTCTGATTGTGCTTCCTATTAGTTTGCTTATCCTTCACCCTGTTTTTTTTTTTTTTATCATCTGTCCTCAACATCAAACACAGTGCTTGGCTTATGAAACCAATTTTAATTTTAACTAAGTTAAAGAATTGAAGACTCTCAGTATATGGGATGATGAATTTGCATTAACTGTCTTGGGGGGATATTATAAAATTTGAGACAAGGCATTGGAAAGTGTGCAGAATTAAAATGTTGTACAAAACAAGAGATTGTTTCTCATAAGATTATCTGTGATCTTTTCCATTTGTAAGTGAACTTATGAATCACATTCAAGGAAAGTGAAAATGATCCTGATAAAATTTTCTAAAGTTATCTAAAAAGCTTGATTACTCTATCCTTCATTTCAGTAAATTCTATCCTGTTTATTAAAGTAAGAAATAAGGAACTTTTGGTTTCAGAGATGCTAGATGAAGCAAAATTTACAGACTGAAATAGAGATCTCCAAATCATTTTGAAGAAAGACTCAGAGCTAGGAATATGAATCACTTGCTATACCCAAAGCTCTGTTTTAAGTACTTAAGTGTGAAATCTCACTGTGGCCACTTAGTAATCATGGAGACAAAATATTTCAATTTTACATGGAGGAAAGGGAGGCTTAGAGGTGATAGCTCATAGAAGTCCACACATCTAAGAGTTAGGATAATCAGGATTTTACCCATATTTGTATGAACCTAAAACCTTGGCACTTTCTACATTGTCATCTGACTTACTAGCCCCAGCAAATCACCCTCATGCCACTCCCACCTGCCATAAAGAAAGAAGGTGTGGTCTGCAGGTTAGGGGAACAAGTAGGTGAAGCTTAGTACATCAGCTAGTGAATAAAGGGGAGTTCTATGTGGGCATTAGGGTACCTCGTAGTACAGCTGACAGGACAAGAAAGAAATGGACCATGATAAAATTCTAGGATCAGGGACTTAAATGCTATTAGAGCAGTTTTTTATTTCCTGGGTCTTCTGCTTATTCTCTCATTGCCACCTCCATTCCATCTCATGACAGGACCATAGACAGCTCCTGAGCACTGAGTTCTTTGTCCTCCTGTGGTAACCATCCTGACACAATCTCAGATGCAAATCATTGGGAAGAACCTTAATGAGCTGAGTTGGGCCCCATGTCTGCCTCTGCACCAATAAACTGAAGCTGAGGAAACAGAACAGAAGAGACATTCTGCTGTGTAGAAGGAAAACTTAGAGATCACTGGACATGTGACCTCCACACTCCAGGACCTTGGTGTATCAGGACTGAATAGTGCCAGGGATGTCTATGAGGCATATTTGGAGAGAATTCCCAGATAAAAAATATGTTGAGGTCCCAAATACCTCAAGAGTCATTTCTTTCTCCTTTACGTGTGGTCTATATCAAATCATTTAAGCTTTTGAAAAATCTGGCTTCACTAGCATTTTTCTGAAGCCTGTAGGTAAAAGTGAATTTTACATTTGTGAAATTATCATTATATTCAGGGATGCCTGGTTTAAGCTCATTGAAGAAATATCAACTGTGCATCATTTGTTACAGATGCACATTTCATATCACTGGATCAAAATGTTTAAGTGGTGTCTGGAACTTGGAGTTTACTAAGGAGCTTGCATAATTTTCGTGAATAGCAAAGTTGAACAAACTTTGGTCTAGTGGGTGACTGTCAAACATACCCTTGGCCCTGGCATTCCTTGTTGGTGATGTATACCCTGGTGCTGATGTGGGACAGATGAGGCTGGGCATTCCTGGAATTTTCAGGAAGCGGGTTTATTTAGCTGTAGCAGTCCAGAGGGGCTCATGCCTGAAAATCTCTGGACCCCAAGTCTGGAAATTCTCAAAACTTTATACTCAGTGGGGTGATTACATGTTAGTGGTGGGTACATATTACTTACTCTTTGTCCCTATTGTTAGGCTCCACAGAGGTTTGACAAATTTTTCCAAGAAAACAGAGATAGTATCTTTTGCATAGCAACAAGCTCTCTTTGAAAAAGACTCTATCACACCTTTGTAGGCAAACCCGGCAGAGGAATCTTCAAACCACAATGTTCTCTACAGACTTCCTGCTGGTACTCTTGGTAAAATCTCAGTGACAAAAATGGGGAGGACTTTTGGAAAAGCTTAATTATGGCAAGGGTCTTTTGGCTGGGGGTACCCGGTCTGCTTCAGTGCAACTTTTATTGGAAGTAAATTTGCTGTATGTGAAGGAGCCTTAAAATATTACAATCCTTACTCCTATTAAATTCACTTCTGAAAATCCTTCTCCTAAGGAAATGTTGTGAAATATAGAACAATGAAGCAGTGAGTATAGAGTATAACACATAATTCTATTATTTTCTCTACTCTTATTATATCCTAAAGACATCAAGGTAATAGTTATGTAAATTTTGGTAGTCTTCTTCAATGTAAAGTTACGTTATTCAGACATTATACATTATAGCTGTTTATAAAGAGTATATAGTAAGTTGACAAAATGCTTTTTATGGTTTGAATATGAGGTGTCCCCTAAAACAACACAGCAAGGTGCAGAAGTGAAATGATCAGATGAGGTCTGTAACATAATCAGTGGACTTATTCATTTGATTGGTTAATAATTTGAATGGATTAACTAGATAATAACTGTAGGCAGGTGGGGTTGTGGCTGGAGGAGGTAAGGTAGCAGGGGACCTGCCTTTGGGGTTTATATATTTCTTTGGCTTCCCAGAAATTATGAGCTGAACAGATTTTCCACCCTGATACCATGATGTTCTGCCTCAACGTAGGCCCCGAGCCCTAGAGCCAGCTGACCATGGAGTAAACCTCTAAAACTGTGAGCCCAAATAAACGTTTGCTCCTCTAAATTCTCTTGCCAGTTATCTTGATCACAATGATGCAAAGCTGACTAATACAATGCTAAGATAATGATGTTAAATGAGAAAAACAGATCACAATTATATACGCCAAAGTTACAAAGCAGCTTTATACTAAAGAAAAGACCAGAAGGAAACACATAGAAATAATAATGATGGTTCACTGAATTATGAACACTTTTTTTCATCCTTTTCGCTTTTATTTTTAAAATGTTGTATAATAACAATTGTTGAAATAAGATTTAAATTAAAATAGTATCCATTAAGTTAAATATAATTTTATCACTCTAAAAGAAATTTGGAGAAACAAAAGTATCACCACTTCCTTCCTGCATCTGGATGTAGACATGTTATGAAATAACTATCCCCTTAACAGACTCCTATAATTATCTCCTCCTTATTTTCAACTTTATTTTCTGTGCCAAGTCCCCTGGATATATTTCTCCTTGTTCTTATCCTCTTTCTCAAGGCTACAGTCCTACATTGGCATCCTGAGAACTGAAGCTGAGAGTCCCAAACTCACTGCCATAAGTTACAAATAGTGACCTACGCAATTATTACTATACCCATACCATTCACAACTTTCTCTTAGGCCCTAGTATTGCAGATCTTCCTGGACATCCATGTGGACCATTCCAAGAGAAAACAGTACCTGAGAAATAAAAGACTTTTGAAACTGTTTCTTTTTGTGCCTCTCTCTAGGTATCACCTTCACGGTAATTTTTGCCCTTCACTGCCCTTCATACTCCATATTACATTTTCTATATAATGCATTAGATATTTTTTCTCTGAAATCCCAAGCCAGTGAGTTTTTGCCATGTTCCTTTTGTGTCCTACCAATTGGGCATTTCAAACCTCACATTGCATTAGAAGTTTGTCAGACTCCTCAGACTCTCATTGGTTCCTGCAGTCTGCCTCTGCAATTGTATCCCACAGCATTCCCTGCTTTAATTTCCCTTCTTTTCCAAAACCAACAATTGTAGTGTTTTTTGTCTTCTGTCTTTTAACGTGTGTGTGTGTTCTCAGGAGCTTCAGTTTTTGCTGTGCATATTTAACTTCTGTTATCTGATCTCCTGCTACAGTCTTTATGTTGCTCCTTTCCCTTCCACACAGCATTCCATGCTGAAGGTACCCTCATGTTTCTGTGGCTGCCGCTTTGAACTGCTGTCCTGTTTCCTGGAGCTCAGCTTCCATGGCTTGTTTACTTTTCCTGCATTCAACACCTGCATTGGCTTCTACCTGACAGCTCATTGTTTTAAAAATATTTGTGGCAAGTTCTTATGCTGCAACTCTTCTTAACGGGGAGAGAAGAGAAGCCAAATAAAATGTACCACCTATAAGTAGCAGGCAGGTTCCATCTTCTAACCAGAGCTAAATTAAGTTGAATCTTGGAACAAATTATTTCTTTGGGGGGAAAAGAAAAGGTAATGGGAATTTTAATTAGAAAGTGTTCACCCTTTTCAGGGGTTAGAAGAGAGAAACTGAGGCCAAATTAATCAGATTGTCTTTGAAGCAGAGGCTGCATCTCTACTAGTTATATAATGTGGATACAATTTTTAGCAAAACTTGGATATGAATTGATATTTATTTCTGATTTCAGATTAATTGAAATTTATGATTTCTCTTGTGCACTGTATTTATTGTTTTGCTTTGAGAAGTTCTTTACTGTTGATGTAGAGCGGATATCATGAAGACATCAGCAAGGACCTGCATACATGAGTGTCATTCACTCTTTCATCATGACTCTGCTGAGGATTGCTATATTCCATGCCCTACTGCAAGGACCGGAGCTGAGACAGGTGATAACATAAAGTTATGCTCTCATGAAATTTTTATTTCACCCTTCAAGTATGATTGGGAAAAGATACTGTTTTTTTTTTCTTAATTCTCTCCTAAATATACTTAACCTGGGTTTTCCTTAGCTAGTCTCCTCATTTACAAATTCATTAATTATTAATATACTAATTGCTTGGGCTGGGAGAAATGTCACATGACATAAAATGCCATACTTCAGGGAACATGAGCTTTCAAAGAAATCATTTGTAAGAATGTAAAATAGTGGTTGTGTTAATTAAATATAGTGAAATAAAGCCATCAATATCCACTTTCCTCTATGAAGATGATTCCAGAGAGGAGAAAATAAAAATGTGATCCCCACTTTGGTAGCATAAAGTGGTAGCCACAAATACAGATCACAAAACATAAAGAATTTGTAAAATAGAGTGTATAAAAATAGAGGACAAAAGTCTCCTCCAACTTATGGATGGACATTTCTCTAAAATAAATGCCAATGCAATGATACTTTAATTGTCACATGACACAAAGGTGTACAAGGGAGTAGAAGAGGATGTTATCCATGGAGACCACAGTGAAACTCGGGAGACAAGGCAGAAGGAAGAGGCCAGAAGATTTGTCAACTTCAGCAAAAACATTATTGCTTGAAGCAACCACCCAGGAGCTGTATGAAGGAGAAGTGATAAGCAGGTGACACCCAGAAGCCATGACTTCCGGAACTTCACTGTGAGCCTTGCAACCCCTTGGATGTTCAAACTGGAGGAATGTACACTCTCAGGCCAAGGGCACTGGCTGAGGAGTCCTGAGCTCATTCATGGAAGGGCAGGCTGCTGACTTCCTCAGCCCTTTGCCTTCTGCCAGCTTCCTCCCTCTCTGGGAGCAAATAACCATCTTCTCCAAGCTTTAAGCTCCTATAAACAGAAAAGAATTAGCTCAGAAGTTATGCACAGACTCCTACATTAAAATAATAATAATAAAGTGGAAGAGAGTAAGCAAAGCAAAGCAGCTAGATTTCATCATAATTACTCCAGAAACTAACCAAGCAACAGACACCAGAATTCTCTGAACATCCAGTCTCTATGAAAACAGAGTATCTCAAAGGATGAATTTTAGATATCAAAGGGAAAAGGAACTGACAATATAATAGAAGGAAGTTTAAAAAGGGAATAAGAATAGATTGGAAAGAAATGGGTGAGAAAAAATAAGACTACTGCAGAGATGATAGTCACATTTGAAACAGCATTAGAACAATGCTAAAAAGAAAAAAAAAATGCATTAAATAACAGGACTGAGAACAGCCAGGGAAAGGAAATCAGGATCAGAAAAAAAAAAATCATACAGAGAACATAACAAAAAGAATGTAAACTAATTTTCCAAAAAAAAAAAAAAACAATGTGAAAGATAAGAATGGTATATAAAATAAATTTAGGAGCATGTTTCATATTGAAAATTTATTTTCAATAAAGAGTAATTCAGAATAATCTATACATTTTTCCATGGTGATCTTGTTGGTTCCAAAGAACAAGGACGGGTGAAGACTTTCGGGAAGGAAGTGGACATCCCTCCCTTCCCTGCTCCTGGGAATCTGTAGGTACTGAGTGAAGAAATGGGACCTGGGGAGGATGTCCTCATAACAGCGTGAGGAAGCCCTGCTTCTCTTCTCAGGGACCTCATACACCTGTGTTAGAACTGACTACTGGGGCATGACGTGTCCCAAGGCAGTGGGCTGCAAGGACACTATGGATTCTCTGTAACCTCCTCATGGTGGGCTGAGGATGCTAACCGAGCCAGCTGAAGCAGTAGTTTCGAAGTATTTTCTGTACTTCCATCCAAACATAATCAAGATAATGCTAAAGACAGGTTGGAGAAGGTGACCAAGATATACAAGAAAAGAGGACCCACAACAAAGCCAACCCTGCCAACACCTTGGTCTTAGACTTCCAGCCTTCAGAGCCATAAGAAAATAGATGCCTCATTTTTTCCAGCTCATGGTCTGTGCTGTGTTGTTATGATGGTCCTGGGAAACTAAGGCCATAACCGAAGAGGACTTGGAAACATTTGTCTCCATTCATTTGTGCTTCTAAAACAGAATATCTGAGACTGGGTAATTTATAAAGAACATAAATTTATTTTCTAATGTTGTAGAGACTGAGAAGTCTAAGACTGAGGCACAGGCAGATTTGAGCATAAGTCTCTGCTTCCAAGGTGGTATCTTGAATGCTGCTACTTCCAGAGTGAAGTAATGCTGTTCCTCATGTGGCAGAACAGCAGAAGGGGTGGGCCCCATCCTGAGAGTCCCCATGATCTAATAACCTCTCAGCAGGACCCGCCTCCCAACACATGAGTTTTAGAGGGGACAAAAGCATAGACATAGTAATCATCATTGTGGAAAACACTTATAGAGTATTTAATACATTCTACACAATGTCCTATGCACTTGCATCCATAATTCATCTTACCAGAGTTTTAAGAGAAAGATTCAATGCACTAATATTGGCAAGATGCTTGGAAAAGCGTTCAGCAGGTGTGGTGGCCATGCCTGGTTTCCTAGCTACACAGGAGGCTGGGATGGGAGGATTGCTTGAACCCATAAGTTGGAGATCAACCTGGAAAACAGAGTGAGACCCTGTCCCCCTAAAAGAAAAGGTTTTACCTGTTGATGTTTTCTACATTTTTGAGGGAACCAATAAGGCAAAGGCCCAGGACAGTCAAGTCACTTCTTTACCTTTTCACGGGTGAACATGTTAGCATCTCATCCCCTCCCACAGAGTCAGTGGGACAAAAAGACAAAAGAGAGGACAAAACAGTGCTCACCAGACACAAGAGCTGCATGCAGCAGGACAGGGGAATTTTTTATTTGAAGTCTCTTTTCACTTTTACCCAAAAAGACATGGGTTGGTACAGCAATAAGAGAGAAAGAGAGAGAGAGAGAGAGAGAGAGAGAGAGAGAGAGAGAGAGAGATACAAACATAAGAGTCAAATGTCTCCCACACTGACACTTTCAAAAAACTGGGAATTGTACATAGGATTTCCAAACATGACCTGCAGCAGCTACTAATGTTCCTTTATAAGAGTCAAGCATGCCTATTAATACAGTATATAAAAAAACTCCATTCTGGAATTAATCTACAGGGACTTCCCAACATCCACCCCCTCTATCCCCAGAAAAATACCAAAACACATCCAAAGTACATTTGTTTTGTTTATATCAAAACAGCTTTCCCTCTCCCCATCCCACCCTCAAACCCTCCCAACCAATTTAAGATTGGCCAGCAAGTGTATTTTAACAATTTAGTCATTCTTTATAGTTTATGAAAATAAATTATACAGCAACTATTTTAATAAACTAAGCACAAACAGAGAGAGACAAGGAGGAAAACCAAATGGGAAGACAAAAGCTAGGCCAAGTTTTGGCTTGAAGGAGGACAGGGTGGGCTTAAGAGGAGAGAGTGGTTGCAGGGGGTGTCTCCCCTTCTGGGGAAAAGTTGCCAACCACCTGAGCCCAGAATTACAATCCTCTTCTTTGAGTTTCTTAAAAGCAACATGTGCAGCAGGGTTCTGAATGGGCAGCACCAGTTTGGGCACCCCAACAACCAGCCTGCCCAGAGCAGGGCCTTGGTCCTGCATCTCCCTCAATAGAGTACCAGGGATAGAGTCATCAGACCAGCCTGCCCCCTCTGCTGGAGCCCAGCTGTGGGCATTATGTGATCACCCTGGCTCTGATGAAGAGTATTCCATTTTCCTTACACTCCATCTCCAGGAGCAACCGCAATCACAGTCCTGCTGCAAACAGACATTCATGTCTTCCCATCATGGCTGGCTGCCTTTTCCCCGTCCCTGGATGCTCCTTGACATTCTGGGGCCAGAGGTAGGAGAGGGGAAGGGAGCAGTTCCTGGTACCTCCTGACACCCTCTGAAGGTGAAATGGGAGTGAAGACACGTCACACACTTAGCATGAGGACTGGCTTCCCCGGAGGTAGATGAGAGTAGGAAGGAAAGGGAGAAGGTGTAGAAAGGACAGAAAGAAACTAGATGATACCTACCAGGAAGGCCAACAAGCAATGAAAAGGACAGAGATGGCATAAAATTTGCATGTAAAGAAAGGTCCTTTTCTGAGAGATTAGAGAACCAGGATTCTAAATGCAACTTATTCCAGTACCACTCACTGTAGTTCAACCCCATCTCACTCCTCCTAAAACTTTGTTCTCCACTTGCTCGAGCACTCCAGGACAGCAGTATCTTAGTGGATGTAGCTGTGAACACTGCAGGGTGGTAACACAACTCTGAGTCCCATACAACACTGAGGGGTTGTCCCTCGTCACACATAAGGTGGCATGCTAGGGGAGGGCACGGAGAGATGCACATTAAACCCTCCACACCAACACACATCAGTTCTCAGTTAAACCCATATTTTCGATTAGTACCTCTTTCTGAATACTCCAATAAACAGATGGGTCACTTCTGCTTATAAAATGGAATCAGTGGCTGAATATTAGTCTACAGAAATGAACCCTTTAAGAAGCTAACCTTTCAGAGTTAGAAGAAAATAAAGATTCTAAACTGCCATTATTTTAAAAAATCAGACAAGAGCATGGATGGGTATCTATCCTTGTTTACAATAGGTAGAAATTTCTGGGGCTTGGCTTGAGCTGCCAAGGCTAATAATTTCAGGAACTCTCATATTATTTGATATTTTCTTCATTTTTTTCATCTTTTATTTCTTCTATAGAATTACTCATAACACAAGAAAATACAAGGACAGGAAAAGAGACAATGTATGACTCACATGTCAAGGTCAACACCACAGGCAGCTCATTTCTTTTTGGATTATGTGCAACATCCTTATTTCACACTTTTGAAGATAAGAAGGGAAGTAGGTATGAGCAAGGGAAAATTAAAAAGAGAAAGCTGTGTAGTTGCAAAATTGTGTGTAAACGAGTGCCTCTTCCTAATTCCAAGAGCATCTTCATGGCCATGAGCCACCACCTGTTCTTGGCAGATGCCACCATCATTAATCTGTCAACACATACCAATTTATCCTCTATACCCACAGAACTCCTAGCAGGAAAACAATATGTTTTCTCTGGTGACTAGTTTTCTTTCTGTTTGATGTAACTGCCATTTTTAATTTCCCTTGAAACCACCATTTTGTCTTCTTCCCCTTACTGTGAGGGTATTCGGAGATCTGTATCCCAGTAGCAGGTGCACCTCACCTCCAAACAGGTGGCACAGGGTGGGGTGGGACAGTGGGGACATTTGTGTGAGGGTCTGTGCTTCTCTCACGGGTCATGGACCATGTATTTTATTTTCAAAAATGAATAAAGATTTGCGATTGTGTGTGTGTGTGTGTGTGTGTGTGTGTTCTCACACACACACCCATGCATGTGTCAAAGGGAATAGCTATGAGAAATACACAGGGATGTAGAATGGTGTCTGTTCCCTTAGAGATACAGGACATGCAGAGAGAATATGAAAGGACCTTGCAGAAGTCATGATACTCAGACTAGCAGTGGCAATCCCAACTCTATATAACAAAGAGTCATGTGGAACATGGCGGAGGGGACTTCTTGGTCATGTGAAAGTCATCAAAGAATGAAATGCTGTTTTTGAGCAGTTTTTGAGCCAAATAAGATAGAAATTCACTAGTTTTCAAGAAATATATATATGTATTTTAAAAAGTGACTAGAGGAGAAGCTGGCACAGAATTGAAAGAAAAGGAATGGGGCTTGTTTGTTCTTGAGCATAAGTCAGAGGCCCCTTGGCTGCAGAGAACATCTCTGGTTGAGTTTTTGGTGCAGAGGACAGGATAGGAAGAAAGAGGCTTACTTCCTATAGTCAGCCTCTACTATCCAGGTATTAGAGATGATGCAGTGTTTTTTATTTAATTCAGGCTGGAATGTGGCTTTTTGTGCTGTCCTTGTTGATGGTAGGTTCTTTTGTCTTTATTTTGTTACGTGGAGAGAATAAAGTGATCATAGTCTCATGTTTGGCCTTCAACCTAGTAGTGATTTATATATCTAACCAGCACAAATGCCCGTCACTTACCAGTGAAAAGATGAAGTTAAACTACTCTGTAAGTTTTGTTTACATGTCCTGAAAATATCTGTTGACCACTGGGATTAGAGAAATTTCTAGGATCACAGGTCCTTTGTTGCTTTATCCCCTAGTTAGACGGAGAGGTGGGAAGATTTGTTTTAAATAAGATTCACTTGATGTTTATATGCACCATGCACTTAAGGGAAAGACTTGGCATATAGTGACTCCTCTGAAACCACTGTGACTATGCAAGAAGGTCATTACATTGTAATTCACATTTGAAAAATAAAGAAATTGAGTTATGGAGAGCCACACACCTAGTGGAGCTGGACCTTGAACCAAGTGACCTTGCTCTAATGCTGTTGTTCTTAATTACTAAGGACCTCTCCATCATTTCATTGGCATGCTCATGAAAAAATGAACATTTGTGAAGCACACAGTGGAAAAGGAAGGTGTTTCCCTGGACTACGAGTCAATTTTCCTGGGACTTCAGCTGCCCCTGACCTGTCCAGTGGCCTTTATAGTTGGGGTTCCTTCTCTCAGTTTACCTCCAACCCATGGTGGATGCATCAGTAGGAAAACTGCACAAACCCGTCCTATTCCTATGTGAAGAACATCACACATTACTTCTTCTAAGTCTATATCTAGCTCTTTGGTCTTCCATCCATTTCCCTTCCATGTACTTGTGTATGCAAGAACCTTCGCAGAAGCATTGTCAGAAGTTTAGACAACAGACCACACAATCTCAAGCACATTCATCTGCAGACAATGAGCATGAAGGCTGCAAAGCCCATGGATACCATGTTGGATCACACAAGATTCATCTCTCCCTCTCCCCATTGTGTAGGTATAACGTGCACCTGTGACTATTGATTCTAGACCCTGGGGAGGAGGAGTGGTTCTGGTTAGCCTAGACTTCTCTGTTGATTGCATCATTCCTATTGCTTATTGGTGATGAATTGTCATGTGACCTAATCTTAGTCGCCAGGATAAGTTGTTGGAAGCTTTAACATTTCCTGTTATTTGTAGGGCAGAGCAACAGGAAAGAGGTTTCTCTGTCTCCCCTATGAGATGCACCAAGATAAAGTATGTATCCTGATGCTCCTGCAACCAGGTCATGGTTATGAATGAACCATCTTGTCACCAAATTGGTACTATAAATGGCAGAGTGGAGAGATTGAAAGAACCTGGGCCACTCCCATCATTGACAACTTACTGAATTAACCCATCCTAAATTTGAGATACTATGTATCCATACTCTGGTTGTTAAACCAGTTAGAGTTAGTTTTTTATGTTTCTTGCAGCCAAAAGCATCTGGACTATTTAGCTCTCCCCCTGGAAGCCTCTGTTCATGTCTTTTCTAGCCACTGAAATAGTAGCTCTTCACCCTTTTAATCCATATGTATTAGTCACTTTTTATTACTATAAGAAAATACCAGAGGTAGACTTTTCTTCTTTATGAAGAAAAGAGATAGCTCCCAGCTTTGGAGTTTCAAAGTTCAAGGTCAGGCAGCCTCACTGCTTTGGCCCCTGGTGCTCTGGTTAGGATGGTGGATGGCTTATATCATTACTGGAATTTACATAGAAGCAAGAGGTCACATCTTTAACCAGGAAGTAGACAGAAAAGGAAGTACCAGTCTTGTTCCTGTCATAACAACCCTCAAATAAGACAAACAAATGGTTATTCAAGAACTACATGAATCCCTTTGGACAGCAGTACTGTCAGTCACCCAAGGACCTCCTTCAGCTCCATCAGACGCTGCCTTTTAAAGGTTTCCATATTTTCCAGTACTACTCTGCACACCAAGCTTTTATTGAATGATCCCTTGGTGACACCCAAACTGTAACCATTGATTTCTTTATAACTATTATTTAATTTTAGAATTTTTTCTCCTTTCTTTCTTTCTTTTCTTTTTTTTAACCTTTTCTTTTTTAGTATTAGAGATTGAACCCAGGGGCACTTAGCCACTGAGCCACATTCCCTACTTACCCAGCCCTTTTTATTTTTTTATTTTAGAAGAGGATCTTACTAGTTGCTTACAGTCTTGCTAAGTTGCTGAATCTGCCTTCAAACCTGTGATCTTCCTGCCTCAGCCTCCGGAGAAACAATATCATGCGATAAAATAATCTGTGGTTTCCAATGCTGACCACGCCACAGCTTCTCCTGTTCTAATGCTGTGGTCTATGGAGTTTCTTGGATCAAGATTATGGATTGTGGTCTAAAATGCACGGACTTCCTTAGAGATGACCTTCACTCCCACAATCCTTAACTTTGAGTCCTTCACCAAAACAGCTCTAAGATTTCCTCATCTGGTCTGTTTTCCTTCCCTGAGCTTCCTCTCCCTATCCCAGAGGCTTGCTGTGATTTTTCTAGTCTATGTTCTCTTGAAGTCCCTGGAAGAACTCCCTCTCCCCCTCCCCAACCCCACACTTCAGCCCCAGCATTTCTGGCTCTTTTTTATTCCCATCCCTTGAGCCACCGAGTTGTAACAATGTAACGGCTATTTGGGCACTTGAGCTGCAGGATTGGGAGGCCTGCTCCTCCTTGAGAACACACCCTCACCTCTTTTATATTCAGACCAAAGAGGCACACTCAAGCAGGAACTACCTGCCATTACCACCCTGGATCTCTCTCGCTGTTGGCCCACTTCCCTTCTGTGACTTTACTCTCCTCTCCCTACTCTATCTGAACTGGTTTCTGGGCCGTCTAGGAAGGGCTGACGGAAGACCATTTAGCTTGAAAAGGCAAATGCAAACATTCAGAGATTATTGAAGGAAATACACACAAAGCTGGGAACAGGATGAAATGTGTACAAGGGGGTAAGGGTGGCTTCCATTTTCTTTTTTTTTTTTTTTTGAATTTTAAAATGTAAATTGAAACATCACTTTTATAATATGAAAAAAATAATAAATTCTTTAAAACAAAACACAAAAGATGCAACTGAATGCACAGAATTCAGACAAGTGGGACCAAAGGCACCTTTGATCCAGAAGAATCCCCCCAATATTTTTCTTCCTCTTGAGGGTCCCTTTGCACACAGTGAAGAGTGATACAGAGTGCTCGGGGTTGACAAAGGACTGCCATCGCCATTGCGTTGGTGGGTGCTTCTAACAATTCAGTGAGATTGGTGGACCTGTGAGTTTTAGTTTATTCTCATTTTCGAGATGAGAAACTAGAACTAAGCATGATTAAAATGACTTTATTAATGTCTTTTGGAATGGCCAGAAAGGTAAGAAACAGAATGTCACTGTTTTAGTCAGCTTTTACTTCACTGTGACCAAAAGACCTGACAAGAACAATGTAGTGGAGGAAAAGTTCATTTGGGGCTCATGGTTTCAGAGGTCTCAGTCCATGGACAGCCAACTCCCATTGCTCTTGGCCCATGTTGAGCCAGAACATCAAGGCAGAGGAGAGAGACCCAGGATGTGGCAATAAGAAAGTAAAGAGGCCGAACTCCATTCACCAAGGACAAAATACGAACTTCACAGGAACACCCTGATGACCTACCTTCTCCAGTCGCACCCTACATGTTCCCACTAGTTAATCCATTCACGGAGATGAGTGCTCTGATTGTGTTAAGGCTCTCATAACCCAATCATTTCCCTTATGAATTTTCTTCTACTGTCTTGCACATGGGCTTTTGGGGGACACTTCATGTCTAAACCAGAACAATCACAGATGGGATGCTAATGTACAGGTGGGTCAGAGAGAGACTCTGGATGCTGCAGATAGAGAGGCCAGAGTTAGTAAACAGTGGTAGCAACGTATGCCCTATTCACTTCCCCACCCCTTCCCGATTGTCCCCACAAACATTCTGTGTAGAACACTGTTGCCTTATCATTTGGTAAGGAATAGAAAACTCAGAGCTGAAGCCATGTGTTCACAGCACAAATTCAGTAACTGTTGGAGCTGGAATCAAGACGGTCATGCCTGAGCCTACACCTCCTTTGTTAAACCATTCTACCCACTGACTTCCCGAGAAACTGCTCAACAAGAATGACCATGCTCCATTGCAGCTCAGATGGCGACTGATTTCCCCACTAGACCATGGAAGACCCAGAATAATGGATTTGGTCTAACTGCCTTCAGACTCTCAGTGCCCATTAAAGTGTCTGCCTCAGAGCAGGCACTTAATAATCCTTTGTGAACTGAAAGAAAAGGGATTTGCTTCCTAAGAGAAGCCAGGGACCCAGAAGTCATTTTTTTGATGGGGGGCCCATAGCATGAAGTGGAGACTCGCTTGGCATATCCCTGATCCCCTTTATTACATTGGCTGTAATGTGAGCTGCCTCTTACCACTTTCATTCAGGCACTTGTTGTCCAGAACACCTAGGGACAAAATACCCAGTGCCACAGTTTGCAGAGACTGGCAGAGAGGAATGTGAAGTCTGTACAGGGCTTCTCCATAACCATGGCCACCTCCACTGCTCTCCATCACTGCCAGCCCAGGCAGGGTGCAGGAACTGAACCTGCCTTTGTGAGACTGGAAAGGTTAAAATCTGTGTTTCAGCAATGGGCTTTGTGCAGTGTGGCTGCTAGTCGTGGATTACACTGTTCCCTGACCTTTCCAGGATGGAGCATCCTTCACAGCTGCCATTGCGTCAGTGCACAAGCCCTGAAATATCATTAGGGGAGACATCTTGGCTGGGAATCCATGCCAAGTCTAGGGCAGGGGGACTGTGAGGAAGAGACATGATTGGTAATTCAATCAGGGGAGCTTCAGTCAGACATGGATGCTGCTAAGAGACCCAGGGGTGAGGCTAGAGTGCAGGGAGGTTTGTCTTTCCCATGATCCTCACTGCACTGCACTCCAACTCTCTGTTCCCACGTCTGTCCCCTCTCTGGTCTAGAAAGCTTTCAAAGGCAGGAGCCCATCATGTTCCACTATCCCCACTACAATCCCTGGCTCAGGACAGAAGTTCTACACACTTCTGCTAAAGTGAAAGGACTCGGAGACGTTCAGAAATGGCTTTAAGAACAATGCATCAGCCTTGGTTCTCGGCTCACTTTATGCGATTATGGAGGCGGACAAGTTCCAGACCTGCAGTCTTCAAGCCAGAGACCCAAGAGAGCAGATGGCAGAGTTCTTACCCAAGTCTGAAGAGGAGCTGAGAACCAGGAGAGCCAAAGGAGGAGATCCAATTTAAAGTGCAGTGCAAAGCATGAAGATGTCCTTTGTCACAGCTTGATGACAGTCAGAGAGAGAGAGAAAACTCTTACTCAACTCTCTGTTCCATTTAGTCCCTCCATAGACTCCCTCACACAGGAAAGGAGCATCTGCTTCATTCAGTCTTTTATTTCAAATATCAATGTCCTCTGGAAACATCTTCACAGCCCAGAGTAAGTTTAACCAAATAGCTGGACCCACCATGTCTGAGTCAAGTGGACACATGAAATCAACCTTCCCAAGCACAGGGACAGGAGAAGAGAGAGTGGGAGGAAAGCCTCTGGTTGAGCTGGTTTCTGATGTTAGCAGCTGGAGCACAACTCCTTGTGGGTCCTCTGAGGAATCTTACAGAATGTGTCCCATGATTTGATTTTCTTTTAATTTTTAAATTTGTTTTAATTAGTTATATATGACAGTAGAATGCATTTATGCACTTTGATATATCGTACATAGATGGGCTATAATTTCTCATTTTTCTGAGTGTACATGTTGCAGAATCACATTGGTCAGGCAGTCACATATATACCTACAGTAATAATGTCTGTCCCATTCTACTATCTTTCCTATCCTCACATCCTCTCCCCTGCCCTCCCATCACTTCCCTCTACCTAATCTAAGGTAATGCTATTCTTCCTTAGTGCCCCCTGCCTCTTTGTGAATTAGCATCTGCATATATTAGAGAAAACATTTGGCCTTTGGTTTTGTGGGATTGGCTTATTTAACTTAGCACGATATTATCTAACTCCAACAATTTACTGGCAAATTCCATAATTTTACTCTTCTTTTTAGCTGAGTAATATTCTATTGATTATTTATATACCACATTTTCTTTATCCATTTATTTATTGAGGGACCATTTATCTATTGAGCTACACCTACATTGGTTCCATAGTCTAGCTATTGTGAATTGAGCTGCTGTAAACATTGATGTGGCTGTGTCACTATAGTAAGCTGATTTTAAGTCCTTTGGGTATAAACCAAGGAGAATCTGGGATAGCTGGGTCAAATGGTGGTTCCATTCCCAGTTTTCTGAGGAATCTCCATACTGCTTTCCATAGTGGTTGCACCAATTTGCAGTCCCACCAGCAATGTATGAGTGTACCTTTTTCCCCACATCCTCGTCAACATTTATTGTCGCCTGTATTCTGATTGCCATTCTGACAGGAGTGAGATGGAATCTTAGAGTGGTTTTGATTGGCATTTCTCTAATTGCTAGAGATGTTAAAAACTTTTTCATATATTTGCTGATCAGTTTTATTTCTTCTTCTGTGAAGTGTCTGTTCAGTTCCTCAGCCCATTTACCGACTGGGTTATTTTAGTTTGTTTATTGGTGTTAATTTTTTTTTTAGTTATTTATGTATCCTGAAGATTGATGCTTTATTGGAGGTGGATGTGGTAGAGATTTTCTCCCAATCTGTAGGCTCTCTCTTCACTTTATTGTTTTCTTTGCTTTAAAAAAAAAGCTCTTTAATTTGAATCCATCCCATTTATTAATTTTTGACTTTACTTCTTGAGCTTTAGGAGTCTTGTTAAGGAAGTCAGATACTAGGCCAACATGGTGAAGATCTGGGCCTATTTCTTCTTCTATTAGGAGCAGGTTCTCTGTTCTAGTGCCTAAGTCTTTGATTTGATAGAGGTTTAATTTCATCTTGCTACATATGAATTTCCAGTTTTGCCAGCTCCATTTATTGAATAGACTATCCTTTTTCCAGTGAATGTTTTTGCCTCTAATTTTCTTTTTGAAGCATGGGAAGCTGGCACATTCATTCTTTCCTTCTGTCCACTCCAGGAAGGAGCTATGGAAGCTCACTTCCCAGGCTGTGCCTGCTCCTAGACACAGAAATCCTATGGATCTTGGAGGAAACACTATGAATAAAAACCAGAGATTTGTGCAGTAAGCTCATTCAGAATTTCCACATCCCATCTTTAGTTTCCTGAGTGTGTGGAGCATTACAGGTCAATAAGAGCTTCACGGTCAGCAAAGCACTTTCTCATTCAGTTGGTAAACCTGGTCTCCATTCCTGGCTCCCCGAGAGGATATGAATGGCTCTGCTGCGGTCTGTCCAAGGTTGTTCAGGTGGTAGAAGGACTGCAGACAGAACTTTAATCTCTGGGATTTCCATCCAATTCTGCTCCACAGCATGAGCGTCTTCCTGCCTCCTCTCTAGTCTTAGGATTCTTTTTTTTTTTTTTAACAATTCCATGCTTTATTAGTGAAACTTAGACATTGAAGTAATTAAAAATATAACATACATTCTTGAGTTGAAAAATACACTTAATGAAGTGAAAATGTGATGGAAGGCTTCAATAATAGAAGAACAAACAGGAAAAAGAATCAGTGAGCAACAAGGTAGGCTACTTGAAAATAGAGGAGAAAAAGAAAAAAAGTGAATGAAAAGGAATGAAGAAAGCTTATGGGAATTTTGAGACAGCATTAAAAGAGCAAATATTCAGGTTATAGAGACCCAAGAAAGACTTGAGGATGCCAAAGGGATAGAAAGATTGTTCAGAAAGACAATAACAGAAACGTTTCCAGATCTACAGAAGGATACAAATATTTTATATGGGAAGGTCAAAGGTCACCAGTCAGGTTTGACTCACCCAATTCTATCTAGATAATCTTATATAATAAAGCTCAAAAAGGTTAAAAATGAAGGTCAAAGCATCAAGAGAAAAGAAACAATACATAAGAGTGTTTCAATTCACCTGATAGCAGACTTCTCAGCAGAAACTTTGGAGGCTAGGAAAAGAATGGGATGATATATTCCTGTACTGATGGAAAAGAAAAATAAAGAAAGAAAGAAAGAAAGAAAATTTAAAAAGGAAGAAAGAAAGAAAAGAAAAAGAAAAATAAAGAAGAAAGAAAAGAAAAAGAAAAAGAAAGAAGAAAGAAAAAAAAAGAAAAAGAAAGAAAGAAAGAAGAAAGAAAAGAAAAAGAAAGAGAAAAAGAAAAAACCCTGTTAACCAAGAATGCTGTACCCAGCAAAGCTAGTCTTTAGAAATAAAGGAGGAATAAACAAAAGCTGAAAGAATTTATCACACTACCAGACCTGTACTATCAGAAATGCTAACAGGAGTTCTTCAAATTGAAAGAAAGAGCTGCTAAACAGTGCGAACATCAAAAGGTCTAAAACTCGTTGGTAAGAGTAAATTTGCAGAAAAATTCCATATAAATTTCATGGGTTATACAAAATGTCATATAAGAGGAAAGGAGGGGTAAGACAAGATAATACAAATGGAAGAAATGATTTACAGTAGAAGGGGTAGAGAGAGAAAAGGGGAGGGGAGGGGAGGGGAGGGGGTACAGTAGAGAATAGGACAGACAGCAGAATACATCAGACACTAGAAAGGCAATAAGTCAATCAATGGAAGGGAAACTGATGTGATACAGCAATCTGTATACGGGGTAAAAGCGGGAGTTCATAATCCACGTGAATCAACCGTGTAATATGATGTATTAAGAACTATGTAATGTTATGAACGACCAATAAAAAAAAATCAAAAAAAAAAATAAATAAAATAAAATAAACAAGGAAAAAAAAATTTATTGAGATTGACCTGACTCAATACATATTCTTAGCACCTTTGTCCAAGATCAGTTGGCTGGAGATGTATGGGTTTAATTCTAGGCTCTCTGTTGTGTTCCAATGGTCTATGTGTCTATTTTTGTGTTAACACTATGCTGTTTTGACTATTACTTGGTAATATGGTCTGACATCAGTGTAAAACTTATGATTGTTTTGTTCTTTTTGCTCAAGATGGATTTGAATATTTTGAGATTTTGTTATGTTTTGATAAGGATTGCACGAATCTGTAAATTGCTTTCAGTAACTTGGACACTTCAATGATATCAATTCTTCCAATTCATGAATATGGGAGGATGTTTTGGATGTCTAGATGTTCTAGATGTCCTCTTCAATTTCTTTTATTAATGTTTTATCATCTTCATTGTAGAGATCTCTTACCTCTTTGGTTAAATTTATGACTAGATATTCTACTTTATTTTACCTATTGTAAATAAAACTGTTTTCTTGATGTCTAGTTCAGATAATTTGCTATTTGCATATAGCAAACACTACTGATTTTTGTATGTTAATTTTTATCCTGCAACTCTCCTGAATTTATTAGTACTAATAGATTTTCGGTGGAGTCTTTTGAGTTTTCTTTGTATAAGATCATGTTATATGCAAACAGTAACAAGTTGACATACTGCTTTCCCATTTAGATGCCCTTTGTTTCTTTATCTTGTCTGATTGCTTTGGCTAGATCTTTCAGTACTATTTTAAATAAAAGTGGTGAAAGTAGGCATCCTTTGCTGGTCCCAGATTTTAGAAAGCTTTCAGATTTTCATTACCACTAGTCTTAGGATTCTTGGGAGGAGAAAGGGGAACCACTGAAGGAAACTTTAGAGTAGTCATAGGTTAGAGTTTCAGGAAATTATATAGATCACAGGATTTACTTAGGTCATATAAGAGAGGTAGGTGTGCAAGGAAGAGCCCTGGTGTGAAATTCTGGACAACTAAATTCTAATTTAACACTGCCATTAGCAATTATGAGACTTTCTTTCCCTTTGTGAGTACAGACAGACCCTGACTTGCAATGATTTGACTTAGTGATATGCATTTAATAGACACTATATTTTGAATTCTGATCTTTTCCCTGGATAGTGATATGCGGTATAAATTCCTCTCATTGAGCCACAGCTCCCAGGTAGCCAGGCCAACCCAAGCAGAAACAGCGGATGCTGTTGAGTTGATAAAGTAGGATGCTCAATAGGCAAGGGATATTAAAGGCATTTTTTGACTTATGATATTTTCAAGGGATGATGGGTTTATCAATGGGTAACCTTATTATAAGTCAAGGATCATCTGTATTTCATTTTATTCTTCTGTCAAATAAGAAAGTCTCACTAGATAAGTTGCAGGGAGGGGGAAGTTACCAGCAGGGCTGCAAAACGATCCGTTATTATAGCAGCACTAGTGTGCTGAAAAAAAAAATGTTAGTTTTAAAGTCAGAGAGACCTGGGGCCATCCTGCTTCATGCATGACATTGAACAAGTGACCTGGCTTTTCTAAAGTTTGATTCACTTATATTTTAAGTGAGTTTAATATTATCCATTATCAGTTACTATGTCATTGCTTTAGACAAAGAGAACACAAATTGATAGTTGTTATGATTGTAATTTTTTATTTTTGATATTATGTCCAATGAACTAATTTTCATACTATACCTAATTCTTTTGAGCTTGATGTCTATTAATATCATAAGGGTAAAATTTATCACTGCATCATCTCTGGTGTAAGCATTGAGAAGGTATTAAATGAATATCTATTTTCTACAAATTTATCTAGCATTTTGCACTTGGCATTTGATAACTAATAATGTCATGGATCCCCACACTTGGTCTTTTGGACACACTCAAAAACATATTCGTCTGGATTATTGATAATGACGCTTTCATTCTGTTTCATTTAGTATTAACATTTCTTGTAAATGTGTGGGTATAAAAACATGGCCAATACGTGCCAATTGTTTTAAATATACCACCATCTTAAAATACTCAATAAAAAAGCATGCTATCTTAACTAAGGTGAATTTAGTTGTCATCTCAAGCTCAGTTAAGATTTTTAAAATGATGGTTATTATCCACAGCTCCACCTAATGATGCACAAATTAGTGGTTGAAAGTTAGATGACAGAAGAATGCAGAATTAGAGAGTCTTGGACATAGTCCTTTTTATTTTTCTTTTTTCCTCATAATTTAGGATCTTAATTTCTTCTACAATAAAGTAGAAACAAATTCAAAAGGGTAAGGAACATGATAATCTGTTGAAAAATCCTCTGGGCTTTTCATAAAACCCTACCCAATCAAGACACTTAGAGGATTACCGGCTATCTTGGCCTGTGGTGAAAGTAAATTATTTTTACTCTTCATTCTCTGGGAGACACCAGCAATTCTCTTCTTTGAATTTACTTGGTTGTTTGAGTAAAATAATGTGCTTTCCATCCATTTTTAATTTACCTTCACAAAGGGTGATTCCGCCCCCAAATAGAATAATTTGGATAATTGTCAAAGGCTCTGAATTCCTTTCACTACCCATGTTGCCAAGAGTCATGATTGCTGTAGAGACCATAGGGAGGAGACACAAGCAAACAGAAGAAGAATACAAAGTATAACCTGTGTGGATGTGGTAAGACTGCGAGGTCATGAAGTTGGAAATGTCACCTGTGCACCATTATCCTGTGCACTGGCCCTGGGTTTTAGCAGCTATAAAGGTTCTGAAACATCTACAAATGAACAAAGTAGGAGAAGTTCTGGCTTTTGAGTTGAGTATTTGTGAGTTTGAGTGTCACTTTTGCCCCAGTTTGGTTGAATGATCTTGAGCAAAGTAAGTCAGCTCTCTGGACCTCAGTTTCTTCCTCTGTTAATGATGGATTATTAGGGGAATGATGAAGATTCACCATGAGTAAAATAAAGCTGTCATTGTTGGAGAAACAGGAGACTCCATAAGAGACTTTTGAATTTCTTCTCCAGTCTGTGTCCTTTTTGATAGTTGTTCTTCTGATATCCTTATATTTGGTGACACATAGAGAAACACAGAGCTGCCTTATGCCAATTGGTGGATAAAGTCCAGAAGATACAAGTTGGGGTCCTGCTTTTTGAAAAACTAGACTCATATCCTTGAGTAAGTGCTAAAGATCCTCTATGTCTCAGCTTGACAAAGGGCATCATAATAATACAAGGTATTTTATGAGGGTGAAATAAGAAACTTGCTTTGAAGCACTTAGGGCACTACCTTGTGCATTGCAAGCACTCAATATACATTGACTGTTGTTAGTATGCATGATTTTAGGCCAAGTAATGCAAGAACTCTAGGAAAAGGCATATGTATGCCTATACAAAAGAATATCTATCTATCTATCTATCTATCTATCTATCTATATATGATGAAATGTCAGTGATTTAGCTCACTGATAAAACATAGATGAAAATAAATAACATTTTTAACAGCCAGAGCAAAAGATGGACATATTTTGATTGTAAGTAAATTTAGGAAAGTAGTATGCTTTTCACATTAAAAAAAATTAAGATTTGAAAAAGCTATTGCAATGCAACTAGCAATTCATCCCACCTGCAGTATTATCCTTCAATCTAAATCTCCACAAAGCAAAAAAAATTTTAAAAAAATTAAAAATCATCTTCCTAGACTTCAAACATGACCACAGCATTCTCTTACTTTAATCTGGCAGAGTATGTCCTGGTCAAAATCCTCCAGCGTAGCCTAGAGGATGTCTCTGATGGGTCTCCCTTGGATGTTCTCCTCTTGTCACTCTTTCTCTTCTACTCCACAGTCTACCTGTGTTTATCCTTTTTCAGGGCTCAGGACACAAAACCCTTTCTCTTGCTTATGGTCTTAGCACCTGCCATTTTACCTGGGAGATGGTACTTTTCTTGCCAGTCCAACTACTAACATCCCCCCTCTCTGTTCCAACAACTCCATTGATCCTTCAGGTTTTAGGTCAGATAGTTTGGTTCCACTCTTTGAAACTCATGTTTCCCCACCTAAATAGGTAATAAACATTTTTTTTGTCATCGAAAATATTTCTTAATATCCAAGTTTAATGTGTTCCTAAAGTTCTGTCAGATGGAGAGTTTGGGATAGCTGAGCCTACATTTTATTTTTGTCAGCTTGGGAGAAGAATCAAGGCAGATGTGGCTGATGTCCAGGTCATCCCTTAGGAGTATAGGAGTAGTAAACCTTCATACTGCACGTGTCCGTTAAAGCTACAACCCTCCCCTACTGCAGTCGGTACGTACTATGTATAATGAAAACAATGGAATATGTTGACGATATGAGGTGAAAGAAACTATTGCTTATCAAAATGAAAACAACAGACACGGTTATAAATTTTCTCAATTTAAAATTCTATTGATTAAAAAATTGAGAGAAGGTAGGTGCAGCCTGAAGACACTGTGGCTGCTACATTATGTTAAAGCAAAAGGAGAAGGAGCTGAGGAAGAATGAGTAAGATGGTCGACGCCTCAGGCTTTTCTATATCCAGACAAGTGTTTTCTTTCCTTGGTTTGTGATTCAGGCAGCAGATGCCTTCAAATCAATATCCAATGAAAAAAAGTAAGAAAATCTAAATGTAATCCTCTATTTTTCTGCCTTTGCTTACAGTTATATAGCTAATGATAACCTGATATTGAACTTAAAATTGCATTTTTAACAGAATGCCTCTGTTTATTTCAGGATGGTGTTCACTTACAACAACAGTCATTTCATTTGTGTCATCTGTGATTTCTTTTAAAAGCACTGGGGCTGTGTATTTTGTCAGATTTCTTCTTCATCTTTTTTGAAGGTATTTTCACTTAATAATGATGGGGAGGTGGTAGAAATAACTGCAAAGCCTGTTTAAAAAACATACCCATTAAAGGAGAACACTTGAGGTATTACTGCCGTGCAATTGGATTCTGCTGCCAGGATTTACAGATCACTTCTGTGTTTTCATTTGTACACACACACACACACACACACACACACACACACACTTACACACGTACAGATCCAGGTTTTCCTTTTGTTCCATGTTGGGTGGTGAATTTACTTAAAAATTCTGCTAGTTGTCATAGCAAACATTTGGCTAGCAAGCGTATGATAATTTAGTCAGAGACAGTTCAATTTGTTTGGCAATCTCTCTATCTCATTAGGATCTAAGTCATTCTCCAGGAAGTTTAAGACTTTGTTTCTATTATGGTGCTCTAGCAATGTCAGATTTCCTGCTAACAACTCAGACCCACGGTTGGCCCTCCATTTATACTCTCTCTTTATACCATCATGACAGAGAGACTGAAAACTGCAAACCCAGGTTTTCTTGCCAGCATGGTTCTGATTTGGGTCCTGCTAATAGGACGGCAAGGATGTGATATTGGAGAGTAGAAGAGAGGCGCAAATAGACTTTTCTGAGGAAGACAGTATCAGTGAACTGGTGCCATCCTGGGCATGCTGTTCTCTGCAGCAACAGCAGCAGCCCGATGGCTGGAGCCTCTGCAGTGTCAGAATCTGTAACCGCAATGGGGGCTCTTGAAAGCAAATAGCAAACCAGAGTTACATCCTGCTGCAGTGGTTGGTAGTAGTATTGTTTAGTTCTTGAGTGCTACACAATAATAACCCCTCCTTTAAAAACACTTAAAAACCCCTCAGCCTTTTTATCAAGTTTATCATTTAACCCTGTATTAATTTTGTCTTCTTGAAATGTCTATGGTGATTTCCATTTTCCTGATAAAGCTTGACTTTTACACAACCATCCAATGCTGGACCCTCCGGATCTTAAGCCCTAAAACGGTGCTTGAGGAATAATTTTGAAATCACTACAGGAAGGAAGTGTTTCTCAGGAAGCAGGAGTTCTAGCCAAGACTTGAACTCTGGTCTGATACACGTCTTGTGGTCTTTTAAATGTCTCACATGGGTGGTTCAAACAGAATGCATTAAAAAGACTCTGCCTGACTCAGAGAGGGTCTCCTTTGGGCACTGAGGTGAATGACTGTGCTGAAGAAGGCCTGGAGTGGACGGTCCAGTGTCAGATTGGGCTTGACTAGGCGAAGACTTAACACGTACACATGCTGAATTGCAGTCCTACCCATGAAAATATTAATTGGTTGACACTGTATAATTTCTTTCATCCTCTGAAACAGCTGAGTGTGGAAAGTGGTGCTATATGAGTGTATCCCATAAAACTTGAAAATAGTAATTATCTTCCAGGTTCAGTCGTATATTTGGTGTGGTCATCATTGTAACCTTATCCCAAGAGAGTCAGCAGGTTCAGAGGTGGGGCATTGATAAATTCAACTGGTGGGTTCATCCACTGATAACTTAGTGGACCAGTGGGCGGTGGAACCTCCTTGGAGGAAGTAGGTCACTGGTGGTGTGCCTGGAAGGGCCAACCCGGTCCTTGACCTCCTTGTCCCCCCTTTGCTTCGTGACTGTCATGAGCAGAGCAGCTTTCCTCCTTTCCTCCACAGGCCTTTTTGCCATGAAGCTCTGCCTCATCTTTGACGCAGAGCAATGGAGTCGTCCAAGCATGGGCTGAAACCTCTAGAACTGTGGGCCCCAGATGAACTTTTTCTCCTCTAGGTTGTCAGGTATTTTGGTCACAGCAATGAAAAGTCGACTAACGCAAAATATATACTGATGAGAACATATCAGAACTGTCAGGCAGATCCCTGACCATGCACAGAGGAGGGTATTCCCAAGTAGAAATAGAAATAGACAGAAGCTGTGGGCAATGACAGGAATTTTAGAGGGAAGAAAGCCTTGTTAAGCTGGAACATTAGGTACAGGTGTGATGGGAGGGTTTGTGTCCCCAGACTGACCCTTTAGTTGACTTAAGGCCAACAAATGCACACACCATGAGTTCAGGGACTGATCCAAAGATGTTTGAGTTGATCTTGCTGACTCACTGCACCTTGACTCTGCCTGCTCTAATTTGGATTTATTTAATCCTCAGGTCCTACTTATTAATTCTCTCTTGCATTCACATTCCTGTTTTTAAGGTTTTGCTCTTGGAATTTGCTTCTGTCTCTTCAGCTGCCCACTTCTGGAACCTACTCAGAATTGTCTTATTTCGGCTTTAGTTTAAGAACCATGTTTGCTGCAGTTCTTAGCAGTGGATCGTCTCCGTCTGACCTGATTCATATCTCAGTATTGGAGAGAGGTGTATGGGCATTTTAGGTGCAGGAAGAGATATAATACAATATATGTCAAAATTGTGCAAAACCTTATAAATAAGGCTAAGGAAAATAATACTATGAAATGTACAGAATCATTCATTCTGCTTTAGATCTGAAAATGTATAAGAGACTTCACCAAGAACATGAAAAGGCTTCATCCTGTGGGGAAGGAACTACAGCGTCCTGCCTTCTACCTGTTAACCTGCACCACCCCCCACCAACCCAAGGCTGAACTCTGCTCTCAGAGAAGATTAATAACACCCTTTCTTGAGATCGACAATTTCCAGCATGCACAATTATCCCCAGTGGGGGAAAAAAGACCTGAAGGCTTGTGTGGAAAGGCTTAAATTCTTCGCTCTTCCATTGAAGTGGCCACAGTTCTACTTCACGGTGCTTGTAAGCAGAGATAATGCAAGTGACTACCTTGCAAAATATTCAGTTTAATTTACTTCAACAAAAAGAACATTCCTCGTTTCAATTCAGCCACAGAATAATTTCAGAAATGCTAAGTCTGACTAAATCACCTCTTAAATCATAGTTAACAGTGCATGGTCTTAACCCAAACTCAATAAAAAATGATGCCTAAGAGGAGGGGATGGGAGTTATCAGAGGGAAGAAAGTTTATAGGATGAAAAAAAAAAACCAGTAGGTAAAATAAAAATGTCTATTTGCTGCTGAGTCTATCATTAACATCTATTAGTGGGTGGGCTGATGCATGAGATAAATGGTGTGACCCAAACTAACTGAGAAATGAAACCTGTTATAGGGTGCATGCATTCATGAGCCCTATCAACAGGCATGTAGCCATTGCTTAATGTACAGCAGGGACTCGGCTAGTGACAGATTATTTCTCATAGAGTAACTAAAGGGTTTTTTTAAAAAAAATATGTAAAAATGATCACATGACCCACTTGTCATGGGCTGCTGTTAGAAGAAAGTCTAAGCCCCTTGTTCTGGCTTATGGGATCCTCCAAAATCCAGCCGCCCCCTTTTCAGCTTCATTCCCTGCCTCTTCTCATTTGATGTGCTCTGATATTTCTTCTTGGTTCCAGCTCCTCAGAAAACAGGGTCAGAGGCAAAATCGTTAGTGGTGATGTATTGAGTGCGCCTTTCCAGGGGAGCAAGGGCAAGAAAAGCATGGAATGTGAAGTAGAGAAGGAGAAGGATGATTCACAATCAAGCTGACCACGGTGCTACCACCAATCCCACTTTCTGGGTCAGGCTCCTGGTTACCTCCTATGGAAGACAAGGCCTGTATTAGAGTTTGTCAGAAACTGAATGATGAGTGATTCATCTGCTGACTTCCTCCTGTCCTTGTCTCTAGTAGGTCAGCATCAACCTTGCAGACCACTGAGTCCCATGAACTTCAGGATCATGTGACCCAGACCCCCTGGGGTAACCTGAGTCTCTAGGGATCTGACTGATTTCAGTACTGGAACCACTGAAGTTCTTCCTCCATTGGCTTGAAGAAAAATTTTTCCTGGGGGACCCAACATCTGCCGTACTACTAGTCATGTTGGCACAGGTTTACAAGCACTTCACCTTGTGACTGAGGGCCACGGGAGCTATCAAGGGTGCTGGAGTGCCAGGCGACTGATGCCTGAGGACAAACGGAGATGCACAGATCTGGCTGGCACATGGCCTGGGGCAGTGCCTCTGTCCTTGGCCCAGGTCTAGTTCATTTTTAGCCTGGGTTCTCCAGCCTGTGCTCTGTGGCTAGCACATCAGAACCTTTTAACTCTGGGTGATGGCTCAACTATCGCTTCCACAGAAAGGCCATCCCTGACCACACTGTCTATTGTAGATTCATCTCCTCTGAGCCCTCTCAATTCCATTCCTGTATTTTGTTTATAAATAAAATTTATCACTACCAAAAATCATTTTATATTTCCTAAATGATTTGAGTGGTTAGTGTCCGCCTGCCTTCCCCCATGAACTGGAAGCTCCATAAGGCTGAGAATTTATCTTTCTTGTTTATATTCTGTTCCCAGTACATACAGCAGCATTGGAATAGAGCATGTGCTCAATATCTATTTGATATGAGGAAGAAGAATAGAGGAGAAGGTGAATGAAAGAAACCCAGTCCCCGCCAAAACAAACACAGCAACTATTCAATACCATCACGGTGTCACAGATGCTCCACCTGAGATAAATTCAGGGTGACAATGAGCAGCGCATAGGCATCCTTTTAGACTGAGGGGACTAATGTTTGCTGTTCCTTGAAGAGAGTCTCAGAGACCTGGCAGGAGTCACAAGAGTCAGCCAATGAGACGTTTCAAACAACCCTTTGCCTCTTCATGTGGTCACCAGGTGAAAAGCAGGATCTTAAACTGCCTGAGGATGAGTACTGCTCTTCCTCCAGTAGCTGGTGACCTCAGATTAAGTACTCTGCTTCCGTCTCCCTACTTACTCATAGGTATTAGCAGCCTTCATAGCGTTGGTGTGAAGAATAAGGGAGAGGATCCATGTACAGAGCTCAGCTCATAACCTGGCCCATTGGAAGTGCTGGATACACATCTACTCTATATAAACGCTAAAGGCTATTAATTATACATTACCTAATAAATGCCAGATGCTGGAATACCGTGGGTATATAGTGACAAGCAACAATGAACAGGTCCCTTTCTCGTACAGCCATCAAACTGGCAATAACAAATAAACAGATCATTTTAAAGTCTTTTAAAAATGTGTGTGTTGCAGTGAAGCAAGGAAACAGGGATGCAGAATGCTCAGGAGGCAGTCAACTAAGGCTCAATAAGAGGATGACATTTAAGCTGAGATCTGAAGAAGGAGCAGGACCCAGCCACACAAAGAGAAGAGCAAAGCAATCCAGGACTGGGGAGCAGGGAGAACAAAGACTGTGCCTTTCCAAGGTGGGAAGAGAGTCGTGTGGGAGGCTCTGAAAGAGGGGTCGATGTCTGGAGGGCAGAGATAAGGGCAGGAGGTCTGAGACCAGGCTGGAGAGGGGAGCGGGCGGATCAGGCTGGGCCTTGAAACACCAACGTAATTGCTTTGGATTTACTTCAGAGCACAATGAAAGTTTATCATAAGGCTTCCAGCAGGTGAGTTACAAGCTCCAGTCACATTTTTTAAAAGACCACTCTGGGTGCTGTGTGGAGAATGGATTGAAGGTGACCAAAAGTGGGGACAAGGAGACTTGGCTGGTAGTCAACAGTGACCCCAAACCTGGAGGTGTCACCACAGTGTCTTTGGAACTATTAGAGCTTTGCATGCCCTTTCTGGTGGTCACATTCTGCAGTGCACAAGGAAAGGTGGCGGATGGCTGAACTCCAGAACCCTTGGGGAGATCCATATTACCCAACTAAGCGAGTCTTCTTTGGAACATTCACAGACACTGATTTTTATGGCCCTCCTGGCTTTTAATCATGAATTACTAAGTCTTAATGTTCTGTAGTCATGGTGGTCAACTGCTTTGGTGGTCAAAGTGATTAATCTTCAATCCTCAGGTGACACTTGTTAGATTTTATTGCGACCCTCTGTGCCATCCCCTCCCATAAAACTTCACCTGGGTCCCATGACAGAGAGGACCTGGTTAAAAATCATAAGCTATTCATCAAAATGTAGTGTTTCCTCAGAGAGAAGTTAATGGCTTAGTGTCAGGATTGTCAAATATCAGTTGAAATACATTGAAAATATGTTATCTCTTGTGACCTTAAAATTTGCGTATATATATATATATATATATATATATATATATACACACAAATGCCAAATGCCAAAATGTTTTAACTGCTAAAACATCATTATGCAAATGTTAAATTAAAATAAAAGCATCATGATCATCTTCACTGTCATCAGCATCATCCTAGTGCAGTCACGAGACCAATAATTAGCACACACGGAGTGTTCATCACCTGCCCTGGATTAAGCACTCTGCTTCCTGATCTCCTATACTTCTCACAATGACACTGTGGAGTAGATCCTGTTATCCCCATTTTATAAGTCAGGAAATTCAAGTCCAGTCAGATCATAAAATTTTTGCTGTGTCCCAGCTAGAATGTGGAGCTGGTACTCAGGTATTTGTGACTCCAGAGGCCATGTATTAGTCACTGTGCATCTGATGTCACTGCACCTGCTTCCAGATGTAAAGGACAGCGTCACCATTGTGGGTGTGAGGGTAGATGGCACAAAGGACCTTGTATCAACACCCGATACTCACTTGCTCCATTGGGCAAGAAGAGAGTTCAATGAAAAGTCCAACCAGTGTTAAACTGGGAATTTTTTTCCCTTTTTCTCCTCATCATCTCCAGAATGTCCCATAAGACCTTGGTGGAAACGTGTTTGGTACCCATTTTTGTAAACAGTTCATTGAAAGCCAGCACATGCACCCATCGTTCTTCTTAAATAAAATACAGGATGGCTGGGGAAACGCTGCAGATCAGTTGCTAGTTTCTGGGCATGGATCTTAGTGTTGGCCACCAGGAAATATGGACAATAAAGAAAACTGTTCACTGGATCTTTATAACTCACAAGACTCGAGCAGTGTGAGTTTGCTTTGTTGCTATTAAAGCTAAAATACAAGTCTTCTAAATTGGTATTTTTGTTTGTTTTCTCAAAAAAGACAAAAGGACACTCTAAAGTTACTGTGAGGGGTGATTGCAAAAACAACAGGCTCGTGTCTGACAGCATCATCCTGAAGCAATTGCCTACTGTCTGTCTACTTCTGTTGATTCAAGACACCGACTAGCACCGGGAATTACCAGTGATGCCTCTTAGATCACTCTGTCATTGAACCCTGTGTGCTCATCTCCTGATAAGGTGTATGTTTGTGTCTAAGTTGTGCTCGGCTCTCCTAAGGCCCTGTGTTCTCCATTGGCTGTCTTCTTTCTCCCTGAAAGACTTTTCTCATCTTCTCTTCCCAGCTATGCCTCTTCTACACCTGCCTCTGAAATCAGATTTCTCTCCTTAAAACTCTCCTGAAGAATTTTCCTTTGTTCTTTCAAATACCCTCTCTTTCTCTCCTCTGTTTGATAGGCACATATCAGGTCAGACTTTATGCTAGATGAAAGGGATTCAGAGAGACTCTTTTGTTGAGAAACATCCGTCAGCATTGATGGCCTGTGTTTGAAACTGGAACACACACAAGTCTGGATTTGTAGTATGAGCAGGAGTCAGTGGTAAAACACTCCATTGATGGCCAATTTCAATCTACCAATGTAACTTCACTGAATGATAAGTTGGTCAGAGATGTGCAAATTGGTTCTTGATAGCTAGAACAAGCAGACTGCAATCTAAAACTGCTTATGTGCATACCCTAACATTCCACTAAAGACAAAACTATTTAAGCCAATATTAACAATGTGTAGGTAGAAAGATCATGGTTCCCTTAAGCCCACATTTCTCAAATAATATATTGCACATGTATATGTATATAATAATTACACTGCATGTGTCTGACTAACAGAAGTGTGTCTGACTACAACAGAAGTGTTCTGGTTAACTCCTAATCCATCTTTACCTGGGTATTGGGGACATTGGGCAGGTGTCTTGGGGAAAGTCTACACTTCTTTCTTCAGACAGGTTGTAAGTTATGCTACAATTGGAGTTCTTGTTTTCCTTGTCAACTACATCACATTTACTTCTTGGAAGCACACATCCTTACTGAGCATGACTCAGTATCTCTTGTTAAATTTGATCCACCATTTTTGTTACCTAAACCTGTACAAAATAGGGAAGTTTGAAATGTAGAAATCTCCTACTATAATTCTCCAAATATTTCCTATTCCAGACACTGACTGTGACACTAAAGTCCCTTCTCATCATGTGCTGAACAAAGTGATACCCCAAGGCAGAATGCACTGGGAAGTTCATACATTATTATTCAGGAGGTAAAATACCCATTTCCTATTTCCCTAGTAGAACACCTCCATGGTCCAAGCATCTGAAGTTAAAGAGTATCTCACCTATTAGCTTGATGGGAATTGTCATGTCAACCATTGTTTCCACAACCTGTCAGTAACAATAACAAGACTGCCACTTCTCCTGTATTTCCTTCTCTTCTGGGGCTGAGGATTGAACCCAGGGGTGCTTAACCACTGAGCCACATCCCCAGCCCTTTTATCTTTTATTTAGAGACAGGGTCTCGGTAACTTGTTTAGGGCCTCACTAAATTGCTGGGGCTGTCTTTGAACTTGTGGTCCTACTGCCTCAGCCTCCTTAGCTGTTGGTATTAAAGGCATGTACCACTGCACCTGGCTTATTGTATATAAAAAGAGAGAGAGAGAGAAAAGTGTCACAGTAGATTGGATAGAAAGAGGTGATGGGAGGGAGGGGAGGGAAGGGGTGGATAGGAAGGGCAGCAGAATAAAATAGACACTAGTGTGGCCCTATGTATAAACGTGGCTGTATAATCAATGTGATCCTACAATCTGTACACGTGGAAAAATAAGATTACGTACCCCATTTGAATCAAATGTATAATATGTCAAGGTCATTGTAATGTTTTGAGCAACTAATAAAAAATTTTAAAAAAATATTTATCTAAGAATGTTCTGGAACATTTAAGGAACTAAATTTTCTGCAACACACTGATGGATTATTTTTCATCTTCAGAAAAGTAAATAGCCTTGATCAGACATAAGAGAAAAAAACTAAATCTCTTCACAGTAGCAGTGAACTTGAGTGCCCAATCTGTCTTTTCCCTTTCCCATTTACAAGTTGGTCAAATACACATGTCTGATTTTCAGGGTTGCTGGCCATTATCCTAGGAAACCAGTTACTCAAGTCCCAGAAACACTTGTGCTTACAAATAGTTTCTCATATTTATTCTTTTTTTAATTAAATATTTTTTTTAGTTATACATGGACACAATATCCTTATCTTGTGTATTTATTTTTATGTGTTGCAGAAGATGAAACCCAGAGTCTCACACATGGGAGGTGAGTGCTCTACTGCTGAGCCACAACTCCAGCCCCTCATATTTATTCTCAGACACTGAGTTTGTACCCCTACTGTGTTTCATTCTGCTGCCATGCTGGAGAAGAAAGGAATATCTCCTCTGTGTCCTCTACCTCCATCTCAAATTGGCCTCTTCTTTCTGTAGCCCCTGTCCTTACTTGAGATAGGTCTCTGTCATTCCTATCTCAAGCTTGGTCTTCTCGATTTCAATAACATCCCCAATCCAGTTCATGCCCCGGCCAGCTGTCAAAATGATTTTGTAAAACTCAAATCTCATAAATTTCCTCCTATGAGTTTCATTTACAGCACCACCTCAAGGCCTAGGATAATGTCCAGACCCCACAGCAGCAGGTCTCGAAATGCCTACCTCTGAATGTTACACCTGCGGCACAGAATTACCGGCTATGTCTCTCACTCTTCACAGCAAGTCTCACACACCAAGCCAGAGTCAGGTCAAAGGAGAAAGAAACACAGGGGGAAAAAGAGATGGAAAAGGAAAGAAGAGGAGATAAAGGGAAGGTTTTAGAAAACAGATGCAAAGAGAGATGTGCAGATTTCTTTGTGCACCTTATCAAGAGAACAAATAAAAGGTCAGAGGATGTTAGTGCACATTGGTGAGAATATATGAGTGTGTTTATACGGAAGCAGGAATGAACACTAGGAGTGTGTGCGCACGTGCACACTTGCTGAAAGACCATGAAATCATTCCAGCTGAACTGCAGAAAGAAAGAAAAGAATGGCACTGTGCAATTCTCTGCAGCAGCAGGAACCAGAAGGTGTGGTTACTCACCCTGCTCCTAACCCTGGAGTACTCCCACCCTGGGGCACTTTGGCAGCTGGTTTTGGTTTGTTTGTTTTCCTAGGGTGTTTGTAACAGGAACACAGTACTTGCTTTGTGAAGCCCCTTGGAGGAGGACTGCAGTGTGACACTTGCTCTTATCTGTGGGATGTTCATGCTTGTTCAGTATCAAAATGGGCAGCGAAGACAAATGTGACAGCTTCCATTATGGCAGACCTACCCATGAGGATTGGATTTTACCTTGCACATGATCCCATTGTGTAGACAGAAACCCTGAATCTCAGAAAGGCGATTAAATTAACTGCTAGTAGAAGTGAGAGAACCCGTGAAAGGCTCTGCAATCACCAGATGCACAGGGTGCCAACAGCACAGTTGTCACCTGATGGGCAGAGGCAGAAAGGTCTTCCCTGGCCACAGGAGAAGAGAAGTGAATCGGCAGGAAGAAGTAGGTCTGTGAAAGGGGAAAGAGAATCTTCCAGAAAAGGGAAGAGAGAGTCCAATATCATTAGGGCCTAGAAGGCTATTTTGAGGACATAGAGACGTCTGGACTCTGGGTTAGGGCTGTGTCACTCTTGGAGGACCGCGGTGCTGTTCTGAAGGACCCTGGGGGAGACCAAGAGTGCACGTGAGTTTCCAAGTGAGCTGAGGGGTGGCTGCCTCCTGCCCTTTCCTCTCTTCCTTTACTCCCTCACCCCCAATTGTCCTCCCTCTTCCTTCCTGTGCTCTTCTTCTCTAGAAGGAAGAAGTTTTACAACCTGATGGTCACATTGAGTCTCAGGAATCTCCCTGTTCCTGAGCCCTCAGCCATGGAAGGCTGAGGGGCCTCCGGCGCCAGGGGAAGAAAAGCCAAGATGAGAGGAAGGGAGACTGACACCATGTTGTGCCTTCCAAAAGAGGTTCTCACGATGTATTCGAGAGCCGACGCTACGCAGGTGGAGACTTTAGCTTGTGAGGGCCACACTCTTTAAAGAGAACAGTTTTCTAAAATTCAAAAGCTTTACTTTAAGCTGCAAGGATTGCAGGTTGGCTAATTAAGATCAGGGGGTCTCGCCATGAGCTGTGGAATAGGAGGGATGGAAGCTACGACCACCTGTAAGTTCCCTTTCCAGGCTGTGGGCCTGGGTGGGAATGTTTAGAGAGTCCGAGGGATTCGACCAGGAAGGAGCTTCCCAACTCCCCACCAGGGGCCCCACTTGGCTGGACTCAGCCTTGTCTAGAGTCGGGCACAGACTTCAGAAAGTCTTCCTTGGAGACAGAGTCTGAAAGGAAAGGAGGATTCAGCCCTGTTTTCCTGTGGAATTCTCAGAACACTTGCCCTGCAGCCATACAGAGTGATCTCAGGAGAGTTGAAAGGGCGCCCTGGGTTGTTTGAACAGAAAAAGGGACAAGAATCCTATCGTGATTTTCCACGGTTTCTCTAATATGTTCTCAAGACCCAAGATTCCCTGTTCCCCAGTGAGTAGATTAGGGAGGTGACTGTTAAGAGCCACAGCCAAAGGGGCCCCAGCAAACTTCCAGCTGCCAGCAAACTTCCAGCTGCCGGCTGATGATTGGCTCACAGCGGCCCCAGCAACATCTAGCTGATTGGCTCCTCTGTGGTGATGCTCATTGGAGATGCTCATTGAGCTGTTTCCCTGCCCTTTCAGACTGCCAGCTGATGATTGGCTCACAGCGGCCCCAGCAACATCTAGCTGATTGGCTCCTCTGCGGTGATGCTCATTGGGCTGTTTCCCTGCCCTTTCAGACCACCCGAGCTGCTCATTGGGGGACTTCTTTGGCTCCGCCCATACGACCCATCCAATCGACCTCAAGAGCAGGAGGATTGTGGGAGGTGGAGAGGCTGGTGTTGGGGTGAGAGGCTTGTGGGAAGCCATGGTGGCAGTTGGGCTCTGAGGGTTTTTTCCTGAGGAGCTGTTTTGTTTGGCGTTTGTAGTTCTAAAAATAAAGTTAGTTTCTTTTGACAAGTGGCTCCTGAATTGTGCCCAGCCAGACTGCGGCAGGTGACAATGGCCTCCTGGCTAAAATCAAGGTATTGACAGGATGGCACCTGATTCTCAAGGGCACATCTGTTTCCTTGTTCTTTCCAGCTTCCCCCTGATGTTCCTTGGTTGGTGATCACCTTATTTCATCTGCAAAGCTAGAAAGATGGCATCAGTCTTGCTCTTCCCCATAATCACACCTCATCAGACTCTGATTTCTGCCTCCTTCTTCCACTTTTAAGGGCTATTGCAATTATATTTGTCTTACCCAGATAATGCACAAAGTCCTCACCATCCTAAGGTCAATGGATTAGAGTCCTGGACTCCATCTGCAACCTTAATTCCTTTCTACCATACGATATATTATGGTCACAAGTCCTTGGCAGTAGGATATGAACATGTTTGGGGGGACCCTTTTTCTGTCATTGAGGACTTCAAGATGGAAGGCAGTTACTGGAATAGGAACAACCACTTGTTATCACCAGCAAAACCAGAAAATGTCCAGAATTCATATTTGGACTAGCTATCTACATCTATACTGTCATATAAGTTAATTCTCTGGAAGGAGGGGAAGAAGGAGGAAAACAGAAAAATTCATGAATAATCTAAATTAGCCTGACAAGAGTCTATGATTTAAACAGGAAGCGACAGATAACCTTAAAGTAACAAGATTAAAATTTTTTGCTGACACCAGAGGAACTGGAGGAGAACTTATTACCAAGTTACTTGAATTCCAAAAGTATAGAGAACTGCATGCATGCCTATGAGAATAAATTCTAATGCTAACACAGTTCCTTATTTTTATGTCTGTCTTCTTTCTGCTAACACTTCTTTTATTTGATTTTATTTTTCTCCTCTGCTTTTCCAAACTCCCTTGATTTCTTTCTTGTTCTTTTGCTATCTTGTCTTCCTTGCCTAACTTGTCTTTCACCTCCTTTTGTTCTTTTTCTGACATTTTCTAACATTGAACCTGGTTACAAAAAGAGAAAAGTTAGACTTATTATATTTTTTGTCCTCAAGATTTAGCCTGGAGCCTGGAAAGTAGCAGATGTTCAGTAACTATTGACTAAGTGAATAAATAGATTGAATCCTCTGCTCTACAGCAAGAAGGGGATGTTGGAAAACATTGGCGATCACTGTGCATGATCTCAAAATGCAAACAAGAACTAGGTTGCTTTAAAAACGATGTTAATTATGTTCCCTTTTAATGATCCCAGTTTCTCCAGCTGCCAAGTGAATTATCACCTTTTAAATATGCCCCGTTTGGGAAAGACTTCAAATTATAGCCAGAAGATGTGAAGGAGTCAGAGTAATTGGAATTAAATTTATACAAAAGAGTTTTTCTTTCTACAGTTGTTTAAATGAGTTCAAATAAATTGAAATAGTAAGAAACTTCCAAATGAAAAGGCTCTAAAATGAGGATTACCTCATCCAAAGCCAAAGACTGAGATAAAGTCATCAGTTAGGAGTTATTCTCAGAAACAGCAGGTTGAAGTGCTCTTAAATCGCAGGGTGATGCAGGTTTCTCTCTTTGAAAATAACCTGCTCTGAAAATAGCACACCATCCCCTGAAGGACAGCAACAGCTCCAAATTATAAGAGTATCCAAATTAAGGGTTGAACACCTCTTGGTAACTATGTTTCTGAATATGTCACGGCAATAGAAAGCCATTTCTGACTTCATGAAGCATTTGCAAGAAGACTACCATCAAAATTAGGTACTAGACCTTGGAAAACAGCAAGCTGAGGTTAAGAATGGAAAGGAATAGTCATCAAGTAGGCCATCAAAACAGACAAAGTCCTGCCTTGCTGTCAAAGATCGGCACCTGTGTGAACAGTTGGATGATACCACGCAAACAGGCAAGAGGATGCAAATAGGGTTTTTCTTTTCCACACAGAGGGTGTATGTATATATGGTACATGCTTTTTTTTATTTGATATTTTCTCTGACTTACCAACTTTATAGCATTATACTCATTTTTCAAAGAAGTAAATTTAAATTGTTAAAAAAGTCGGTAAACTGTCTTCATTTATATGACTCAATGGTGGATCTGGAGCTTGAAATTAAATTTGTATTACTAAGCCTCTGTGCTCCTGCTGTGCTATCTGCCCTTCTTTGGTGTGGTTACCTATTTGCTGCTACTTGTGTCTAAGCAGAATATATAATGGCCCCTGGTAGAACTTGGCCTACAGGAACTAAGACTACAACACACATCCCCCTAACTGAAGACAGGAACTGAACCTCAATCACCACCTAACTTCCAAGACACTTTCCTTCCTACATCCAGAAAGCGGGCGGGGGACATGGAATGTCAGATTCTGGAGTCTGGCCACTGTCTCTTATCTCAAATTCTTCTAGATAGTTCTAAGGCAGGATACTGAAAATAAGGATACTAGGGGTGGGGGGAGTCCAAACAACAGCCTACAGCAGCAAGAAAGTAGCTTCTAGCTATGTTTGCCTTCTACATGGGAAGTGTGTGCATATAATTTGCATTTGGAATCCTAGATATGAGAGTTTTGAAAAATGTTGCTTTTTGCTTTTTCAGCCTATGGAATCACAAATAGCCATAACAGACAAAAGTAAGAACAAATGCTGTGTTCTGGTTTTGTACAGCCAACACGTCCACGAGATAGAGAATTGGGTCTTGCAGCCTCTACCGTGGAGGAAGAAGGAGAATGTGCACCATGAGCACTCCTTTCTGGGAGCATCAAACATGTCATCTTAAGAGAAGTGATTTCAAGATCTTCACAGAAGCAAACTAAGGCAAAGTTTCACTGTTTACACCCCTGGGGCTGAGCTTGACAGCACACAGCTCTAAGTGCTCCTGATGGTTGTCTTGCAACCTCAAAAGAAGAGCCCATCAGCACAGAGGGAATGAAGCCAAGAAACAGAGAGGAAGCAGCAAGCCCAGAATTCCATCATCAAAATCCCTGATTTTTATTTTTAATTTACTTTTATTTTTTATTTGTTCTTTTTAGATATACATGACAGTAGAGTGGGTTTTTTTAAAAACATTTTGTACATACATGGAATATAACTTATTATAATTAGAATCCCATTCTTGTGGTTGTACATGATGTGGCATTATACTGGTTGAATATTCAAATATATGTATAAGAAAGTTACGTCCAGTTGATTCTACTCTCTTTCCTGTTCCTATCTTTTCTCCCTTCCCTTCATTTCTCCTTTGTCTAATCCAATGAACTTTTAATCTTCCACTTTCTACCATCCCTTTTTGTGGGTTAGCATCCACAAATAAGAAACAACATTTGGTCTTTGTTTTTTTGGGACTGGTTTATTTCACTTAGTATGACAGTCTCCAGTTCCATCCACATACCAGCAATTGCCTTAATTTCATTCTTCTTTAAGGATGAATAATATTCCATCGTTTATATGTACCACATTTTCTTTATCCATTCATCTGTTGTAGGGCACTTAGGTTGATTCCATAGTTTAGCTATTGTGAATTGAGCTGCTATAAACAATGATGTGGCTGCATCACTACAGTATGCTGATTTGAAGTCCTTTGGGTACAAACTGAGGTGTGGGATAACTGGGTCAAATGGTGGTTCCATTCCCAGTTTTCTGAGGCATCTCCATACTATTTTTCCTAGAGGTTGCATCAATTTGCAGTTCTACCAGAGATATATACGTGAAAATTTTTCCCAAAATCCCTTTCTATAGCCACATTTGAGGCCATATCTGCCCTTCAACAACTTGACTACAGAGGTCAATGAATACCATTCAAAAAATTAAGATTTGTCACCTGTCATCTTCAACCAAAAGTGGCTTCTCTTAGCTGGAAACCCTCTCATGATGCTGGAAGAGAAAGTCAGTTCTCGTGTCTTCAGATTGCAGGTGTAATGCAGAGAAAATGTAGTGTTTCCAATAGTTTAATCTAAAAGATAAAACGTGTCTGAGTCTGTTTTCTGTTGCTTTAACAGCAATAATTCTCAGGGCTTTTTACAGAAAAGAGCTTTATTTAAACCTCATTTTAGAGGTCTAAGAATGTGGTCATGGCAACGACTTTGGTGAAGGTCCTCTGGCTACATCACAAGTTGATTGATGGCCTCATGAATGGGGGCAAGTGCACTGAGACAGAAGAACACACTTTATAACAACCCATTCTCCTAAGAACTTCTGGAGACCAGGATCTATCCCTTCTGCAGGTGGCATCCCCATGACCTACCACCTTCTCTTAGGCTCCACCATCTCAACAGTGCCACAATAGGGAATTCAGCCTCTGGCATATGGACATTGGGGGACACATTCAGTCCATGCCCATGACTTAAAAACATGGTAAACAGAAGCAGATCTGATTTGTAAGGATCATAGCTGGATGGATACATAGAACAGTGGTTCCAGGAAGAGAGAGAAATTATGTTATAAAGACAGTAGACTGCTTAATGTTCCCAACAGAGTGTTCAGTTCTCTTAAAGAACGGGTCTTAAGTGAACTCATAAATTAGAACTCTTAACAGGATTGAAGAGTTCCATCTAACCAGGTACCATGGTTTTAGCTTTAAAGAACAATAGCAACAGGAAGGGTTTTTTGTTGTTGTTGTTGTTGATTTGGCATCAGAGATTGAACCCAGGGGCTCTTTACCCCTGAACTATATCTTCAGCCCTTTAAAAAAATTATTATTATTATTTTTTTTTGAGACAAGCTCTGGCTAAACTGCTGAGGCTGGCCTCAAACTTGCAGTCCTCCTGCCTCAGCTTCCTGAGTTCCTGGGATAACAGGTGTGTGCCACTATGTCTAGATCTCACTATGCTTTGGGATTTTTGGTATGTTGGCATAAATGATAAACACCTGTATTTGTTTCATTTCCCCTTTAGACACAGCAAATATGCTAATTTCTGCACTAGTTTAGAATGTGAAAACAGTTTTAGTCTATATGATGTAATTACAAATGACGTGTTTCACTTGTAAGCAGACATACAGAAAAGTATTTGCATGATATTCTCTTTCTATCACTGAGAAAACTAAGGATTCTACATGGGAGAGGTTTTACAGGATGGTGTAACTTTTGTGATTCACTCAATGAGACGCTATCTCCAACACATGTGGCTCATATCATGTGAAAAAAAAGAATCAACTTTTGTCACATTAAGAGACTGAAATGTTGGGTATTGATGTTATGCAGCATTGACTAGCCTATTATGACTAATTCTTGGTACTAAGATGAAATGAGAAATCTCTCATCCTATTACCTGCAATGGGGACTGGTGATCACACAGCAAAGTTAGATTATGGAGGGACACTTGTGCTGACCATCAAAAAGTTGCAGGCTTGAAGAGACTGGATCAGAGACAGTCATGTCTTAGGAAGCTCTGCAGTCCAGGGCAAAGAGACAAGGTATAATGAGAGGAGACAGGCATGAGAGTAAAAACAAATCTAGTTTTGAATGCCACACTGCTCCTTATTAGCTGAGTGCTGTTCTGTAAAATCTTTAATATTTTGGAATCTCAAGTTATTTATCTAAAAGGCAAAAATAATTTTCATTATTGTAGGAATATCATGAAGATCAAATTAGAACACAGGAGAAAAATATGGTAGTGACTCATTTAATGTTCTTTTGCAGGTAAAGAAACAGGTAGTCTCAAAAAGTAAAATTAATTAAACAGGAAACCAGATTCCCAGTTATTGATCACTCTACAGACCACCTCTTTGTGTTTGTGCAGATCCCACAGCTGAGGATGTGGGTCCCATGTCCCCATCTGTAGTTCATCAGCTCCCAATTGGTAAATCAGCATGTGTTGAATAAATGACCAGACATAGGATGTGACAATTGGTGTACTGAACGCTGATAACTGCTCCAGGGTTAACATTTCCTGTTTTCATGTCAGCCCAAGAGTTTTTTCAATATACTAGAAGATATATATATCTTCTACCAAAAAATATAAAAAATGTAACTCATATGAAGTGACAAACACTTCTTAGACCTCAAGCCTTCTATAAGAAGAAGAAAAATGTCCCAAGATTAATGGGATAGAGAGCCCTTCACCCAGAGTTCACAGGTTCATATCCTCTTTGATGAGGTCAGTACCAAGTCATTACCACCCGATGGCTGTTCACTGACCTATGTAAAATGAGTTGGAGTTCTTATTTCCTTGCATAGAAGACAATGTCCAGATTAAATGAAAAGCAACACTGACACCAGCATCATAACAAAACAGGTGTCATATGACAACTTGTAATAGGAATCTAAGTGTTGATGGTCTGTTTGGAGAAGAGAAACACATCTTCCCAGTAATGCTTTCTGTCCATCACATTGGGGTCGTCTCAGGGAGTGAGAAACCTGACACTGAAGTGATGCATCTTTCTACCTAGGAAGAAATTCTCTCCTAATTTCTTAAAACATATTTAAATTGTACACATGGCAATACACTTTCATTTTTAAAATATCCTGTTATCCACTTTGGTGCACTGGCTCATTCATCATTTCCAATGGATCACACAGTTGCTCATCGTCACAACCTTGTGCAGCCTGATGTGACCATGAGCTTGTGTTTGACCACATAACTTGCCCATGAAGGAAGCTGTAAATAGGACCACAGAGATGATTGTTTGCATATTGAGAAGTGCCTTTTAGAAACTCAGTCACAATATACAGAAGTCCTATGTCAATGGAGAAGGCACATGAAAATTCTTCTACTGGTGGTCCCAGCCATGTGAGTGGGGTAATTAGGAAGAACCAGCTCTCAGGCAACCTGCCATCTGGTAACAAATTCATGAATGACTCCATAATATACCATGGAGTTTTCATCACTGTTTCTGTCAGGCTGTCTCAGTTCATTTGTGCTGCTAAAACAAAACACCTGATACTGAGTATTTTATAAAGAACAGAGACTCAATTTCTTGCAGTTTTGGAGGTTGGGGATTTGAAGATCCATTGATCAGCGGATTCAGTATCTGGTAAGAGCCCTGGCCTCTGCTTCTCTGATGCTCTCTGATCACTCTTCATCCAGAGGGGAGGAAAACTTCCTCACATGGCACATGAGTAGACAGAGATGAACCCTTCACTCAAGCCATTTATGAGGACTTTAACACATTCCTGAGGGCTCTACCCTCATGACTTGGTTATTACCTAGAAGGCCTCATCTCTTAATGCTACCACATTGACCATTAAGTTTCTACTTAAGAATTTTGAGGGGGGCTGGGATGTGGCACACTTGCCTGGCATGCGTATGGCCCGGGTTCTATCCTCAGCACCACATACAAAGATGTTGTGTCCGCCGAGAACTAAAAAATAAATATTAAAAATTCTCTCTCTCTCTCTCAAAAAAAAAAAAGAATTTTGAGGGACATATTCAGACCATAGCACATGCCTCATTTGCTGTTCCACAGAAGTGTGAGCAAATAATTGGTCATTATTTTAAAACATCAACATCTAGGGTGGTTTGTTATGCCTGATACAGAAATTAATATTCTGACTCCACTTGAGATACAGCATTCGACAGTTTTTCACTAAGCAACTTCATGTTCTCACTATGGTAATTGAGATGATGCAGCAGTGAATAAGAGAAGTGAGATACTTTTCTAGAGAAGTAAAAAATTGATGGCCTATGTATGGCACTAGTTTGTCCTACGAATGGGCCATGTTTCACTCATATGGTTGTTTTTCTAATATTGATTTAAAAAATTGGAAGCATTTACATTAAAACTGGGAGATTCAGCTTCTATTCCACCCTAAGAGGAAATGGAATCTGGTGGAGCTGCCCTTGGGTAAACAAGGGCTGCCCACACTCCTCCACCCTGGGCATAAGCTCTTGAGGGCTCACCATCCCCATCACCCTTGAGCTGCACTTGAACTGAAGGTCAGTCATCTACTTTTTCTTCCTCTTTTTCCTACAAGTTACATGTAAACATAGAAGACTTCTTAGCTTCATACAAGATCTACTGAAAGAGACCAGTATGATCATCCCAAGAGAAAAGAGAAAAAAAATTGCATTGGGCATAAGTGTAATACTGAGCCACAGAAGATCACTAATTCAACCTTCTGAAGTCAAGCAACCCATTCCCTTAATTCTACATTAAAAGTTTAGGTCATTCACCGTGTCTTAAGATTTAGGTAAGTCAGGCAATGTGACCATCATTTAGGAAACAGCATCAATTTTTTTATGTGCCTATAGATATCCATGTTCCAAAATATTTGTGACATCACAAATGTCCTCAAAACCACTGGTTGTTCAAACCTGAGCCCCACGGTCTAGTCAAGCAACATAAAACGTAAAAGAAATATTAAAATCCTCCAGATCATCAAGCTCCAGAAGGGAGCTCCACTGGAGAGGAGGTCCCACTGACCCGCTGCTGCTGCCGGATCCAGTCTCTCTTACCCCTGGCCCAGAATCCGAGCCTTCTTCAAGATTAGAACCCCAAGAAAACCACATTTTCTCTAGAATACTTAATACAGTGTTGTTGAGAGAAAAGAGATGTGATCTTGTTTTGGGCTCACAATATACCACATAAATGACGCCTCAAATGACTATCTTTTTCTTGCTGTATAGGGAATAGTGTGCCTGGGAGTGAAGGCAAATGGGAATGCAGAGCCCACAGTCAGGCGCAGAGAGAGCAAACTGAGGACAGGTATTATCGTGTCTTTGTAGCTTCTGATCATTACAAGCAACCCTTGGCATCCTTAGGGTTGGGAAGTAAAACCTCCATCTCTGCTCCTGGATCCTCAATCTCTCCTCTGGGATCCTTCCTGTTTTTTGTGTTCAAAACTCCCTTTTCTTTCAGAGAATCTGATTAGTAGGCTCAGACCCACCCTCACTCAGTATGGCCTCATCTTAACCTGATTACATATGCAAAGGCCACGTTTCCAAATAAAGTACCATTTAGAGGTACCTGGGGTTAGGACTTTGCCATCTTTCTCAGGGATGCAGTTCAACACATAAAGTCTATAGGGTATCCATTCTCACTCTGAACTAGTTACTTACTGATCTTTCAGTTTCATTCTGCTTAAATCATTGTGTTTTTGTTTGGTTACTTTTTCTTTTTCTTTTCTTTTCTTTCTTTTTCTTTTTCAAAAACAAAATAGTTTAAGCCTACCGAGCACTTTTCTGGCAGACAGCACCCCTGATAATGCTCTTTCCCAGTGTCTGCAGCTCTTTCCAGGTGACACGGCTTTAACTACAGTGACCTTTGGCTCCTTCTGGAACCCGGTCAGCTCATTCCCCTCCCCAGGCATTTCTTCCTGACACCGCTCTACTCCTACCCAGCCGCTATGTGGATAGTTCTGGCATTCTACAGCATTTTGCTGAAGTGTCACCTTCTCTTTCAGGCATTCTCAGGCCACCTTAGCATTCTGGAATTGACAAGTACTAGGTACACAGTGCTTTCATCTGTTCTCTGGCTTCTTGGGTTGGAATATCAGCCTCATGAAAGTAGGAATGCTCATCTCCACTGTTTCCTGCTCTATCTCCATTGCCTTTGACAGCAGCAGGCATACAATAAGGTGCTGATAAACCTGTATTGAAGGGAGGAAGGTGGGATGGAGGGAAGGAAAGTGGGATGGAGGGAAGGAAGGTCAAACCTAGAGGTCAAGGCCTAGGCTGTCTGTCCCCAGAGCTAACACTTTTCTACACAACCAGACCATGCTAACCTGTCTCCCTTGAACTGGAAAATGAGCCTTTGGCTCCAACCTTTGCTTTCAATATGTGACATGAACTTCATTAACTAAGTATTTCATTTTGAAAATACTCAGTGCTCATTATGTGAGAAGGTCAGCCATTCCTCAGCAAAGAATATTAGAAGAGATTAAAGGTGACGCTTTCAATTTGAATGTGCACTCTCTCCAAAACCACCTCCCAGGAGGTGGACAAGCAGAGCTGCAGCCTGAGACATGCACTAGGGACCAGGCTTTTGTGGGTCATTTTTCAGCAGCACATGTTCAGTATTTCGCTCAGGGTCTGGGGAGAGGAAGCTCTCAGCAAGTGTGTGCTGAATAAATAAACATAGACACGTGTGAAGTGTGATGATCCAACAGCATCTTGGAGGTCTCCTCTATGATCTCTCTTAAGTCCCCATACATTTCTTCATTTCTGTGTGTATCCAGGAGGATGACTGATTCCACTCTGTTCTCCTGAGCTCATGTCATAAGTGAACCAGCTCTGAGGGTCCCAATGCACCCATTCTCAGAGGCACCTCGGGGCAATCTGGCCAGTGTGGGTAGCTTCAGCCTTAGGCAGTGTTTAAGGTTGAGATGGCTTAATCAACGTAATTTCAATTTCAAGGGCACCTGAATTCACCCCTTGTTGGTTTTTTCCGCCATTTTCCAGGTCCCCCATACTGGACCTGAAAAGTAGAACCAGTACTATAGCATTGGCTCCCTCAGAGTCCAGCAGAGTTCAAAGATGCGGGCCCTGAAACAAACCTCCTCTTCGTGGCTCCAGTAGTTAATTTATAACTTGGTCACAGCTTATGAGGCTGCATAATTCAGTTCACAACAGTGGATGTGGGGAGAGATCAATCACTTGTGATTTTAGTGCACTTCTCCAAATGCAAGACAAGTTGTATTTTCTTCGTTTTCTTTGATGGAGAATAGGCACCCTGCTGTCTGAAGTGTCTGAGAGATCAGAGAAGGAAGTGATCCATTGTCCTGCAAACTTACCTGGAGTGCACCAAAACAACAGTGAGGCAGAGAGAGAGACTTTGTTCTTTCTTTTCCTGTCTATTTTTCACTCTTACTGCAGGGCCAGAGGACTGGAACATTTTTTATAAGACTTGCTTTAAACCCAACATGATTACTCAGAGACACGGAGCCATATATTCATGGTGGAAAGAGAATTCCCTGGAAGAGCCGGGGCTAGAGTCAGGAGAAGGAAGCACTTGTCTTGGATTCAAACTGTAAGGGGACACCAAGAAACTCAGTCAACAGGATAAATGATATTGTAATTCAATATTTGAAAAGATCAAAATTAAGTCCAGCCATCTGCAATGAACTAAATTTTAGCATATGAAGTAAAGACAAGGTTAATATTGCTTTTTCCTTTTGCCTCAGGCTGCAGTATTGCTCAGTAGGTCAAGTTTTTCTTGCAGTTTTTGATATTTTGTTCATCATGAAATCTTTGGTGTAACTTTTAGTTTAGTAAATACTAAATGTGATAGATTTATGTTGTTTATTGAGTCTTTTTGGCTCTATTTTTTTTTTAACTTAGATGAGCATCTTGGTAGCCTCACCTTATCCTGGTCCTGGCCCTGTGTAGTAAATGGGAAGGGAACTTAGAAGAGAGGGACATTTCTGGAGAGCCTCACTCCAGGCAGGAGATCATGGAGATTTCACAAAACCTCTAAGATACCTTCAAGGTCCCTAGCAGCATCCCCAGAGATATTAGTCCCCAGAGATGCATTTCTGAGCCACTCCACATCAAATCTGAGGAGCTTGAGACTCATAGGAGATGGGATCTAAAATCATATTAAGAATAGCAGCTACTTATTTAGCACATCTATATACTAGACACCTTTATATGAGTAACAGTGATAATGTTTGAAAAAATACCCAAACTAATGCATTTTAATTTCCTTATTCTCACAGGTCCTAAATTTTTATGTTCTGTGGCCAGGAAATAGACAATACTTGACCTCATTAGCAGCACAATAAACTTGAAAGTCAGGTTTGGAAGACTGGATTAATGATGTAGATATTAAGAATATAGTCATAGGTTAAGTGAATGCAGTTCACTTATCAAGCACTACTCTTAAGAACTTTGCATATATAATTTCTATATTCCTTTAATGACCTCATGTCAGAAAGAGTCTAACATTTCTTTCCATATTGGGAAACTGAAGTGATTATGATTTCCTCACATGGTTGAGACTGCATGTGTTCAATCCTCATACCACAGAATCTCTCTGGTAGAGAGTGAACTATTGAAAGAGAAGCAGCAAGTCCACTCTGACTCTGAGAAAAGTGAAAGAAAAACAAGCAAGCAATAGTCAGGATGTGCAATGGTATGCTGAAGTGACAACAATTCTAAATACCTCCCTTTAAGTTTGGTATCAGAGACTCAATGTCTAAGGTCTCACCAGGCTCCTGTCTTGTTTGCAGAAACTTAGTCCACCAGGTTGTTTCCTTCTCAGGGCTTCAACAGTCCCATGAGGTGTCAAGAATCACCCCAGTAAGAAGAGAGAAGGGGTATTTCCTGCTATAGCCCCAAAGTGATTGAGGTCACTTCTGCCCCTATTTTATTGTCTCCCCCCCAAAAATAAAACAGTAATAAGAGGAATTTCAAATAATCAGTTTTATATGCCTAGAAAAGAAAATCATACTGGACATTGAGGGTTATTAAGAGAAAGGTGGGAGATGATTCTTCCATTTTGGGGTTGTAAGGTTTTGGAAGTAGATAACTACATGGCACTGTTTATTCTCATTGTTTTTTTTTTTTTTTTTTTTTTTTTGTACTAGGGATCGAACCAGAGAAGTTCCTATGGATCTTGAAAATTTCAAGGAATGGTAGTGGTCGAGGGTTTTGGCTGGTTAACATGCAGAAGGACCCACAGCAAGAACACAGCAGCCCTCCAAACAAGGCCTGAAGAAAGAACTCCCTGGGCCAGGGACTAGACAGGAGCCCTTACAGTAAGTCAAGTTTCTGCATTTCATAGAAATTACAGTAAGCGCCACTCAGTGACAGAGCACAAAGGAATTCCATCAAGAGGTGGGAGAGGCCACACTTGTCGGGCTGCAGACCTCAGCACCCGACCTACTGTTCCCATCCTCCACACAGGACACTGCTTTTTCCAAGAGAGAAGCAGGGGATAGTTAAAAGACATCTAGACTCATTATTTTTGTAAATAAGACCAGGTGATGCCCAAAGGAATGTGTGGCAGGCAGAACCCAGGTCTTCCAGAGTGTGTGCATGCCCTTGTGCACTCCAGGGGGAGCCTGTGAGCATGTTACCTCTACAGATTCCACTGCAGGGACAGATGAGGCTGGGATCATCCTGGGCTATCTGGATAGGTTCAATCTGATCTTATGAGTCTTCAGGGGAGAGAAACTTTCCAGTCCGTGGTCAGAGAAAGCTTGACCGTGGAAAGAGGATCAGAGAGATCAAGAGGGTTGGATCCATTATTGGTTTTGAAAATGGGAGAAAGAAGCAAAGAGGGAAGGAGGAAGCCTTGAGTTGTCAACTCTGGAAATCGGCAATGCCCCTCAGCACCCAGCCAGCAGGGGCATGGGGATGCCAGTCCTTAAACTGTGAGGCAAGGAATTCTGCAACAACCTGAGTGCAGGAGGCATATCTCCTCCAGAGCTTCTGGAAACAAAACAGCCCTGTGTCAATGGAGTGAGACCTGCACTGGATATCTGACTGCCAGGCATCCAGTTTTATGGTTATAAGCCACTCAACTTGTGGTAATTTGTTACAGTAGCAACAGAAGATGAATTCAAACCCTTATAGATCACAGCGAACTAAAGTTAACTTCTATTGTTTTTTCTACTACCAGGTATTTGAGGGTTCATGAGAAAAATTAAACAAACTTTTTTTTTGTTTTCCTTATACAATTGAGAGAACAAATTGTCATAGGAGCAATATTGTGAACCTGCTACATATGCCTTTATTACCTCATTTTCACAATAACCTGCCAGGCATGCACTCTTATGTTTATTTGTAGATGCAAAATTGGTATTTAGTTAGGTTAAGTGAAGCATGAGGTTTCACTCTACTAACAAGGGGTCAAGGTGGGGTTCAAACTGAACCATCTGATGACAGCACCAGGTCTCCTGATCTCTCATGAGATCGTGTTGCTGTTTCCTTGTCCCTCTGCTTAGAGACTGTATCCCTCACACGCTTCCTCCCCAACTACGTCTAAAATGCAAACCTGATTATTTTCCTTTGCCGGGGGTGAAACCTCAATGAACTTACAATGATGCTGCTCAGCTATTCTGAGCACGAGTCTTCCCTATTGTGAACAAGGACGGTAGCAGCTTCAGCTTTTGCAGAACGTGGAGAAAGGGAGATGGGGAGGGCACACTTCTATTTATGTCACAGCTATCAATTTGCTTGCATCTTATTATACAGAACTGGTTGAATGACTGAATTAGCTGCAAGGAAGACCTATGTAATCTTTCTATTCAGATAGAACTTGGTTTTGTTGTTCTTGTTGGAGAGCACAGCTCTTGGAGGGGCAGCCAGCAGTCTCTGCCACATGTCTTGTGAGGAACCGTGGTTTGTGTGTTCCTGGTTAATTATGTTTATGGGTTGTGCTATCTCATGTCAACTATGCTAATGCTCGGAGAGTAAACAAGTGGTTTAGCAGGGTCTCCACACAGAAACAACTAATTGAAGATGATGCCAATAACAAAGGCTCAAGTGAACAGGAAAATGACAGAACTGACAGTTTTGCTCCAAGATTTTCTTCAGCCACAATCATGGATAAAAATAATGCCAATCCAAACAGTGCAGATAGTCAGACAAAAACCAACCAACCAAACAAAACCCCCAAATCATCCAGAAGGGCATTTGAAATGTAGATTCACATTCATTTCCATCAACATAAGACATTAAATTTAAAATGTGAGATGATTAATAGATGCACACATGATCATTCATATTGCATTCCTTGTTCTGGATTATTATACTTATAAAATTCTGTGTGTTCATTGGCTATCAATTATCCCATGTAACATACACTAATCCTTATGAAATGAACTTATGAAGTGACTACACATTATAATTCCATTTTAGTATTAAAGAACTGAAAAAATATGTAAGTTGTATATAGTATCTATAATGCCATCACAACTAGTAAGACATTTAAACATATTGTTTATGTCACTTTTATTATATCCTTTTAATGTCCACTTTTACAACAAAAGTATATTAATATTTTAACCCAGGTATGAATTTTAAAACTTTAAAAGCATGCATATATTGAAGATATATGCTTACAATATTTAACTCAAGGTTTGCAATTCTGTAAATCTTGCAAGAACTGATCAATGTGGTCAGTTTAATCATCAAGGATACCTTTATAAGAGAGAAAATTTGGTACTTTTCTTTGGCCAGCCTTGGAAGCCTAACAATGCCTCTGACATCTAACACCTTCATTCCACCTTTAAGCTTCTTCCATTTCCAATCACCTCACCATGAAAGATGACATTCTCTGACATTTGGGGTTTGACATGAATCGTTTGATGTCTCCCATGAAAATCAAATCACTGAGGATTGACAGTTAATGCTGCTAAACCCAGCCATGAGAAGATACTGGACAGTTTTCAAAGCATCTGTCTCAATAGAAGTGGGGATGCAGATCAAGAGGTGTATCTAACAGGAAGGGGAGGGTCCTTGCAAAGGGATGCAGAAAATAGCAATGAGAACAACCCAGCTCTCAGTGTGGCTCTTGCCTTGAGAAAGAAGGGGTTTCAAGTCATAGACACATTTCATTGTTTCTAGCTCTGAAGCTTAAGATTTTGTCACTCTGCAAATCTCTTCCTTGCTTTTTGCTCAGCTTCCTCATGTTTCTCATCTCTATGGAGCTGAGCTTCCCCTACTTCACAGTATGTGTGTAGGTAGAATGCAGGCATGTACACAGAGGCCAATTTGAAAGTCACAAATACTTGTGTGTCCTGAAGTCTTGGATATTAAGAAATTATAGAAACTGAGTGCAGTGTTGCACACTTGTAATCCCAGCAGCTCAGGAGGCTGAGGCAGGAGGATCATAAGTTCAACTTAGTGAGGCCCTAAGCAATTCCATGAAACCCTGTCTTTAAATAACAAAATATATAAAGGGCTAGAGATGTGGCTCAGTGGTTCAGTACTCTGGGTTCAATCCCTGGTAACTGTCGCGACCCCTTGCCCGCAAGGAAGACGCAACTCAGGAATCTTCTTTCAGCAGTTTATTCAGGTCCTTGATACTTTTTCTTCTTTCAGCTGTTTATTCAGGCCTTTGTATTGACATGTCTTTTAGCTTCTACTGCTACTCCTACTACTACTTCTACTGCTACTCCTACTGCCACTACTACTACTGCTACTACTACTGCCACTACTCCTACTCCTGTGTGCCCCAGCCTTAATAAAGCAGATAAAGCCCCAATGCACAACTGCCACGTGGACTTTTCCCATAGGGTGCCAAGTCACAGCGTGCCAACTCATTCTGATAAGGAGTTGTTTGTCACAGACTACAGGGGAAACCAGCGCCATCTTGTAATGGCGGCCACAGTTCACAGAAACGGCTCACCACAGGTAACAAAAAAAAAAAAAGACAAAAAAATTTCAGAAAACATATTTGATAATCTAGAGGGGGAGATTCATATATAGAGAGAGAACATTTTAGAATCTTATCAAAAAACCAAGAAGTTGGTAAGAACTCATTTTCAACGTTGACATCTGGTTCTGCAAAGCTGGATGATAGGACTGGGCACAGAGAGAGGGTTGAGGCTTCCATGTTATCTGCAGATAAGTTTCCCAAAAACAGAAGGTGGTGGAGGCCTAGAGATGCACTCAGTCTTAACGGTCTCAAGTACTGAGGTCAGTAATTGTGTCAGGGCCTGAGGTTGATATATGTAAGGAGAATCATTTATGTGGAAGTTGCTCCCCTAGTTTCTGAATATTAAAGCAAGTGACAGACATAGTTCCAGCCTTCAAGTGGTGAGTGGAGAAGTTCATTATGTAAAATACTCAATCCATGGCAACATGTCCTGGTAGAGGAGAGAAGGGAATGGGCTCATTCCCACACGATGGCTATGGTACACATGCACTGACATGCATAGAGCAATTGTCCTTTATAATGGAAAACATGGCCACTGACAGTTTTATGTCCCTGAGAGTCAACCAATGTCAACAGGATTTTATGGTGAATTTATAGAAGCAGGCTCTGAGTCCTGGATTAATAGACCTTCTGCCGGTGTGATAAGGGCCCATTAAAAAAGGAGGAGAGAGGACCCCCCTACACAGTCTGACTGTCAAGCTCAGGTGCTCTGAGCTGTGGGTGTTAAGTGGCTTCCTGGGTCAGGAGTCACTATGGATGATGTTTTCTTGCTGAGCAGCCCTGATGCCATCTTCCCGAGCAGCCAGCTCAGGCACAGCAGCTGTGAATTGCTGCCTCTGGAGCAGACCACTCCTCTCTCATCACAGAACCTGGGGAAGAATCTTCAGAGATGTTTGATACTGTTGAGATATTGCAGAATAAATGAGCACCTCTGAATCTATTGTCTGGGAAGTTAAGAAACAATTGAGGCTGCCAAATTTCCAGTCACTGTGAGTAACTTACTGGTCAAGAGGAGGGAATGATCGCAACAAGCAGCTGGTGGGAGCAAGTGGTCATACAAACAGAATATCAGCATGTGCATGTAATTAGAGCCACGTCTACTGCTGCAGGTAGTTAAAATGCCAGATGCCACACTGAAAATCTTTCTTTTCTATTTGATCCTTGAGAGATATTTTACTAACCCCATTTAACAGCTAGAGAAATGAATTAGAGATGCTGGATTCTATGATCCAAGGACGTAGAGCAGGGGAAGATTTTGAACCCCAGTCCATCTGAGCTCTTCACCCTCTGTCACACACGCTTCTTTAATCCCTGTGAAATGTCACAGGTAAAAATAGGGTTTTTTTTGAAAACAAAAAGAAAAAGCCTGAATACATGTGACCACTTGTGCCCCCATGACCAGGAATAACAAAGAAATGGTCTATCAACAAATGCATTATAAAATCACCATCCCTTGTCTGACCCTGGAGGAGCCAATATGATGGGGGTTTTGGGGATTTTACAACACTCAATAAAATGCAGCTCTCTCAGCAGGGCCTGGGGCAGCACCACAAAGCAAACAAGCTAACATTTCTGCCACAAAACCCCTGAAAATCACACTGCATGCAAACCCTACAGGCTACATGTCTATTCCCTTTAGGCTCAGATTTTATTTTGACACCATATGAGGATAGGTTAGGTCAGAGAACCCGTCTAACGACTTAAAAACAAAAGACAATTTTTTCAAACTTTTTATTCTGTTTGCCCCAAGACATCTTCCTATTTAATTCTCACATATATTTTCAGGTGGAGAAGAAATTATTCTAGAGACCATTTGAGGTCCTTTGGCATCCAGAGGCAAAGTCTCTGGCTCAGTTCTTCCTCTTCCAACTGGGGGTGGACTTGATCTAAAATTCAGGGGCTTTGACTCCCTGTCTGGAGAACATATCTGTGCAGCATGGGCAAAGGAAAAAAGTTGGAGTCATAAAGAACTGGGTTCAAATGGAGGTGTGCCTTAGCCTGCTCAGGCTGGTGTAACTGTAGCCTGGGTGACTTAATCAAAGAAGCGTGTCCCTCAAAGACCTGGCGGCTGGCAAGTATAAGATTAAGGTGCCAGTTGAAGAAGTGGAGAGAGAGCACTCATCTTATAAGAACGTCAATCATGTCCCCATCTAAAAATAGTTTCTTCCTAATACAATCAGACTGGGAGTCTGGGCTTCTGCATGTGATTTGGGGGACACCACATTGAATTCATAGTGAAGTCCTTCTTCTCCCCTTCCTTCCTGTTCAACTTGGAACAGTCAAATCTGTTCTCCAGTCCCAGGTCCTATATCTCAAAATGGGCATGGTCATCGTGTCCACCCCACAGTGGTGGTGTAAGAGGACAGACAAATGAGATAGTGAGAACACAAGATTAAAAATAATTCCATAAAATGGGCCCACTGTGCTGATCCCCACATGCTGTCTTTTCCCGAAGCAATTTACTGGGAGCCCTGCCTGGACTAAGTAGACAGGATATGTCACATTCCTCAGTAAACTACCTGTTATCTGCAGGAGAAATGCAGGCCTGAGATAATGCCAATGGGAGAAATCCTGGAGACCTTGGTGATCAGATCCTGAAACTCATGGAGATAAGGTGAATTCCTCCTAACAATAAAATCTATAAGAATGTATGGTTAAGAATCCAATTAGAACCAGTTGCCATGGGATTAGGGGACCTAGAACTGTCATGGCAGTGGGTACTTGAAAGTCTGATATCATCTTGCTGTCAGTCAAAAATCAAGAGGTGGACCTGGGCTGGACTCCAGAAACTTCTCTGGGATCCCCAATAATACGGAAGTGCAGGAGGGGAACACTGTTCCTCTCTCCTCAGAACCCCCTCTCCCTCCTTTGACAGTGTTCCGTTCCCCTTTTCTTACCCCTTTAGTAAACTCAATCTTGTTTCTCTGACATGTCTGAAATCTTTCTGACTTGACTGCAAGAATCCGGTTTGAAGGGCAGGTCTTTGCACTGACCCAGGTTCTCAGAAGGCCCCAGCTCTGTAGCCGCAGGAGGTAAGCTGCCACCCTGTTCCTGGGGCCTTTTCTGGGTGTCCTCACTCCCACCTCACCTGAGCACTTTAAACTCTCGGTTGCTTGTGATAATAGAGGCAAACCCTTCACAGTTCTCTCTTCCTTTCTATCTTCTCTTTCGCTGGCTCCTTGAGCATAAAGAATCAGAAAAAAAAAAAAAAAAAAGGGCTTTTACAGTTGACACATCAGGACCCCCAGGTCTGTGGTTTGTTCACATCTCCAGAATGTGACTTCATCTGAATCAAAACGCCTGGCTGCAGCAGCCATCTGGTTTACCAGATGTGGCCTATACGCGTCCTCCCACTTCCAAGGAGACAAAGTGGATCAGAGCATATGATCAATGCACAAAAGGCCCGCGGCAGTACAGTGTGCTCTTCATTTACTTATTCACTGAATAATTATTAATTTGTGGTGTCTGCGAACGTCTCTGTGCGAGAAACTATAAAATTTTTTATTGTGACGAAATTTGTTTTTGTATGTTGGAGATAATATAACATCTTAGAACATCTTGAATATAGACCAAAAAAGAAAATCAAAGAGAATTAGAACTTGAATCCACTAATAATAGACTATTATTTTTAATCTTTTTTTTATAGTTTACTAAACTTTTACCAACTTTTTAATCAGACTGAATATATAATCTTTTAATTTTTTCACATTTTTTAAAAAGAGCATTATTCATACATGCTATCTTTTTTTAAAAAAATATTTTTATTCTTTTTTTTTCAGAGAAGGGTCATATGTGGTTTTATTGACTTATTTTTTTTCTTTCTTTTTAAGATTTTTTTATTAGCACTTTAGAGTTATACATAGTAGTTGGATTCATCTGTCTTGTGTTTTTAGTGAAGTGATAGTAATTAAAGTATTCATTCTGAAGGCAGGAATGTTAATGCACTAAATCTTTGCTCTTCCCGAAGTTCATAGTCCTAACCACCAATGTGATGGTTTTTGAAGGATGGAAATTGGAGAAGTAAATAAGTTTAAATGAGTTCATGAAGGTGGGGTTCTCGTGATGGGCAGAGACCAGAGCTGGCTCTCTCCACCCTGTGAGGACACAGAAAAAAGGCAGCTATCCATGAGCCTAGGAGAGGGTCCATCCCAAGAATGTGGCCCTGTTGGAACCCTGCAGTTGAACTTCTAGCCTCCACAACAGTGAAAACAAAATGTCTTTCTTTAAGCCCAAGTCCATGGAATTTCGTTACAGCACCAGAGCAGAATAAGACACAGACTGCTCAGGCTACTTACCTAGCTGGGAGAAGTGGGTCAAGTTATCAAAATACTCTGTGTTTTGGTTTTCTCAGTTGTAAAATTAGATAATAAAGGCAGATACCCCCGTGGAGTTGTTAGGAGGCCAAAATGAGATATCATGTACAATATACTTGGAAATAATGTTGGACACATAGAAAACTCTCAGTAAATATTTGCTTCTAACTGGTGCTCATCAGTTTCCCTTATCTGTTCATCAGAATAAACTTTCTGTAAGGACAGAGCCATACGTCCAAGGCCCTAATGCAGTATCTGAAAGATAGCAGATTTGGGATTATAACAAATAGCAACAAATGGGTTGGAATCAAACTAAAAGTCTTCTTCACAGCAAAGGAAACAATCAAGTACATGAAGAGAGAACCTACAAAAAGGGAGAAAATCTTTACCACCTGCACCTCACATAGAGCATTAATCTCCAATATATATAAATAACTCTAAAAACTTAATACCAAAAGAACAAATAACCCAATCAATAAATGGACAAAGGAACTGAACAGGCACTTCACAGAAGAAATATAATGGTTCAATACATATATGAAAAAATGTTCAACATCTCTACAATTAGAGAAATGCAAATTAAGACTACACTGAGATTCTATCTCATGCTAGTCAGAATGGAAATTATCAAGAATACAAGAAACAATAAATGTTGGTGAGGATGTGGGGGAAAAGGCACACTCATACATTGCTAGTGGGACTGTAAATTGGTGCAACCACTCTGGAAAGCACTATGAAGACTCCTCAAGAAATTTGGAATGAAACCAACATTTTTACCCAGTTATTCCACTCCTCGGTTTATACCCAAGGGCTTAAAATCACCACACTACAGTGATGCAGCCGCATCAATATTTACAGCAGCTCAATTCATAATATCTAAACTATGGAACAGCCTAAGTATCCTTCAAGAGATGAATGGATAAAGAAAATGTGGTGTATATACACAACTGAATAATACTCAGCCATAAAGAGAAATGGAATTATGGCATTTGCCAATAAATGGATGGAACTGGAGACTATGCAGCAAAGTGAAATAAGTCAATCCCCAAAACCCAAAAGCTGAATGTTCTCTCTGATATGTGGATGCTAACTCACAATAAGAGTTGGGTAGGGAAGAATAGAAGTTCAGTGGATTAGACAAAGGGGTAGGAAAGAAAGGGAATAGGATAGAGTAGAATGAATTGGTCATTACTTTCTTATGTGCGTATATGATGACATGACCAATGTAACTCTACATCATGTATGACCAGAAGAATGAGAAGTTATACTCCATATATGTATAATATGCCAAAATGCATTCTACTGTCATACATAACTAATAAGAACAAATTTTTAAACATACTAAAAAGTAATCCTTTGGCTCAAATATAAAACCACTCGTAAACTTAGCAGACAAGGTAGCTTTTGCTAACAAAGGCAGTGGAAGGTAAGGGTGAGAAATAGCCTGAGATATCTTTCTTCCTATTGTGGAAGCAGAGTGGCCCCCAAGACAATGCCCCATGAGGGTCCAGGCAAAGAGAATGGGGTCTCCAAGATTAGCATCTTGGCAATGAATCACCACACCACTGGAAATTTCAAGGCCCAGCACAATTATAGTCAGAGAATTTTCCTGATGGTTTTTCATGGAAATTTAATACTGGTCACAAAATCCACAAATGGATTCCCTTGGGCTCAAGTATTCATTAGTAGAGTTGGTATTTATTTACCTTGCAAGATTATCTGGGATCAATCAATTAACAATATCATGACAGCAGAACCCAGGTGGTAACAAGAGGGAGCCTCTGGGTATAAAACAGAGGATGGGACTCACTTTCTTTTGGGTAACAGGAAAGAGAACTTTTTCCTAAGAGCACTCTAAAGATACAGAAGGCTTTGTAAAGTCCCCTATAAGCTGATAAATGTTGAATATAATCTGAAGAAAAATCCCAGGTGTAAATATACTTTGTATGATTCTGTGTAGTGCCAAATACACATTCATAAATGAGTGAAGGATTGGATCCACTAGTCATAGATCAATTGGCTCTCCTCTCTGTGAGTGGGAGAATCTGGAGATGGTTGAAATTATTCAGTGCAACTTCTGAAATGAGGAGAAGGTACACGGTATTTTCAGTACAGATCAAATAAACTACAAGGCTGTTTCACTGATGACCTTCCTGAAGTTTCGAGTATTCAACTCTGAAATTACCTGGACAATCACAAGTCCCCATACATGACTCAAATACTCAATGGAAACATCCTAGAAAGTTCTGTATTTTGACATCCAAACTAGAGTTTTCTATAGCTCTGACCCCCAATTGGATATCCCAATTGGATAATAAAAAGGACTTAGCAGAAGTATTCAGTATATCAGATTTAATCTCTCCAACATTCTGTGGTACAGGAGTTTCTCCTCCCAGTATATTATATGTATATAAGAGTGATAGTTTTAAGTAGTCTACTTAAAGTGCTTTGGATTTTATTACAATTACAATTAGGAGGTTTTATCATGAGTGAACCACAGCCAAATGCATTTTTAATGGGTGGATAGATGAATGGATAATTGGATGTGTAGATGAATGGAGGGGTTGAAGAAGTGCTACTTGTTTATTTTAATTTCAGTCTCCTTTTTTCTGCAGTTTGACACTTTCTCTGACTCTACCTGAAGAATCAGAAAATAAAATAAAAATAAAAAGGAGAAAAGAAAAGAAAGAGGGAAAGAGGGAGAAAGGGAAAAAGAAGAAAATGCTAACATTGTGTTCAAAGCAATGTTGGAAATTCATAAAATCTTTGGAATGCGTTGACTGTCAAATTTATAGTTAAGCTGGTGAACTATATGAAGGAGAGAGGGTGACAATATAGACATTGAAATGAAACTACTTATTTCTGAGAGTCAAAGTGGCCATATAACTCATAAGCCCTGCTGAAGTCTGTAAATTCCAGAGGAGTCGTGGTGTATTGTATAACAATAATTCATTCATGGGGCTTCCTTTGGTATGCCCAGCTAAACTATTTCAACATTAAATTTATTCTCTCTTTGTAGAAATGGAAATGCAACTGTGATTTTTTGGCAACAGATTTATTTTTCTTGGAATAATAGGGTTTTTAAGTAATGTATGGATACTTGGTTCTGTTTAACAAATGTCAATGGTGACACACACGCAGCACAGACACCTACACAAGCATCACTGGACAACTTACACTCTGTTTTCACTTTTCCAGTTCTGTCCATCACCCAGCAACACATCAGAAACCAAAACTGCCAAAAAATAATGTTTATATTTTTAAAGCAGAAATAAGTAATCATTATAGAAAGTCTAATATAATGCACCACAAGAAAAATTTCTTCCTAAGCTTTCTGCTCAAAGGAATTATTTTTATTAAGTATGTATATACATAAAGGGTGCAGTAAGAGCTCCAAAACTCTGATCTATCTCAGAAGCTGCATGTTTACTTAGTCGAGCCTCCCCCTCCAACCTGGCAGTGGTAGTTTGCTCTTGCTGAGGTTACAGCTGTCCTGGTGCAACAAGACAAGGGGCCTCCATAGACTGTCAAGCCAAGACTTAGCATGAACTGCTGCCAGAGGCTCCAAGTGGGCCAAGAGTTAAGGCTACACTATAGACTGAACGCTTGTGTCTACTCCAAACCCATATGCTGAAACCCTAATATCCACTATGATGGCATTTGGAGGTAGGCAATTAAAGTTAGATGAGGTCACGAGGGCAGGTCTCCCAGGATGGATTAATGGCTTTTAAAAAGAGGAACAGGTCCACTGAGCTATCTTCACACATGACGTAGCATAGTTTGGTAGATTTTATTCCCCAGTACTTCATCTTGCAAATATATATAATATAATATATATATATATATATATATATATGTATATTATTTCAATTAGTGCAATATATATATAAATAAGATAATAAGAGTAAATAATAAGATAATAATAGTAATAATAGAAGGGAGATACAGAGATAAGTAATCAGGGAGGAGGAGAGGGTAAAGGAAGGTACTGGGGAATGAAACTGATCAAATTAAGTTATGTGTGTGTATATGACACAATGAACACCACTATTATGTATAATTATAATGCACCAATAAAACATCTTTTAAATTAAAAAAAATATCCTGGCTTTGTCAATAATAAAAATTGTTACCATTGCTATAAAAAGAGGAAGATAAAAAATGTACCTTTCTCCTTGTGTGCACAAGCTTTTAAAAGTAAAGTATATGAGAACATGATCATGAAGTGGGTCTTTACCCAAACCTGATCATGCTGACACCTTTATTTTAGACCTTCAGCTTCCAGCACTTTGAGAAATAATTGTTTGTGTTCTGATCTACCTAGTCTATGATGTTGTATTATGGCAGCCTGAACTGAGAATGGCAATGTGGAGAAGATGAAGAGAGTGGTCCCCTCTAGTTTTAATGGCCCTCCATCTTGTAAGTTTGCTTAAAAAAAAAAAATCTTTTTTTTAAGGGTGTTAATAAGCCAAGTTATTTACTTTGAATTTCTCATTTCAAGGAAAATGTCATGCAGTCTAGAAATTCACAAATGTAAAAAATTCAATGTCCAAAAATAAACCAGTTGTTCAATAAAAATTAACCATTCTTCCAATGGGTATGCAATATTTTGCAATTAGATATAAAAAAAGACAGTCGTTACATGTGACCTTATAAAGAAAACATATCATGCCATGTAATAATTTTGATACCTTCTTTTTCCCAGGCTTTTTAAAAATTACTACATATATTTTATGTTTGAAAATCACCTGTCAAATTATAAGATCTCCTATGAAATATTTGTTATCCTAGTATCCGCTAGTGAACCAGCCCCTGAGGATCTAACACGTGTTTGATCTCAAACACTCATTTCATGGCATGTAGGAAGTCCAGTGCCCTCACCAACACACGCCTGTGAATTCTTAGTGTGCTCAAGCTCACATGCACCTCTGCATTTACACTCCTCCTAACAGATTTCTCTCCTGTGCCTTCTCATCACTTTGTAACAGCTTTTTGTGCTCATCTATCTTAAATTTTCTAGGTGGGAGGTGAAGATCTTCTGGATTGAGTGATGCAAACAACTAAAGTAACTCTCACAAGGCCTCTGCAAGAGTAGCCAGCTGCAATGCAATTTTTTTTTTTTTTTCCTGAGAGAGGAATTTACAAGCCAGCCTCCCAATGGAGAGCTGCCTCTCCTTGGATATTCTCTCTGGGCCTCCACAACCCAGGAATTGCCAGAGATGAGCTGTGCTTCTCAGTCCCACCTGCTCTCTCTGCTTCCTTCTGTACCAGGTCCTCCAGGAATCCAGCAATATTTCAAGTCCTTTGCATTTTCTTAGGTGTAACAGTTCAGCCGTCTTTTGTTCTAGAGGCTCCTTTCAGGTCTATACTTGAGTATGAATATTCACCTCTAAATGGTCAACCACCAACTCATTTTCTAAATAAAGGTATTTTCTTCAAGATCAATTCACCTGTGATAGTTAGCAAGTGTAGCGGGGACAATAGCTGTTTGCCAAGGGGAATTCTCATGTCACTCCTTATAAATTTTGTTACACATACTAATTCACAAAAAAAAAAAATGGGGAAAGAGGGTTGATATTTATATCAAAAATCCATGTATGTTCCTTCCTTAAGCCCTAAGGAAGATGCACATCTGAGATGTCATTCAAAGTCAAACTTCGGTTATCTTTGTTCATTGAGGCTGTCACTGACCATCTTAGCTGCGTGGTTGGTCCTTTCCTCCCTGGGCATTTTCGGATAATGGAAATAAGGTCATAAAGACCCCAACATCCCTCAAACAAGAGCATGAGTAATTTTCACTTTCTTATAAATATCTCTAATTCTGCAAGTAGCATATGCTCTCCAGCCATGGGAGACTGATGGAGATTCCGAACACCTCAATGTCTTCTCCTCCAACCTGAGTGTCCCACTGATGTGTCTGACTTCCTTCTCAGTCAGCTACACGGTGACTCCTGTTTGTTTTTTCCTGCCTCTAAGAGTACTGTTCATTTTATTTGATCTCTTTAACAAAAATGAAAACGTATTACTTCTTTTAAAATACTCTTATTTCTAGAACATGGACTCCGAACAACCAGAATAGAAAAAATAGGTTTCCCTTTGCTCAAACCTGTGTGCAAAATTTGGCAACAAAAAGGAAATAGGTTGAAATCATGGCCTAAACTAGAAGTTAGCAATGTGTTTAAGACACACTTAGCTCATCTTTTTTTTCTCAGTTGTAAAATGAAGTTAGTTCCGTGGTATAATAATGCTAATGTAAATTAAAGAACCTTAAAATGTTTGGCATTTAAATATTCTTAACCAATAGTAGAATGGTAGATAAAGAAATGGCTGGCTTCTTTGTACCTTTGCTTTTAATTACATGACCTTGAACATATAGCATAACTTCTCTTAAGTCTTGGCTTCCTGGTCTGTCAACTGAGGCTACCAGCCCCTGCAGTGAGGCCTTATAAATACTCATGAGTGTTTGCTGAAGAGTGTGATCCTCAAATATTCAAATGAAATCTTGACCTCTGTGACACCCCTGGCAAGACATCCACCTCTATGCAGCTCAATCATTCTGGCACTTCCATGGGAGGTGGTGAGTGTGGGGATATAAATGCTTTCCTAGTTAACTTTGTTCCCAAATCCTCATTAAGTGAGTTATGCCAGATCATGACCTGATAGTCGCTGATGGTGACATGATCCACAATGTTTCATCTTCAATGACATCCCTACTTCAAATTATTACACAACAAGATTTGTGGGTGTCCTGGTCTTGCTAGGGTCTTTTTTTTCCTCTTTCTCCTCCTTCTCTACTTGGGATAGGAAACAAGAGTGCATTACCACCACACTACATTCCCAAGCCCATTTATTTACTTATCTATCTATTTATTTATTTTTAAGATAGAGTCTCAGCTAATTTGCTGAGTCTGGCCTTGAACTGGCAATCCACCTGCCTCAGATTCCTGAGTTGCTGGGATTGCAGGCATGCGTCACCATACCTGGCATTTCTTCCTCTTCTTATGAAGTCAAAAGTGCCATGATGGGGGACCCCACATTCATGACTTGATCCAACCCTACTTACCACCCAAAAGCCCCACCCCCAAATATAAAATCCATATATATTTGAGGATTAAGTTTACAATAAGAAATTTTGCTAGACACATTGAAACGATGGTAATAGGTCAGCAGCCGATTTTGCTATTGTAATTGCACCAGGGCAATTCCATGGAGCCTGAGGCTTTGTCTGCTGTGTGATGAAGGCACTTGGCTTCCCTCTTCCAGGCCCTGTCTCTTCGAGTGCTATGTTTTCTAAAAACTCAATTAATTCCTCTTGGTATCATTTTGGGGCCTTTTCAACTGTTTGCTTTTTTGTTGATCTTTTTGTGCTCATTATTATTATTTACATAAATCAATATAGCAAATGCAGTTCTCTATTGTGTTTTGCTTGTACAAATTCCTGAGTGTGCTCCATGCATGATGGACCCTCATCTGGCCCTGTATTTTCCCTTCACAGCATGTCCCTCTGACATGTCACTTTTTCATCCCTTCTCTCTGCATCAGCCTGTGCCAAGGAAAGGGATGTTAGGGGTCAGGTCCCTACTCAGATGTCACTTCAGGGCAGGACAGAAACAGCCACTATGAGTTTGGATTTGGCTTGCTCCTCCTCCTAGCTTTGCTTTCCCTCTTAGGACATTTAAATACAGCAGGTTTTTAAACAGTATTATTAGGAAGGATTGGGAAAGAGCCTGTGATGTGAATGGAAAGAAAGAAAACGAATGATGTCAAAAGAAAGTATAGGGCTGATGTGACAAAATGCAAGTCCCGCGCCAGGGAATCATTACTACACTCCCCCAATGCCTCCCGCCTGTGCACTCCCAATACTGTGAGGGTGACAGGCATAAAACCTTGACCATTCCACCCCGAGTGGTCCCTCTGCCCTTTGCCACTGGTGACAGTCCTCCCTTTGCCCGTGACATGCTCAGCACCTGGGAGAACATTCCCCTCTCCCACTTAGGAGCGCAGATGCGGGAAGGCAGCATTTCCAGAGGGTTTATTTTAGAATCAGACTTCCTAATGACAGGCGTGGGAGGGGGTCTCATCTCATTGGCTCTGCTGGCGGATCACCCTCTGCTGATCTGTTTTGTCATTTCGTTGTCTGTCGAGGAGACAATAAAATGTTGGTGAGCAGCTGTGGCAGAATTATGTTTTATGTACAAAACGTGCGAGAAAATTCTGGCCTGGTGCTATAATTGTCTGACTGGAGGGGGGCAGGAGAATGAGCTAGGCTTTCATCTGAATGAAATGTGTGTTCTCTCCTCCAGGTTTGGCATCCCCAACTCCGATAGAATCCATGTGCAACATCCTTTGTGCATTTTAGTTGGGATGCTGGGAGGAAAAGGAAAAAGATCCTCTGTCACTGGACTAGAAATTCAGTCAGAGTCTAGCGAGATGGTGGTAATGTGATATCTGGGTTTATCTAAAAAGAATCACCCCCACCCCAGAAGTGATCCTGACAAGAATTGTATTAACAGAGGAGTAGCCACATGGAGGGAGTGGGGAGAACGCCCCGCAGCAGGACCTAGAGAACTTACATGGAAGCAAGCAAAACCTAGTGTCATAGAAACTTCTAGATCCAGATTCCGGTTGCTTCTGTAAAGCATGGTATGCAACACCATGGTACAGTGACTGCTCGGAGCAATTAGGAGATGTCTAAGCACCATTTTCTTTTGCTTCTTCCATTCTAGTTGGGTGGTTCTCAAAACTGTGTGTGCTCCCTAAAGTGCTATGACAATTGTACCTGTTAAGTTAATGACATAGTTTAATATAATATTATCTCAACCAGGGAGGGACATGAAAATATTAAAAGAATGTTGTTTCTTTAAAAATTTCAATGAAAAACTTGTTAAAAAGAGCCATCTAAAAATATTTCTGTTGACTGTAGGGTGAGCAAGTCAACTACAAGTTGATGAAAATTAGCATTGTCTGCCTGAAGATTGGCTTGCAATTATGTACATCATTCCATTCTAAAAAAAATAGGAATTAGAGTTTGGAAATTATTCACTGTGATTTTTCTCAGTGGAGAATGAACAGAACACCATTCACAAAACGTACGTTCAAAGAAAAGACTTTATTCTTAAACCCCACATTTGCAAACTAATATGTTATTAAATGCTAATTTCATGCATACATACGGGTGTGTGACTCCCCTCCTCAGCTGTTTTGAATTGCTCAATAGCTTCATATCTGAATTAGTAGAAAATGGATGTCTTCAACTTTGCCAGGAGGGTACAAAATTGTTCTGGATGGATACTGGATAGACTCAGAGGAAACCAAAAAAGGTGTCATTTGATAAGAAGGTGGAAGGAAGGAGGTGTGCATCTTGTGAGCAAATTGTATTAGGAAGACTGAGTTGCAAGGTTACCAGGTTGCAACGTCAACTGAAATAGGTTTAGGTTGGGACTCCAGCCCATGTGAGAGGGAGAATGGCTAAAGCAAGTCAGGAGGCAGGTCTAAGGGCCTGAGTTTGTGGACATGGTTGATAATTACAAGGTTTAGGGACAGAGAACAAAATAAAGGCCTGCTCAAACAGAAGTATTACAGGTTTATCATCTAGCAGAGTTTGATGGTGTGCCTCAGATATGAAAATTATTCTTTCTGACTCTCAAGTTCTTCATCTGTAAATTGTGGATAATACCTCTCTTATAGGGAAATTGGAATGATTAAATTTATAGTACAATCATGCAATGTGTAATGAAGAGACGGGTTCTGATAAATGTATGGCTAGACAATTTGTCTCATGAGAACATAAACCTAGATGGTAAATCACTCATGTGGGCTTGTCATGCAGGAAACAGGAGACACGTGAAGCTGCTTGCTGCTGTTGTAACCCAGCTTGAGGTTCCATAGCAAACGTTTTGTCCTTTGAAAGTAGGTGTAAGCTCCAAAATAATGATGAAAAGTATAGTATAGCAATTAAATAGTCTGGTAACTTAAAGTCAGTGCATATATATCATGCACTGTTCATAATTGTTTGTGGTATGCTTCAGAGTTGTTTACAACCAACTTCATCACAAGCATACAGTCATGCTCTTGATGTCACCATGGCAATGACCTCACTAAGTGATAGCAGATTCAGCTCCATTACTATCTTGTGGGACCACCATTGTCTACTCAATTCCTCACTGAACAAAACATTGTTATGCAGTGCATAACTGCATATCAGACCACCAAGCATACACTTAGTAGTGATGCAATATTTATTTCCCTTTTATCCCATTCACTCATTCATTCATTCGAAAATATTGACTGAGCACCTATGGTGTGCCAGGAGTTGTTCTAGCTATAGAGAATATCACAGCAAAGAAAAAAAGATGAATTATACTATCATGGAGTTTGCTTTCCAGTGGGGAGTCGAATGCTCAATGAGTTAGAATATGATATAATGACAATGGCATGTGCAATGACACAAATAATGTGAATAGAAAACCTTCATGATTTATAAGGAGAGGTGAAGGAGTGGATGCTAATCTGCACACACTTTTGTTTTGTTTTGTTTTTCTACTTGGAAGAAAATGACAAAATGGCAGCCCAGCTACTGCTGTAATTAATGAGAACTCTTCAGCTGCTGGTAGCACAGAACGGGGTGACTCATGGCAGAGAAGCTTCTGAGAGCCCTTAGTCTTAAACTGTGTTTTTTTTTTTTTTTTTGAGAGAGAGAGAGAAAGAAGGAGAGAGAGAGAGAGAGAGAGAGAGAGAGAATTTGTTTAATATTTAGTTTTTGGTTTTTGGTGGCCACAACATCTTTATTTTATTTTTATGTGGTGCTGAGGATCGAACCCAGCACCCCGAGCATGCCAGGCGAGCGCACTACCACTTGAGCCACATCCCTAGCCCCAGTCTTAAACTTTTAATGAAACAGATTATGTTTATTTTATTATTATCAGTGTTATACATGCTTGTTGCACAAAAAATCAAAACAATATAGTAAATTACACAAAAGTGAAAAAGGAAAGAAAAAGTAAAAATCACCCCAAAACCCAACAAGTAAACACAGCAACTGTTAAGATTTTTTTAAGTTTCGTTTTTCCTATTTCGTAGAATGTTCTTTAAGATGTGTCTCAGTGCATGCTAATTTCTTTGTTAATACGACAAATACAGATACTGCCCATAACTCTTAAATATGCATGAATATATTCTACATGTGTGCATATACATACATACACACGCACATTCACTCATGCTCACAGATAGTCCCTGACCTAACATGGTTCAACTCATGCCTTTTCTGTTTTACAGTTATGTGGAAGTAATCCACATTCAGTAAAAACTCTATATTGGACTTGAATTTTGATCTTTTCTTATACCAGAGACATGCTGGGATGATATTATAAGGCATATGATGACCTCTCGCCAGGCTGGGAATGACCTCATGCAGCCAGCCGTGCGATCAGCAGGGTAAACACCAGATGCTCTACAGTGCACTGTGCTGCTGGCTGTTTTTGGATAGGTGTTTTGTGTTTCCGCTTGCCACCATGTCTATAAAAGGCTCATCTGTATCTCTGGTACCTATTCAACCCTCTGTTTTCCCTTTTAATGTCATTCAGTGAGTTACACCAGCTATCAGCACTTTGTTACGTGACAGGCTTTGTGTTAGATGATTTTACCAAAGTGCAGGTGAATGTTAGTGTTCTGAGTATATTGAAGGTAGATTAGGTTGAACCATGATAGTGGGTAAGTTAGAACTGTTACATGCATTTTTGACGCCATGTTTTCACCTTTCAGGGGTTTTATCAGGACATCACCAGTGGTCCAGCATCTGTTCCTTGCCCCCTCCAAGTCACAAATGGAATCTTAATGGGCAATGTGTTAAAAGATGGCTTGTTCATTGGTGATTAGGTCCTGAGGACTGAGTGCTCCTGAATAGGATTGTTAGTGAGGAATAAACAGCTGCAGAGAACTACCCAGGCCTTTTATTTATCTTTTGCCTTTCTACTCTTCCTGCTTTGGAGGAAACAGAGCTCAAAGCAGAATTTCGGAAGCAGAAACCAGGCTCTCCCAAATGCTAAACTTAGTCGTGCCTAAATCTTGAACTTCCCTGCCTCTAGAACTGTCAAAAATACATTTCTGTTGTCTAAAATTCTCCAGCATCAGGTATTTTGTTAAAGCAGCACACATGGACAGAGACACACCTTGAAGTTTCCCAGCTCTCTTGCACCTGGTTTAGGCCTCACCCATGTGACTGTTTCCATGGTGAGGCTGCCACCAGCAACCACAATTCCCCAGGGCTTGCTTCTCTCCTGTGGGATGAATGTACCCTCTTGTCAGCAGGTGCATGAGCCCAGCAGTTTCCTCCCCACCCTAAGTTGGGCAAGGAGCAGGAGGATAAAGGACACATGGTTGCATAAGGTCTTGGAGTGGGCCAGTTCCACAGGGTGGCCTGCCTCTCCGACCAACACAGCTTGAGAAGACACATCTCGTCCAGTCATGAGGGTGAAACCAGATGAAGTATGAAGTTGTAACAGAAGTTCAGTCAACACTAGTTCAATGTGAATGGCAGAGACTACAGGAGAGAAAATGAGTTATACACCACCAATACCTTGCAGGATCTTTGGGGCCAATGTGGGGAAAAATCCTGATCAGGGTCCTCTAATTAGATCAGGGTCCTTTCTTTTCTTCCAGACTCTATTTGAAAATTGTTTATGTTCTTCCTAATTCTCTGGGAAACTCTCCAAGATCATAATCGAAAAACCACTATCCACTAAATGTCATCCAGCAGTTATTTCCCTGCTGCCATTTCCCCTCACACTCTGCACCAGAACCATCCTGACTGCCTGACTCAAAACCACGGAGGTGATGCTGACTCTGGCTCCTCTGCTCCCTTTTGCTCTACCTGCCCTGCTTTTTAGATATCTGCACGTGTTGACAGCCTGTCATTCCAGGTCACTTGGACCTTGTCCCCTGGGTGAGGAATTCCTCCTGATCTGGGTTGCTTCTTTCTCCTCTTATGAGTCACTTTCTATCACAAATCTCTGTTATATTTCCTTAATTCTCACCCATGCCCAAAATTTACACAGTCACATATTTTCTTATTTACTGTTTGCCTACCAGCCTAGACTAGCTTGTGAAAGTCCCACAAGAGGGTGGATTCTGCTTCTGGGAGCAATGCCTGGTACCTCACATTTGGTTACATTTGCTGAATAAATTCATGGGCACTTACGGATGCTAGACACGGTCCTGGGTGCCGTGGCAGGTACAGATTTGAATAAAGTGGAACAGAAAGAAATGAGTGCTAATTAAAGGTGATGGCAATTTTCTATAGAACTATCAGTGGAAGAAGCAATCAATTCTTACTGAATAAAAGGCAGCAGGGAACTCTTCCTAGAGGTGATATTGTTCAACCTCAACTATGGAGAATGAGTAAGATTTTGAATGGTGAACCACCGTAACAGCCGTGAGCAGGGAGAAAATAGACTCCACGTCAATTGAAGAGTAGAATCAGGAGGGAACCTGTGAAAATGCAGGACTGTTTCAGCAGAGTGACTATTTCAGTCCACAGTTGGGGAAGAGGGATGGAGTGAGAGAGGCATTGTTTCATGGTGTTCACTGAAGATGGTGAGGAACAGAAATAGCACATTAGTGAGAGACAGAAAATAGTACAATGGAGGGAAAGCAAAAGGTTTTCTGTCCTTCCCTTTCCTAAGTCCCCTTTGACATATTCTTTCTTATGCATAAAGCACAAGCCAGAAAGAGGAGGCTGTTTTTGTCCCTCTCTATCGTACTTACCTTGTCATTCCCTTTTGAAGTCTCAGTTTGTTCATCCCTCAAAAGGGGGTGCGCTAGCTGCACATTCAGCACATTGGCCTTTTGGAACTGCCCCAGGCCAGTGAGGAGCTTTGGAAAACTTAGTAATCTTATTCGGACATCATTGAGGTCATCAATGGTGCTCTGCCAATTTGGAGGCATTTTGCAAAATGGAGAGGAAGAAGAAAAAGAATTATTAGCCTATGTTTCCCAGGGAATATAGCGTGATTCATGGCCAGCATGCTGACACTTCACAAAGTAGTTGTGACCACTGGGTGTCCATAGTGAAGACAAAAGAAAGAAGGAGCAGGATAGGAAACAAAGACCAGCTGGAGCTACACCAAGAAGAAACACAGCCAGTGCCCTGCCTAGGACAGGCAGGCAGGGGACCTGAGTCTCACACGCCCAAGAGAGCAGGGACTGAATAGGAATCAATCCTCCAAGTCCCTTCTCATAACTTCCCACTCTGGTAAAGTTTGGATCTCAGAGAATTCAGTCCTGAGGCTCATTAGCATTTCTGGATTACATCTTCTGACATCTCTGGCCGCTTCCAGGAAGTGAGACATGTGCCCACCCAAGGCCAGATGCAGGGAGGAGCCAGAGCTTTGGCGATGGCCTCAAGTCAGGGAACTGTTTCTGAGCCCTCCCAGAGTCAGCCTCCACATGGCGCTGGTGTACAGTGTGTGGCTGAGGCTCTGGAACTGGGTGGGAACCAAGTAATTTGAGGTAAGTAATATTTAAGAACAATACCATGGCAGTATATGACATCGGTGGAATCTTGTCGTTGGTAAAATGTCTCATGTGATTTCTTTCTTTTCATTCTTACAGTTGCCCAGTGGAGTAACCCAGAGAGTGCCTGTGAGACACTTCCCGAAATCTTGAGAACTTCATTTGAAACCTCCCTGGTTGAGGGATGTTTGACATGTCTTCCCAAGCCACCAGAAAAGGATGAATGCTTTACCCAGTCCAATGACAGAGGCCTGGGCTTACCTCCACACTGTCACTGGAAATAAATCAGCGAGGGGCACACAGCTACCTCAAGAGGTTCAGCGGGAAGAATGAGACATTGCAAGACATGACATAAGCTGTACCTGTAACACATCACTTGTTTGAAAATACCTAAAGATAATCTGGTAGAATTTATATTTGTTAGTCAAATTCAAACTCCACAAGGGCAGAGGAACTTGGTTCCTGGCTCTATCTGCAGTCCACAGAATAGCAAATGTCTTGTCCACATTTGATGTTTTTTGAATAATTTAATGTGGTAAATCTGGGTGATGAGAACATCTTTTTTTTTGTTTGTTTTTTGGGTTTTTGGTTTTTGGTAAATAGATTTTTCTTTTTTGTAAGTTTTTTAAAATATTTTTTTAGATGTTGATGGATCTTTATTTTATTTATTTATTTAAATGCAGTGCTGAGAATCGAACCCAGGGCCTCACACAGGCTAGGCAAGTGCTTTCAATATTTCATTATTTTTCTTTTTGTCATTTTAAGATGAAATCTATTATCAGCAAAGAGAAGGTAATGAAGGTTGAGAAAAATGGAAAAATGGACCTTCTTGTCTGGTGAAGTTAGATAGGTTTATCAGGCACTCTTCAAGGAAGATAGAAATTGTCCTCTTACTATGCTGATTCACAGATAACCAAAATGTTTCAGTAATGTTCCAATATTTGCAAGGGAAGATAGTGAAAACTATGGAACTGGGTGCAAATTGAACATTTATAAGTGATGAGAAGTTGAATTTTGAAGCCATCCGGATATAGCATTGAATTCTGAACCTACATACATTCAAGTGTGTGGAGATGAAAGGTGCTGCCTGAGGTTGAAGGACTGAATAATATTCATTTGCTAACAAATATGAGTGCTTTATTAGATGTTTATTACTATGTGACACACTATCTTCTCTAATCCTCCAACAAATTCTCTGAAGTTCATACATTTAAAAATGATACTGCCCAGATGCTCTGTCCCTTGACCAAGATCACAAAGCTCATACTTCACCAGTCAGGGATTCCAAGGATGGGGGTCTGTGGAGCAAATAAGCTCCTGGTGCAGACAGCCTGTCCCCACCCCAGCCATAACTTCAGAAAAGGTAGAGTCTGAATCCAAAACTAGATTCTATGGTCTGAGCATCCAAAAACTCCTGGTGTTGAAATGTGTTCAATCCCCAATGAGAAGGAATTCAGAAGCGGTGCCTTGGAGGAGTGCCTTACTTTGTCAGGAGGGACCTGTCATCATGAAGGGCCAGTCCTTCTAAAGGGCTGGAGGGAAACAGCCTTGGCTCCTTTTGCTCTTTTGCTCTTCTGTCATGTGAGGACACCCACGTGGCACCATCTATGGAGAACCGGTCTTCGCCAGACACAGAACCCTCTGGTGCCTTGATGTTGGACATCCTGGCCCTCTGAATAGAGAGAAATGAGTGTGCCTTGTTTGTAAGTTACTCAGTCTCAAGCATTTTATTATAGCAGCACAAATAAACTAAAATGTCAGGTCTGAGTCACTGCAAAGCCATTTGTTCATCCTCCTCTCTCTGCCGTGCTCTCTTGTTTTCTCTAGGACCTCAGTGATTGATCTGAAGGCTTTATCTTGTGCCTTTCTGCATTGTCAGAAATCCTGGCTAAAGCACCTGTCCATTTTCAAATTCATGTGTTTAAAAAAAAAAAATCACGGTGCACCAAATACCCTCTTATTATCCACCAACACCACAGGCACTGCTCTCCAGCTGTTTGGAGGCGGTGGGGAGGGTGGGGGGAGTCCAGGAATTCCAAGCAGTTGACCAATGGTACATAAATAATCACAGTCTGGCATCAAACAACCCTACTCCAACTTTCTTTCTTTAACTTGTCTTTCATTATAGCATCAGGCCCAGCCAGATATGTGTGTGTCAGTTCTTAAAGATTCATAGAAAAATTGGTTGTAAATACAAGGAAGAGAGCAATGGATTGTCAGAGAAGGGCTATTTTTTTTTTCTTTGGCAAGGAATCTTTTGCTCCTAAAGCCAATTGAAAAAGTAGCCCGAGGAAAGAGCTAGAGAGCCTTAAATATTTAATTTCCATCTTTGAACTGAGATGTCAGCGAGGTTGAGGGTGGCCCCACGCAGGAGTTCAACAACCAGAGAAGTTCCAGGGCTTGTCCTCCTTTTCTGTCTAATATGTCATGGGACTTTCACTTGCTATTTATCTCCCAAATCCAACTCTCTCTACAGGAACTAAAACCCTATTATTCTTAAACGGTCTGGTTTGATGTCACCCCAGCAGTGAAGTCGTTATGATTCTCCAGAGCAATTTTCTTCCTGGACTAATAACACTCCATTAGCATCTTTCAAAGCCAGAGGAAAATCTGTTCTAGGAAAAGGGAGAAAGGTAGCAAAAAGTGAAAAGCAGAATAAAATATGTCCCACTGGCTTTATGTAATCCTTTGCTGACACGCGATTTCTCAATTAGACAGCGCCGGCCGCCCTATTCACTGCCGCTGAGGAACGAGGCTTCTGTCAAACGGGGGAAATGCTTGTTTTCTTTTGTTGGTCTGCCTGTCAGCAAACACGCAGAGATGATCCTCAGGGCTTTCTACTTTGTGGACAACTTAGATGTGATGGAGAGAAAGGGCAAAAGTGAATGCAGTTGCAACAAATGGGGAGTTCACTGTGGTTATATAATACTAAATACAAAACCATTACACATTTGAGACAAACAAGTATATTTGTATAACCTTTTGCAAGTAGCACTAATTCTAAATGGAGTATGTATAGGCATTTGCATAGAAATCACACATTACACATAAAGTACACATCTGTGAAATATGCATGTGTGTACACACATGCATGCATGCACACCCCAAAGCTAAATATCCCCTTTGATTTATTTCTACTGTACTGATTCCTAAGCAGCTGTCACTCTGTTGACCATGAAGCTAGGTGGAGAATACAAAGACAGAAGTAAATTTGTGCTGTTAGGGGTGATGAAAAGAATGTGACTTGGAAGATAGCAAGAGAGAATTAGAAAGAGGAAATCTCCAACCACCTGACTTTTTAGAGTTTTAGAGACCTTTGGAGATTGTTGGAGATTGTGAACATAAGCCCATGGCAGGATTGATTTAATATCATACCCTAATTACTTCTGGATATTGGACCTGTAAGTCCCCTAATAGCTTCAGCCTGCAGAGAGGAAATATTAAATAGCAGCCCATATTTATGAGAGTACATGTATATTTTAAATAGATGCGTAAGAATACAAACTCTAGTTACAGGTTTAGATTATGAATGGTGGTGAATTAGTCATCTCTACAAATGCTTATAGTATTTTCCTTAACACTACTTATTTGAATAAATAATATATTCATTGCTTTTAAAAAATGCAGTAAACAGAAGTGACATAGTATCTCATGAAATATTCTCAGAAATTAATAATTTCAAGTGAGGATAGCAGCTATGAACTCATAGAATAAAGGCTTATAATCAAAATCATTAATTTGTCATGTGATATTATGATTAAGACTGTAGATTTTAGATCCATATTTTTTGCCTTTGATCATCTTAGCCTCAAATCTTATTTTATCACTTATTAGTTATATGATCTTGGACAAGGGATTTACTCTCTGTGCCTCAGTTTCCTCATCTGTGAAATAGAGATAACTGTTCTAAAGTGCATTAGGACTGTTGTAACTGTTAAATGAGATAGAGTATCCAAAGCATTTAGAATAGGCATTGGCATCTGGCATTTGGTTAAGTGCAAATAAATGTTAGCTGCCTTATGCTGTTGACCCAGTTCTGCTCAGTTCATTTGAAATGATCTCACATCCTGCACCGGGTGGGTGCAGTAGTTAGAGATCATATATTTTAAAGTTCCTAATACAGTACCTAGAAGATAATCTTCAAGGCCACTTTTCTGTTGCTTGTTGACATGAATTATACAGACTGACAAAGTGTGTTAACTCTGTCTCACATTTATACAGCACTTTACACGTTACAGAGGAGTTAACCTTCTTTTTCCTTTAAAAAACTCTCTGAACATCTTGCACACATTACCAGCCTTGTTTTAAAGTTGAGACTCATGTGTTTCCATGCCTACCCTAGGGCTAAGTGGCTCTAAATGACAGCTAGGGGAGAGGTGAACATTTTTGTAGCCATCTGTACACTGACCACAGTGGAGTTTAATCTGCGGCGTGTTATTTACTGTTTCAATGATCCCAAAAGTTAGGGATTATTACCCATCAGGATGCAGACAGCAGTCCAATGCTCAGAGCTACAGAAGGGCCAGACTCAGCCAGGGAGTTAATTCTATCCATTAAGCCACAGGCTGCCTCAGGTTCATATGAGCATTTTGTTTCTATCGTTTTATTTCATATTAAAATAAACAGAAGAACATGTTAGCTTCACGCTGCATAGATATCAAACGTTGAAGACCTCTGTGAGGCTCAAACCAACACATGCTTCCGTCTCCCATTGCTTCTCCTGCCCTAAAATCATTAGAGTTTTACTAAAGGAATACGAATTAAAAAAGAAATGCAAGAAAGAAAAGGAATGGTAGCAGCGGAGAAGGCTGCCGGCTGTGTGCAGGCAGCAGGCCCGTCTCTGGGGCCCCGATCAGTGACGCTGGCCCTTTCATCTTTCAGTGCCTTGAGCTACTGTGATCTGTTGAGCCTTCTGTGACTACATATGTCTCCAAGCAGAGCGATCGCTCCTAACAGCATGAACCCTGCATTATCCCCCCTCTTCTGAATCACTCTCAATTAAGCAGAGGCTGTGTGCATGGGCAGGAGGGAAGAAACCGCCTGGGCCCCTAGAACCAGCTCAAGTTCATGATGCTGTAAGACCTCCCTCACGAAAAAGAAGAGAGGAAATCTACCTGCCTTCATTAAAAATAGCATAAATAATTCTTCCTTCACACAGGGAGACGAGAGCCCATAGAGGAAAGTAAAATCATTCTTCAAAACCCTCTCCACTGGATTCATTGACAATAGAAGGTTCATATGGCAATTATCAATATGGCAAGAAAGCATGCAGCTTGACTCTTGCTATAATACAACAGTGAAAGAATATGAAAGTCGGAGGTAACAGAGAAAGAGGGAGAAGTTATGAATGAAGTGAGCTTACTGAGAATCATTGCTTTCATTCCCGGTGAATGGTCAGCCTCAAGAAGCACCGGCTGGCTTGACACTGAGCTAACCAGCACCATCCAATGTAGACTGTGCATCTTCAGGAGCCTTCCTCTCCACAGAAGCAGTGGCCCTGCAGCAGGAAGATGACAGGGGTGTACTGATCTGCATGCTCACTAGGGTAGCAGCTTCCTGGGAAGCTGGACACATAGCAATGCCTCCAATACCTGAGTTGGGTCATGTGGGTGTTTCTCCTAGTTCTGCTGCTGGTGAGCTCCTGCCTCTGTGTTAGCTACTTTCCTCCCCACAAAAGAGGTTTATGGTTTAAACAGGTTATTATTCTTCGCGCTCTACATGCAAAAAAAAATGTTCTCCTGGATGCAAAGACAGAAAGAAGAGAGAGCTGGCTGGAACTTAGGCTGCCTCTCAAGCAGCTTATGGAGCACAGAAGTGAGACTTATGCAAACAGTTCTCAAGAGGCAAAGGAAAGTCAAGGTGGGAAGCGGCTGGTTGGTGGCAAGTGCACATCACTGTTCAAAACGGTACAACCACACAGGTGCCACCTTTTGGATTCTGATTCAGGCACCTGCCAATATGTCATAATAAGGTCTGTGTAGGGACTTCCATGTCAAATTCCATCTGTGGGCTGTGTGTGGACTTTGTCAGCATCACAGCCTAGTGAATACAAACATCTGGTGCCTGGGAGCTCCAGTGGACATTTTCTCTGTGTAAGACTGCCCGGAGACATTGGGGATTCCTGTTCTGCTCTGCCATGTTCCACACAGCACCTGAGATGGGTGTAACCTGCCAAGATGCCAATCAACCTGCTGACTGCAAGACACCATGAAGCAAGACTCCTCTGCCCTTGAAACCTCACCCCTGCCTTGGCTGTACCCCCTTAAATAAGCCACTGGAGCCATCTTCTTTCGTCTAGCTTCAGCTCTTGTGGGGACGGGATGTATCAGGGGCTCTGCTTTTGAAAATATATTTCTGACTCTTTGCCTTTGTTCTTCACCAACTATTCTAGACTTTAATTTCTCAGGTGGCTTACACCTTCCTCAGCAGGAAGAAGAATCTCCCAACAAGATGCTGGCCATCACCCCTTACTGCCATCTTCTCCTGCCTTCAGCTCCTTGCAGGTCACATGCTTGTCCCTTTGCCCCTCTCAGCTCGCACCTTCTGTACCCCCACAGTAGTCTAGTGAAAGTTGGGCCATGTGGCCCACCCTGCTTAGAAGCCTTCAGTTGTACATCTTTTGCACTACTGCCCGGGAGATAGACATTTTTTAATAGGATACATATGAACTTTCATGATTCTGTTTCAGTTTTCTCTTCTACTTCCCCTTTCCTGTTACAGATCTCATTGAAGTTTTTAGATGGGCCACATCCTTTCTGTTCTGGATTTTTGCCCATGGAGAACATCCTCTTCTCCTCTTTCTGTGCCTAGTACCTGCCAATATTCTGCCAGGTCCCACTCAGTAGAGTCTCTCTGCTTAGTGTGCATGTTGGAAGCCTTTGGTCCCATCAATTTGGAGATGGGAAGGAAACTCAATGCCTGCTCTTTCCATCAATGCAGAGAATTATAATCCCCAGAAATAGAAATTAGGGAATGGAGTTTAAGTACTGGTAGTTTTCAAAACTCCATAGGCAGCCAGGCATGGTGGCACACACCTTTAACCCTAGCTACTCAGGAAGCAGAGAAAGGAAGATTGTCAAGCTTGAGGTCATTCTGGGTAACTTATCCAGACTTTGTCTCAAAATACAATTAAAGAAAAAAAGGTTCTGGGGACATGGCTTGGTAGTAGAGTGCTTGCAGAACTTGCAAAAAGCCCTGGACTCAATCTTGAGCACTGTAAAAACAAACAATCCCTCCACAAAAGAAAAAGTCCTTGAGTGATTCTACTGCACAGCCAGATTTGAGAGTGGCTACTACAGACAGCCTTACTGCCTTCTGGATTCTGCAAAAGTACTCTGTCCTCGACAGCAGTGGCTGTGAACTCTTTCTGTGAAGAGCTATGTGGGCCATACCCTGTCACAAGGACTCAATTCTGTCACTGTAGACAGAAAACATCTATCAACGATATGTAAGCAAACATACATGGCTGTGTTCCAGTGACATTGTGTCTACAGAAACAGGCTGCTTGCAAGATCTCGTTTTCAGGAGAAGCTTGCCACCACCCTCTGTTCCAAAGAATACCCTGAGGACCACGCTGCAGGAAATTGGAGGTCTCTGTGTTGGCACATCTGTCTCTGCACTAGATGGCGACCCTTTTGAAAGCAGGGAGTCTGTCTTAGCTTCTAGCCCTTGTGTCCAGCACAGTGCCTGCCATCAACTGGTACTCGGTGCTTAGAGTGAACCCCTAATGAATAAGTGGAAGGACAGGGAGTGAGTAATTGCAAATCCTGTTACAAATATGGGTTTTTATTGCAAAGTGCTCCTGGGCACTGGGTTTGAGGCTAGGTAAAGGAGAAGAGTTTCAAATCCCATCTCAGAAGTACAATTGATGATGAAGCTTTCTTTTTTATTATTTATTTTTTTAATTTTCCTTGCTTTTTCACCCTGTGTTGGAGCTCAAACCCAGGGCCCAGCACATACCAGTCAAGTGCTTGACCACTGAGCAACACTCAGGTCTTAGAGCTTTCTTAAGTCTTTTCCCAGTTTTGACATTCCATGACATGTGACATGTGAATCATCTCTCATTGAGGAATATTTGGTCTAGACCAAAAAAAAAAAAAAAAGCCAAACTATTCTAGCTTCCCTCTCTCTATCTCCAAATACTCATTTGGAACTGTGCTTGAAGGCAACCAAAGAATCATGCAAAGGATCCTAATTCAAGGCCTTCAAAGGCAGTGTCTCATCTACCCCAGCTACTCCATGTGGCTGTGCACTTGAGACCCAGAGGCTGGCTGATCTTTCCTAAGCTGTTCCTCAGATAGGATCGCACGTCCCCAAATTCTTCCTGATCTAGCTGTTTCCTCAGACTGATGTCTAAAACATCAGCTGAGCCTTAGATTTCTCCCGTCACTCTTCCCTTACCCCTAAGCTCTTTCTTCATTCCTTTGTTTTGAGAAAAGCTTACCCTCCACAGCTTCTCAAAAGATGTCTTCCTCTGTCAGTCTGTCAGCATCCAGGACAAGCCGTGGGCTTGCCGCAGTGAAGGCAGCCTGCCTTAGCAACCAAGGAGGCAGATTCTCTCCATTGTTGTAATCGACTTGATAAACAAAACATCTCCCATGTGATCTTGAATACATTATGTAACATTTCTGGGCTTTAGTTTCCAAGTCTTCAAGATTACCTGAGTCACAAAAGCCGTCTATGGATTAGGAAATGAGCATGTTGAATATTTAGGACTCTACCTGGAATGGAGAGAGCCTCCTGGTTATTACCATGAATAGGATTTTTATATCCTCTCACCCACTCTAAAACCCTGTGTTATAGTCAAGGCAGGGATAATTGCCCTAGAAGAAAGGGTAAGTCCTTTTCCTCTAGGTGAGGAAATTGAAACCCAGAGCAGTTAGGGTGTTTGTCTAAGGTCACACAGCCCTGCAGCATGAAGCTATAATTAGGCTTAGGTCTTCTGATGCCCAAGAATGTTCTCATCGTACTCTGCTTCTTCTGAAAGGGGCACTGTGTGGGAAATATTATAGATTAAACTTGTACTATTATTAACACAGATTACTGGAGAGTCAAATATGAAGAACTACAGAAATAAGCCGTATAATTTACAGATCATCACTGTTTATCAATGCCTTCTTCAGTTGATAAGAGGACAGCTCTGGGGTCTCCATATGAATGGTGGATGGAGGTCTGCTCGGCACGCACAGTCACCTAAGATGCAGATTCCAAGGCACAGATGTCTCACAGAACATTGAAGACGCAGTCTCTAGTGTAGCTTCCACCGCTGCTGCAGATTAGGCAGGGTCCTCCTGGGGACACTGCCCAGAGGTGATGCAGCTTTGGAGCCGGAGCCTTCTGAGAGGTCTGCAGGTCATCAAAAAAGAGTCCTGGGCTCATAGCCCTTGATCGTTCTCTGCTTCCTGGCCACTGGTGAGTGGTTGCTTCACCACGAGGTCCACCCATGTAATGCCATCGGCCTAGAGCACTGGGCCCATCCACCGTGGACTGGAAGCTCCCAAACTGTGAGCCAAAATAAGCCTTATTTCTTAAAAACTGAAACAAAAGCATGTGATTACTGTTTGTCCTTGCTATTTAGCCCAAAGGCCCAGGAGCTGAACATGTGGGACCTGAGGGATCTGCCAGGAGCAAGCTATTACACTGTGTCCTCAGTTTTCTCTTCTATAAAGAGCAGAGATTGGGCAAGGCCACCCTTAGGTGCCATCAACTCCAGCATTTTAGACACTTTCTAAGTCCTCCAGTTCCCCAGGCTCTGGATTCTCAATTATTCATGCTAATGGAGAGCGGAAGGGGGAGAGTGATTGAAATTCACAGCTAATCCCTCAAGTTGTCTTGAGTCCTCCTTGCCCACCAGCCCTTCCTCCTGGTATTTCAGTTACTGACAAGGAGGTGTAATTGACCAATTTGAGCTTGATCTTCCCTCTGATCTTACTCATCCTCAGGAGGAAAGGACAAATGAGCCAAAGCATTGTCAACGGGGGAGGGAGACCGGAAGGCAAAAGCCTCTATGATCAGAGTTGGTTTTTAGCTTCTGGAGTTTTTCAAGGTATCTCTAGTTTTGCTTCCTGCTCGGAAGTAATATGTTGTTGGAGAAGTCTCGGCAAACCAAATTTCTGAAAAGTAACTCTATGCAGTGGAGGGCTGACTCACAACCCCCCAGACACACAGGCACCTTGTGCTCTCCCTACCTGCTTCCTGCAGCCTCGCTGCTGTTTGATGGAATCACAGAAGCATCCTTTGGCTGCCTGTCTAGGGAAGCAGCCATGAGGAAGACACATTGGCAAGCAGAGGCAGAGCGGGCCAAAGTCCGGGCCTTCAACATGATGGTGCAATGAGCAATTTATATGTCTTGGGGAATGAGAAGTTAAAATACCTATCTTTGCAAGTCTGATGAGTGAAATGACGTAACATACCGTTTAAGAGACCAAATCTTGGGCTGAGGATATGGCTCAAGCGGTAGCGCGCTCACCTGGCATGCGCGGACACTGGGCTCGATCCTCAGCACCACATAAAATAAAACAAAAATTTTGTGTCCACCGAAAACTGAAAAATAAATATTAAAAATTCTCTCTCTCTCTTCTTTCTCTTTAAAATAAAAGAGAGAGAAGAGAGAGAGAGACAAAATCTAGCACCAAATCCCGGTGCTGTTGGCCAAGTGACCTTGTGAAGGTTATTTAATGTCCCAGTGCCTCAGTTCCCTTTTTTGCAGAATAGATATAATAAAAGTTACTACCCCACAGGATCTTTCTGTAAGAAATTAAACAAGTTACTATACATAAAGCGCTTGGAAATATGTCTTTCAGATTATGTGTTAAAAGACATAATTCACAAGATTGTTCTTATCTAAATGCATAACATATGTATCTTACTTCAACACACTGGCACCACTTGCATTTTAAACACTGCTGTAAAGCAGAAATCATCATTTCCCATGTAGAGAGTGGACGTGAGTCACCAACTCTGGTCTTTCTGAGAGCAGACACTGGTGCTCCTTCCAGAAGACATCCACATCTGCGCACTGAAGTCTTTGGGAAAGTCCAGCCCCATTGCTCTTCTTGTGAGTCCTGCCTCAACTTGTGTCTGGGCCCATGTCACTGACTTACTTGATGAATGTCCCCTGATTCTGGCAAGGTCTCAGATGCATGCAAGCCCAGGATCATTTGAAACTCATATTTATTTGATTGCTATTTTGTTTTTTGAGACATAACAAACAAGCAGGTGTTTGGACAACTGGTGGTGTTATATGTCAGAGCGAGGAAACTCAGCCTGTGTGGATAGTTTAAAAGGAAGTTTCTCTCAGGTTCACTGGGTGATGTCTACTCTTGGGCTGGATCCAATTCAGTGTAGCCTAAACACAGAGGGCAGCCCAGCCCCTTCCTTCATAGCCTCACCAATTCTGGCTTATAACACTAAGAATGGCCAAGCCCTGGGCTCCTGTCTCTCACTGTGACTGAGAGGGTGGGGGAGCTCTCCATGTATTCATTGGCCTTTCTGAAAACTGCCTTGTGTTTCCATGAGACCATATGTGTACTTCTTATTCAGCTCAAGATATCATTTGCAGATTAAGAATACCAACGCCATATCTACTATATATGTTTCAAATATTCTTTCCAGTCTAGTATAAATAGCTTTAGACTTTTTAAAAACATAAATTTATAAAACATAAATTCATCAAATTTGGATGAATTCTATATATTTTTTTTTCTTGTATTAGGGATGGAACCAGGCCACTTTACCACTGAACCACATCCCCAGATCTTTTTATGTTTTTATTTTGAGACAGTCTCACAAAATTGCTTGAGTCTCACTAAATTGCTGAGGCTGGCTTTGAACTTGTGATCCTTCTGCCTCAGCTTCCTGAGCTGCGGGGATTACAGGCATGTGTCACAATGCCTGGCATGAATTTCTTTGATTGGGATTTTTTTTATGTCATATAGTAAATGTGGAGTTTCACCAATTTCTGGACTTTAAACTCCAATTGAAAGGATCCAACTATTGGTTCGATCCAAATAAATTGCTTTAATGGCATGACTTCATACAAAGGGCTGATATCTGGGAAATTGTAAAGTGTAGCTTCCCTCACTAATATAACTTTTCTTGTTTTAAAATTTTTTTTCAAACTTTTATGTCATTCAGATATATGTATTGTATATTGTTTTTAAAATCATTATATTAAAGTTAAAATAGCATTCTAATTAGAATTACATATGCTCCTTAATATTTAAAACAATTAACCTTTCTATGATGTTAGTTTTTTCTATTTAGGAACAAATAGTTTCAGGATTAATTTTATGTCCAGTCAAACACCTTTGGTTGTTTTTGTATAAATTTTGTAGTTTTTATTTTAAATTTATTCTTATCTGTTTATGTTTGTTTATTGCCATTTGGACTTAAAAACCCTTTAGCTGAATATCACTAGCATAGGCAGAAACATTAATTTACATTTACACTATGTATGTATATATGTTATCTAATGTTATTGAATTATAACAATATATAGATACATTAGATTCAGGAACCTTGTCCACTCACTTCATTGATTCTTTTATTTAATTTTGTTCTCCTAGAGCATTGCTTCTTCCCTCCTACCCTCTTTCCACTCTTTTTATTTCATGTCTAGTCTTCAGTTACACAGTCTTCAAATAAAGGTCCCCATTCTAGTCTTTGATCTACTCTCATATTAGCTAAGGTGTCCAAAACAGTGTAATCGTGAACTCCTTCCTCATGCTCAACTTTAATGAAAGTAACTTTGAGCATATCCTCATCGAGTGTACCATGTGCTCCTGAGAAGCAGGTTTTCCTGTGTAAAGGGCATTTCTTCTATTCCTGTTTAATGTGGAGTAGTTGTACCAATGGAGCTTCTGTATTAATTGTCTATCATTTTTGCTTTAATGCTTTTTTTTTGTCATGATGAATTATTAGCAAGGGTTTCCTGACCCTGAATACTTTGGAGTCTTGATAAAGGTGTAGTACTCTCAGGAAAAAATTATTGGACTTCATTTACTTTTTTTTCAATGTTAATATCTGTATTTACAGATGAAATTAACTTTTCTATTTTATAATGACATGTTTTTAAAATTTTGATTAAAATGTCAATGATTTGTTTCTAAGATGAATTGGGAGGGAGGGTCTGGAGAACAAAATTAACCAAATTATGTAGTTACATTGTGTGCATATGCAAGAATGTACCAGTAAATCTCAGTTATGTATAGCTATAATACACCACCAACAAAAAAAGAAACCAAATAAAATGAATTGGAAGGCTACCTTATGCCATTTAGGATGTTGGCATAAAGTTTGGAAGTTATTTTCTATTAACAGTTAAATAGAAGAATACCAAGGGATTGAGGCATGTTTTCTTTTTACCTTAGTATTACTTTTTTTCTACCTCTTTTTGAATCAACATTGGTGGCTTACATTTTGCTATACAACATTGACTTACTCTGCAAATTCAAACCCACTCCTATATAATTTGCACATATGTTTATGTTCCCAAATCTCAGTTTTACTTTTTCCTTTCCAGAGGTTTATGTACTTTACCAGATTGCTTTTCTTGATCACTTTTTACCTTCTTCTGGGATATTCTGTGGTTCTTTTTCTAATTTCTTTTGTAAAAATCTTACTTCCCCCTCCATATTTTACTAAAATAGATTATATGGATCAAGCCATCTATTCATAAAATAATTATAGAATCCCAAGAAATCAACATCAATAAGCACCACAATTAATTTTATAATGTCTATTTGAGTAAATAAGCACTGAAAGGAGCAGGAACACACAAATAGAATGGGTGATCTGGAAAAGGAGAAGAAGAAGGAGCACGATTCCACAAACTGTATGAACTAACGTGTACTTTAAGAACACTCCCAGGCTAGGAATGGGGTTATTGTGGGGCTGTGGTGTGCTTTAAAAGGAACTAAGCTCCTCCCTAAAATGAAGAAAAGCATCTTGGGGACTAGTTGAGATGGAACCATTGCTTCTGTGTCCAGAACCTGACCTTCATCACAACTTCACATAATTCACTGGCTCTGAGCAAATCCAGGCTCCCAAACATGGAGAATGAAAGGAGATGGCTTTGGCTTCAAGGTCATGGAGTGGTCCACTATTTGACAATATCTTAGCATTAAACCCACAGATATGATGGCACCATGAAGCACTTCTACCTGAAACTGAGAAAAACCACATGGCAAAAGTGTAGGTCTCACATAGGCCAAAAACTCAATAGAAGTATTCAGAGTAAATGCTGTTATTTGAGAAGAAAGAGGGAAAAGGAGGAAGCCAGTCCCTTCAAGAGGAAGAATAGTATATTAACAGAATGTAAGAGAACACTACCACTCATGACACACATTTGGTTTATACAAGGAACAAGGACTCTGTGCATTCTCTCTCTCTCTCTCTCTCTCTCTCTCTCTCTCTCTCTCTCTCTCACACACACACACACACACACACACACACACAAAAATAAAAACTACCTGTGACTTCAGTCTTTATTTGTAAGACATGGAACCTCATTTTATGGGAATAAATGATTTTCATCCAGAGGGAAGAACCCAGAGGAAGCATTTTTGTCTTTGAAGAGTCAGTTTTGCTTTCACTCAGAGGGAAAAAGAAAATGCAAAATAAAAAGACCCTTCTATGTCATGTCAGCAGATATGTAATATTTCCAATTTTCTTTTCATGACCTCCCAGAAAAATATAATCTCAAAAGTGCTGTTCAGTTGGAAAAAGAAATTGCCCAACAATTATAGATTCATTCAATTTAAGGTGTGTGGTTTCTGGAAACTGCAGCAACAACAACAAAATATTCTGTACTTTGCTACCATTTTAGTGAATCATAAAGAATTTCTTGAAGGCCTAGTGCTTTGTAATAAAAAGTAATTTTTGCTAATATATTCCCTAGACATAAGGCATTGTATTATGTTGGATTGCATACATTAGACCAAAATACACTCCTGTTCAAACTTGTATAACTCCAGAGGCTTCCTGCAAGTTTTACGTATGTGAAGAGGGAATTTGCTCACGGGTCATTACGAACAAGTTGTTCTTCTTCTTCAGGAACAGAAAGAATAGAAGTGCAGTGTAAAGGGCGTGCTATTAGAATGCAGGAGAAGAACTTCAAGGCAAAAGAGCAATTGAAATTTCTGTTTTATTCATAAGATACTGAAAGGAGGAAATCAAAAAGACTGATTTTTTTTTCTATAGCAATTTTTATTAATGCACACAGTAATTTAGTATGGCATACTTCACCAGCAATAAAGTGCATAATCATAATTGTGCAGCTTAGCAATTTTGGCCAAACCCCTATAGCAGCATAACTACCACCTGGTCAGTATATAGAGCATCATGCTCCAGAAAGTTCCCGAATGCCCCTTTCCACTTACTTCCTCTGGAAGTAATCACTGTTCTGCTTCTCATCATCACTGATTAAACTTGTTTGTTCTTGAAATGTATACAAGAGGCATGACTAGGAGATACTCTTTCACATCTGTCCTTTCCTACTCTACATGTCTTGTTGATTCGCCAACATCATTGCACATTTTAGTAGCTTGTTTTCTTTTATTAGTATTCCATTGTCTGAATATTCTACAATTCATCATTTATTCCCCATTTAATAGGGATTGGAGTTGTTTCTGGATTTCAGATATTACAGATAGAACATTGCTGATAATTTTGAACTGTGTGTATATGTGGTTGTGTGTGTATATGTGTGTGTGTGTGAGAGAGAGAATATGTATTTGTAGTCCTCTTGATTATATCAGGAATAGTCACATGATATAGTGACTCACATTTGACATGAATTAGCAGCTGAATTTTTTTCTATACATTCATTTTTACCTTTTATGACTGCTTAAAAGATATAAGGTTATTATTTATTTTAACTGAGAAATAATAAAGAAGATATCAAAAGTCACAAATAGACCATATCTGATATTCTGTGTATGTTTCTAGTTTTCTTCTACATGACAGTAATAGTATTCCCAGGCAAACTGATATGTATTGAGTGACGAATTAATATTCAAACATATTTCACTTACATATATAGCTTGCCCTTCTGTGGACTTAGCAATCTATCTCAGACATCTTTTCATCTCTTTTTCTGCCAACTGACATTCATTCCCTCACTCCACAAATGTTGCATTCCTAGTGAAAACGGGCACTGTCCCAAGTGCTGCAGATCCAACATGACAGTGTCGTCCCTGTCCCCCTCCAGGAGCTCACATTCCAGTGTAGGTGGGCAATGATAGACACGGGAACAGGTGAACATACAGAATGTCAGATGGAAGTAAATGCTGAGAGGAGGACAAGCGTAGTTAGGTTAGGAGAGAGCACAGTACAGTTTGAGAGAAGTGATGCCTGAATAGAGTGAAGGAAATTCAGGAAGAGGAAGAGCAAACAGTTGAAGTCTGACTGTGGAAGAAGCAAGGGTTTCCCTGGGGCTGCGGAGTGACAGAGGTGGAGAGAGGACAGAGGAAGAGGCTTTGTGGACTGCCAGCCAGCCCTCGGGGGAAGTTCATGTTTCCTGCACAGTTAATGCTGTGATTAACTTTCTGGTTATGTGCGTCTGTCGCCATTTCCACAGCAGAAGTCTCCAGGAATAGAATCACTGGTCTAAAATACATGTATTTGACATTTTTGAAAAGTATTAACAGGCTGATAGGTTTTCTCAGAGCTTTTTAAGTATCTCTCTGTTTGTATTTTCTCATTTTTACATTTAGGATGATTTTAATAATACTGACTTTAGAGTTTTGTTTTTATGTTTGTTTGTATGCAATTTTAAGGATAAAATGAGTAACTGTATGAAAAGCTGCTTAGAGCAAAGCCTGCCATACAGAGACCCCCATATAGTTGTTATAATTATACAGCCATTTTATTTTTCTTTTCTGTAAAACATAAAAATGCCACACCCGAGGAGATCCCATAACACTGTTCATTGTGATCCTCTGTCTCATGGTGGATATAAATAATGTGGTCGCCCTCTTCCTGCCCTCTTGCTTTCCATATTTCAGTTACCCACAGCCAACCATGGTCCAAAAACCTTGCACGGAATATCCCAGAAACATGCAGTTCACAAGTTCCAAATAAATTTTATTATGGTGTTTCGTTATACTCATTCTATTTTATTATAAGTTATCCTGGTTAACTTCTTTCTGTGACTAATGTATAAATTAAACTTTATCATATGTAAGTATATATAGGAGAAAGAAATATATGTTGATGTTAAGTGCTTTCCAAGGTTTCAGGGTCTTTGAATGCACTGTCTGTGGATAAGCAAGTGTGTATGTGTGTGTGAGTGTGTGTGTGTGTGTGTGAGTGTGTGTGTGTGTGAGTGAGATTGTGAGGAACTCAGGAATTTTTACTGACTGATAATGCACAATATGGGCTTGTGTTTTAAGTTATAAGGCACTGGACAAGCACAATGGAATACACACACCTACACACACACCTATACACACAAGTATGAGCAATGATATGTGAAAACAAACAGTAGCACTAAACACATAATAATGAAAGGGTTCAATAAATGTTATTTTGAGCCCCCTATGGGTTATGATAAGATTCATGCTGAGTTCAATTCCTAAAGGCCAAGAATTTCTGCTTCATTTCCCCCTGAATTTTATTCAAGAAAAAAAAAAAAAGAAAAACAAAACACAGCCAGGAAGAGCAAGAAACTTGAGCTTGGCCACAGGACTAATGGAGCTCACAAATTAGCATCCCTTGTGTTAGCTGTTCCTCTCTAGGAGCAGGGAATTTCCCCAGAGGAAAGGGAAAATTCTACTCTTTTTCTCAGGCCAACAGAAGCTCAGGCAAGGGCGAGGCCCTCCCTGGAAGGCCCACCTGAATGTCTTCATTGCATTTGCATCTTTGAGGTGCTGGCAGTGAAGGCTGCAGTCTTACCTTGTCATAGTGAATGACTGGCTTCTTGGGGACAGAGGTTTGATGCCACTCTTTGTCTGGATCACAACAGCTCTAGAGCAGATGGATGAGGCATGGGATTTTAGCCTGCTTTCAACTTTCCTCAGTGGGAAATGCCAGGTCCTGCCTCCCTCACGAATCTGGGCCCAGCTATTGTATTTTCTCCTCCTCATTATCATGGGGGGTGTTAACATTTACTTGCTGGGGAGGAAAGAGAACCAGAGGAAGAGCCCAAATAACCGGGCAAGATCCCATATTTGGCTACTTATAAACTCCATGACACTGGCCAAGGACAGGAACTGTGGCAAAACTGTAAAGTAAAACTAGCTAGTAAAAAATGAAGGGTGTGAAGAACCCCCATCCTGCCCTCCTGAAAAGCCTGGAGTAAGAGAACCAAAGGAAGTAGACATGTTTAGCTCCTGTTCTACGGTAGCTCTGTCCCCTCCACTGGGTTCTGAGCTTGGTGAGACCAGTGGCCTCGTCTTTGCAGTCTTTGCATCAGGACTGAGCATGGTGTGAAGCTTCCTAGGAACTTAACACCTATTGATAATGAATAATAAATCACCTGATCTTGTGTTTTAAGTTTCAAGGCACTGGGTAAATATAATGTTTTTGTTTTTTTTTTTTTATGTGACCAAATATCTGCCCCATATTCTCAGAAACACCGAAATCTAGAGATAAAATGAACAATCAATAGAGGATTTATTTTTTTTCTGTATACACTTGACAAAGGCATCAAAAACATTCCAATACGCTGCTAGATTATCACCAGAGATGGGATGCTTGCGAGGTCCCAAGCAGTCTCTTGTCTGGGAAGTTCCTGCTGGAACAGAGTCCCCGGTGCCTGCACTTGAGAAGGGTGCACTGTTTCTGTATCTGCAGGACATATGAAAACACTTAACAGGTGTCATTGTGCATTGGCAATGTTTTTCTCAATTCCACAGCTTTACTGAAACAGTATAATTAGAAGCTATTAGAGGTGATAATGAATTTGCCAGATCTTTGCACGACTGCTAGGGAATTTTTTTTAAAGGGAATTTAGTTCTCCAAGGGCTAGCAGGTAGCAGAATTCCTTGGGGATGCTCATTCACAGGTTTTTTATCCACTTGATGGACCACTTTTGGATGGTTTCCTTCATGGGCAAAATAAAATTAGCTATTCATTGAGGAATGGTTTCTACACACTACAAAAGCAAAACATTTTGAAGTTGGAACTCTTTTTAAAAAATATTAAACAATAAAATATTCTTAAGGTTTTTATCTTTGGGGTGATTTATCCAGTATTCTAAAAATGACGTCTTGGACATTTTACAAACTGTTTGCCCTTTCTTTCTAACTCCATTTCTTTTTATCATCAAATTGCTGTCCCACCCCAATACAAGGTGCTCTATGTACAATCAGGTGTGCTCCTGTCACCTGTCTTAGATCCCATCTTTGGAAACACAATTTCTGAGAACAGTTTTTACTTAACTTTTAAACTTCATGGTGCATAGATAACAAAAGTATCAGCCTGACACTCGGGAGAAAGACAAATCTTCTGTGGCCAGAGGTGACTGTCAACACTTGGTATGCAGGTGGGAAGCCATGGATTGAACAATGCTCTAGCTCCTCAGCAGGACACCCAAGCTCTTTCCCACATAACCACATCATCGTTCCAAGGCCTGTGATTCTGCTTCCATCTGTGAGGTAGTACTAGTGTCTGGATTTACCTTCCTGACTGAAAACAAACAAAGATGATTTTTTTTACAAAAAGAAACAATAGACACAAGAAAAGAAATGATAGATGCCAAACCATGGTGGTAAGTCTGTGCATTCCCAGCATGCTGTCCTTCCAGCCCATGTCACAGGAAGCAGAGGGGCAGTCTAGAGTCCAAGGAGAAGAGCAGGAAAGGGTTTGCAATACCACCAGGGAGGTGAGAGGTGCACAGAAAGAGTGCTACCAAGCTGCAGCGTTGTGCACAAGTGTTCAGCAAAGGACTGAGAAGCAGATGCATGTGGCAAACTACCAGGAAAAATCTAAACATAACAGAGACCCAAGCAAACACAGGGATGGTGCCTCTTTTCACCAGTCATGCTGGAAAAACTCAGAGTTCACTGAGGATTGGGAAGAGTATGTAAGAGGGTCTTGATGCCATAGTGAGAAAGAATTAGTCCTGTGCTCTGTGCTGCTACCTAATGCTCTGTGAATTATGAATTTCCAGTTCCACTAGTAGAAACAGCCACTGTTTCTGGTCCTGTGTATCTAGCACCAGGCATAGATTCTTACCAACTTCTTGGATGGCCCTTATCCTAGCCTCAGATAATTTAAGTAAAATGAAAGAAAGCCCATGATTATTTATAGGAGGACAAAAATATCTGTCATACAATAAGATATAATTCACAACAGAATCAAATTCACATCTGATACTCAATTAAATATTCCCAGGCATACAAAGAAGCAAGAAAATATGACTCATAATGAGGGGGAAAAAAGAACAATCAATCTAAATTGACCCAGAAATGACAGATGAAAAAGTTAACTACAGATATGAAAGTTACCAGAAAAAAAAAATAGTCCAACACTAACTTTTAGAAATGAAAAAAAACAAAAAAACTAGGTATGAAATTTTAAAGGTCAATAAATGAATCCAATGGAACATTGTTTACAATGCAGAAGAAAAGATGAGTAAATCATGCAGACTTAGCAATAGAAACTATCCAAAATGAAAGTCAGAGGAAAAGAATCAGAAAAAATGAACAGAGCACCATTAGACAATATGTGAAAGTGAGTCTGTGATGGTGTTCCAATAAAACTTCATTTCCAAGAAAGGTGACCAGTTCAATATTTTAGACCAAAGTAGAGATAAATTCATGTCCTCAATGTTACTTGTCGAACTAAAAGACTACTGTACCTCTGATACTGGTGAAATGACATGGTAGGTGCGGAATGAATCATTTGTTTCTTGAATAAATAAACATAGCACAAACTTGTAGCATTAAAGAGTTTAATGATGAACCCATCTAGTTGGAGACATCCCTAGAAATCATCATTTCTAGAATTTCCCTCTTTTAAACTATTTATTTATTTATTTATTTTAATTAGGTATATATGACAGCAGAATTCACATTGATTCATTGTACACAATTGTAGCTCAACTCTTTGTATCTCTGGTTGTACATGACATAGTATCACACCATGTGTGCAGTCAGTCACACATATACCTAGGATAATGATGTCATCTCATTCCACCATCTTTCCTGCTTCCTCCCCTTCCTTCCCCATTTTGCCCAAAGTTTCTTCATTTTTCCCATGGCATCCCCATGGTGAATCAGCATCCAGTTATCAGAGAGAACATTCGGCCTTTGGTGTTTTGGGATTGGCTTACTTCACTTTGCATGATATTCTCCAACTCCATCATTTACCAGCAAATGTCATAATTTTATTCTCTTTTAATGAGGATTAATATTCCATTGTGTATATATACCACAGTTTCTTCATCCATTCACCTATTGAAGAGCATCTAGTTTGCTTCCACAGTTTAGCTACTGTGAATTGTGCTGCTATAAACATTGATATGACTGCATTACTATAGTATGCTGATTTTAAGTCCTTTGGGTATAGACTGAGGAGTGGGATAGCTGGATCAAATGGGGGTTCCATTCCAAGTTTTCTAAGAAATCTCCACATTGCTTCCTATATTGGTTGCACCAATTTGCAGTCCCACCAGCAATGTATGAATGTGCCTTTTCCCCATGACCTCAGCAACATTTATTGTTGTCTGTATTCTTTTTTTTTTTTAAAGAAAGAGTGAGAGAGCTGGAGAGAGTGGGAGAGAGAGAATTTTTTTTAATATTTATTTTTTAGTATTTGGTGGACACAACATCTTAGTTTGTATGTGGTGCTGAGGATCGAACCCGGGCAGCACGCATGCTAGGTGAGCGCGCTACCGCTTGAGCCACATCCCCAGCCCTTGTCTGTATTCTTGATAACTGCCATTGTGAGTGGTTTGAGATGAAATCTTAGGGTAGTTTTGGTTTGCATTTCTCTAATTACTAGAGATGTTGAACATTTTTTCATATATTTATTGATCAATTGTATATTTTCTTCTGAGAAGTGTCTATTCAACTCCTTAGTCCATTAATTGGTAGTTTGTTTGTTTTGGTGTTAAGATTTTTAGTTCTTTTTATATCCTGGAGATTATGCTCTATCTGACGTGAGTATGGCAAAAATTTGCTCCCAAAATGTAGGCTTTCTCTTCACCTCACTGATGGTTTCTTTTGCTGAGAATTTCCTCCTTTGATACAATTATCCAAGCCTATCTCCCTTTCCTGCAAAGGGTAGAGACTTGTAGGAAATGCTTACCTCCAGCTAAATGTTTTCGTGGGGCAAGAAAATAGTTTTCGAGCTTACTCTGCAATCAATTTCTGGAAATGGAAGGAGAACTTGCTTTCCATTTAACTTGAATGAGGTAAATGCCCTTCATTTGAAATTCATCAATGTTGTGAAAGCCATTCCTGGTGAAAACACAGGTGCTGTTTTTCCATAAATTATTTGGGCCTCTGTGGAGCCCAAGCAAAACAGAAACGGCAGGGAGTTTACAAAATTGTTTTCTATATTTGAAAATGTCACCTAAATGGAAAAATGAGAAGGAGAAGCATCTGGCCAAGGATAGGCTTTTGTGGAGAGAGAGGAAGGGAGGAGGCAGAGCCCAGAAGAATTTATCTCAATTCAAGACGCTTCTCTCCCCACAGGAGAACTCTATGTTACATTATAAAACAGCGAACATTGTATTTTGGGTTCCTACAATTATGAAATCTCATAAATAAATGGTCCCCAAAGAACATTTATTCTGGTCTACATTTGAATCTGTGTTTGAATCGCTATCTATACCATGTTCCACCAAATTGTCATTTCCCTTGTGTTTGAGCACATGTACAGGACGGGGTGGTTCTCTTTTTGTGTCTATGAAAGGACTATCTTCTCTGCATTCAAATCCGTTGTCTGTTGTTTCTGTCATATACCCCAATAGGGGGAACTGATGAAGTTTCCAAGGCAATCACTAAAGGTAGAGCATAAGAAAGAAAGAAAGAAAAAGAAAAAAAAAAACAGTAACCAAGTTCCCTGGAAACCCATACACTTACTTTTTTGTTGTTGTTGTTACTTACAGACTGTTTGACCCTGAAACTTTCTGATCATCAGTTTCCTCACTTACAAAAGATAGTATTAAGATAGATCCCTGATCATCGACTTTATTGTGTATTGGAATCACCTAAGGAGATTGCTCAACAACAGATTATTACACTTCACAGTCAGAGCCTCTGGTTCAATAGACTGGATAGGTCCCAGAATTTGCATTTCTAACTAGTTCCCAGGCAATGCTGGTTCTGGTACATGAACTACACATTGAAAATCATGGAATGCAATGATTCTAAAGGTAGCTCTTTGACATGTTTGAGAACCACCTATTTGGTGAGCGTACTCCAAAGAAAGAGAATATCGTTGAATAGATTTTATAAAATGTCAATATTCCATCATCCTTAGATATTCATATTTTGCATTGGCATGGAACAGGTCCTGGGAAAGTGCAATAGCTTAAAGCAAACACAAATATGATTTCAGTTCATTTTAACCAACTTTCACAAACATTTGTGACCACATGTGACATACGTGCTGATATTTGATCTATAAATACCTTTACTACTAGGCAGTATGGTGAGTTAATAAATTTCCTCTAGGTTTTGAGTTTGTTGAATACTGTGAACTAGGTGGAAAAACATCTAGAATATATAGAGTAAATATTTGGAAAGATGAAACCTCACTCAGAGTCATTATTGAAACTCCAGTGCTGAGTTAGCCACTATAGAGTCAGGATTCGATCAGGAGAGAGAAACCACACAATAATTTAAACAAGTAAGTTTAACATAAGTACTTACTGACTATTAAAAAGAATAATAGCAATGAAATATTGGAAAGAAGAAGAGTGAGGTCTAAAGGATAAAGGGGTGGCAGATATGGGGAATATCCATTACCCTTAGGGCTGAGATACTGAGCCCAAAAGAGAGGTCCCAGAGGGGAGATTCAGACCTTCGAAAGGTACTTACTTAGACATTACTTAGAAGATAATGGAGAAGCCTCTGTACAGCCATTCTAGAGAAACTTTCTGCAAAGCCATTTTCTAAAACTTTCTAGAATTCTTTCCTGTATAATTCTGAACAAAGATCTTCATAGGTAGGTGTTTCAGTACAGGAAATCAGCTCTGCACCACGAGAAGAACAGCAACTTCTGGGGGAATCTGTGGACTCTTAGCAACGCTAACCACCATGCTCTGCAGTAGCTGGGTGCTGCACAAGGCCATAAGATCCAAGCATTAGGAAGATGTTTTGCTACAAGAGTCAGGTACCGAATATGCCAAGGAGCCTGCCAGGTCAGCACAGTGGGACCAGGAAGCAAAACCTCCTCCTACTGCATTGTCTCTCTCAGGATCTCTACTAAAACACCTTAGCACTGTGCCAGAGAGTCAAGAAGAAACAGACACATGACCCATTTCTGTTTTCATAAATCAGCCAATGAAGAGTAGATCAAGACCTGAGAGGCATGAAGGGATAAAAACAATGTGGCATATATACACAATGGGATTTTACTCAGCAATAAAAAGAACAAAATCATGGCATTTGCAGGTAAATGGATGGTGTAGGAGAAGATAATGCTCAGTGAAGTCAGCCAATCCCCAGAAAACAAATGCCTAATGCTTTCTCTGATATAAGGAGGTTGACTCATAGTTGGGCAGGGAGGGGGAGCATGGAAGGAATAGATGAATTCTAGACAGAGAAGAGCAGTGGGAGGGAAAGGTAGGGGGTAGGAGATTAGCAAGGATGGTGGAATGTGATGGACATCATTCTACAAAGTACATGTATGAAGACTTGAATTGATTGTCAATGTACTTTATATATAAACAGAGATGTGAAAATTGTGGTATATATGTGTATTAAGAATTATAATGCAAAAAACCACAAAACAACAACAAAGTACATGTATAAAGGCATAAATTGGTGTGAACATACTTTATATACAGAGATATGAAAAACTGTGACCTATATGTGTAATAATAATTGTAATGCTTTTCACTACTGTCGTGGTTAATAAATAAATAAATAAATAAAAATTAAAAAGGGACATGGTTACTACTAGAGATAGAAAACTAATGCACATGTAGTGTCTTCTGTAAGTTACAATTGATGTTGTCAATACCCTGACGGGTGTGGCTACTCCTTTTATTCTACATTTGTAATTTATATCCAACTGGATTATTCTATGTTGTTGGCTTTGGCTCACAATGTCTTGTGATTCAATAAAATTAGTAAAACAATTAAAAATAAATAAATAAATCGTCTTCCTACCTGTTCTATACATTATTAATGTAGCCATGACTCGTTTTTAAGTAATCTATCCTCTTAACCTCTGTATATGGTAGAATTTACTAGATGTTAAAGAAGACGAAGGAAAAACATGCATTAGAGAAAGCCCACATTGTAAAATTGCATGTCAGGCATCTTTAGGTAGTTCTCTTTTGGTCATGACACCACCAGAGTTTTCCTGGTGGCTTGCTTCACCCCATGTGATGACAGCCTCATTACAGTTTCTGATTCATCTCTCCTTGCTTTGTCTCTCTTTATCCCTCACCATTCCCTGCAAAGTCAGCTTCAGAAGGTTTCAGATTTTTCTAGCTACGGAAGGGTGAGTCAAGGGAGCTATCTCTAACTCTGTGATTTGAATATTGAAACTAATATTTGGATGGTCAATTGTATAAAAGTGTCATTCACAAAGTAGTACCTGTCTCCCTGTCAGATGCAAATATTCCTAAGTTAGACTCAGAGTATATTGAGAATATTGATAGTAAAGTGTTTGTGATCAAAGTCTGTGGGGAGGAGGCTAAGGAAGCAAAATCAGACAGAGGGAGAAATCTAGACAAGACGTAAGTTTGGTAACCACAATTCAAATCACAGGGACTCTGGAGATAAAGTTACTTACCAGAGTTGCTCCACCCTGAGCTGAAATAGCTAGACCTCAGTCAACCATTAAAAATAGGCCCTGAAAGAGTCTGTCATGGAGCCACGGGGACCTTTTGAGGCCATACCTGAAGGTTCTGACATCTCCAGACTATCTGCTTCTGGTGCTTCCAGTAGCTAAGGCATTCACCTGTCTCCAAAGAAAGACAGGAATTGTGCATCACTGTGTCTTCCAAAGTTCATCCCTTGTTCCCCTCACATCCACCTTTGTATGTTTGTTTGGGGAGTGACTCCTCCTGCATTTCTGATATTACCTTGAAAGAAGAACCAGAGTGAGAAAGTGAGATGAGCTAAGACCCTTGCCATAGCAGTTGTCTCAGGGCCACCGCTGATACCCATCGTCTCCATTCTCCATTAAGCAGTCCCTCCTCTTTTAGCTACCATCACTTCTAAGTTGATGGTTTACTTGTGGCCAAGACCAGGGCCTCCTCTGAAGGGAGTGAGCCTTGAATGTTCTTCCTGTGCTGTCTATGAGCCAAAGCTCTGGTACTTGTTCATTGACCTTCACTACTGGGTGAGTGGATGGTGAACATATTCCACTTCGGCTTCACTGTGTAAAAGAAGCCCTATCTCCTCTGAGTGGTCATGATTAATAGCTCTGAAAGGATAGTACCTCTTCTCCTTGCCTGTTAGACTCTGCATACAAGGAACCCAAATGCCCGGGCACAGCCATCACTCAACACATACGTGGCTTTGAACCCTTGTGAAAATGTTTCCCCTTTGGAGATGAGGATCTAGAACACTGCACAGCCCAGTGTCACAGGAGCAGGAAGCTCACATTCTCTGAGTAGATCATTGGGAGTGAGAGCAAGATGGCTCACCAGCCTCTACCCATTGTCCTAGGCACATGTGTTATTCCTACAGAGGGTACAATATTATATAAAGGGCTCTGATCCTATTTGTGCACACTTGAAAACATCCCCAAACCTCCAGTGCCTCCTCATCTCACTCAGGGTAAAATCCAGAATTCTCACCATGGCTTGCATCTGATTCCCCTGTATCACTCTCATCTCACCTGCTGTCACTCACTTTCTCCTTTGGGACATTTGTGTCCAATTGTCCTGTCTTCCTAACCTTCCTGGACTATTCTATCATTAGAATATTCATCTCAGCCTTAGCATCCCTCACCCTTTATTTCCTCCCCCATTCCCCATTCCGGTATACTTCTTCAGGGATTTTGAACTGAAAGTTTCCATTCATCCTACTTAAAGGTGATTACATTCTCCTGACCTTTGGGACTTTACTTTTCTACTCATCTCTGTGGTGCTAATCACCAGCTGGCACCCCAAGTACACTCTTACCTGTCTGTCTCCCCAGCCAGTATGTAAGCTCTTTGAAAGTAGATAGACTTTGGTTTCTGTTTCCTTTGTTTATTTTTGTCTTTTTAACGTTATTGTTATATCTGCAGTGCCTATATTTGCAGTGTTATATTTACCGTGTTGGTATACAGTAGGTACTCAACAGATACGTGTATATTGAATAAACAAAAACAGAACATTTTATTATGGTTGTCATTACTTATTTATGAGGAATAAGAAGGTGTAATTAGGTCTGTGAGTTCTCAGAACAACTAAAAGACCAGCTGGACACAAATGTGTGTGTGGGGGGGGCAGGGGGGCACAAGATTTGAAAGGATATGAAGGAACCTTGATGTTTCAGGCTTATCTTCTTAAGTTTTCCTTGAATTCGTTATTGAAGAAACAAGATAAAAATATAAAACTGAGAGTAATGTTCTTTTTTTTAATAGTTCTTTGACTTTGGCTTAAAATTACAGCTTGTTAGAGGCTAAAGGAAATGGTAGAAGGACAAGTGATTTATGGAAGAATAGCATCTATTTTTCATTAGCGGTACCTTCCCACTAAAATCAAGGACAGCTATTTAGCTTGGATTTCAGAAACCTTAGCCTTTGTACTAGTGGCTGGTATTGAAAAATTTAACAAGTTTCAAGTGTTACAGATTCTAGTCAAGCAAAGGAAGTTGGTGCTCTAGCATGAGTGATAGCCTGGCTGATTTTATTCCTGCATTGCTACCAATTCAACATGATGCATATACACAAGCATCCAGCTATCCAAAGAATAATTTAAAAACTACTTTATTGACCTATAAAGTATGCTAGATGTTGTGAAAAGTACTACAGATGCACATGCACACACACACACAGAGAGAGAGAGAGAGAGAGAGAGAGAGAGAGAGAGAGAGAAAGAGAGAGAGAGAGAGATAATAAAATCCCAGACCTTGAAGGACTCAGACTAAGGAAGCAGCAACAAATAACCAACCAGTGGCTTAACAAGAGTAATACTAATAATAGTGAAAGGGAGATGGTGTGCCTCGAAATAGGAGGGACGTTGAATGGTTTAGAGAAGTCATTGCATACATGATTTCAGAGCCAGGTCCTGATGGTCGTAAGAAAAGGAATTATTTTTGGAAGAAAGAATCATATATATTTAAAAGAAATTGATTCATGAAAAATATGCTATGTTAAGTGAGTTGTAATTTAATAATGATAATAATAGCAAACAATTTTAGAGTGTCAGAAGTCACTATCAATTATTGCAAGCATTTTCCAGCCATGTTTTACTTGATCCCTCCAGTTATCCTGTAAAGTAGGTAGTATTAACACATCCATTTTACAGATGAAGTGGGTGAGTCCTTCAACAAGGAAATGTCAAGACAAGGTTAGGAGTGCAAGGGTTTATCAGGGAAATTCCCTGAGAGGGAAATGGAAAGAGAGGAGCCCAAGGGGAGATCAGGAGAGTTGTCAGGCTGCAGTGTGCATCAAGCCCTTATGAAGGAGAAAGGAAGTCAGGAACATTGGAAGATTTCAACACTGCAATGCCATCTGAGGAGGTTCTGAGGCCATCGGGACTCTTCAGGCCAGCGTCAGCTCTCAGAGGATTCCCAGGAAGGGCTTTGATGAGTCTCCCTGTTGTCTTCAGTCATTACCTAGAGTCTCTGTGTGGCCTCAGTATACAGGCGGTGGCAAATGGCAGAGGGCAACCTCTGCCACCACCACAAATCTATTTTAAGTTCCCTGCAGTCAGAGATCTGACAGGTGGATGCTCATGGCCACCACATGAAGAGACAGAGGAGCTGAGAGACTTGCAGTGAGTTCACAGAGATAATAAGTGGCAGAGCGTATCTCAAGCAGTTTGGTTCCAAACTCACTCATAATATGACTTAAAGCAAGAAAAGTTCCTGTTAGACGTCAGCTGGTGAGTACCACTCTCATAACTGGTAGGTGGAATAACTCAATGAAAGGAAACTGATAGCAAGGAGCTGGTGGTGACCATGCAGCAAAAATCTAAGTAAAAATAATATCAGCAGAGAATCAGAGGGTTGTGATGATATTTGATTAGTGGAATTAGCAGGACTCAGTTGCTGACAGGATGTGAAGGAGAAGGAAGAGCAGAAAACATCACAGAATTTTCCAATGTCAGGAGACTGGGCCTACTTATGGAAAGTGAGGATATAATAGTGACTTGACAGGAAGGGAGTGAATTACCTTTGGGTGTGTCGAGCTTGGGAAATTATTATATGTTTAAGACTTCATCAGATATCATGGGAACCTCTAAGTACAAAGCTTCCCTATGTGTTTTGTTAGATGTTTATTATTTACTATTTTTGTATTATTCTATCCTGGTTTTGCATTACTTACTATCATTTTGTGTAGTTTAAGGATTATAACTGTGTTTATAAGAGAAAGCACTTCATTGGCATTGAAGTCAACACTCACAGAGTTAGCTTCCTCTTCCATGATTGTATTGGAAAAATGTTCCAACTCTCTGCTCCAACTGTCTGCTGCTACAAGACCCAATCAATGGCAGCTGCCCATGGTCTGCCTTCTACATGAAGATCTTTCCTTTGGATGTAAGAAGGCAGTTGTTGAAGGTATCAGTAGGAACCTAATTGAGGCTTTACCCAATGGAGAAAAAGGTTTTGAGTTTTGTTGTATAAGAAGAATCACAACTTGAACTGAATAGCATGTCAGACTTTACAAGCTCTTTAATATATTTCCAAAATAGATTTTCATGATAAACCAACAGGACAGTAAGGGAGGGATTGTGCCCATTTTATAGAGATGGACACTAAACTAGATGATGAACTTGCTCAAGTCCACATAGATGTTGGGTGAAGGAGCCAAATGATACCAAGGCTCTAGGCTCCATGTTCCTTGGGTGAATTGTGGAAAGTTCCTGATTTCAGAGGTGGGAAGTCACAGTTGTGCCTACAGAGGAATCATCTGGTGGGAAGACCAGACCTACAAGTGAGGGGAGACTGACATGGTCCAAGAACAAGCAAATAACTACCAATAAAAACGACCTCCACCCTAATCACAATAGCATGAAGCAAAAGTCAGACATGTTTTCCATAGTGGTCGCACCAATTTGCAGCACCACCAGCAATGTATGAGTGTGTCTTTCCCCCCCACATCCTCGCCAACACTTATTGTTGCTTGTATTCTTGATAATTGCCATTCTGACTGGAGTGAGATGAAATCTTAAAATAGTTTTGATTTGTATCTCTCTAATTACTAGAGAAATTGAACATTTTTTATATGTTTGTTGATCAATCATATATCTTCTGAGAAGTGTCTATGTAGCTCCCTAGTCCATTTATTGACTGGGTTGTTGGTTTTTTTGTTTGTCTGGGGTTTTTTTTTTTTTGTGTGTGTGTGTGTGTTAAAGTTTTTTGAGTTCTTTATATATTATGGAGATAAGTGCTCATAGAATCACCATTTGACCCAGCTCTCCCACTCCTTGTTCTGTACCAAAAGTAGTTAAAATCAGCATACTGTAGTGACACAGCCACATCAGTGTTCATTGTAGCTCAGTTTACAGTAGCTAAACTGTGAAAGCAATCTAGATGCCCTTTAACAGATGAATGAATAAAGAAACTATGGTACATATGCACAATGGAATATTACTCAGCATTAAAAGAGAATAAAATTATGGCATTTGCAGGTAAATGGATGGTGTTGGAGAATATCATAATAAGCGAAGAAAGCCAATCCCAAAACACCAAAGGCTGAATGTTCTCTCTGGTAAATGGATGCTGATCCATTATGGAGGGAGGTGCATGGGAATAATGGAGGAACTTCGGGCAAAGAGGAGGGAGGGGAGAAAAGGGGACATGGGAGCAGGAAAGATGGTGGAAGGGGATGGACATCATTACCCTAGATACATGTATGGGTGCACACAAGGTATGACTCTACATCATTTACAACCAGAGAAATGAAGAGTTGTACTCCATTTGTGTACAACGAATCAAAATGCAGTCTGTGGTCACGCATAATTAGAACAAATAAAAAATAAATAAAATAAAATGCTAAAAAAATTATTTTAAAAGAATTCAGACCCGTCCCATCCTGATCTAGGAAGCTCGACAGGAGGTTCACATTGGCTTGTCAGTGCTGTGGGATGTTGTGATTTTTCGAAGTCTATTTTATGCTGATCTCCTGAATAGAGAGATTCTCACTGAAGCCCAAAGCAGCAGAGTTCAGCTTTATGGTTGGAGCAGTTGGCAAAAGAAGAAAGGAAGGAAGGGAGCGAAGAAGGAAGGAAGAAAGGAAGGAAGGAAGGGAGGGAGGGAAGGAAGGAAGAAAGAGGAGAAGGAAGGAAGAAAGGAAGACAATCTCAAGATGATTATCAAAAGACACCTTCCATTGTTTCCCAAGAAATAAATTTATTTATACACTAATATACAATAAAAATAGATGGTAAATAAGGAAAGAAGAAGGCAAAGCCAGTGCAAGAGAATGCCAAAGTGAACAAAGTCATGAAATTCTAAGCTGATTGCAGGATGTCTCCCAGAGTAGGGAAAAGTTTACATAAGAACTGACCTTAACAGTTATGTTTGGAGATAAAGGTGCCAAAGTGATGCAGAGTTGATTAAGCCACTCTACATCTGAGCTCAAGGATATCATTGACAGTAAGAGATGAACATGAGCAGAGGGTAGGCCTGAGATCTTGGATTCAATCAAAAGTGGGAGGAGAGAAGGAGGGGAGGGGGGAGAAAAAGTAGAAGACAGAGAGAGACTAGGAGGACCATATGGATGCAGGAACAGAGAGAGCACTGAGAATGAAAGTTTAAATTCAGAAGATTGTTTTTCGACACATGATCTTTGAACAGTACCTGTGTCAGGTGTAATGGGGCATCTTTTCTGCAGCAGGACCATTAAGTAGGCTATTCCTTCACTCCTTCATAGGTTGAGTGAACTCTCCTCCTTCTTTGTACCTCCTTCTGGCATTGCAATCAAATCTCCTGTAAAATCCCCCTCTGGGTGAATGCTTTCTCTGAGTAGTGTTTTGTGGAAAGAAGCAAAGTTCTGTGACTAAGACATCTTGAGAAAGAGGGGAAACACCCATGAGAGGAGACAGGTCTGGTCTAATCCTGTCCTGGCCCTGTCCTCATTCAGCTCCAGCCCCCTTGCTTTCTCCTCCTCTCCTCTCCTCTCCTCTCCTCTCCTCTCCTCTCCTCTCCTCTCCTCTTCTCTCCTCCCTCCCCTTCCCTCCCCTCCCCTCCCCTCCTCCTCTCCTCTCCTCTCCTCTCCTCTCCTCTCCTCTCCTCTCCTCTTCTCTCCTCCCTCCCCTTCCCTCCCCTCCCCTCCCCTCCTCCTCTCCTCTCCTCTCCTCTCCTCTCCTCTCCTCTCCTCTCCTCTCCTCTCCTCTCCATCACCTCCCTTTTACTGTCTACTTTCTTGTCTGCTTTCTGCCTCATCTTCTTAATTATTTTTCCTAGATCACACAGCTTGGTCCTGCCTTCGAGTTAGTATCTTCCATGGGAAGACTCCAGCCTTACATCTTCTTAAATTTGGCTCATTTGTGTTCAGAACTCAGTGTCTGAACTCGAATCTCACCCTTCATGCAGTCATTTTTTTCTTGTATGGTAAGAACACTTAACTTGAGATCTACCCTCTTAACATATTCTTGACTGTCTAATATATTATTATGGACTATAGGCTCAATGTTGTATTACAGATCTAGAGCAGATTATTCATTTTGCAGGACTGAGACTTTCTGCCCATTGATTAGTAATTTCCCATTTTCCTTCCCCCAGCTGTTGGAAAATTCCACTGCCATTTTAAATTGTATGAATTTGACTACTTTAGATACCTCACATAAGTACAAACATGCAGTATTTGTCTAAGACTGTTATTTTGCTTGTCAGAATGTCCTCAAATGTCATCCATGTGTCACAGATGGGATAATTTTCTTCTTTTTAAAAGCTAAATAGCATGAGTATACCACAGTTTATCTAATCACTCATCTGTCAGTGAACACGTGGTTTGTTTTCACATCTTGGCTATGAACTTGGGAGTGCAAATATCTCTTTAAGATCTGATTCCAATTATTTTTGATAAATGCCCAGAAGAGGGATTGCTGAATCACATGCTCGTTTTGTATTTAATTTGTGTAATCTCTCTGCTCTTTCCCACTGTGGCAGAACAGTTTTATATTTCCAAACAAGTGTGCAAAGATTTCTCTCCAATGCTTGTTGCTTTTCTCTCTCTCTTTTTTTTAAAATAGCCATCTCAGTATATATAAAGGGATATCTATACGGTTTCATTTGCATTTCCCTGAAGACTGATGATGTTTCATAGACCTGTTGATATTTGCACATCCATTTTGGAGAAATGTTTATTCAAGCCCTTAGCCAATTGTTTTTATTTGTTGTGTTGTTTTGTTTTACACTTTTGATATAGGAGTTCCTTATATTTTGGAAACTAACCTTTACCAGATGCGTGGTTTATGAACATATTCTCTCATTCCATTGATTGTAACTATGATTTTGACATAATTCGGTGAGTGTCCAAAGGCTTAGTGTGTAGGATACTTGATCTCTAGTGTGGCAATATGAGAGCTGGTGAGACCTTTAAGAGGTGGGACCTACAAAGGGTTTCCATAGGTAATATAGCAGCTGGCCTAGGAAGAGACTAAGGTAGCTCTCATGGATCCCTAAACTCTTTCAAAAGCAAGTTGTTATAAGGGTGAGCCTGACCCCTGAATCACCCTCTGGTTCCTGTTTGGTGATATGATCTCTCACTTCCACCATGATGCCATTAGGCCCTCACAAGGGGCTGAACCTATAGGCCAACACAATCTTGTGCTTTCTTCCTTCCTTCCTTCCTTCCTTCCTTTCTTTCTTTCTTTCTTTCTTTCTTTCTTTCTTTCTTTCTTTCTTTCTTTCTTTCTTTCTCTCTCTCTCTCTTTCTCTCTTTCTCTCTCTCTTTCATTTTTTTTTTGTACCAGGGATTGATTCCATGGGTGTTTAATCAAGGAGCCACATCTCCAGTCCTTTTTATTTTTTTTTATTTTAAGACAGAGTCTCATTAAGTTGCTTACAGTCTCACTAAGTTGCTGAGGTTGACCTTGACCTTGCAATCCTCTTGCCTCAGACTCTTGAGCTGCTAGGATTACAGGCATGTGACACCATGCCCAGAAATCTTGTGCTTTCAACCTCCAAGCCTGTCAGCAAAATAAACTTCCTTTCTTCATAAAATACCTTCTCTTGGCTATTTCATTATAGCAGTGAAACACAGACAAACACAATTGCCTTTATACTCTTTGATTTTTTTCCTTTACACTGCAAAAGCATTTTACTTCTCACTTATTTATATCTTCATTGATTGTGCTTCTCATGACATACCCATGAAATCACTATCAAGTCCAATGTCAGGAATATTTTTCCTTGTGCTTTCTTCTAGGAGTTTTGCAATTTCCATTTTTACCTTTAAGTTTGTAATCCATTTTGAGTTGATTTTTATGTGTACTGTATGATAAGGGTCCAATTTTATTCTTTTGCAAGTGAATGCACACTTTTCCTAACACCATTTTCTGAATAAACTATATTTTTCCCATTGAATGTTCTTACCATCCTTTGTGAAGGTCAGTTGACTTTACATGTGTTTTTTTTTTTTTTTTTTTTTTTTTTAATCTAGACTCTGTTCTATTCCATTGCTCTACTTGTCCACCTGGGATATTTTTTTTCTCCACTCACTCTTTTGTTGAGAAGAGGCAGGGTCAAAGACATCTACCAGTCCAATACACTGCCCCAATTCTCCTTTCCATAGCTAGACTATGCCAGGTGCATCAGAGTTTCAGGATTAATGGAGGAGAAGGCCATACTCTGGGGAGCCCCGTTGGGAAATTGAGGTACAGAATGTGCGAACCAGCCCCTTCTCCCCTGGGTAAAGCTGACATGGAAGATTTCTTCCTGATTGCATGTCAGGGGAAGGACATTCATCATGAGCACGTCCTAAATCTCCCTGCCAGCTTCAGTGAGTTGAACTTAGCATTCTCCTGGGGCACGGGGACTTTCAATTCACTTTCCTCTCAAAGGCAATTTGTTCCCAAACAATTGCTGAATTTCTATGTTGGTGGGGTAACAGGGGACCCAGGGATTCCCAATCTCTTTTTCTATTATCACTTTCTCATAGGGTCATCCTTAGTCATTCAATCTGAAGTCTCCTTTTTTGTCACTTTATAACATACCATCCTGCCAGGTGCAGTGGCCCAAGCCTCTAATCTCAGTGACTCAGGGCGCTGGGGAAGGAGGATTGTAAATTTCAGGCCAGCCTTAGAAACTGAGTGAGGCCCTAAGCAACTTAGCAAAGCCCTGTCTCAAAATAAAAAGTAAAACAGGGCTAGGAATATGGCTCAGTGGTAAGTGCTCCTGGATTCAATCCCTGGCACAAAACAAAACAACAAAACAAAAATATATCACCCCATTTCATTGTCCTGAGATTACTCATTTCATTTGATATTAGTGAATGAATCCCTATATTTGTTTCCTAATGCCTCTTGATTATTTTCCTCCTAATATGTAACATCCATGGGAGAAAAGACCTTCAGTGTTTAGTACAAGTTAATTACTATTATATTAGTTTTTAATATATACCTAGTAGTACTCAAGTTTGGGCACCATAGTCTTCTTTATGAATCCTCTATAAGCACTTACTTGTTATAGATAATGGCCTACACTCATGCAATTCTGCATAAAATTCACAGAATTCTGGAATCCTTGAAAATTTTATGAATAGATGATAACGTTCTTGAAGGCAGGAATCAGAAAATATAATGTTACAGGGCCTAGTCCAAGCCTTGGTATAGAGAAATGTGATATATCACAAATAAATGCACATATGTGTACATATAATATACAATATGTGTATCTCTCTCTCTCTCTCTCTCTCTCTCTCTACCTGTATGTATAAATTTCAATTTCCAACCTTCTCCTTTCATAATTGCAGCAGAATGTCAGTGTGCTAAAAGGCCATCAAGAACCTCTGAAGCAGTTCACCAATTTTACATGTAAGATAATGGAAGTCCCAAAGAGGGAAAATGACCAATCAAATTTCACAAAAACCAAAAACTGCAATGCTACTAGGAGAGCACAGTCCATCTGATTCAAGATCTAGTGTTTGTTCTCAGATCTCTGAACATGTAGTATTATCTGCTTCCTGGTCTGCAATTTGAGTGAGTTGAACAAAAGCCTTTAGTATCCCTTAACATTGCAAAACCAAGTTACCTTTTGTAAATCAAAAGAAAATTCAAAATGAACTTTTCAAAGTAGATCGTGAGGAGTCTATAAACTCGAGAGCTATCAGAAATGATAAAGCAAATCAAGCATAGGTTAGTCTGAGAGGTAAGGCATTAACTCAAGGGTGTGACTCAATTTAAGTTTTAAAGCAGTTCAAGTTCTAAGAAATTTCCAACCTTCGTTTTTAATTACGGATAGTTACGGATAGAGAAATGGAAGTTGTCTCTAGAAGGCTTATGATTTCTTCTGAGGCAAGTTGAAATGAAGATACCAGATTTCCTAACAGGGTACAAAGAAAGTGACCAATTTGGGCATTTTCTCTGATAAATTCCTCATTCTTTCCCAAAGTTGGCAACTTCTATTGCTGAAAGAAAGAAGAGAAAAATGTGAAAATATACCATTCTTGTGTGAATGACTCATTAAATTCAGTGAGTTAAGAGAACTACTCTGAGGAGGAAAATACACTTATTTATGTGTGATTTTACTGGAACTATGATTTGCAGTCTAAAACCTGTCCTCCTCACTTTCTCTCTTCAATCAGAAAGTATAAGTTCTGTGTATCACTCCAGGTTATATGTGAAATTGTGAATGTGTATTTCAGATGGAAAACCAAATTAATTTAATGGTGTCGGTTCTTTTTAGCAAAAGATTCTTGCTCCATTTTCTGTACCTAAACCATCCACCCATCTCTGACCATCCAGGGAGATTAAAAAATTGCAAATTACTTGCATCCATTTACCTTCCATAAATTTGTTTCAAATATATCCTCCCTTAAAAATGTGAAATTGGGTATTTTCCAAAATTAAAAAAAAAGGAGTGGATTAATATTCTGACATGAAATATGTGATTCTGAGCATTTTAAGTGGCTAAGGGACATTGATGAATACTTTAATGACTCCAAGTGTTCAACGTACAGAATAAAATCCAAATATTTTAGCATCACACATATATTAGGATTCTCCAGAGAACCTGCTCCCAATTTCCCTCCATATTAACACACTAAAAGAGATTCCTTACAAAGTATGGGCTCCTGTGGTGATTTTAGAGACTGAGTCATCTCTCCATCTGGAATGTCAAGGTGGAGTCACAGGAAGACTGTGGTAGAGTTTGAAGTCCCAAGGGCCAGAGAGCCATGAATAAATGTCCATCCAAGACCTTCACTCAAGGCCTGAGAACCAAGAGTTTTGGGGGCAGAAGACCCATGTTTCAGCGGCTGCATTCAGGCTGAGTGAATTGAACACTCCTGTGCTCTTTGTTCTATTCCAGCCCTCAACAGATTGAAGGACGTCCACTCGCAGTGGGGAGGGCCATCTGTTTCATTCAGTCTACCAATTCAAAAATTAATCCCTTCCAGAAAATCCCTTCCTGATGAACACACCCAGAAATAATGTTTAACTAGTCATCTCGGTGCTCCAACTCTGTCAAATTGAATCATAAAATGAACCATCACAATCCACGTTAGATAGATGGTAATACACATTAGTGTCCAGCTTGTTGTTTCTGACTTCCTATTACTCTCCCCCAAATCACCACCCCCTTCTCCCAGTCACTAACCCCGTGTTTCAGTCATAGTTAAAAATCTTAACATTTTCCTCAAACATGTTTTGAATATTTAGGCCTTCACATATACTAGACTCTGCTCAGGACTTTTTCCCTTCATCTCCACAATATTTATCGATCCTTAAATATCCAAATTTAGGATTTTCTCCCGTGTGCATCCTTCTTTGATGCATATAAAACATGTTAACAGCTTCTTTCTTTACATCTCCCAGACATCCAATGGTTTTCCCCATTCCTGTATGTATATAGGATTCTGCAGGTTTACAACTGCCCTCTCCCCCTCGTCCTACATCCTCTCATATGGTGCACTCAATAAGATCAAGGTTCATTCTTACAGGTCTGTCACCTCATTGCAGAACACATCTTCTGGAGCACAGCAGGCTTCTAACAAATAATTGCTTTCTAATGGCTCCCATGTTTAACCTTAAAGTACAACTATAAAATATATATGTACCAATGCTTGCTTCAGTAGCACATATGATAAACTGGAGTGATAAAGAGCAGATTAGCATGGCCTTTTCACAAGGACGACATACAAATTCCAGAAGATTTTCAGAATTTTAACTATTAAGGATTGAATTAGAGCAATTATATTCAATTTTTTATAAATGTGTCAAAATAAATCCTAATGTTATGTATAACGAAAAAGAATCAATATCTTTTTTTCAAAAAAATATAGATGAGCCATCCTTAGTTTCAAAAATGAAACTTGTAAAACATTAGGGTTGGACAATACTGAGAATCTAGGTTTTAGAATGGAGGAGATTGTTAAGTGGAGAAGGATAGTTTTGAAGCACCAACAGGAGGTTTGGAGGGAAAATTAGGTAGAAAAGAAGAAAGTTGATCAACAGTGAGATGAAGTAATGGTGGAACACAGTCTGCTCCCC